>NC_143478.1:76225034-76842502 GCF_027475165.1 Benincasa hispida | reverse complement strand
GGTCAGGTCTCTCTATATCTCTTACTACTTTGTTATGAGGTATTTTAATTCAACTATAAGGTATTTTAATCAAATAAAGCACCACATTAGGTCAAAAGCCCATCAATTGTCCATATGCCACCCTCAGTTTACTTATGGCCTTTTATTATTTCAGAAACCTGACTTGATTACTCTTATTAATCCCATTAGTTCTCCTCCTAGTCTTTTCACCATCCATCCCAAGCTCCTACAAAGTCACCAAGTCCCTGATATTGACACCATAACCATGACTCTTCATATTGATGCTCCTAGTCAAACTTTAATTGAATCTTCTTTTGGCAATCATATTCTTTACATGTTATCGAAAAAGTCTCGTGACATTGGTAACATTGTTCAGAAGCTTCAGGAACATAAGTCTAAGATTGATGAAGTACAACAGGTGATGCGAGCTGTTTTGACCAAATCTGGTGGGTTTTTCTTTTCTCAAAGGAGGGACTGGTTAAAAGAGGGGAGAAAATGGAGAGAGAGCTAGCTCAGTTTGGTTTTGGCTCTTGATGTTAATGGTTTTATGCTTGGTTTTGGTGTTGGTTGTTTGGTTGATTGTTTATGTTTGGTTTTGTTTGGCTAGATGAATTACTTAGTTTGTTTGCTTTATGTTGTAAAGATCCTACTCATTTGATTGTTACTATTGTTGTTTAAACTTCATTTTTTATAACTCTTATTTTGAGGATTGGTTATTAAATATTCTGCCTTAAAAAATATCAGCCAAAGGGGGAGCTTATTGGAGATTTGCTAATTGTATCTATATTTTTCTAAGGCAACTTCTGGTGGTTTTTGCAGTTGTCACAAATGATGTCTTAACATCTGTCTCAGATAATACTAATTCCTACAAAATATTTTACTTTCCTAATCTGAAAAATTATATGTGAAATAATTTTTTCCTATTTTGAGAAATCTTAATGGTTGTATTTTGTCTGATATTCTCCTTATTTATGCCACAAATTATTTTGACCGAAAGGGAAATATTTTCCAAAAATTCTTTCCTTAATTGCCCACAGTTTTTAAAAGGAGAATAATGGTTCTCATTTAGGGTTGTCACATTTGTTCAAGGTGAGAGAGCATCTTTATTCTTGGTGGCTGATTTGTGCAACATAGTGTTTTGATCTTTGCTCACTTTATTTCGTAATGCTCATCCATTATTTGAATAATTCAAGAACTTGAAGATAATTTTTGTCTTAGAGGCATTGGTGAAAAAAAGGGATTCTCGGTCTTAGGTGAAGCTTAAGACTTCATTCTCGAGAAGGATTTCTCAATCTTAGAAAGAACCTAAGATTCGTTAGTGAAGGGAGTAAACTGGATCACAAGGAAGATAATCAAGCGAAGAAAAGGGTCATACACTGTTAGAAGCCAAAGCGTTCAACATTAATATTATCGCACTTAGAGGGAGCTAGAGTACATTTGAAAGGGAGTCTCGGATCTAGGTGGAACCTAGGTGACTTATGAGTTAGTACAACTTTTCACCCACAGATTGATGGTTAGAAAGAACATTTGAACCAGACATTGGAGGATATGTTGTGCACTTGTGCATTAGAGTTTTTAGGGAGTTGACACTCTCGCCTACATTTGATAGAATTCACATAATAACAGTTATTCGACTACCATTGGCATGTCGCCATTTGAAGCCCTCTATAGGAAGAGCTGCAGGTCTCCTGTGTGTTAGGATGAGGTAGAAGAGAGGAAATTGCTAGGACTTGAGCTAGTGCAAGCCACAAATGAGGCAATACAGAAGACCAGAGCTCGTATGCAAACAACTCAGAGCAGACAGAAAAGCTACGCTGATGTGAGACATAAGGACCTGGAATTTGAGGCTGGTGATAAAGTGTTCTTAAAGGTGGCACCTATGAAGGGTGTTCTAAGGTTTGGAAGGAAAAGGAAGTTGAACCCGAGGCTCATTGGACCTTTCGAGGTCTTCAAGCAAATTGGTCATGTAGCTTATCGCTTGGCATTGCCTCCATCACTTTCTTCAGTTTATAATGTCTTCCATGTTTCGATGCTGAGAAAGTATGTGACCGATCCGTCCCATGTAGTTGACTTTGAGCCATTGTAGTTGAATGACAACTTGAGCTATAAGGAGAAGCCTTTAGAAATTCTCGCCAGAGAGGTAAAGACATTGCACAGAAGGGAGATAGCATTTGTGAAAGTCCTGTGGTTAAATCATCAGTTCAAGGAGGCTACCTGGGAGCGATAGGATGAGATGATGGCCTAGTACCCAGAACTTTTTCAGGAATGAACTTTCAGGACGAAATTTCTTCTTTAAGGAGGGAAGAATGTAACATGCCGAAATTTTGTTCGTAATGTAATTTCATTATTTTGTAATTTTCAAGATCATTTGTGAATTTTGGAAATTTAATTAGATTAATAAGATTCAATTATTGAGAAAGTGATGTTTCAATTTAATTGTTTAATCAGAGAAAAATTGTGGGAATTATGTCACACAGATTTAATTTGAATTAATGTCAAGAATTAAATTCACTTTGGAAAGAGGTTATGTCACACAAATTTAATTTGAAATTAATGTCAAGAATTAATTTCATTTTGGAAGGGGGTTATGTCACACAAATTTAATTTGAAATTAATATCAAGAATTAATTTCATTTTAGAAGGGGGTTATGTCACACAAATTTAATTTAAAATTAATGTCAATAATTAATTTCATTTTGGAAGGAGGTTATGTCACACAAATTTAATTTGAAATTAATGTCAAGAATTAATTCCATTGTGGAAGGGGATTAGTTAAATTCTTTGTGAATTGAAAATTTTAAGGGAGAAAGGGATTAAAAGTTGAAAGTAGGGTCTGATTGAAGGAAGATTTTTTAGATTGAAAACTTGAGGGTGGTTGTTGCTCAAGCTTCACTGGGAATTGAATTCAAAGATTGATTATTAAAGACTGCCGCTTGGATCGATATCTGAATCTAGTATCAAGGTAAGTAATCTTACTACTGAAATTACCCACATTTATTGAGGATTTGATGATGGTTTGATGCTTATGTATGCCTTGTTGATATGAGGATTTAAAAGACTAGATGCGCATAGAGATATTCGATTGCTAGCATGATTTGAGTATATTATTATTCTATGAGTTTCTATTTGATATGAGGATGATGATATATATATATATATATATATATATATATATGTTATGGGACTAGGATGACGAGATGTGTATGTATGTTATAGAACCATGATGATGAGATGTATATATATATTATAGAACCATGTTATGATACTTGTGATATTGAGATTGTGATAGTGTCTTCACTGATTAGTTAGATGCCCACTAGAGGTTATGTTTCCTTCAAGATTCATTAGAGGTGGTTCTTTCTTTTGGGATTCAACAGGGGTTATGTTTCCTTCGGGATTCACTAGAGGTGGTGTTTTCCTTCGAAATTCACTAAAGGTTGTGTTTCCTTCGGGATTCACTAGAGGTGGTGTCTACTTCAGGGTTCACCAGAGGTTGTGGGCCTTATGGGACTTATTAGAGGTAGTGGGTATATTTAACTACAGTAGGATGAAATTTAGATATTCATATATATATGTGTCCCATGGGGACTAGGGGCGTGCTTACGTCCCACCAGAGATAGGCATCTAGAGGACATAGAAGCCTAGTCTAACCCCAGTAACGGGGTTACTTACTGAGTATTTTTTTATACTCACTCTTTCTCATGTTTATGTTTCAGGTAAAGGTAGGGATGCGCTGGCGAATGACAAAAGGAATCCGTGAAAAAGACACTGGGGACTAGTTTTAATACTCCCGCTTATGTTTTAAGAGTTTTTTTTTTTTTTTTATGATTTTAACTTTCGGTCTTAACAATTGAAACTTATCGTTCGAGGTTTGTTTTCAGTCTTATTTATTTCCATTTATGAATTATGGGTACCCTATCATTTGATTTCAATATTTGAATTTATCTTTTAAGTTACCTTATTTAATTAGCATTTATTTCACTATAAAAAATATGTCGTTTTAACTTCTATGCATGCATGTATTTAGTAACGGTCTAGCCCAAGTCCTAGGAAGTCAGGTCGTTACATGAAATGCATGTTTTTAGGCTCTTGTTTATGTATTTTTACTTGCATGTGTTTTCCCTCTAAAGTTAGTCTTAAATTTCTTAAACAGGTCAAGAGGGCCTTAATTTGCATCGCAAAGGATATTTGTTAATTTTGGGATAATTTTGTTGGTTTTGGTAGGTTTTTGGTCATTCATTGAAGGATCTACTTCGAAGCGGCTGGCAATACGACCACATTAACGTGCCCTAATTTTCCATCCAGTCAAGGGTTGTTGTGACTTTCTCGTTCTGAGCTGTTTTTAGTCCCGATTTCACCTGGTAAATCTTCTAAGCATGAAATTTAGTCCTTCCTAACCGTTTTTGGGGCCTATATAAGGTAATGAAGACCTCCACTTCAGAAAACTCATTGTCCCCTGAAGTCACCACGTTTTTCCTTGTCGTTCCTATCATTTTCCAGAAGTCTTTTGGAAAAATTTTCAACCTTTCAAGTCAGTAGCCTTACAAACGAAGGTTCCTCTAATGCGTAGCTACTCTAGGTCCTTCACCTTGTGAAAACATGTGGCTTCACCTCAAAAAGGGGGAATGTTCCTAGAGAAAGACTAAAGGTTGAAGGTTTGCTCAAAGATCCCACCTCAAGATTGCACTTTCTTTTCAGCATTTCTATTTCATTCGTTCATTGTATTTATTTAATTTTCTCACTTGAACGTTAACTTGAGTTATGGTTCACGATTAAATAAAGATGCTTATTCTGCCATTTACCATGAGCTAACTTCTCCTAAAGGTTCAATAATTTGGATGCCCTAGGGTTATTATGGCTTAAGCAATGCTACTCTCGCATCAACTTGAATTGTTCATTCCCTTTGTTGAAATTAATGTTAGAATTGGTAAATTGAACTAGCCACTTAATTTAACAATCTAGTGAAGCTTTAGTATTGGGAAGGTTAGAGTATAAACAGTCTCACAACGGGATATGGAACTAAGAGCCTAGGAATAGGAGGGTTATGACACCTTAGGAATAAGGTGTTGGGGTTGATGTCCTAAATCTTGTGGGTCTTGTAGTTTGTAATTGTACTGTACAAACAATTTGTTTGTCCAATAAAATAAGAGGTATTTTATTTAACATTTAGTAGCATTAACTCACAAAACTAATAAACTAAGATCCAAGGTTACCTTCTGTAAGTTAAACATATATGTGGAGACATACAAGTGGATCATGTTTAAGTGAAAACCTAAATGTAATGTAGTAGATGGATAAGACTGGGTACCTCATCCTAATGACACTACGAATACGACCCGCTTCGTAGTTGTTATAATTGTTGTAAAGTGTTACAAATAATCTGATCCTGATCATTCATGTAGATACATGTAAGAGGGGGTTTTTTATACAAAGAGTTTATATAAGATTGGACCATGAAATGAATAGTCTTTCTATAATACTATTGATAGAAGAGACTTACATTTCATCAGGATGACCATAGGTGACTTGACCTGAATCTTGAGTGAGTTGTGAACTCCTACCTATAAAGGTAGTCCTTTGATCTGCTTGGGTGAGAGTGACTAGTTTCACCGACTCAATATGCCTACCATTTTGGGAATTCGTCTGAATGGGATGTTGGGAATGTAGCTACACAAGAAGAACTTCACTTATTCTCTATAATTAGAGTAAGTAGAAAAATTGCTCCCTTAATTACTGATTCTGAGGCTTGAACAATGTGACGCCACACCCTCTCTTAGCTTGAAAGGGGTTTCGTCATAGTTGAACTATGACTCATTATTCATTAGAGGGATCAGTGGTACTTAAGGAGTTAGATTTAATTACATGGGCAAAACGGTAATTTTGGCCCAATTGTACTTACGAGCAATTTGTTAAGGGTCAACACATCGTTGATTGTATCCAATGGAGATAAAAATCTATTTGTAGTACGAAGAAAGCAGCTGTCGATCTTTAGTGGAGTGACCAACAGTTAATGGAAGTTGGTTAATTTAATTAAATAGTTTGATTAATTAATCAAGTACCATTAGAGCTTCAATCTATAAGTCCAAAAAATTCCCTCGTCAACTCAATTGGGATCAATTAGAATCGAATTAATTTTGAATTAATTTGAATTGTTCAAATTAATAAAGGGAATTAATTATATGAGATACAATTAATATAAAATCAATTATATGAAATATAATTAATATAATGTATATGATACATTATAATATAAAGTTTTATTTGAGAGGAAATAAATCTTTGAATTGAAGGAACTTATACTAAAGAGATCCTTGAGCGGAAGCGGATCATCCAAATTTCATTTTGATTGAAAAACAAATTTATAGTAAACATACAAGATATACATTCTTAAATAAATTATATCATGCTTTTGAAAAGAAAAAGAGTTCAAGAGATTATATCTTTGAAGAACGTTTCTTCGTGTAAAACCCCCTTGTTGTCACGAACCTCGAACTCAGCAACCTTAAAGACTTTCTTCAAGACTTCACAAACCAAAACAGAAGACACAACCACTAGGAGCCTCGGTATACTCAGGGTGAGAGTCTAGAAGTTGTGGGCTCTGACTATTTTGGTTAGAAGGGAGTTTTAAGGAGGAAGAACATTGAAGAAGATACAGAACTTTTCTGCTCTCTATCGTATAGTAAACTTCAATTGTGTAGTGTTTCAACGTGAGTCTTGTTGGGGTTGGTGTCCTAATTTTCTCAGTGGTCTCATAGTTTGTAAACATTTTGACACATGTTGTTATCAATGAAATAATTATTTTATATGCATTTACTCAAATCCAATAAACTATGATTCGTAGTTATTTAATGTAACTTAAGCATGTATTGAGACATACATGTGAATCATGCTTTAAGTAATAACCTAAATGGTCTGTAGTATATGGATAAAAGAGGGATACCTTATCTTGTTGACACTACCGATACGACCCACTTTGTAGATGTTTACAAGTGTTGTAAAGTGGTACAAATGGTCTGATCTTGACCATTCATGTGGAGACATGCGAGTGGGGGTATCCTATCCAAAGAGTTTGTATAAGACAATAGGTGATATGACCTTAATCTTGAGTGAGTTGGGAACTCCTGCCTATGAGAGCGGTCCTTTGATTTGTTTGGATGAGAGTGACCAGATTGCCAACTCAACAAGTCTATATTTTGGGGATTCGCCTGATTGAGGAGTTGGGAACTCAGCTACACAAGACGAAATTCACTCCTTCCCCAAAGCAGGGGTAGGTAGATAAATTTCTCCCTTAAAGGCTTAGTCCAGGTCTTGAATATAGTGGCCATACCCTCTATTTTGAAGAGAGGACTCAGTCATAGTAGGACTATGACTCATTATTCATTAGAGGAATCAATGGTGCTTAAGGAGTTAGATGTAACTATACAGGGCAAAACGGTGAATTAGCCCAATTGTACCTACGAGCGATTTGTGAAGGGTCATCACACTGTTGATTGGTCATATGGACATAGAAATATATATGTAGTGTGAAGAGTGCAGCTGTCGGTCTTTAGTTGAATAACCAACAGTGATAATGGATCTCATGATTAAAGAGTTTAATCAATTATTCACATACCATTGGAGCTTCAAGCTACAGGTCCATGAGGTCCCCTAGGTAGCTCAATGAGTTCAAGTTGAGAATCATATTTTGGGTTAATTTGAAGTGTTCAAATTAACAAGAAAATTCAATTATATGTGATATAATTGATATGATATATTAGATACATAAATTGGAGGAATTAATATAAATATGATTTATATTAATACCATAAAATAGAAAAGGAATTATGGTTTATATGTTTCATACGATGAAATATTAAAACTATAGGTTATAAATATAATATGATAAGTTGGTTATTATATTTATTAATAACATATTAATTATATAATAATTGATTATTCTTTTTCTCTAATAACCGAATTAAGTGCAAGGTTATTGGAAATTTTATGGTAATCGTGAGATAAAAATAAATTTATTTTCCAAATAAAGTGGTTGATTTTTCACTCGGATTAATCTCATAAATGGCTATCAAGTAAAAAAGTTTTACTAAGCGATAACATAGAGAACATACACGATCGAGCTGACCATACGATAGTTATTCGTTCACTTGTTGCTAAACGATCGAGTAGTAAAGTCTATACGATAGGCTTTCATCTTCTAAACGATCGAGTACATCGTCTATATGATAAACAGTCTTCATCTCCCACTTACTCAATCGTCTACCTCCTGTTTTCCTCAATCAGTTTTTGGGTCAATTTGAAATGTTAAAATTAAAAAGAGGGAGTTCGATTATATATGATATAATTGAACTAGTGAATTATATATGATATAATTGACTAAATGTATGAGATATATTATTTTCGAGGAAATTAGATATAAATATGATTTATATCAAGTGGAGGAGAAATTACTATAGTAGATATATGATAACAAACTATAGGTTAAGAATATAATATGATTATATTCATTTATTAATTAATTGGTTGGTTATGTGATAATTGGCCGGAACTTTCTCCTCAATCGTGCGTTAGTGGGAAAATCAAATTCAGTTATTGTAACTGAAGAATAAAATGAAAATTGGTTTCATTTTGCAAGAAGAATCGTGCGTTAGCGCCCTATCGCCTAAACGATCACACACCTCGCGTACTAAATGATCGCTTAGCACGCCAAGTTTTCTAAATGATTGCTTACTCCTTACTAAACAATCACTTAGTAAAACCTACACGATCGTGTAGCTTTCTCTAAATGATAAGCATCGACTATATAATAGCTTTCTCCCACTTGCTTGTCGTTCTACACGATCATCCCTTTCCTCCTTCCTTTATCAATTCCAACAAAGACCACTCTTTGAATTCTCACTCCAAGAATACCAAGGTCTCTAAGTGGTGGTGTCATCCTCGATCTTGCTTGTTCATGCGCTGCCGTTCGTGTAGACGATCGTGCTACTAGTAGCCGACTGTTTGTTGGGCGATAAAGAACGTAGAGGGTTGCTTCCACTGGAATGAGTTCGAAGTGAAAATAGTCTTCAACTGATAAGTTTACTCAATCCTTTCTTATTTAATTGTCAAAGCATGCCTATAATTAGTGTTAAATTGCATACCTATTTGTTAGAATGTGTTTATGGTAATTTGGTCAAAATGAAATAGGAAAGATCTCAACGCGCTCATGGATGCACTTGTTTAAGAGTTCCTTCAATTGGTATCAGAGCTAGGTTATGATATTCAAATTTCATTGATGCAACGAATTGCATATACATTCATGGTGGGTGCATATCTGCTCTGTTTAATTGTTAAATTGTTGTGGATGTGCGGATTAATGGAGTTTTCTAGGATGTATCCTCGGTTTTGATTTTAGTGGGAGTTTTGCATAACCATGTAAGTTCTTCCTACCAAGGTCCTGGAAAAAGTTGGAAGATGGAGAGTTGACTCTTCGAGTCGATATTGGTGAGGTTGTTTTGACTGTTGCTGTAGGCAGGCTAAAGTTATTTTTGGACAAGAAACGTTATCTGTTACTCGATAATGTTTATGTAGTTCCTCATATCGAGAGGAACTTAATCTCAATTTCTTGTCTTATTGAACAAAGTTATATCGTCTTCTTTTCTGAGAATAAAGTATTTATTTTTAAGAATGGTATGGAGATTGGTTTTAGTTCAATGGAAAATAAATTGTATGTACTAAGGTCGTTAGTCATAAAAGCCTTGCTTAATACTGAAATGTTCAAAACAGCGACAACTATAAAAAGACTAAGGGTTTCTCCTAAGGAAAACGCCCATCTTTAGCATCTACAGTTAGATCACATTAACCTCAATAGGATTGAGAAGTTGGTGAAATGTGGACTTCTAAATGGTTTTAAAGAAAACTCTTTGCCAATATGTGAATCATGCCTTGAAGGCAAAATGACCAAACGACCTTTTACTGGAAAAGGTTATAGAGCCAAGCAAACCTTGGAGCTTATACATTCAAACCTATGTAGTCTGATGAATGTTAGAGCTCGAGGTGGGTATGAATATTTCATCTTTTTCATAGATGATTATTCAAGATATGGGTATCTATACCTAATGCAACATAAGTCTGACGCTCTTGAAAAGTTCAAAAAGTATAAGGCTGAAGTTGAATACTTGTTAGGTAAGAAGATAAAACACTACGATCTAATCGTGGTGGAGAGTATATGGACTTAGAATTCTAGAACTATATGATAGAACATGGAATCACGTCCCAACTCTCGACCACAGGTACATCTCAGCAGAATGGTGTATTAGAAAGGAGAAAAAAAACCCTGTTAGACATGGTTCGGTCTATGATGACTTATGCTCATCTTCCAGACTCGTTTTTGGCATTTGTAGTGGAGACTTCATGTTACATTTTGAACAATGTTCCCTCAAAGAGTGTTTATGAAACACCTTTTGAGCTATGGAGAGGTCGTAAAGGTAGTTTACGCCACTTTAGGATTTTGGGTGTCCGGCCCACGTGTTTGTGTCTAACCCAAAAAAGTTGGAATTGCATTCAAAATTTTGCCTCTTTGTAGGCTACCCCAAAGAAACGAGGGGTGGATACTTCTATTATCCAAGTGAGAACAATGTGTTTGTATCGATAAATGTTATGTTCTTGAAAGAAGACCACATCACGGATCATAAGCCATGAAGTAAGCTTGTTTTGAATGAGATTTCTAGTGAGACTACTAAGAGTTCAATAAGAGTTTTTTAATAGACTGATAGATCAACAAGAGTTGTTGATGTTAGTTCATCTAGTCAACCATCTCAAGAGTTGAGACTGCCTCGATGTAGTGGGAGAGTTGCGAACCCACAGGAACGCTACATGGGTTTGACTAAAGCCCAAAACATCATGTTTGATGATGGAGTTGAGGATCCATTATCTTATAAGCAAGCAATGGAGGATGTTGACAAAGATGAGTGGATTAAAGTCATGAATCAGAAAATGGAGTCTATGTACTTCAATTCCGTCTAGGAACTTATGGATCAGCCTGATGGGGTAAAACCTATAAAGTGTAAGTGGATCTACAAAAGAAAATGAGGTGTAGATGGAAAGGTGCAAACCTTAAAAAGTTATACTCAGGTCGAGGGAGTGGACTATGAGGAAACTTTCTCACATGTTGTCATGTTGAAGTCTATCAAGATTCTCTTGTCCATAGCCATATTTTATGATTATGAGATATAGAAAATAGATGTCAAGACTTCCTTTTTGAATGGTAATGTTAAGGAGACCATCTACATGGCTCAACCAGGGGGATTCATTGTTCTAGATCAAGAGCAAAAAGTTTGCAAGCTTAATAGGTCCATTTATGAGCTGAAACAAGCATCTAGATCTTGGAACATTAGATTTGATAGTGCAATCAAATCATTTAGCTTTGATCAGAATGTTGATGAGTCTTGTGTTTACAAGAAAATCATCAACAACTCGGTAGCTTTCCTGGTGCCATATGTGGATGATATCCTACTCATAGGGAATGATGTAGATTTTCTGACTGACATTAAGACGTGGCTAGCCACCCAATTCCGAATGAAATATTTGGGAGAGGCGCAGTTTTTTCTAAGGATCCAAATCATAAGTGATCGTAAGAACAAAAGGTTAGCCTTGTCTTAGGCATCGTACATTGATAAGATGTTGATCAATACTCGATGTAGATTCCAAGAGGGGTTTATTGCCTTCCAGGCATGAAATTGTTTTGTCTAAGGATCAGTGTCCTAAGACACCTCAAGAAGTTGAAGAAATGAGATGGATTCCCTATGCATTGGCTGTTGGAAGCCTTATATATGCAATGTTCTGTACTAGACCCGACATTTGCTATGCAGTAGGATTGTCAGTCGATATCAGTCCAATCCAGGATTAGATCACTGGACAGTAGTCAAAACGATCCTCAAGTATCATCGTAGAATGAGGGACTCTATGCTCGTGTATGGAGATAAGGATTTGATCCTTACAGGATACACAGACTCTAACTTTCAGACTGATAGAGATTCTCGAAAATCGACATCAGGGTCAATGTTCACTCTGAATGGAGAGGTTGTAGTTTGATGAAGCATCTAGCAAAGATGCATCCGAACTCCACTATAGAAGCCGAATACGTAACCGCTTGTGAAGCTGCTAAAGAGACTGTTTGGCTTAAGAAGTTCCTTACAGATTTGGAAGTTATTCCAAATATGTCTTTTTCGATCACACTCTATTGTGATAATAGTGGGGCTATGGAAAATTCTAAGGATCCTCGAAGTCACCGAAGAGGCAAGCATATTGAACAGAAGTATCATTTGATCGGGGAGATTGTACATTGTGGTGATGTGATAGTCACGAATATCGTGTCGGAGTACAATATTGTTGATCTGTTTACAAAGGCTCTCACGGCTAAAGTGTTCGAGGGTCATCTGGAAAGTTTGGGTCTACGAAACATGCGACTCCTTGTCTAGGGCAAGTGGGAGATGATACTAAGTATAGAGTATGCCTTAGTTTATTGTATATTGTACTGTTTTCTGTATTGTACTTTAGTCTCCCAGCGCATTAAGACAAGTGGGAGATTGCTGGGATTGGTGTCCTAATTCTCCCGGTGGTCTTGTAGTTTGTAAACATTTTGTACACATTGTTATCAATAAAATAAATGTTATTTTATATGCCTTTACTCAAATCCAATAAACTATGATCCGTGGTTATTTAATGTAACTTAAGCATGTATGTGAGACATACAAGTGGATCATGCCTTAAGTAATAACCTAAATGGTCTGTAGTAGATGGATAAAAGAGGGATACCTTATCTTGTTGACACTACCGATACGGCCTTCTTTCTAGATGTTTATAAGTGTTGTAACGTGCTACAAATGGTCTAATCCTGACCATTAATGTGGAGACATATGAGCGGGGGTATCCTATGCAAAGAGTTTGTATAAGACCAGACCACAAGATGATTAGTCTCTTGATATACCGCCGTTGATAATTGAGACTTGTATTTCACTAAAATGACCATAGGTGACCTGACCTTAATCCTAAGTGAGTTGGGAACTCCTGCCTATGAGGGTGGTCCTTTAATTTGTATGGGTGAGAGTGGCCAGATTGCCAACTCAACAAGCCTACCATTTTAGGGATTCGTCTTATTGAGGAGTTGGGAACTCAACTACACAAGACGAAATTCACTCCTTCCCCAAAGCAGAGGTAAGTAGATAAATTTCTCCCTTAAGGGCTGATTCCGGGTCTTGAACATAGTGGCCACACCCTCTTTTTGTAAGAGAGGACTCAGTCATAGTAGGACTATGACTCATTATTCATTAGAGGAATCAGTGGTACTTAAGGAGTTAGATGTAACTACACAGGGCAAAACGGTGAATTGGCCCAGTTGTACTTACGAGCGATTTGTGAAGGGTCATCGCACTGTTGATTGGTCATATGGACACAGAAACATATGTGTAATGCGAAGAGTGCAGTTGTCGGTCTTTAGTAAAATGACCAATAGTTAATGGATGGTGAATCTTGTGATTAAACATTTTAATCAGTTATTCACGTACCATTGGAGCTTCAAGCTACAGGTCCATGAGGTCCCCTTGGTAGCTCAATGGGTTCAAGTTGAGAATCTGATTTTGGGTTAATTTGAAGTTTTCAAATTAATAAGAGGAAATTCAATTATATGTGA
This sequence comes from Benincasa hispida, assembly GCF_027475165.1. NCBI lineage: Eukaryota > Viridiplantae > Streptophyta > Magnoliopsida > Cucurbitales > Cucurbitaceae > Benincasa > Benincasa hispida. Next base: position 76,828,836 of record NC_143478.1, on the reverse strand, counting down.
TATAATTGATATGCTATATTAGATACATAAATTGGAGGAATTATTATTAATATGATTTATATTAAATACCATAAAATAGAAAAAGAATTATAGTTTATATGTTTCATATGATGAAATATTAAAACTATAGATTATAAATATAATATGATAAGTTAGTTATTATATTTATTTATAACATATTAATTATATGATAATTGATTATTCTTTTTCTGTAATAACCAAATTGAGCGGGAGGTTATTGGAAGTTTTATGGTAACTATGAGATAAAAAGAAAATTGTTTTCCAAATCAACTGGTTGATTTTTCACTCGGATTAATCTCACAAAAGGCTATCAAGTAAAAAGGTTTTACTAAGCGATATCATAGAGAGCATACACGATCAAGCTAACTATACGATAGTTACTCGTTCACTTGTTGCTAAACGATCGAGTAGTAAAATCTATATGATAGGCTTCCATCTTCTAAACGATCGAGTACATCATCTATATGATAAATGGTCTTCATCTCCCACTTACTCGATCGTCTACCTTATGTTTTTCTTAATCCAAGATCATACAGAGCCTACAACTTCTAGATTCTCACACTGAAAATACTAAGGTAAGCATTGTGGTGGTGTTCTAATTCAGTTCAAGAATCAAGTTGGACTCGATTGGGTTTGAAGTGCATCCAGTTGTTCGTGCTATTGGCTATTCCATTCGTTGTGTTTATATTTGTGTTGACTGAATGATTTGCTGAACGATCGAGGGATATTTGAAGAATAGTTCTTCAAAGTTTTGCATAATCTATCCCTTGTATCTTCTTTTACAAGTAGCATGCCATAATTTATAGTGGTGGCATAATCGTTTCCGTTTAAGACTGTAATTGTTTGTGTTCATACTGAATGAGATTTGGAACGATCCACTTCTGCTGCTCAAAGGATTTCTATTCAAATTTCCTTCAATGTGAGGAAGAAAGAAAATAAATTCTTTTATTCCATTTGCCATAAAACTACTTAACCGCCCACTAAGGTGGTTGGAGAGAAAAGAGGAATAATTATCCAAAATAATAAAATTAATATAAATAAATATGATAACCAACTTATCATATCTTATTTACATTAAATTATATGTTATATCAAATACAACACATAATCTATAGTTTTAATATTGTATCATATACAATATAAACTATAGTTTCTTTTCTCTATTTGACGACATTTAATATAAATTATATTTATATTAAATTTAACAACTATGAATCACATTCATAGAAAATATATTTGAATCTTATTCAAATATTTATTTCTCTAGTTAAACTATAATGTATCAAATACATTATAACAATTATATCATATATAATTGAATCAATTTAATTATACCATATACAATTAAATTCCCTCTTACTAATTAAAACAATTCAAATTAACCCAGAAACTGATTTTCAACTAAATCCTTTTGAGCTACCAAGGGGATCTTATGAATCTGTAGCTTGAAGCTCCAACGGTACTGAATAATTAATTAAACTTTTTAATTACATTATCCACCATTCGTTAACTGTTGGACACTCCACTAAAGACCGACAGCTGCACACTTCTCACTACAGATATATTTATGTGTCCATTGGATATAACCAATCAACAGTACGATGAACCTTCACAAATTGCTCGTAAGAACAACTGGGCCAAATTACCGTTTTCCCCCCGTATTTACATCTAACTCCTTAAGTACCATATTTATTTCAGTTTTATTTCATTTGTTATTTGGTTTTTTTTTTTAGGACAAAGAGCTACCTCATGATTTTTTTCTTTTGATCCCCAGGTTGGAGATGATGCTCAATTTTTTTTTTTCAAACACCAGATCGCCATCCAAATTTGTGGATCCCCGCTCATACCCATACTTGTATCACTTATCTGTTGTGTGATTGTTTTAGATTTTATGCATTAGAGACAATGCATCTTTTTATGTTTGGGGTGGGGGGCATAATTTATGCTTAAGATTTGAGCTGTTACGCATGTTGTTTTTTAGTTGATTTATATATGCATGTTATTGTTGATTTTGAGAAAAATTTGAAAAAAAATAAATAAATTTGGTTCAAATTTGGTTAGGAAGAATGCTGAGGCTGATTAATTTGTTTTCTTTGGTTGTTTTCTCTTATGATCATGGTTGATGAGTCACTCATGATGTACGCCATACTTCAAAGTACAAATTGGATAACATAGTCCTGTCTTGAGTGTTCTTTGTTCTGAATCCCTCTTCATATCCTATGTTATCTAGAGCACGAACCACTTTAATTTAGAACCTCTAACTAAACAAAGCCTTATTTTAAGTCAAGTGGGTTGTCACCTCGAAAGGCCCCACTAGTTAGAGATTGTCTTGCATGATGGTTTGTAACGTTAGACTAAGAGGAAAGAAAAGAATATTATTATTGTCTTTGAGAAAAAAAAAAAAGGGTGCACTCATGTGCTTGAAAGAAATATATTTTTCTTATTTAAACTTGTAATGTGTATGCATGGATGGGGATAAAAAGAGCCGCCTTTGCTATGATCAATTAGGACACCTGGGAATTGACTCGGTATGGTTCCTTGCAGTGGATGTTTGAACGCTAGTCCCCTAGGTAAAATGATGCAAGTTGGGATCCTATTAAAATAAGTAGTGCAGGCATCCTAGTGGACATATTACTTCCTTGAGTGTGGTGATACTTGATGATTGGTGCTTGAGCTAGATTAGGAGGAAAACTGATGAAGCTTAACTAAATCTTAAGTCAGTTATTAAGTTTTGAACTAAAGGAGGAGTCACACATACACATAGGGGATAAAAGGTTTTGGCTTTAGAAATTCTCAATGATTAGGATGTGTATGAATTTTTCTATGGAAGAGTGTTGTATATGTTGAGAAGTTGATGAAATCGAAATAAGAGAATGCATGCCTAGAACCTTTTCATCTCAGTATTCATTATTTCTCCTACTTTGTGTTTCTTTCTTTTTTTTGCTCAGGACTAGCAAATTTTTAACTTTGGGGTAGTAAAAAGCATCTAAAAAGTGCTTTTATTACTTTTGAATTTAGAACTACTATTGTTAGTTTTGTTTAGTTTGATTTATTGAGTAATTTTAGAAAACTAAGAATCAGAAGCAATTTGTGCAAAAATGATTAAAAAAAACGGGGTAAAACTCCCAGTTTGAGCAATTACGAGTTGGCTATGGAATTAGGAAGAAACCACGGATCAAGGGGTAAGAAAAGAGGCAATTTTGGAAGATAATTTGGGGGAGCCAGTGTTTGACGAGCATTGCAACGTTGCTCCTTGACGTTGCAGACCCAAGAGAATTTGAAATGGGCAGCATCGCAATGCTACTCGTAGTGTCGCAACGCTACAACTTCTATGCGTGGCTAGTAAGACGCCAGCATTGCAATGTTACGAGGGCATTATAAATACTGTGTTGCACCGTTAGGTCTGAGGGGAAGAAAGTTTAGAGAGTTTTACACAAAAAATCAAGTCCGTACAGAGGCAAAACAGAGCGATTATGAGCTGTTGCGGCTGAAGACTCAAGACTCAAGATTTCGATTGAGGATTGGGATTCGGTCCTATTGAGGGGAGATCGTTTTTCTACGTTTATATTATTATTTCACCATGATGACTGATTATTTGTTGATTATTGTTGTTGAAATCATGTGTGGCTAAACTCTATTTTTAGGGTGTTTGTGGATTTTAGGGATGTTACTTTGAGTAATTTAATTTACAATTGATTGATTTTTCATAGATTTCTAAATTCTTTGTGTTTAATGCTTTTAATTAACTGATCACTAATTGAATGAACTTAAGTTGATTAGATGTCTTGAGAGAGAATTTAATTCATTGGACCCAATATTTTAGATTGTTATTCAAAATTGCATGAGAATGAATTTAGAATAACAAGGAGTGCAATTGAAGGGTCTTAATGTTGTAGCTAATCAAGCGATAGAAGAGATTCAGGTCAATGGTTAGTTATTAGGATGGTTTTAGCTCAAGAGAGGATTTCCTGATTTTAGAACTTCTAGCCTCAGTCTATCGATTTCAATCAATTGCATGTCATAACTCATTGTATTTCCTAAATGAAACAACACCCTACATTAGTTTCGCTCTGAATTGTATTTGTGTGTGATTGAATTTTTGTTCCTTGTAATCATTGATAAAAATCATCTTTTGGTTGCCTAGATTAAATTGACGAAGAATTGTGATAGCTAAGCTTAGGAATAATTGCTCACGTCGGTCCCTGAGGACAATACCCTATTTTGGGATTTATTACTTCGATACATACGCTTGCGTTCACGCATCAAGTATTTTGGCGCAGTTTCCAGGGACTAGTACGGTTTTTTTCCAAGCTTAATATTGCTAAGAACTGAGTTGATCTTAATTTGGGTTTTTGTTTTTGTTTTATTTTGTAACTGTTGAGGACTTGAGTTCGACGCCATGGGAGACCAAGAGGGAGCTGACAGAACCATTAGAGAGTATTTCCAACTAGCAGTCCCCACGACTAAGACGGGCATTGTTGAGTCCCCAATTAATGCCAATAATTTTGAGCTAAAACCGGGTTTAATTTAAATGGCACGTGACCTTGCATTCAGAGGAACTCAATATGAAGATCCGCATAAGCATATCCACTCTTTCCTGGAAATTAATAGGACGGTAAAATTAAATGGAGTCTCTTCTGATGCTACTCGATTGAGATTGTTTCCTTTTCCTGTGCATGACAAGGCAAAAGATTGATTGGAGTAACTTGCAACAGGAAGTATAACTACATGGGACAAGTTGGTCCAACCTTTCTGAATAAATTCTTCCCTCTTACGAAAACAATAGATTGAGGACAAAAAATTGGGATGTTCAGGCAGAAAGAGGATGAGCAACTGTTTGAGGCATGAGAATGGTACAAGGAGCTGCTACGGAAGTGTCCCTAGCATGGATATCCTAAATGGTTGCAGATTCAATTGTTCTACAATGGGTTGACCAGCACTACGAAATCCATCTTGGATGCTGCTACAGGTGGCTCAATTTTTGCAAAAAACCCAACCGCTGCTCAGGCACTATTAGAGGATATGGCCACCATAAGTTATAACTAGCTATCAGCACGGGGCACATCTAAAGTGGTAGGCCTTTACGAGCTCGATGAGATAGAGGCATTAAAGGAACAAGTGGCTTCTTTGAATAACGTAATTAGTCATCTATGTTGGGTTTTATGTCCTCAAACTCGTGGTTTGTAAAAAATAAACTCATTCTGTAAATCTATAAAGTTGTTATTGAATATGAATTGCTTATTTCGTTTTAGAAATAAATCCAATAAACTAAAAGATCCATGACTATTACATGAGTACTTGAACTTTATGTAGAGACATAAGGGTGGATCAGTTTCGAGTAAATAGTCAAAATGATCTATAGTATACGAATAAGGTTAGGTGTCTTATTCTGGTAACACTATTGGGTGCAGCCCACTCTATAATTATTACAAGAAGTTGTAAATGCTACAAACGAAATGATCCTAATTTGTTCGTATGGTGACATGAGGAATGGGGGCGTCTTGTGCAATGAATTTACAAAATATTGTACCAAGAAATAAATTACTCTTACTTTATAACGTTGTTTATTGGTTAAGACTAACTATTTCATAGCGATGATCTAGGTAACTTAACCTTAATCCTGAACTAACTGTGAACTATTGTTTATTCGGGATTATCCTTAGGTTTGCATAGGTGAGGGTTGACTCAACAGTGCCGGCTCAATAAACCTCCCATTTCAAGGGTAAGACAGGGTAGATAGCTGGGGACATAGGGTGCAATATGGAATTCTCTCCTATCCACTTTCAGGGAAAATAGATAGGTTGTTTCCTTAAGTGCTGATTTCGGGTCTTGAACAAGGGGCACCACCCTCTCACTGGCCCGAAAGGGGCTCGGTCTGATGATCAGATCACAAACCAATTGTTCATTAGAGGATCAGTGGGACTTAAGGAACAAAAGATAATATCGGGGGTAAAACAACTTTTTATCCCAGCCATTATTATGAACAACCTATCAAGGTTTAACTTACTAATTATGATTATATTCAGTGAACACAACATATCTATAGAGGGGAATGCAACTACTGGGCTTTAATGGAGTGACTCGGTAGTTAATGAATAAGGGTTAATTTGATGTAAAAAGTTTAGCCAATTAATTCGGATCGTTGGAGCCCATTATCTGTAGGTCCATTAGATCGCTCTACTAGCTCGCAAACGGATTAGACTTAGAATAACGTGATAAGTTGATTTGAAATGTTCAAATTCGAATTAAGAGAATTAGTAATTATATGTGATATAATTACATGTTTAATTTTGGAATTAAACGTAATTGGAGAATCGATTAATATATAAGTATGATTTAAATATTAATTTCATGAATAGATATTTATGGTGATGGATTTGGTGACAAATTAATTTAATATTTGATATTAAATTAATAGAATTAATTAAATTGTTTAATTAATTATTAATTATTAATTTTATTAGAAAATTGATTATTGAATTAATTTTTGTAAAATTAATGATTTCAATTTTAATTAAAGAATTAAAATTGGAAAAAGTTTTGATTTTGAAAATCAATTTCAAATTTATTTTTTTTAAAAAAAATTGAAAATGGAGAAAAATCCCAATGTGGGATTTTCCCACTTTCAAGCAAGAAGGTTAGTCACCTTCTTACACATAATTTCACCACCAAATTCAAGGGATAGATGACATTACTTGATGGTATTTTGGTGCATACTCGATGCACGATGCCATACTCGATGGTACTCAATGGCATTTACTTATGGTATTTTATTCGATGGTATTTTGGTAAATACTCGATGCATGATGCCATATGTGATGGTACTCGATTGCATTTATTCCCATACTCGATGGTACTTGATGGTATTTTGTGAAATACTCGATGCTATATGATGCTCGATGTCATACTCGATGCACGATGGCATACTTGATGCTCATACTCGGTGGCATATAGATGCTCGATGGCATACTCGACGCTTAATGGCATACTTAATGCTCGATGGCATACTTGATGCTTGATGGTACTCGAGCGTTTTTTCCCGGTTCAGCCTAATTTTGGGCATTGGAGGTCCAATTCGAGAGGTTCGGGTCCGGTTCAGGGCGGTTCGAGTGGTCCATAAGTGTTTTAGAGCCAATTTTGGTTATAATTGTAATAATCTAGGCTTTTGTTTGCTTGAGAATGCCAAAACTAAATCATATCAATCTGTGTTTAATTATTTATGCATATGATGTATGTTATAATTAAATAAATCTTGTATGTGCATATAGTATGTCATATATATTTAAAATCCCACCATAGGAAGCATGTTACATGCATTGAAAGTATGTTAATAAAGTGTTATAATATATAGTATGCATGTTTACAGTTTCAAATGTTTTAATATCAGTGTTATATTCTATCATGAGATATCTGATATATGTTATGGATGTACAATATGACTAAAGTTTCATAAGTTGTTATAAAATTAGGTTAGACATTTAAAATCTATAACAAAGATAAGTTGCATACTCATGTAGGTTAACCACTTGTTTTAATAGTTAAAATAGGTTGTTATCTTATAAAACTTGGGTTACAAACTCAACCAATATATAATCCTGTCTAAGACTGGAGGTATTTTAGTTGACGGTCTACGAAACACCTCCTACCTAGGATTATGGCCGAATAATTGAGCGTTGTTAACTAGTTTTATGAGCAATACGTGAGCGGTGTAAGGTTTTAAAATTGGTTTATCACCTAGACATTGTAGGTTCAATCTAAATATAAATGTTATACTTAGATAAACACCTAGACTTAGGTTGTTTAATTGGCCGAAACATTCCTAAGTAAAGATATACCCAAACAAATGTTAAGACACTTCAACGAGATTTTAATAGCATATATGATATGTTATTAGAACACTTTAGTGGGAATTTAATAACGCTTCAGTGGGAGATTAATAACATATGTGATATGTCATTTTTAGCTCTCGCGTCCCTAAGAGTTCACAATCGAGATTCATGTTTCATTTCGTGTCACCCTGGGAGTGACCTACATTCGGAAAGTGTTTACATAAATCAAGATCGAGGTGAATGAAGGGAAGTTGTTTAATGTAAAATCAAATATACAATATACTGATTTCAACTCTCACGTCCCTAGAAAGTTCACACCGTGAGGTTCATATAATGCTTTGTGTCAATTATACCTCAACTGCTCCATTCGAAAAGTGTTTGTATGGGTTAAGATCAAGGTGAATGAGGGAAGTAGTTCATAGTAAGTGGGTGAAGGATATGTGTCAACACATCCTACGGTCTCTTTCGTTTGTTTGGACCGTGAGATTACTATGTTGTACCTGCTGGTTAGCTTTAGGCGGTCCTTGCTAGTCGTTTAACGATGGCTATCCCCTCAAAAGGTTGTAACATGGGATTCGAAACAACTCAAACTCCAGAAATTGATAGAATTTCTTAGGTCATTTTCCAATCTTGACTTTCCAATTCGGTAGCATCATTGGGGCCAACCTTTGAAGTCTGAAAATGAAGGGTTACACTTATGGTATTACTAAAGCGTTAGTAAGTTCTGATAAAAAAATGGTAGCTAAATGACTATCGAAATATGAGTTATTCTGGAGATAGTATGTCAAGAATGTCTTACTTTAGTGAAGGAGTATTTGACTATCCTTCGGTAGCACTTATTCCGACTCACTATAATATTGTTGCAAAAATAATGAAATTTGGGTACATTATTACTTTGCTCAAACATGAATTGGGTTTAAAACAATTCACTAATAAAGAATTTGTTTATATTTTTAGAATGACTAGTTCATTAGTATAATTGTTGGCTTCAGATAAATTAACTGGGGACAATTATGCTACATGAAAATCAAATTTGAATACAGTACTGGTGATAGATGATTTAAGGTTTGTTTTGACAGATGAGTGTCCTCCCATCCCTGGCTCAAATGCAAACTGAACTTTTTGGGAAGCATAAGACAGATGGACAAAAGCAAATTAGAAAGCCCGTGCCTACATTCTTGCCAGCATATCTGATGTTCTGGCTAAGAAACACGAAAGCATGTATACTGCCAAAGAGATTATGGAAACTCTACATAGGATGTTTGGACAACCGTCCATCTTCCTGAGGCATGATGCTATCAAATATGTTTACAACTGTCGAATGAAAGAAGGGACCTCTGTTAGAGAACATGTCTTGGACATGATGGTCCATTTCAATGTGGCAAATGTAAGCGAAGCTATCATAGATGAGAGAAGTCAAGTCAATTTTATTCCAGAGTCTCTTTTGAAGAGCTTCTTGTAATTTCACACTAATGCATTATTGAACAAGATAGAATATAACCTGACTATACTTCTCAATGAGCTGTAGACTTTTCACTCCATTTTGAGAACAAAAAGACAAAAAGCAGAGGTAAATGTTGTCGCTGCTGAGAAAAGAGGATTGTCCTTTAAAAAGCCTGATGTTGCTTCTTCTTCTAAGAATAAGAGTATTCCAGTGAAAAAGAACAAGGGGAAAGGGAAAAACAAAACTTCTACTTGCCACAAAGGCAAGGCCAAAACTACAAATAAAGGAAAATGTTTCTACTACAAGGAGGACAGACACTGAAAGAAAAACTGTCCACAATATCTTACAGAGAAAAAAATGGAGAAAGCAAAACAAGGAAACTAGTTCTTGAGGATTGCTGGCAATGAGATAATGCTCTAGGTTGTGAACATGGGAGAATATCTCAGAAAGACCAGTGGGAGATTTTGGAGTTGCCGGCAAAAGATGAATCCGGTTACTTTTATTAATATAATAAAAGTTGTTTTTATCTTTTGTAAAGGACATGTTTTATATAATTTTTTGTTATAAATGAAATGTTCATTAGCAAAAGTTACATTTTATATTTTTTCTACTATAAAGCAACTTCTATTAAAACCAACCAAAGTTCAAGGTCATTTCAAATATTTAGATATTTGCAATGACTGAAAAATAATAAGACAAAAGATGTATTCTGATACTTATCTTTGGTAATTAAGATTATCGTCACATTATGTCTTAATGAGATAAAGAAAGTTAAAAATGGTCATCTAAATAGGTTAAAAGACAAATCTTTTAACTCTATATGTGTCTTATCTTGAAGATAAGATGATCAAAAGAACCAAAGAACCCTTAAAAGCTTATACATTCAGATCTTTGTGGTCTGGTGAATGTTGAAGCATAAGGAAGGGTATGAATATTTCAGTAGTTATTCTAAAGTACAACCGTAGTTACCTAAGTTGTAAGTTTAGAACACTTGAAAGGTTCAAAGTGTATAAAACTTGTTAGGTAAAATATGCAAAACACTACGATTAGATCGAAGTAGAGAGTATAGAGAATCAGAGATTTCGAGGGCTATCTTGATAGAACAATGAAATCTAATGACAATTCTCCACATCTAGTTACCTTAAATCGTCTTGAACGTCATTCCATTTTAAGGTGTTTCTGAACTCCATATGAGATATGAAGAGCTCATAAAAACTGTTTATGATATGTAAACGATGTTTACATAGTTCAGAAATCTAGAATAGATCGGCACATGTGTTAGTGTCGAACCCTTAAGTATTGGAATATCGTTTAGATGACATGCCTATTTGTAGGCAACCCAAAAGTAGTATATTTTTCAAGTAAGAGAAAATCAATTGTTTGTGTTGAAAAATGGTAAATTTTTCTAGAAAAGTATACGAGATCACCATGTATTATTTAGTTTCCATAAAAAGAAAAGTGTATATCAATAAAGAGTTATTGATTAAAATTGACACTGTAACAAAAGTTGTTTGGACAGATCAGATGCATCTTACTCAAAGAGTTTAAAGTATCTCGATGTAGTGGGAGGAATGTATGACAGTCTAGCCATTATTTGGGCTTAGTGGAAACTCAAGTCATCAGGTCTTGATGACAGTATCGAGAAACAAAAAGTTGTGGAAATAAGATGCATTCGCTATATGGTTTTGAATCGAAGTCTGTTGTATACTAATATGTTTACAGAGATCCTCTCGGCTAAAGTGTTTGAGGATCACCTAGTGAGACTAGGACTACAGGTTGTATAACCTAGGGCAAGTGGGAGAAAAACCCATGGGTATGTGATACCTAAACGTAAACCAAGGGTATGTGATGCCTAAGGATGGGTATGTGATGCCTTAGTTTATTGTATTTCTCTGTAAAACTCAAAAACTCAATGTATTCATATATATGTTACCACTGGAGTTTTAGTCCAAGTGGGAGTTTGTTGGGTTTTATGTTCTAAAACTCATGGTTTGTAAACAATAAACTCATTCTATAAATCGAAAAGTTGTTATTGAATATATAAATTGCTTATTTTTTTTAGAAATAAATCCAATAAACTAAAAGATCCATGACTATTACGTGAGTACTTGAACTTTATGTGGAAACATAAGAGTGGATCATGTTCGAGTGAATAGTCAAAATGATCTATAGTGTACGAATAAGGTTGGGTACCTTATTCTGGTAACACTATTGGGTGTGGCTCACTCTGTAGTTGTTAGAAGAAGTTGTAAAGTGCTACAAACGAAGTGATCTTGATTCGTTCATGTGGTAACGTGAGGAGTAGGGGTGTCTTGTGCAATGAGTTTGCATAAGATCAGACCAAGAAATAAGTCACTCTTACTTTATAACGTTGTTTACTGTTTAAGACTGACTATTTCATAGCGATGACTTAGGTAACTTAACCTTAATCTTGAGCTAACTATGAACTTTTGTTTATTCGGGATTATCCTTATATTTGCATAGGTGAGGGTTGTTAGGGTTGATGCCCTAAATCTCGTAGGGTCCTGTAGTTTATAAACATCTGTATGAACAAACAGTTTTGTGATATATAATATGAGATATTTTATTCACTTCAGTCTATGAAATATGAGATATTTTAGTTACATTAACCACAAACCAATAAACTAAAATTCCTGGTTATCGTTGTAATATGACCTTAATCTAAAACTCATGGTTTCATTTCACTAGGATGACCATAGGTAATATGACCTTAATCCTAATTGAGTTAGGAACTCCTGCCTATGAGAGTGATCCTTTGATTTGCATGGGTGCGAGTGGCCAGATTGCCGACTCAAACCTACCACTTTGGGATTTTGTCTGATTGGGGAGTTGGGAACTCAGCTACACAAGACGAAATTCACTCCTTCCCCGAAGCAGGGGTAAGTAGATAAATTGCTCCCTTAAGGGCTGATTTCGGGGCTTGAATAATTTGGCGCTTCACCTTCTCTTGGCTCGAGAAGGGTTTACTCATAGTGGGACTATGATATATTATTCATTAGAGGAATCAGTGGTACTTAAGAAGTTAGATGTAACTACAGGGTCAAAACGGTAAATTGGCCCATGAACGATTTGTGAAAGGTCCTCGTACTATTGATTAGTTATATCTGATGGACAGAGAAATACATTTATAGTGTGAAGAGTGCAGTTGTCGGTCTTTAGTGGAGTGTCCAGCAATTAACGGATGGTGGATATCGTGATTAAAGAGTTTAGTCAATTATTCACTTACCGTTGGAGCTTCAAGCTATAGGTCCATAAGGTTCTCTTGGTAGCTCAATGGATTCATATTGAGAATTAGTTTTTAGGTTATTTTGAAGTGTTCAAATTAACTAGAGGGAATTTGATTATATATGATATAATTAAATTAGTTCAATTACATATGATATAATTGATTTGATGTATTTGATACATTATTTGAATGGAGGAATTAATATAAATATTATTTATATTAAATGCCATAAAGGAGAAAAAGAACTATGGTTTATATATTGCATATGATGTGATATTAAAACTATAGGTTATAAATAGAATATGATAAATTAGTTATTATATTTATTTATAATAAAATTAATTATAAGAAATTGTTTTTCGATTTTTTCTTCTTATAACCGACTTAATGAGAAGTTTTTAATCATTTTTTGGATAAAATAAAAATCGTTTTCATTTATTTCAATTCATGACATACAAAGCAAGTTAATCAGACGACTTGTTAAGAGAGAAAAGTAAATGATCGAATGAGTCTCCTATACAATAGCTACTCGTTGTTAAACGATCAAATACCTAAGTCTAAATGACAGACTTCAACCTTTTCCCACTTACTCGATCATTCAGTTCCTTCTTCCCTCTACCAAATCCATATAGAGCCCTCACCTTCTAGATTCTTACATTGAGAATACCAAGGTAGCCTCGTGGTAGTGTCGAGTTTGCATCCGAGGGTCGAGTATCAAGTTTAACTTGATTGTGATCGAGTATTTACCAATTCGTGTTGTTTGCTAGATTTGCTCGCGTTGCGCTCGTGCTGTTGAACGTCTTGCTAAGTTCGATCGAGGAAACACTAGAAGAAAAGTTCTTCAAAGGTATGTTTACTCAATCTCTTGTTGGTTTTTATGTTTTTAGCATGTTGTAATTTACTCGTTATGCATAACTGTGGTTGTTTGATTGTAAATGTCTTGTTCTTTCACAATGGGGTTTGGAAAGCCAAGATTGAGTTGATTGCGAAGCTCCCCTCGCCCACATTAGTAGAGAACGTAAGAAGTTTTCTGGGACATACTAGTTTTTAAAGAAGATTTATATATATATATAAATCTCGCAAACTTCAAGGCTCTTCTACAGATTACTAAAAGCTTATATGACATTTGTGTTTGATCAAGAGTGTGAGAAATCATTTGAAAAGCTGAAAGAAGCACTAGGAAGAGCACCTATTATGGCAGAACCAGATTAGTTGTTGCCATTCGAGTTGATGTCTGATGCTAGTGACTACACGATCGGAGCAATATTAGCACAAAAGAAAGACAAGGTCATTCATCCCATCTATTATGTAAGCAAGATATAAATGAAGCGTAGGAGAATTATACTACCACGGAAAAATAACTATTAGAAGTGGTATTTGGTTTTCATAAGTTTTGGTCCTACTTGTTTGGGACCAAAGTCATCCACCACTCTGACCATTCAACATTAAAATACCTATTAACAAAGAAGGGCGTCAAACTAAGGCTAATCAGATGAGTACTGGTCCTACAAGAATTTGACTTAGAAATAGTAGACAGAAAAGGTACGAAGAAATAGGTTGCCAATCACTTATCAAGACTAAAATGAAGATGGATAAGTCAGATGAAGTTCAAGACGCTTTTGTAGATGAGTAGTCATTGGTTGTCGACAATGCTCCATGGTATACAGACTTTGCTAACTACTTAGCAGCTAGGATTGTCCCACCTAAAGCCATGAACCAAAGGTTGAAAAAATTCTTTCATGATCTCAAGTCGTACTATTGGGATAACCCTTACTTGTTCAAATTAGGGCCAAACCATATTTGGAGGCATTGTATTGCAGAAGAATAAGTGTCTTCTATTTTGGAAGCATGTCATAGAGCTCCTTACGGAGGTCATTTTGCGAGTAGAATACGGTAGCCAAAGTGTTGCAATGTGGGTACTTTTGGCCGACACTATTTAAAGATGCTCATCAGTTCACATAACAATGTGATAAATGCCATAGAACATGCAACTTAATAGCTTGGAGTGAAATGTCGATGAATTATATCTTTGAAATGGAAATACTCGATGTTTGAGGAATAGACTTTATAAGGCCATTTCCACCCTCTTTCGAGAAGCCTTACATCCTGTTATAGTAAATATGTATCAAGATGGATTGAAGTTATGACAACTGCTTCAAATGATACCAAACTTGTGAAGAAATTTCTTTTGAAGAACATCTTCTGTAGATATGGCACGCCAAAAGCTCTAATCAGCGGTGAAGAAACCCACTTTATTAATAAAACTATGGCAAAAGCTATTGCAGAAACACAATGTCAAGCATCGGGTAGCTGCAACATACTACCCTCGGACTAATGGGTCAATCGAGATCTCAAATAGAGAAATCGAGAGAATTCTCGAGAATTCGGTAGATCTATCAAGAAAAGACTAGTCACTGAGAGGGAAGCTCATCCTTCCGCACGATCCATCCACACCGGTAAGCAAATCTCCATCCAGATCGGCGTTAAGACGTTGGCACTCATTTGTAATTGTTTCTAACTCTATTTTCATCAAGTTTATTTCACCTTCTTAATCTCTTCATTCACACATCATGTATCAGACGCTGAATAGAAATGTTGAATGTCTCGATCGATTTCATACCCCCTTCTCTGTCTATTTCTGTTCCTCCGCTTATCGCTTTCTTTATAAAGTCTTCTTAATCCCTTGGTAATTAATATGAATTAAACAAGTAACTTACTCTGTGCTAAAGAAATAAGAACGTCTAGCTAAAGCATGCTAGACGGCATCTTCACCTGTGAGAGCAGAAGTGAAGATGCCATTCTGATTCATCGAGAGAAGGTTAGAAGAATGTGTTAATTAAAGCAAGAAGTACTTCCAGAGATGGAAGCAACCTTGCGTTCATTACATTTGTCCCTGTTTCACCACAGAGATGTGGGAACGTGACCGATCATCGAGAGGTGTACGTCACGGGAAAAGCGGAACCATATTTATGCCTTTAACGTAACTAAGGAACTTGTGATGTTTGTATTAATTATCTTTTCTGTTTCTGCTTCGTACATAAGTCTTGTCACTGCATTACACGATCTTTGCATAACCTTCACGCCAGCCTTGACCTCAGTATCTTGCATCATGAGACCTGTATCTTGTATCATCTTAACTTAGATTTACTTTAACGCAATTTACTTTATTATCGCATCTTTACCGTTTACTTTACTTTATCGCATGTTTATATTCTTGTACACGACAACTTTTATTAATTGAAAACCCTTGATCGCATGTATCACAAGCTAACGCAATAACCTCAAACAATCCCTGTGTTCGACCTCGGATCACACCGAGAAACTTGCGGTGCAATTATACTTGGTTTCAACGCAAGAAAACTTGTGACAATGCACAGCATACTACAAGAACATTGTTAATTAACGCATTTCTAGAAGTAGTATCACATGGATTTGAACCTTGCATCATATGCATCCATGCGTTGTGTGACATAAGATCAATTTCTGAGAAATAACGGGCCCCCCACCCTCCGGCCCCATTGTTAAACCTATTGGTCTCAGTGTGATTGAAACTCTAACATGCGGAATGCCCTAGTTGTATCCTTAAACATCATAACAACCATGTTGTCTTTAAATTTTAAAATAATATTATTTTCTATGTGGTACGTGCATAATCCACGAAATGCCATGGGGAAAACTACACGAATGACCTTATCGATAGATACTGCCTGATCGAACACGAACACCAAATTAAGGGGTTCTCCAATGGCACACTTCAAATTCAACATAAACAATTCCATGCATGATCAATTTCATTCTCCACTATGACGTATGCTAGTAGATATACTTGGTTGTTAACATTCATGAAAACATCGACCAACATGGTCCCTTTGTATTTTCCTATCAAATGCGACCCATCAACAATTATCATAGGCTGACAACTTGCAAAACCTCTAATACAAGGACCTAATTCCATAAACATATACTTGAAATGCACATCATCTTCAAGTTTGATTTCAAACATTGTACTTGGCTTCTCCATTTTTAACACTTCCTCGTATGCATGTAAAATGGCATATGACTCTTCTAGACTACCTCTAGTGAGAGCATAGGTGGCTTCCCTTGTACGCCACACTTCGTCGTAACTTATGTTTATGCCATACTCTTTCCTCATATCCTCTTGGATGTAACGAGCTTTATACACACGTCATATGCTTGTAAACTTGTCTTTGATTAGCTGGCTGATAACTTATAGAAATACAAGTTATTGTCTCTTAAAAGTTGGAACAATTAGGATTCTTAATGATAAAAACACATTTATCTTAAGGGAAAACGCATAGAATTCTTCAAACATCACTAGCGCTTACAAAAGCATACTTCTTGGTAAAACTACTTCACTAACGCATCTTATTACAGGATTTCAAAAAAATTCGCTAAATGTTGCAGGCTAAGCTAACGCAAGGGCATGCATCCGAAGTTGTCCAACGCAGAGAAGATACATTAGTTCGCACTATTCCTGTCAAATCACCACTTACAAGTATGGGTATCTGACTGTCAGCGTCTAAAAGCATCTGAACTGACAGGCAGCTGACCAGGGCATGGAAATTAATGCTGTCTTATCACAAGTTGCTGAGAAAAATGCTTATAAATAAGAAAACTTGCAGCCAAAGAAGATATACCATTGTGAGAGAAACCATAGAACTTAGATCATAGTTGATTGTTGTTGCAAGAAGAATATAGGAAAAGAACCATTGCCATTGTTGATCAAAGAGAATTGTTGAAGACCAAGCTCAAGAAAGAATTCTTCTTCATTTCTTCACCAAGTTGGTTGCACACGTATTTGAATCAAGCCAAAGAGGACAAGAGATTGAACTATGCGGCTTGACTCCTTCCTATTTTTTTTCACTTCATTTCCGTTTTCCATTTCATGCGATTAAGTGTGATCGTTGTAAAGACAGTTTCGAATTTCAAAATTCAATCATATATTTGATCCATCCACTTTTGCCTTTCTATTTACATTCTATTGTATGTGATTGATGCGTTGCTAACTTGTTGCATGCTTAATTTCCAAGCTTTAATCATCTTGATCATCTGGTTGAAGTTATAACTCAGTTAACTATTCGAGAGAATATGATAGCTAGAAATGCATTGAGTCAGAACGCACAGTAGATTTAGAGATAAAAATACTTGTGCTTCACTACTTTATGTGACCAATGCATGCACCCTAAAATAAGAGCATAAGTGGCATTCTCAAGGAGAAATGTTGAATAATATGATTAGAGGAACAAAAACCTAATGTATGTACATACATTTGGTTTGTAAACAAGCATTCCGGTCATCTTCATTTCACCTTTACACTTTCACACACGTGTTCATCTTACTTGGAATCAACGCATACCCCTAGCATCTAGCACCATTCATTCATAAGTCCCTCTATTTCTCTTGAACTCTTATGTTCTTTTGCATACATGAATTGAGATTAGTGTAGATAAACCTCTCCCACATTTATCTAGGATCTTTCTACAACTAAAGCAACATAAGGCCTGCGTTAGTCTATCATAAAGTCCTTGTATTCGACCCTGGACTTACTAGGAACCTAAGTTAGATTTATACTTGGATATGGTCAGGAAAAGCTTTTACGCATTATAGAAAGTGAAATGTATCACCTTAACGCTTCATCTAATCTTCTTACCTAGAGAAGTGATTCACCATTCATATTCATTCATCCCAATCTTGCTTTTCACCTTTACTTATATACACTTTTAAATGAAAATCACGAAGCACGAACAAGTTTTTGGCGCATTTGCCCGGGATTTTAGCAACAAAGCTAACCAGAATTTTGCTTTTGTTTCTCTTGTAGAAAAACTTGCAACTGAAGGAGTATTACAAATTAAGCCTAAGCTTGTGAACATTTTATGAGCAAGGAAAACACTCTTGGGCTCCTATACGACCTCGAAGTTGAAAGGACCTTTACATAAAGGAACCGATCTAATCGTTGTCGAGGGTTAAGGCAACAACAAAGATAGAAACAACAAATGGCGGATGATCAGATAAACCAGAACTTAGCTCAATAATTAGCCAATGCTGCCCAAAACCCGATCCTGGTGGCAAATAACAGTATGCATTTAATGCGAGAGTATGTGTCGCCTGTACTGTATGACTTTTCGCCAGGGATCATATATCCAACACCTCATGGAACGAGATTTGAGATGAAGTCGTTAATGCTCTAGATGCTTCAAATAGTAGGTCAGTTTGGAGGTGCCCACGACGAAGAACCACATGCCCATATAAAACGCTTCCCAGAAACATGCAACTCATTTGTGATTCCAGGAATCACATCGGAGACCATCAGATTGTCCTTATTCCCCTATTCTCTCCTCGATGATGCCAAGCAATGGGCAAATTTCCTTGAAACCTGGCGAGATAAAAATGTGGGAAAAGTTAGTGGAAAAGTTCATGCAAAAATACTTCCCTCCCACCACTAACAAAGGAGGCATAGGAAGATTATGAACTTTGAACAATGAGAATTTGAGACCTTGAGTATTGCATAGGAACGATTCAAGGGATTGGTCAAGAATTGTTCTAACCACGGACTACCTTTGACTATTCAAATGGAAACTTTTTACAGGGGGGTTGAATAGAGCATCTCAAATGGCTGCTGACGCAGCCGCAACTGGCGACATAATGGATAAGTTTTATAATGAAGCTAAAGAGATTTTAGATCACATCGCCAAGCACAATATGTAATGAGTGGATGATACCTATGATGCAAGAATAGATAGTAGGAGGCGTTCTTGATAACTTGTAGAAATACAAGTTATTTATGCCACCTTATCTAGATATTGCGGCCAAAATTTAGTTAATATGCATCGATTGTATGAAGATTAGCTTAGAATTACAATAATTATAAAGGATCGCAATTACACTTACTAACACCATAAAGATAGAGGACAAGCCGAGTTTTACTCTGTTTTGCAGGAAACTAAGTCACCGTTTGCGCTCAAGACTCACGAGAAACTAATCAACGCATCTCTATCACATTGCACCCGTCAATCAACAATGAAGAAACAATTACCGAAAATAACGGCACAATGCGACAGTCGATCAAGAGTTGACTTTCAACCGCATGCGGTAATAAAAACAACATCGTATGCGAACTCACGATCGAAAGATGCAGCTGAGTAATGCAAAAGGGAGGATTGAAACACGTGTACAACTAACGGTTGTGCAGAATTTATGGACTGATTGCATAACATAAGGAATAATATCCCTCCATCTTCGGAATTACCATAACCATCAGTGGAGACCACAAGGCCAGAGTCAAAGACCTGCACCTATAAATACGCCATAGATTTCAGAGAAAACTTATGCTACTTGATACGGGGCGAATTGCTGCTAAAGTGTTGAGAGAAAAGGCTGAGCTGAGTGCTTAATTGAAGATATCCGGGAAGAAGAGGAGATAAGGTCGAGAGGTGAATCTCAGATCTAACCTGCCAAATACCCGATCGAAAGCTCTGTGTAAAGATCTCTGCTACTGGTGGAGTAAGCCTGAGAAGGAAGCTCTTCCTACCATCAAATCCATCCTAACCGACAAGCAGATCTCCATCAAATCAGTGCTAAGACATTGGCACTTGTTTGTATCTGTTCTATCTCTTTCATCATTGTATTTCACTTTCTCTTTATCTTTTCATTCACACACCATGTATCAAACACTTAATAGATATATTAAATATTTCGATAGCTTTCATATACCATTCTCTGTCTATTTCACATCCTCCATTAATCATTTTTTCCATGATGTCTTCTTAATCCCCTAATAGTAATATGAATCAAACAAGTACTTAATCTATGTAAAAGGTATAAAATGCGTTTAGCTAAGGCATGCTAGACGGCATCTTCACCTGTGAGAGTAAAAGTGAAGATGCCATTCTGATCTATAAAAAAGGGTTAGAAGAATGTGTTAGCTAAAGCGAGTAGTACTTCCAGACATGGAAGCAACCTTTCATTCATTACGTTATTCTCTGTTTCACCACAGACATGTGGGAGCGTGGCCGATCACTGAAAGGTGTACGCCAAGAGAAGAGCAGAACAGTATTTCTAGCTTCAACACAATTAAGAACTTGCGTTGTTTATATTATTTATCTTTCTCTTTCTATTTTGTTCATAACACTTGCCGTCACATTCCACGTCTTTGCATAACTTTCACAACCAACCTTGACCCCAGCATCTTGTAACATGAAGCCTGTATCTCGTATCATCTAGCTTAGGTTTATTGTATTTTATTTTATTATCGCATCTTTACTGCTCTACTTTATTTTGTCGCAAATTATATACCTGTACAAACACATTTTTAAAGATTGAAAACCTGGTCGCATATATCATGAACATATCACAATAACCTAAAACAGTCCCTGAGTTCGACCTCAGATCACACCGAGAAACTTGCGGTGGAATTACACTTGGTTCCATCGTAAGGAAACTTGTGACAACACATGGCATACTATGTGAACATCCATAATTAACACATATCTAGCAGTAGCATCACATCATTTCGAGCATAGAACATCATCAATCATACCTATCAGCGATTCGTCAACAGTTCTCATAACATGAATAGTATTGATTCAAACGCAATAGACAGGCTTTCTACACAAAGAGCTGCTATGACAAAACTATTGCAAACTCTCTCACTAGGAAATGCAGCTCACACCCAAAAGGTGCATCAGGTGGATGCATTCATGCAGCCCATGGCTAGCTGAGTGGGTTGTGGAGAACCTCACTTCTATAGTGATTGCCCGCAAAACCCATAGTCGATATGTTTTATAAAAAAAATAACCCATTCTCAAACACATACAACCCTGCATGGAAAAACCATCCAAAATTTTCTTATGGAGGTCACCAACAAGAACAACAGCACCCGGGGACGCACCAACAACATAGATAGGGGTCGTCGCCTGGATTTCGGCTGCTACAATAGGCTCAGCATCAATCCTTCAATAGAGGTGGTCAGGCGTCGAGTTTAACATCTCCACTTGAAAATCTCTTGAAGGAGTCCATAACCCAAAATAATGCATTGCTAAAGAGTAGAGATGTCCACGGGGTGGGGCGGGGCCGGGGATGCCATTCCCCATCCCCGTCCCTGCTCCACATTTCATTCCCCACCCCCATGAAATTCCCCAGGGGGATCAGGACGGGGATTCCCCGCAGGGAATTTTCCCCGTTACTTTTTTTTTTTTTTTGGCAAAAAGCTAATTAGTTTAAATCACTAATGTGAGCAAAATTTAATTAAATACTTAACTTTATCATTAAATTGTTTATTATGGTTAGTTTTATATGAAAATTTGAATTTAAAGATAAATTACTCAAATTTTGGCCTAAAAAATTAATTTAAATTAATTTTTTTAGTAGAAAGAAATAAATATAAATCAAATTATTCACATATATATTTAAATTTAAACATATTCATTATGTCTCCCAATAAATAATCAAATTTGAAATTTACATGTAATATTTATATAATAATAATAACAATATATCATTACATAACTATACAAAATAAATATGTAAAAGCTAATCGGGGCGGGGATGGGGAACGAGGCAGGGTTGAGGACGGAGAATGCATTCCTCGTCCCCGTCCCCGTTTAGCTCATGGGGAATTTTTTCCCCCTCCCTCCCACATTCTCACCTAATCGGGGAATCCCCATCTCCGTGGAGAAATTGGACATCTCTACTAACGAGTCAGCTGTCGTCAATCAAGAATTTGGAGATGCAAGTAGGACAAATTGCTAGCGAACTAAAGAACCGGCTGCAAGGAGTACTGCCTAGCAACACAGAGACCTTAGAAAGTAATAATGGAAAGAAGCAAATTTGGACAATGTTCTCCAAACCAAAGGGGAAGTTGTTCTTTCTGTCGCTCATTACAGAGCTATGTGTGGTGCAAGGATAGTTTGAAGAAGAAGAAGACGTGAAAGTCAAGTCCGTGCTTACAGACAAGTCTCTCCATAGACTGATTAGATTTCCACCGCAGGGAGAAGGCCTATCCATGACTCCTCAAAAGCGGCAGCCTCCTGAATCTGCAGCTACTGAAAACGCTCAGCAAAAGAAGCAGAGGGTTGATAAAAGCCTAGCCCTCTCCCCTAAAGTTCAAAAATCCCCACCTCTGCCCACCATCAAAGAAACGCGAGTTGGCGTCGATCTCAACACACCACCCCCTCCTGAAAATATGTCAGCTACCCTTCCTTTAGCCACTCAACACCCAACTCCCCAACCATCGCCTCAACACCAAAAGAGCCTGCCGCGTCCTATTGATGACCCAAGTCAGCTATCGTTTCATATGGAAAAAGGCAATAGCTCAGGCATTGGTGAGACTGGTATGCAGCAACCCGATGACGAATAGCCACAAGCTCACCCCAACGTGACCGTAGACGTCGACTCTGAAGATGAATGGTATAAGTTTCTTCACGATGACCTTTGCGAACCAATTTTAGGTCTCGATGAGCTCTCGTGAGGATAGAAGTAACTTCAAGATCAAGTAACTAATTACAACAAGAAAATGAGGAACTCAAGAAAATTATACACAGTCAGTAGAGGCAAATGCGCGGATTCATCAGGCATGGCTTAGAGACAACACGACCAGTTTCGTTACATGGTAAATTAGTTTGAAAAGGGTATTGTTGTTCAACTCCAGGCAGCGTCTCCTTCCTGGAAAACTGAAGTCGCATTAGTCCGGGCCTTTCATAATCAAGGAAGTATTACCGCATGGAGCAGTGGAATTGACTAACGAAGATGGGACCAACACATTTAAAGTGAATGGACAGAAGTAAAGCTGTATCATGGAGAGGATTTTCAGCATGAGAAAACCTCCATTGACTTAGATAAGCCAGAATAGAGAAGAAACACTCAGTCTATGCGATGATAAGCAACATACATTCACCAGGGACGAAGTATATTCTTTTGTGTATCCTTTGGTTTTTTTCAGAATTTATTTTACTTTCTGCATATTTACTACTTTATATGACTATCAACTCTTTTTCAACTTCATTCTATCCTTTTGATTGCATCATCTTGATCGCAATGGACGGGTGCAACAGAGTGATGTGATGAGCTTAAAAAAAACATGCGATCAGTTGGGCATTTGGAAAAGCCCAATTCTTCGCAATTACAATATTAGCCCATTGCAGATAAGGAAATCGTATGTCTCCTCTGGAGACTGAAAAGACGTAAAAAATTGTCACCTCATTTAATGTGGCGATAGGTGATGATTAGGGTTTGCACAAACCCCCATCTTTTTTCCTTATTCGTCTATTTAACCCCCCCTCATTATTCAAACGTTTCACCTTCACTTTTCTCAAAACTTTCGAGCCCTCTAACCTCCGAGGAATTAGCATATCCCTTAAGATTCTGGAAATCTCTTTTCCAAATGGCAAGCAGCAAAGGTACCCCTACCTCAATATATTCATCCAACCCAGGTTCCACATTCGAAGTTGTCTCACAAACGGGTTCATGGAGGCCCATTGCCTTCCCAACTGCCCCACCACCCACATACGCGCCACCAGCTATGGTGGCTTCCGCCCATCCATTCGCTCCTACGCTAATCATCTCAGCCCCTACTCTTTCGCAATCCACCTCATCATACGGCTAAAACCCTCAAGAGTTCTCCACTATAAGCGAGGTTAGACGAAGAGATGAACACGAAGTTTATGGCAATATCCTTCAAACCCTCAAATCACTCGAACAACTTGATGAGGAAGTCATCAACCAACTACACTCAAGTGATTGCAAACCTAGAAAAGCAGTCGTTCTAGTGCTGCAGCCTCATTTGCGGAGGCATTGGCCAAGGAGTTTAAGAAAAAAGCAAATAAAGTATGTGAAGGTCTAGGAAACCTTCGGAAGGATGCGTTAACACTCATTGCCGCAACTGAATTTCATCATGAACTACACGATGAGAAGTTAGAATGTCCGCCACCCCAACCTAAAAAATCCTTGGACAGTATAGAGTGGGCTGCGATAAAATTTGAGCGAGAAATGCAGGAAGAAAGTGACAGGGAAAAGCGAGCTAGACAAAAGAATGAAAAGCGCACTAAGCTCAACCTCAAAGAACACAAGAAAAAGAGGCTAAGGGAAAAGGCGCTGAAAAGAGTGCGATAGGAAGAGAGAAGGCACCAAAGAAACAAACGGTGTGAAGAGAGGACAAGGGTAAGGCACCACTAGTGGAGGAAAGGATGCCAAAGAAGAGACCCTCGATCCTGATAAAAGTGGGTTTTCTGCCATCTGCATCGCCTCTCCCTGACTTCATCGTGCAAATGATCATGGCGTTGGGATGGCACAATTTTTGCACCAGAGCGAAGACAGTCAAGCCGACCGCAATTGCTGTCTTTTATGAAGGGAAACCCCACTCGGGGCACTATAAGATTAACATTGGGGATGGCTCAATCGGGTTTGGCATCTTAAAGATCAATAGAATTTTCAACTTAAAAGACACCGATGACGCTAAAAGAAACCAAATCATTGAAAACCCCACCGCTGAGGAGCAGAAAAAGGCCTTGAAGGCGGTAGCATTGCCCAAAAAGAAATGGAACATTTCTGTCAAAGGAGTTAATACGCTATCACCTCACGACTTGACACCTGAAGCCAACGTGTGGCTTTACTTCATCAAGCGGACATTGATGCCAACAACTCATGACCACGCCATTTCACGGGAAAGAGTCATGGTGATCTATTGCATTATATGCCGCATCCCAATCAACGTTGGAAAGATGATCGCCGACCAAATTTGAGCATTGTACTCCAGACCAAAGGAGCCAGCTATCCTTCCTTTGGCCACTCAACACCCAACTCCCCAACCATCGCCTAAGCACCAAAAGAGCCCGCTGCATCCTATTGATGACCCAAGTCAGCTATCACCTCATATTGAAAAAGGAAATAGCTCAGCCATTGGTGAGACTGGTATGCGGCAGCCCGATGACGAACAACCACAAGCTCACCTCAATGTGACCGCAGACATAGACTCTAAAGATGAATGATCTAATTTTCTTCACGATGACCTTTGCGAACCAATTTTAAGAGGTCTCGACGAGCTCTCACGAGAACAGAAGTCACTTCAAGATTAAGTAACTAAGTTACAACAAGAAAATTATACGCGATCATCAGAGGCAAACGCGTGGATTCATCAGGCAGATGGCTTAGAGACAGCATGACCAGTTTCGTTACATGGTAAATTACTTTGAAAGTATCGTGTCACGTCTCATGGTGGTACCACCACTCCCCCCCCCCCCCCCCCAATCTGGATGCACCCTTAGACCTACCTAAAGCTTCTCACGAAGGATGCGATTAGCATGATGTGTGCAAAAATTAAATTTTAGGGTTGTGTCACTCCTTGCCTTAATGTCTTATTTCAATTCTTGTACTTCAATTTCAATTTAATATTACTGAATTCTACTATCGCATTCTCTCTCGTTTGAGTCAATTCTAAATTTTTTTACTACTTTAACATTTGGTTGTTGCAATTATCCTTTGCCCATTACGACTTTAATGATGAAATATATGCCTCTTCTCTTATCGCATGAACTAGCGCCAGATTAATTTCAGGACATTCAATTCACAAAACATTTCTAAAATTTAGTTGGTCTGCCAGCTTTACTTCAAAACTATTTTTACAAAATCTTCTGAGTCCATCGCATGAATTATTTCGTTTTCAGCAATAAGGACATTGTTGCGTTTAATTTTTTTTTTTTTTTTTTTTTTGGGGGGGGGGGTGATATTTTCAGCCTTCGGATCCTGCTCTTAGTTGGATATTTGTATGATACCTATGGGGGCAAGCCAAAACGAAGGTGGGAATCGTGATCAACGCAAAAACTAAGTGATCGTAACTTCTTTGCCAAACAAAAAGATAGGCATGAGTTTTGATTGAAAAGAGCGCCTCGCTCATAGTTGGATGTCCGCATGACACCCGTGGGAGCAAGCCAAAATGAAGGTTGGGCACTCGGATCAGTACAAGATCACAAAACTAAGATTTAAATCATGCGAAGGCCAAAACCACTTGAACACCCCGGTTTGAGAAGATTTAAAATCAATCATGCAATGTCCTGGGAAATGAGTAAAGATTTTTTTAAGATTAAGCTTGCAATCCCTAAAGGTTAGAAATATTTTAGGAAGAGATTAGGATAGAAATTAATAATGACAATGGTTCAGCGGTTTGAATGAGGCATTATGAGAAGTCTAGGCAGGATAAAGACGATTAAAATTTTGAGAAATCTTTAGTTTATGCTTGAGAACAAGCATTGTTTTAAATTTGGGGGTGTGATAACTTGTAGAAATACAAGTTATTAAAGTTCAAATTATTAAAACAATGAGAAAAGGCGATAGTAAATAGGCAATATTATGATTGAATACGCTAAACTAAAATTAAAATCACGATCGCTAACTCTCATCGCATAAAAGCAATAAAACTGAGGTAATCTTGTATTTTTGTGCAGGAACAAGGCAATAGCACGATCTCCGAATTTGGCAATCCAATGGTACTTCAAAGATGATTGTGTGATGACCTTATATAAAGGCGGTGACCTAATGTGATAAAACGTGATGGGACGTGAAGCCAATAGCGGTCAAATCAGAAATTCAGTTAGTGGTTGTTGAAGACCATACCGTTGCAAATCCATTTAACCTCTGGTGACCATCAGACGGCGCAACAAGGTATGGAAATTAATGCTACCCATCCACGCAATCATTAGTGAGACGAAGAACTGTTTTTGTTTGGAAGTCTATAAATACCATTCAATGCTACCAAACCAAGAGAATTAATTTTAGGAGGTCGAGAGACTGCCGGAAACAACATGGAAGAGAGACATCAACCCACACCTAACCCTTGTGAGAGCAAGAGTTTACAAATTATAAAAGAATTGGAGTGCTAAAAGTTGTGTAAACACCAGAGGAAGCAAGACACTACTTACCTGGCTTAACACTTACATCATCTATTATTTTTTACTTGAGCATTTTATTTGCAAGAATGGAAATTACATTTCAATCTATGTTCATTCTTTTCACTACATACACGAGTAGCTAAATTTGTGAATGAGTTGAGAAGTACTTAACT
Organism: Benincasa hispida; assembly: GCF_027475165.1. Taxonomy (NCBI): domain Eukaryota; kingdom Viridiplantae; phylum Streptophyta; class Magnoliopsida; order Cucurbitales; family Cucurbitaceae; genus Benincasa; species Benincasa hispida. The sequence continues at coordinate 76,801,225 of NC_143478.1, read as the reverse complement.
AGCATGACTTAAGTTATGCACTTCATGCGATCATCTTGTCTTATGTATGCTTCATTCATCACTTTGAGTACTTAAAAGAGTAGCCTAAAAACATAGAATCTAGGCTTGAAAGAGTCAGATTAGATCTCATAAGCAAGACTAAAGAAGACTTAGAAATAAGTTCCATTTGCTGCGTTCCCTACACATCGCATGCATCCTAGACATAGGAAATGTGGCCATATGTATTGAGAAATGTAGTGCTTAACATTTGTGTATAGAATGATCGCATGACTTGTAGAATATCTTGAGAAATGTTGACAAAACCTCTTCTCAACCCTTTATCGCATATTTGTTACAACACCACTCTTCTATGACTTTGCATTTAATTCCATCACCTTAAAGAATCAAAGTCAATCACCATCCAACTTCTTAAACTTAAAATAGCAATAAGATCAGAGATAGAGTCTGTTGCATATCTGTTTGAGTAATCCCTGTGTTCAATCGTGGACTTACCAGGACCCTAAGAAGGCTTATACTTGGGCTTTGTTAGGAAAACTTGCATAATCATCGCATCCACACTGATAACTTGTAGAAATACAAGTTATTTATGCCACCTTATCTAGATATTGCGGCCAAAGCTTAGTAATTATGCGCCAATTGTATGAAAATTAACCTAGTATGACAATAATTATAAATGTTTGAAATTACACCCACAAATGCCAAAAAGATGGAGGACAAGCCAAACTTTACTATATTTTGCAGGAGACCAAGTCACCGCGCTCAAGGTTCATGAGAAACTAATCAACACATCTCTGTCACATTGTGCCTGTTGATAACCCATGAAGAGACGATTACCGAAGTAACAACGCAATGCAACAATCGGTCCAGAGCTACGCTTCGACTGCATGCGGTAATAAAAACAAACACCGCATGCGAACCCATGATCGAAAGATGCAACTGAGCAACGCAAGAGTGGAGGATTGAGACACGTGTACAACTAACGGTTGTGCAAAATTGATGGTCTGATTGCATAACAGAAGGAATAATATCCCTCCATCTGCGAAATTACCATAACCATCACGTGGGGACCACAAGGTCGAAATCAAATGATCTGCTCCTATAAATACCCTAGTGATTTCAGAGAAAAGTATGTTATTTTACACTAGGCTAAGTGCTGTAAGATTTTAGAAGAGAAAAGGATGAGCTGAGTGCTGAAGAGAAGAAATCTGGGAAGAAAACGAGATAAGGCTGAGAGGTGAATCTCAGATCCGACCTGTCATATACCCGATCGAAGCTCTGTGCAGAGACCCCTGCTACCGGTGGAGCAAGCCTGAGAGGGAAGCTCTTCCTGCCATTGAAACCATCCGATCCGGCAAGAAAATCTCCATCGAATCTGTGTCAAGACATTGGCACTGAATTGTATCTATTCTATCTCTCTTTCATTGTATTCCATATTTTCTTTATCTCTTCATTCACACATCATGTATCAAACACTTAGTCGAAATATTAAATGTTTCGATAGATTTCGTTTACCATTTTCTGTCTATTTCCGTTCACCTATTAGTCACTTTTTTCATGATGTTTTCTTAATCCCTTGATGAGCAATATGAATCACCAAGAACTTAATATGTATTAAAGTTATAAAATACGTTTAGCTAAAGCATGCTAGACGGCATCTTCACCTGTGAGAGCAGAAGTGAAGATGTCATTCTGATCTATCGAGAGAAGGTCAGAAGAGTGCTTTAACTAAAGCGAGTAGTACTTCCAGACATGGAAGAAACCTTGCGTTCATTATGTTGGACTCTGTTTCACCACAAACATGTGGGAAACGCGGCCGATCACTGAGAGGTGTGCGCTAAGAGAAGAGCGGAACAGTATTTGTACCTTCAATGCAATTAAGAACTTGCGTTGTTTGTAATTATCTTTCTCTTTCTAATCTGTTCACAAGACTTATCGTCGCATCCCATGTCTTTGCACAATCTTCACAGCTAGCCTTAGTCCTAGTATCTTGCACATAAAGTCTGTATCTTGTAACATCTAGCTTAGGTTTATTGTATTTTTATGTCTTATCGCATCTTTACCGCTTTCCTTTATTTTACTGCAATTTACATACTGTATACATCTTTTATAAAGAATTAAAAAAACCCAGTCGCATATAACATAAACATACCGCAATAACCGACACCACTTCTCCGTGTTCAACCTCGGATCATACCAAGAAACTTGCGGTGGAATTACACTTGGTTCCATCATAAGGAAACTTGTGACAACACAGGGCATACTACCTGAGCAATCCCTAATTAACACATAAATAGTAGTAGTATCGCATCATTGTGAGCATTTAATATCATACACATATTCCATCGCGTTACAAAAAACCCTCATTAGAGACGAAAGAAAAAGGATAAGGAGAAGGATCCTCGGCCTAATCAGTCGTGCACGAGCCCACTAAACCATGGGTTCGTTCCAAGGCATGGTGAAGGGAAATCTAGTAAATGGTTGCTGCAAGACGACATGCCTTATATGAGAAGGATCCCAACCCATAATAGCCAGAGACTACTATTTCGGCTGGAAAAGGTACAGGAATAAAACCCTCTCCTTCCTCAACTTTTTTGAACATGTAGAACCGAAAGGAGGGCGGTCCCTCTAGTGCTCTTTTTTCTAAGGAATTATGGAAGGAAATAGTGAATCAAGTTGTGCAATGGCGGAAGAATGCCGCCAGAAGTACTGGGCAGATCAATGATATGAGAAGGCTGAAAGGGCTTTGAGACAAGCTCTGATGGAGGATGAAAAAAAGAATAGAAGAAAGGGAGAAGATGATAGGAAGAAGCATGAGGCTCTTGAAAAAGAAATAAGAAAGAAGACGGAGAACACCGTGATTGAGGTGAAAGGGAAGTTAAATAATCTAACTTGTGGGCTCAGAAGAAGATAAGAAGATGAAAAGTCAAGCAGAAAGCAGTCAATAGAGGCTGGTATGGCCACATCGCCTACATCGCAGCAAACAACAGAGATTGCAACTGAAACACAACTTAATGATGATGCGGCTGCACAACCTTTCCAACAAAGGGAGGGTAAGGCCCACGTAGTTGAGGAAGAGGAAGACTTTGATGACCTCTTCATGTTTGAGGTCCAAGAACAAAGGCCTACAAGAGATAAGCAAGATGACTTTGAAGATGAGGAAGAAAGCCAAGAAAAATAAACTAGGCAATATGTGCCTGAGCAAATGACTCCCAAAAGAATCACTAGGTCAACAAGCAAGAGAACGGTTGAGAAGAGAAAAGAGAAGGCAGAAGCAAAAAATCCAAGAAGAGACGCCTCGAGGATTATAATAACATCCACTAATAAATTTGATGAGGAGGCTATGGAAGTGGATAAGGAGGAGTTGGCTCAGAGATAGAGGTCCTCAGAAGAAAGGATGTTTTTTAGGAGAATGACTTCTCGTGAGGGCTGGTGAGTTACCACCTTATGTTACTCATGTGGCGGCTCATTATGCATGAGAATACTTGGCCAAATAGCCCTTACTGACCAATAGTGCCCTTGTTTGAGAGTTCTACTTGGGAATGCAGTCTGAAAGAAGCATTTCCATGTTGAGAGGGGTAGAGGTGGACTTCTCTCCTCCAGTTATTAATTCCATCTACCGGTTGTTTGATGAGCAAGAGGAGAAGAGTTTTATAAAGATATATGCTCCATCTGAGGAGTAGACTAATGAAGCATTACAAACAGTTGAGATTCCTAAGGCTGAATGGGTGCTCTCTTCCACAGGGTGCCACACATCTTAATTTGGGGATATCAAGGATTAGCTGGCCATCTGACTCTATTTCATTAAGCATCGAATTATGCCAACTAACAATGACACGACCATCTCCTTGGGGCGGATCATGCTCTTTTTTAACATCCAAAAGATCCTTTCTATCAACTTAGGGAAATTATCAATCAAAAGATGTCGAGTGTGGCCCCAAGACGAAAGGGCATCTATTCTTTCCTTCTATTATTAGTAAGCTTTATGCTCGAGTCAGGGTAGCAGTTGATCTAGTTCAGGTACGTTGTAAGGTGAATCCAGCCATTGATCTTGGCTTAATTAAGAAGTGTAGGAGAATATGTCATAAGGAAAGGCAAATCAACGAAGTCTTCATCTTCCCCTACATCAACTTTATCAGGGCGTTCAAGGAACCTTATGTTGGATGACGCTACCTTCTCCTCGCCTAAAAGAGATCATGGGACCCTTGCTTTTTCTCATCAACAAGGTCCAATCCCCATTCCTGAATCAGCAAGTCATGGCCTTACCCCTTCCACTACTCATGTCCTTTCGACATCTGCGGTTGGTGATGCAGCCGCATGAACTTATTGCCAACTGACCCTGGCTTCTGCCCTATTGTTCTTGCCTTCCCATACCATATTCTCTAGAACTCTATCAACGAGAAACGAGATCCTATCATCAATGATGATACAGAAGTTGATGATGATGCTCCAGCACTATAGAGGAGTATCATGTTCCTTCTTTCTTATTTTCCTCTACAAAATTCAGCTAATTTTTAGTTTATTTCTTTTATGCAGTTAGGTTTAAATTCCCTTTTATTAGGTTAATTTCTTTTTGTTCTGCTGGATTGATTATTTTTAGCTGGATTTGATTAGAAATTGTTTGGGAATGTTGTGCAACGTAGCTCTTAATGATGATCACTAGGACATATCGCCTTTTGCATATCTTACATTCAACCCCAAAGGATAAAAAACCAAGAGTCTTAGTCTTATCCACTCATGCAAGACCTCTTTAGGCTAATCACTTGTCGGTTCACTCCTTTAGGATACTAGGAGCACTTAGCCTTGCACATCGCAACCAAGCCCTTTTTAAACTTTTTCTTTCTCAAGCAATGAGGACATTGCTTATTTTAAGTTGGGGGGGAGAGCTCTTCGCATTCTGTGTATCATTGTAAGCCTCGATTATGAGAATGTGTGTGTTTGTGCGTTAAATATATGTTGGGCCTACTAAAAAAAATTGTTGAAAGAGAATAAAGTTAAGACCACACTCCTTCTTTTTTAACAATCCAAAATAGCCAAAGGCAAGCATGACACCCGTTCTTTCTTTTGTAGCAAAATAGTTTGTAGGAAGTGAGTAAAGCCTGGAGTGTGAGCCTTGCTCATAGTCAGATGACTCACATGACACCCATGTAGGTAAGCTGAAACAAAGGTGAGAATGACATGATAGGTTTGTCCTAGGAAAAAAAATAAAAAATATCGCATTAAAAGAGAAGTCTTGCAAATCATGATTTTGGGGGGAGGGGGGTGGGGGGGAGGGTCTATAAATGTCATAAGATGTCGTTGGGTAAAGTTGAGTTGTGTTTTGGATCTCACTAGGTTTGTTGATTAAAAGCTCAGCTGAATAGGGCATGTTTAAGTGGATAGTTATGGGAAGTTGAGCTGATGGTTGGGTCAAAACTCCTGTGAGGATTCTATAGGAGATTAAACTTATGCAGGGTATTTAGATTGGATACCCCCTCTGAATGCTGCTATGCTTTGCATTTACCATTCCAAGCATGTGGGTTCTGAACTTTGGGGAGTTGTTTAGTATTTTCTTGGAGATAAGAAAATATTTAAGATTGGGGGTGTGATACATGGCATGAAATGCATGTTTTTAAGCTTTTATTTGTGTATTTTTACTTGGAAAAATGTGTTCTTCCATGTGTTTTCCCTCTAAAGTTGGTCTTAAATTTCTTAAACAAAACAAGAGGGCCTTAATTTGCATTGCAAAGGATATTGTTGATTTTGGGCTAATTTTGTTGGTTTTAGCAGGTTTTTGTCCATTTCTAGAGGGATATGCTTTAATGCGCCAGGCAATGTGGTTGACGATACGGCCGCATTAGCATGCCTAATTTTCCAGATTTTGAACCAGTCACAGGTTTTGCAATTTTCTCGTTTTAAGTTGTTTTTTAGTCTCGAAGTTGCCCGGTAAACCTTTTGAGCACGAAATTCGGCCCTTCCCAACCATTTTGGGGCCTATATAAGGCAATGAAGACCTTCAGTTCAGGAGAGCTCATCGTCCCCTGAAGTCACCTCATTTCCCCTCATTGTTTCTTTCATTTTCCAGCAGTCTTTTGGACAAATTTTCAACCTTCCAAGTCAACAGCCTTACGAACAAAGGTTCCTTTAAGGCGTAGCAGCTCTAGGTCCTTCACCTTGTGAAAACGTGTGGTGAAGCACGATTCCACCTTGAAAAAAGAGAATCTTCCTAGGGAAAGACTAAAGGATGAGGGTTTGCTCAAAGATCCCACCTCGAGATTGCACTTTCTTTTCAACATTTCTATTTCATTCATTCATTGTGGTTATTTAATTTTCTCACTCGAACGTTAACTTGTAGTTATGGTTTATGATTCAATAAAGATGTTTATTTTGTCATCGACCATGAACTAAGTTTTCCTAGAGATTCAACAATGTGGATGCCCTAGGGTTATTATGACTTAAGTAATGTTGCACCCACATCAACTTGAATTGTGCATTCCCTTTGTCAAAATTAATGTTAGAATTAGTAAATTAAACTAGTCACTTAATTTAACAGTTTAGTGGAGATTTAGTACTGGGAAGGCTAAAGTGTAAATGGATCTCACAATGGGTTATGGGATCTGATAGAGTGAACATGCATAAAACGGAAGCTAATAGAATCATTAAACGCTCTAATTATACTTAATTTAAGTCACAAGCATGCTAAAACACAAGAATATTCAAAGAGGGTTTCAGAATTTACAAACTTTGTAGAATTCCTCTAAATCCTTGCTAATTCCACGAATTTGATCTTCAAATCTTCAGTAGACCACGAAGAGAATCTTCTTTACTATTCTTCGTCTTGCATTTGAGTGGTGAAACTCTGAATTGGAAGGGAATTGGAGATGGTTTGGAGTGGATTTGAGAGAAAAAAACTTTCAGTGGAATTTCTTCAAATTCTGATTGCATAATCCCCAAGTTTCAAAAATTTGAAGTATTTATTCATTTGATTCATGCAAGCACTACAAGGATCAGCTGATTGACACTTCAATTAGTACTATCCAAGTGGGCTACATGTTAATCTATGGATTAATCCACTTAAAATCCAATTTTTGGGATACATCCACTTCGACGATTTAAAACCTTTTTTAAATTCTAATTTTTCATTTAATCAAAATAAACAAAAACTAAATTAAGTCTAATTGAAATTCAATTTAATTTCTTCTTTTAAAAATGAATTTAATTTAATTAATTAATTAAACAAATTTAATTAAATAAATAATAATAATTTAATATCAAATATTAAATTAATAAAACACCTAATTCACACATGAATCCCTATTCATGTAATCAATATTTAAATCATTACTTAAATATTTTGAACTCTCCAATTACATTTAATTTCAATAAATTTAAACATTAATTATATAATTATCCAATCCCTAATATTGAATTTGAACATTTCAAATCCAAACCCTAAAAAGATGACTTTGAATATTTTAAATTCACTTAATATTTTAATCCAAGGTTTAATTTTTTACGAGTTAGAGGAACCTTATAGACCTACAGATCATAAGCTCCAACAATTTGATATAAATCGATTAAATTTTTTAATCTGAATTAATCAATATTCGTTAACTATCAAGACATACCACTATAGCTCGATAGTTGCACTCTCCTCATTATAGATATATTTATATTCAAATTATTTAACCATGATTAGTAAGTCGATCTTTCACAGGTTGTTCGTATTTACAGCTAGGTCAAAATTATCGTTTTACTTCTTTAAATATATCTTGCTCCTTAAGTCACCACTGATCCTTTATTGAACAATTGATTTATAGTCCAGCTAATAAACCATGTCCCTTTCTATCATGAAAGGGTGAGGCCCTCTTTGTTCAAGATCAGGAATCAGTACTCAAGATAACCTATCTACTAACCCTAAATTGGGTAGGAGTGTATTCCATCTTACAAGACTATGTCCCTAGCTATCTATCCAGTTTTATCTCTAAAATGGGAGGCTTATTGAGCAATGTTGTTAAACTACTCTCACCTTTGCAGATCAAAGGATAATCCCAAATAAATAGAAGTTTATTGTTAGCTCAAGATTAAGATCGAATTACCCTAGGTCATCAAATTGAAATAGTCAGTTTTAACAGTAAACGATCATTATAAAGAAAAGTGACTATTTCGTGGTCTAGTCTTATGCAAACACCTTTTGCATAGGAAGCTCCCACTCGCATGTCTCCACATGAATGATTTCGGGATCACATAGTTTGTATCAGTATACAAAGTGGGTCGCATCCATAGTGTCCCCAGGATGAGGTACCTGATCTCATCCATATACTTATAGACCTTTTAGGCTATATACTATAACTTAATCCTCTTTTATGTCTCTACATAAAGTTAAAATATTCATACTATAGTCATGAGTTCATTTATTGGATTTTATAACAGATTGAAAGTTTAATAATACTTTTATTGAAAAAATATAATATGTTTCATATATTATGAACTGCGAGTTTTAAGCATTTCCAACAATCTCCCACTTGGACTAGAATATTCCCAACAAGATCAAGAGCCTATGAATAGGAGGGCCATGTTGCTTTAGGAATAAGGGACCCCATAGGGTAAAGAATTTGGGCTTTAATTACTCTAGGATTCAGCTACCCATGGGAACATTGGGCAGTATTTGCCTAGAACTCCTAAAGGAACTGAACACCAGATCGAATAAGGGTAGATTTTTGTCCATGAACACTTCACTGTCTTAGTGCGATGCAGTCGCATCACTTGTAACATAGAACCCGAAAAGCTGAAGCATTATTTGCCCCTGTTCGATTACTGTTATTTAGCCTCTTGTAAGATTCTTTCATTAAGTCCAACTCAATCTATCACTTAGTTATCTCAGTCACATTGATTCACAACCATCATTAATTTTAAAAGTAAACTAGTCCTCTGGGATTCGACACTTAGAATACTCTGAGTTTATTACTTCATTGGCAATGTATGCTTGCACTTAGACCTTAGTCATTCTCATTTCCATCACTCACACACATTTGGTCGATTGGCTACAATTACTTGGTCAGAATAGGGGGAAAAAAGAATTGAAAGATATTATTATACGATTGATCCAATCTTAAATGCGTTAATGCAGAAGGACTCAATCATAGAAATCAATGAAAACTAACATTCTGCTTATGTTACAAAGCACTTAACAGCTTGGAACTTCAAGTTGTTTGCAATTACGAAAACACTCAACTTTATTGTTTAATGTGTTTTTTCTTATATCACATATCATGTGGTTAGAGAAAATCTGGATTGACAATTAAATCATTTTCACAATTTACTTATTTTGCATAAAGAGTCAACACTTTCTTTTCAACTACATTGGATATCATTTGGCAATTGGGTTCTATTGTTGCAAAACATGCATCTGCATCCCACTCTTTTTCACTAATGCTTTTAACTGACTGCGTTGCTTCCTATTGATTTTTTTTCAACAACGATCTCTAGCATAATGGCCTACCTTTCCATAATTATAACATTTACCCTTTTTCAATACTCATTTTTCAATTAATTTGCTAGTTCCTTGTAATGCCCCGATTTAGGAGGGGGACATGAATGAACTAAAATCACATCCGAATGAGAAGGATCATAGGACATGAAAGTATAGTTAAGAACGACTTAAAAGAATTGAAAATTACTATCTATACCAATAAAATGCACCCTCCTTTTCGATGGTTTAATCATAGGAACTCCAAAGTTAAGTGTGTTTAACTTGAAGCAGTTCTATGTTGGGTGACCTCCTAGGAATTTGTTTAAGAAGAATGTGGTTTGTGATGACCATGCATTATACTCCCCTTACTTGGAGAGCATTTAGGAATTTCTTCATTTTTTTTATCCTACTTTCTTTTGATATTCTAGATGATCTATTATTTTGGCCTCTAAAGAACACACCTTCATTAATGCTCTTTAGTATGACCACCAACATTTTCTTACCCAATTTTTTTATTGGAAAATAGATTTTCTAGTGGTTAATAAGAGAAGGTTGGACATCTCAATCTTGAATAGTAGCAATGAAGCTTCTATACTCATGTTTAAGACCATGTATAATAATTTTTCTCCTTCTTATTTCTGAAATAGCAGTAGTAGAATTTAATTAAAAAATGAAGACATAAAGTTTTTATTGAAATATTGATTGATGATCATCTCATTTTTAGCAGTTGACATGAGCTTGTTCTCCAAAAACTGCATTATTGCATCAGATTTCTTTAATAAAAGTGAGACAAATATGCTACATGCTATCTTCGTCGTCTTTACGATACGAATGTACTGCAATATTTCTTCATCAATTATAGTCTTAATTGCAAACATGGCCTTAGTTGCCTCAATATTCTATTTCTTCAAAGTTGTAGCGTCTTTAAGTGGCTTGACTGTAGTGCCTTCCACAACAATCCACAAGCCTTGGCCTTGGAGATATGACTTTCTGCATGTGGACTATGTTTTGTAGTTTTGAGTGTTGAGCTTTGTGATTCCTCCAACAACTTGAAGGTCTCCCATCATCTTGTAGTGATGACTCCACACGTAGTTATGTCCCAAAAAACAAGGTTCTCAGTTCCATATTGTACCGGCACTTCATAAGCTCCATTACAACAAGCTATACTAGCTTGCTTCTGATATCACTTGTCGAAGAAATTAGCACAAAAGGAAGAGAGAAAATCACTTAAAAGAAAGAAACTTATATTAGGAAAGAAAAAAACATATGGGCACTTTTGAGATAAGATGTCTTCACTTTTTCAATACTCACTCATTCATTTTTCCTCGCTATTTCTAAGTTCCCCGAACTTCCTTAACTTCTTATTTCTTTCTTAACTTACATGTGGGGACACTCCTCTTATTTATAGGCATGATATCCTTGTGGTCTAGTAAAAGAATTTGTTTGGACCCTTTTTTAATTCTAAAATATCCTATATAATTCCATGAAATTATCCCTTATCTTATTTAAAGAAACTCTAGAGTTGTTTAGAGCCTAAAGAAAGGCTAAGATATTTCTAGAGAAGTCTAATTTACACATTTAAATCATATGGTAGATATTCAAAGAAACTTTTAAAATAGTTAGTGGTGTTTTCTACTTTAACGGTTTAACAAAGGGTTTTTTAGATTTAGATTAGAAAATGAGATTTTGAAGTTTTAAACCAGAAACTCCATTTTTCCATTGACAGAGAAAGCATTCAAAGCAATAAGGTTATCTTGAACCACATATCCCAAAGACGGATGGGAGATAAGTTTGAGAAGGTAGATAGAAATAGAAGGGAATTATAGAATTTAGACGCCAAACGAGGCCCTTGTAGTTTGTATGAAGAAACCATTCCAGAAATAGAAACACGACATAAAATGTTTGTAGTTTACATTATTCTCCAAACCCAACATATATAAAATGGATTTCCAAAGTTAGGTAGCCGGCCATGTGAATCTCTTCTTTCACTTCCCCACACCTTGAAAAGAAATCCAAAATTAAAGGCTCTAACTTCAACTTTTAGCACCCCAAAATTCCCTACAAATCTAAAATTAGACGGCTTTTACTTATTATATATTTCTATTTCATCGAAATGAGCATAGTTTAATCAATATAAAATATGTTCTATTAACTTCGAAGTTATACGATTGATTTTCTTTCTAAAATATTAGAGTTGTTTGGGGCGCTGAGATGATATAGAATGTGGAAAGTTCTGATGTCAAGCACTGAGATGATATACGATACATGGAAGGAAAATGATGGTGAGATAAGAAACACGTTCCGAAAATAGGTCTACAAACAATTTAAATCAGTGAGATAAGATAATGGGCCTCCAAACATTGAGATGATATTAACACGAGAGGTTTTATAGGGTATCATTAAAAAACGAAGCTATTGATCACAATTTATGATAAACTTTTACAGTAGAATAAAACTCAAATTCTATTGACCCCATAAAATATGAAAATTAAAGTACAATATCAATTATCAACCCTAGAAATAATTTGGATTTTAGATGGAAGTGGGGTTTTTTTTTTTTCTTTTTTATTGGAGCAAGATGGAAGTTGAGTTACCATATGAAAAACGGAGGTGAATAATTTGAGTTTGATCGTGATAATCTCACAATATCCGAAGATTTAATATATAATTTAAGACAATGATTAGATACAATTTAGGTTGGACTATCTAATCTCATGCATCTTATTTTTTAGGGAAAAAAATTATAAAGATGCATTAAAGATTTAAATTCAACAAATTTCATAAGTTTAAGAGTGGATAGATGAAATTGAAAGTTGAATAGGGAAGATTAGAGTCTAAAAAAGGGAAAGACAGAAAGTCTGTAGCATTATAATAAAGGGCCGACACAAGCTTTGAGTAGAAGCATAGTCCGAAATTGTATCATCTCGTAGTTGTAGAAAGTCTTCCACATTCACCTCTCATATGTCCCTCAAATATTCATGCATTAATTCCCTTTGTTAGTTTTTCAAGTACAATTTTTAGCTTTTCAAGAAATCTACCACGTGTTTCAATTACAAATATACACAATCTCCATTTTTTTTCATTTTAATAAATATGTGGTTTCCCTTTTTCTTAGTAATGTTCTTTTAGTAAGGTTGTGCACCTGCGGTTAGAGTCCCTTTTTCAACCAAATTAAATTAAGTAAATGTTCAAATCGACCTTCAACATTTGAGGGGTGCAAATCGATCGTCAATCGGATGGTTTTATTCAGTTGGCTCCGTTTTTGGTCTATCATGCTCATACTAATTTTATATGTTGTTAAATATTCCTCAACTTTGTTCTTTAATAAAATAAATAAATAGATACTTGTATTCTTTTAAATTTTGTAATATTATCTTTGGACTTTTATAAACGTTTTAAAATTACTTTAGGAGTACAAATTTGTTGGAATTTTTAATGGAAATTATTGAAATGGGGAGCCAATATTCCGGTTCCAATCATATTCATTCAAGGTCACTACCACATCATTTCATGTCTCTATTTTCACTCAATAACATTTTAGCATATAACTATTTTGAAATACTTATGAAACGTCATACGTATAATATTGTGTCTTTTGAAAGAATATGGATTTTTTCTTGTTAAATTACAAATTTTATCCATACGGTTTGGAAAAAGTTAGAATTTAGTTTTTATGGTTTGATAAAACCTCATAAATAGTACTTGTGGTTTGATAAAATCTTCATAAAATAGATTCAACCATATGGTCTATATACGAAGATTTTATCAAATCATGGGACTAGGAATTAAATTTGTAATTTAACCGAAGTTTTTAATCAATTGGCAATTCATTTGTATTGATCATATAAAAAACAATTTATTATTTATTAATCATTTGGGAAAGATATCAAAAGATGAGAAAAAGTAATTTAATTTGATCTATAATGGAAATTAAAGTAGCCCACACTCTCTTTTAAGCAAAATTGGCTCTTTGAAATGAGGTTTTTTCTTTATGGTTAACCCCCCAAAAGCTTCTCCACTACCATTATACATATACTTGCTTTAAAGGAGCCCTCCAAGGCCTCTCCTTTGCAAAATGAAGGTTAGTTATAAACAAATTTGCATGTATCTTTGTTTTTATTCTCTTTTTGCTGAATAACCCTTCAAATTTTGATAATTTTGTTTTTGGGTTCCAGTTGTTGAGTTGGATGCAAAGTAAACTCCAAGGAAAAGTAAAATTTCAGAACAAAGGATCACATTCAAACTCTTCAAGTAATATCAATTTGCACTATTCTTTATCTATCTCAAGTAAAAAAAAAAAAAAATGATACTTTACTACTAACTCACCATTATTTTACATACTTAATCATGATATATATGTTATCATAAATAAAGCAGTTGAGCAGCTTGAAGAAACCAGTCCTTTGCCTCTTGGCCTACTAGCAATTGGAACTTTTGGCAACAATAATGTGTTGAATGTATTGAAGACGACCGATGCCGAAAACACTGTCGTTGACGCTCGATCTCCATCGAAAGAAACCGAAGATGAAGGTGGTTCTCTTGAAGATATCCCTAAATTAGAAGAGGAGTTGAGGGAACTTTGGCAGCAAAACACTCAACTTGGGGAAGAGGAAACTGATGATTTTGATAATGATCAAACAGAAGAACAAGGTGTGAAAAAGAACATTGGTAATTTAGTGATTGGGGAATGGAAAGATGATGATGAGAAAAGTAATCATCCAAAATCCATTGTGAAGAGATCCGTATCGTTTCTGGTCAAGAAGATATTTGTCTGTGGAAGCGGTTTTGCACCGTTGCCACCATTGCCGCCACTGAGCTTCATGGACACACCGCAAGACGCAACGATGAAAAAGGTACGTAAACAACAATGATGATATATAATGTTTTAACTAGTAGAATACGTAGTAGGCTTAATTATAGTTCATAGTTTTACATGTACGTATGTTGAACGTATGATAATCGACAGATCTTGAGGATGATGCTTCGTAAGAAGATATACCCTAAGAATTCTTCTCAAATGGCTTCATTGAAGAGATTCATAAAGGAGAAAGAGAGGAGAGATAAGAGAAGTGAAGATGAAGAGAACAAATATGATAATTGTAATAATGTAAACTCAAGGTCAAAATCCATTCAATAACGTAGAAGATAGAGAATTTTCAATGGCCAATAGCCATAAACCCACATGATCTTATTTCCCTTTTTAACAATTGTCCCAATAAAGGTTGGAAAATGTATTTCATCCTCATTTATATTACCTTGTATTTGTTATTCATCTTCTACTTAGTAAGAACTTTGTTTTTATTTATGTTCAATCTTTAAAACTCATTATTTAGGTGATTTGAGTATGATAATTTCAATAGTGAAGTACATGAGTAAATTCATGTTAGAAAAATCATGTGTAAATTTTTTTTTTTTTATGTATTTTTCTTTAAAAAAAATAACCATGCACATTTGTTTAAATATTATTCCATCTATAAACATATTATATTATATAACAAAATTAGATATATTTTCACAGATAGGAAAAATATCAAACTATTTACATAAATAAATTAAAAAAAATACTAATAGACACTTATAGATTTCTATCAATTTCTATGAATGATAGATTTGTATTAGTTTCTATCATTGGTAGTATCAATGATAAACTTCTGTCAGTCTCTAGCATTGATAGACATTGATAGACTTCTATCAGTCTTTATAAATGATAGACTTCTATCAGTTTTCTATCACTGATAAACATGAATAGACTTCTATCAGTCTCTATCAGTGATAGACTAATATCAGTTTCTATCACTGATAGACAGTCAGATGTTAATAAGCTTCTCAGCGTCTATCTGTGATAGACATTGATAACACAATGTTATCATAATTATAATTAAATTTTGTTATTTGTGTAAATAATCTCCCTTATTTTTCTATTTTTGAAAATCCTCCATAAGATTAAGTTGATTGAGCAAAACTCTCTTAATTAAGTATGTCGTTAATACTATACCTTCAATGTCAATTAAATACGTCCATCACAAGATCACCACTACCATCACAAACCATCATTGTGACATACAATATCTAGCACTCGTAGTACTCCTCAATGTCATAAGAATATACCATATAAGGTTTGAAAGCCAAAATTTAAAAGTTAAAAAAAAAGTTTGAAAAAGTTCGACTAAGGCTTCAAATAAAATAAAAATAAATTGTAAGAAAGCAAACTCAATTCTTAAAATAAAAATAAACACTCAATTTTCAAAAGCCATAAGATTATGAAGTAAGATATTAATGATTCTATTAAAAAAAACTCATAATATCGACAAATTGTGAATTAAAAAATATAATGTTTATTTAAAATTCTTGAAGAATTTCAAATGAATTACGTTCTTTGTTGCAACGAGAAAGAAAATGAAATTCTACTTTATTTTTTTTCCAAATTATCATCCAAACACAAAATTTTAAATCTTGTTCCAATAGAAATTTAAAATAAAAATGATTTATTGAATTTCAAATGAGAGAAATTTAAAATGAATCGTAACTGATTATGGGCATATTTTGTGATTGGATGAGAGAGAGTTATTAATTATAAGTTTAGGCCTAGAAAGGTTAATTAGAGTAAGTTTCAGCAATACTATTGAATTGAGACTCAATGATGGTTTCTTCAATTATCACGCAAGGCATCTTCTATCTTCGCGATCATCTTGACCGTACTCACATCCTCTCTTTCAAAATTCTTGCTTTTCTTTCCCCTTTCTTCTTCTTCTTCTAATTTCACATGATCCTACAGGCAAATTACTGGTTCTGCTTCTTGATGGACGATGTTTCATTGGCATTATGCGTTCCTTTGATCAATTTGGTACATTTTTAATTCATTTATTTATGAGAGAGATAATCCTATTATGAAAATTCACTTGATAATTTTAAATTTTGCGTAGGGACTATTGTTCTTGAAAGTGCTTTTGAAAGAATTATTGTTGAGAATGAGTATTGTGATAATCCCATTGGTCTTTTGGTAGTTCGAGCCGAGAATATTATTCTAATTGGAGAGCCGGTAATCTCATTTCTCTCCTTAATTAAATTCAAATTCTACTTCCAATTCCTTTAATTCAATTCTTAATTTCAGGACCCCAGCTTGCCTCAACTTCCTCCACATATGACTGTTGTCTCTCTCCCTCAGATTCTAACTGTAAGTAACATATTTATCCAACACAAAATCCCCTACTCTAATACGAAAACTTAATCCCGGCCTCGCTCCGTTTTCTTTTAATTAAACTTATAAACATTTCTTTCGCTCGTTATTTTTGAGCATGGGGGAAAGATTTTTAAACCATTGAAAATAATGAAAGAACACTCCCAATAACTTTGGAAGCCATTTTATTCGGTTTTGATTCTAACATAATTTTGAACCTTACATTTTAGAAAATTCTAAAAGCATGGCTGGGGATGAATGCAGGCTAGGAAAGCAGAAAGGGAGTCAGTAGAGCTTCAAAGAACCTTGAAGAAATGGATGGAGGAACTCCTTGAAGATATATTTGATTGATTGGAAAGAATCTGTTACTTCTCCGATATGTCAAATCTTAGGACTTGCATCGTTTCACTTAAGAAATCGGGCATGTATCTTTAACCAAAATGTCAAATATTCCAATTCCTGTAGCTCGAATGTCTTCATCTAAATTTAATCAGGAACACGAGTTTTGGTGATGCCTTGTTATAGACCAAAAAAGTTGTAATAGAAGTTCTAAAAGAAATTGTAAAATTTTCACTAGAGCTTGCCTTTGCCATTAAAAACGTTTAAATAATTGCAGATTGCAGCAATTTTAAGGATAATAATTAAGTATAACAACATTTTAAAAAAATATATAAATACAGCAAAATCTATCCTTTGTTGATAGATTTTATTATATTTGTGGATAGACTATCTAAATTTTACTATATTTGTAAAAGAAGAAAATTCACATTTTGTTATATCAACTAATAGTTTTGATTTGATTGTTATATTTACAACTTTTACCCTGTGTACAACTAAAGAAAATTGGGAAGCTTTATCTCCTTTTGGAAAAAAGGATGATTACTCATTATTCCACAACTAGTGAGCCTTTTTTTTTTCCAACTCAACACCATTACCATCCAAATTCATAGCAAAAGTGGCCATAACCTGTGGCTTCAGAGGAGCCTTTTGGAACTCATAAAAGCAAGACTACGTGGTCACTGAGTCAAGTCACCAAAGTAGAAATGATAGATCATAACCTATCAAATCCGAGAATCAATTGTTCGTTTACGTGAGATAGGCCTATCTATAATCCATCCATCAATTGCAACCAAACAAATCACTTTTCCTCTTTTTTAGATATTATTTTTATTACTTAATTAAAACAGTAGTTGAAAGAGAAGGAGAGCAAAAGAATAAGATTCGGATCGGAAAAATTATTCAACATGGCTACCACAATGAGATTGTCTTGTAAGAATAGTTGGATGGCTTGGTTCAACTAGCACCAAAATGAGTTGAAAACTAAGTGATTCGTAGTTCTAATCTCTCCCGTCTATTTGTACTAAAAATATAATAGTTGGATGTGTATTTAAGAAGATGCATGCCCTCCTAATAAGTAATAACCACTAGAAGCAAATCCCTCTTATGCTTCTAACAAAACTGAATAGTAACATTGTAGTGACTTCCTATAATAATTTCTCAAATAGAGAAGTATGCTATCTGATGACCTTGCTCTAGAAATGATAGGGCACGTCAATGAACAGCTATTGTGTAAAAATGAAGGAAAAAAGGCAGACAGTCTCAATTGGCAATGAAGCCAAATCCTAAGGCTCAAGATTAGTAAAAGTCTCATGTATTACAGTTTATTAACAAATTTTTCTTTTTCCTTTTAAGCAAACAACATTAAAAGTGGGAATTGGAGGAATCTATTAGAACAGCCTGAGAATGTGCAATCTGAATAAGGATGCCTACATTTGAAGGTGCACGATGATGGGAACAGATTTAAGATTTCTGTGCAGGTGAAGAAGGAGCACAAACGCAACTAAAAAGCAAAAACAAAGACCATGAGTACTGTACTCAATGCACAGAACATTTCTACAGTTCACGTTCATATAACAATGCCCCTACTGATATGACACCAGTCATGACTCGGTAAGAAGAAATAATAGTTATTCATCTACATCTCCACTAATATGATAAATTCTATTAGAACAGAGAAAATAAATTATGGACAACATGTGTTCATTATGGAGATGTAAAGGTACCTAATATACAATTTAAACTTTAAAGTATCATCATCAGAGTACAGAGATATAAGTAGGGAAAAAAAACCTATTAGACTGCCATCTTGAACATGGCTCAACTTGTCAAGTCATTACTTGACTTAAAGGTGGTAGGTTCAAATACTCATCTCTTGAAAGTTACTTAAGAAAATAGTCCAAAAGAACAATCAGAGTCGGGCTGATCAATGAATAATGAGAATCCAGGCAGGTAAGTGACTGAGAGAGAGACTTCCACCCTCAATTTCAAAGGGAAAAAATTTCTCTGTATTTAACGTTGTCATTTCTTCTATTTTAACATATTGTTCACTATTTGTATATTATGTTTAGCTCTGTTCGATAAACTAGGTGTCTAAATCAGAACTTTTTTCATATATAAGACTAATCAGAATGAGAACTAAGAACTAAAAGAACTAATAGAGTTTAACCAGAGCACTTAAGTCCCTGCAATACTCTTTCTACCCAGCAAATAGCATTCCTTAGGAATAATTAATGAAACAGAAACAACAGTTTAATAATTTACCAGCATTGTAGTATAATCTGCAACCACATCATAGGATATTGAATACTGTCTGAAGTAGCCAACTAGTGTCTAACATGGAACTATT
The DNA here is from genome assembly GCF_027475165.1 of Benincasa hispida. NCBI lineage: Eukaryota > Viridiplantae > Streptophyta > Magnoliopsida > Cucurbitales > Cucurbitaceae > Benincasa > Benincasa hispida. Next base: position 76,781,914 of record NC_143478.1, on the reverse strand, counting down.
TGCTAAAAGATTCTTAAACTTCTCAGATTCGAAATATGGAACGTAACTCGAATAGTGAACATCTCAAGATGAGTTGTGTTGGTTCAAATCAGACATTACTTCGGCTCTTACTTTACGAACTGTAAAGGCTTCCAAAGCTTCGTCAATGGAATACAAAACAATATGAGATAGACATCTAAAAATGTTTGGAAAAGAGGAAAAGTTCTAGACTGTCAAAGATTATCAGTGACTGTCTCTCCAGATTAGAACAGAAATACAACATGGTGCAGGAAAAAAAATACAACATGGTGCAGACGACTTGAATGCTTAGAGAAGGAGACAGCCAGATACTTTAGATGTGCAAAATAAATAATAAGAAATGAAAAGCACACAAAGAACAATTCCAATATGAACAGAAATTTAGAAAAAAAATGTGGTAAGAAAAAAAGTAACATGCTTACAAGGCAGGAGAATTCAGGCTGAGGATATGGCTCCATTGGAAAAATAAAGCAGATCAATTGCAGAACCGGCTCACTCCCAATATTAGAATGATGAACAATGAAACTTCAAAGTGGATGACGACAAAGAAGGCAACCATCATATCATCCCAAAAACTCCACCAAAAATTGAAAGAATTTGAGTAACTTGAAAATGGAATAGCATGCGCTATGTATCAGTGAGATCTCCTTCTTAAGTTATGGGTTACTGAGCAACCCTCAAAGAAATCCAAGATGGCATTTTCGAGTTCCTCAACAGAATACTTGATGTAATTTTCGGGGTGTTTTCCACTCTCGATGTGGTGGCCATGGAGGCCAAGAAACGACCTGTAAGCTGGGATCAACTTCTCAGTTATGGATATGCGTAGCTCCTCCCTCAGCTGAGAATCTGGTATCAACCAGGCTGATTGTGTCCTGTGAACTTCCTCAAACATGGCGTTGAAAGTCTTGAATCTATCTCTAATAAGGCTCTTTGCGGGGCCGGAAGACAAGCTCCCGCCGGCATTCAACCCTTCGTTTCGCAGGCAATACAGCACAGTCACCCACGTTGTTCTTTCGTAGTTTGTCGCCGCCTGTCGAAACTTCCCGGTCAACCTTCTCAGATAAACGTCTCCGATCATTTCTCGCAACTCCGGGGATCCTTTTATCTTCTGAACGATGTAATGAACGTTGTTCATGATGAAGAGATGAGCTAGAGCATGGTCTTTGTAGTGTCTGGACTTCCCCTCCAAATTGAACTGCAGAATCACGATGCTCCATATGAGATGGAGCGCTAATGGCGTTTTGCCCTCTAGCTCACCGAAATCCATATCTGGGGTCGTGGGGTCCGCCGAGTACCTCGAGCCGGTCGATGGTTTGGACACGATGAGCTCGTCTAAGGTCACTTTGTAATCCGAAATCAGACTTACATAGTTCATTACGTACCTTGTCAACGGATGAAGCGTCCCGCCGGGAACCGGATGCGTCGACGGCTCCCGCAGCACCGCATTTTCAAACTCCGATAACGTTCCTCTGACGGCCTCCGCCAGCCGCGACAATATCTCCGCCGCCTGAATCCGAATATACTCCGCGGATTTTGATTCGAATATCACATCAATGTCAGGTATCAACTCCGTTAAAGCATCATGGAGGTCTAGAATCTTGAACAGCTTCTCAGGTGATCTACGGCTTATACTGATCGCTTCGGCGAAATTGAACAACTGAGTCACAGGGCCTTTTACAGTCTCCATGAAACAAGCATCGTCTATGGCGGTCCCTATGCCATAAAAAATTTGCTCACAGAGCTTCTTCTCGCTGGAAAACAAAGTCCTAATAGAAACCTTTGCTGCTCTAATCCACCTTCTGATCTTCGTCTCCAGCTCGTTCCAATCCAGCCTCTGGATATCTCCAATGCTTAGTTTCTCAATTCCGAGCCGTCGGAAGTTGGAGTCGAAGGTGGACTTTCGCACACTGCCATAGACTTGGATGCACTCGCGCAGGTACCCCGCCGATATCATCCGTTCAGCAATACTTCGTAGATCGATAATCGCATCCGAAGGTATCAGATCAATTTCACGAATACTACTGGTCGCCCGGTAACTCGATCGGCCACTCGACCCAAAACTCGGACTACCACTTAAATCCAGCTGAACTTCCCCCAAGTCCGGTTCGTCATCGTTTTCATCCTCGAACACAGCACTCCCACTTGTGGACATAGAGCGAGAAGAAGGACTCGGATCAGTAAGCGACTCGACCTCGATCGGAGTGGTATGACTGGAGAGAATGTGACGGAACTCATCCTCAAGCCTAGCCATAGCGATCTGCATAGTGGAATCGACTTTGTTCTGATCGTCTGAAATGGAAGCGGACGACATGGACCTTTGGATTTCATCGACTGCCTGCAAATAACGGTCGATCTCTTCCCTATCGGAGTCAAAAATCATCTTATCCTTGACATCCTCCGGCGCGGCGGAGTCCCAACGAAGTATAATCTGCTCAGGCGTTTCTGAAAGTTCAAGAGAGGGGTCCATGAAGAAAGAAAGAAGAAATCAAAATCTGTTGGGAAAGTGGGATATGGTTAGCGCTCTAACTGCTGCTGCTCCTCCCTTTTCTGAGAACAATGAGAGGAGAGGAAAGGAAAGGAAAGGAAAGGAAAAAGCTATGGCGGAGGATTTTTGTCGGGAAGTGAGTGATGATTGGGGAAGAAGATGAAGGAGGAGGGTAGCGTTTGTGAGTGTATTTCTGACGAAAATACAGATTGGACCAATCCCCCAAACAAATAAACAGATGCAGACTTTCTTTTGACTTTAATTACCTTTTTTTTTCCTTCTACTTTTAATTATGAACAATAATTGGATCCAACACATATTTTTTTCTTATTTTATTAACAGTAATAGATTTGCAAATCGACGGTGCTCCTGCTCTCTTTAAATCTCTCAATTTTCTTATGCTTTAAAAAATACTATCTCATTCCTCTTTTTTTTTTTTTAAATCCTCTCTAAATTATATTCTTTTCTAACCTTTTACAACTTTCTTTAACCATTTATTTACTTGCTGTTTTTAAGCTCAATGCTATCTGGACTGTAATTTGATGGTCTCTCAAAATTAATTAACAATCATACGAATAATTCGTTTATCTTATAAAGACATGAGTTTTACCATTTTTCAAAGGTAAGTAAGATTTTTAATAATTACATGTCTTAACAACAAGAGTTAAAATTTGAAATTGACTTCGATTAATGTGTATGAGTAATTTTTTAACTAAAAAGATAAATCTAATAAATAAGGGATAAAAAGAAAATCGGATTGAAAACAAGATCGTGATGGACCAAGGGAGGGGAGTTAGACCTTCCTCAGCCTCGACCTCCAGGCTAACAAGGCCAACTTTTGCATAAGGCATGCCCAACATATCCCCAAGCTCAAGAATCTCACATAGGATCCAATCAGGTTATGAAATAAAATTGAATTCCAAAATAAATTATAGGAAGATCTAAGTCAACTCCATATGAGATAACTCGAATCCTACTCTCGAACTCTCTATCTTCCACATTTTTTCACTCTCTAACGAGCACCATATGACAAGTACCACATTGGTGTGCAAGTTTTTTCTTTTATAGGTCACGTTCTTACCTCCTCAAATACATGCATTACTGGTGTCACGTAAAAAATGTATTTTCCTTTTCGAATTTTGATTACAATGATTAGTTTTACTATTATTGTTAAACTAACTTAATTACTTTATTCTTCATGCTTTTATGATTCTCTGATTATTACTTCAACAAATAAAAAAGTTCATTGTCATAATTCTAAAATAAATCAAACAATAGATTATGACAAGTAAATTTAAGTAAATAGACTTTTTTTTCCTTAGGTATTAGATAGGTACTAATATGTCTGACATATTATATAAATCAATTAACATAAAGCATGGATGTAGTATAACTAAGTCTCATTTGTTAACTATTTTGCATTTTTTTAAAATTAAGTTTATCGACATTACTTATACATACAAATTTCTTCATTTGTTATCTTATCAATAGTTAAAAAAATCAAGTCAAATTTTGAAAAAAAAAAGTAATTTTCAAAAAGTTGTTTTTGTTTTTGGAATTTGGTTAAATATTCAATCATTGTACTTAAAGATACAAATCATTGTTAGAAATGTGGATGATATAGACTTAATTTAAAAAAAAAAAAAACAAACAAACGATTACTAAACAGGGCCTAAAAGATCTAAATCATTATTTAACTTAAAAATAAATATTAAAAAAAATAACCATGTCACATCATGAAGCAATGAACCTTTTCTTGATTTCTCTTACATACATGTATATAGTATAGTTTCACGCTTTATCATTTCGTGGAAGAATCAACTATAACTTATGAAAATTTGAAACATAACTTTAGGCCTTTATTTTACAAACTTGAATATAATTTAATGGATAAAAGCATGAGTATCATCTAAATGGGTGGTTACATAATTATTGAACTCAGAAAATACTTATATAAAATATGGGTTTTTATTTTATTGTTTTCTAATAAAAATTTCAAATTTATTCATGTATTTATTTAAAATAAAAATAAAGAAACAGGCATGTATTGAGAAAATTTCAATCATGGTCAAAAAACAGTGTATCTAATATTAAATGTATGGATATTTGTTTAGCATTTAAATTCCAAAAATATCAGAAAAAAACACTTTTTGTTTTTGCAACAAAGAGAAAAAAACAGCTTTTTTTTTTCCCTTCTTTTGGACTAAAAACAGCAACTCTTTTAAGAAAGGGGTGATAGCTTAGGCTACCTTATGGGGCTTTTTGGGTACTTCTGTGGGCCCACAGTGCACTAAGTGGGAACTGACTCATATCCCAATAATTGCTCGGCCATTGGGCTCACTATTCTAGCCCATTATTTAATTAATGGGCCATATTACAAGGCCCATATTGATTCTCATACCAACAAATCCGAATGGCGTCAACGTTAGACGAAATCATTTCTTTATACTATCGCCACGTGTGAATTCTTTCTTCTATACGATTATCCCGTCCATTAAAGCAAATCTCCCCTAATTTAGATTATATTTTATGTTTTCAAATTCATTCAATTAACCATCCTTTCTTACCTAATTTTAATTTTAATTTTCAATAAAACAACGTTTTTATATTTCTATTGTTTTTAGATTTTGAATTTGAAATTCTCAAATGCATAATTGTATTTTGAAGAAGTTTTAAAAATTTTAAAATATTAATAAATATGGTATTTCATCATCTTTCTAAAAAAGATATTTCATATTTATTAATTCAATTATTTTTGTTGAATTAAAATACCTAGTTATGGAAGATAAACATTTGTTTTCCATATTTGATCTTTTTCATGATTGGTTATAAGGTTATATAATGTAATTTTACATTAAAATTATAATATATATATATATATATATATATATATATATATATATATAAAGGTAAATTTTCATCTATAAAAAAATGGCAAACATTTATAAAAATAGCAAAAAAAAAAAAAATATATTGATAGACTTCAGCATCTATCACATAATATCAATTATAGATTTTTATCAATTTCTATCCGTTTCTATCACTGATAGACACAGTCTCTATCAAAGAATATTAAATTTCTTTTTTGTGTAAATAGTTACTTAAAAAAAAAACCTCCTAAAAATATAAGGTAGGTTTTGGATATTTGATTTTATTGGTTTAATGTTTGATTATATGATTTTGGTATCATTGAAAAAATATTTAAAAAAAGATATAAACCATTCTCATTATATTATATTCACGTTAAATGCATAAAAAAATTCCAACAAAAACCTATCATCCACGTTAAGATGATGAGAATATTTGGGAAAAAAAAATCTAATTTTATCTATTAATTTATATTTTGGAGAATAAAAATCTCATTTTATTTAATTTACATAATTTTTAAATCCCATTTATACTACATTTAACACATTAAACAAGAGAAAAAAATCTTTTCAATTTAATTTTTTCCATATTTGATTTAAAATTTGAATCATGTTGTAAATTTGAGGAGCACAACGAGAACACGGATATGAAGAAAATATAATATAATAATAATATATAATAAAATAAATAGATATTAAAATAAATAAAACATAATGTATAAATAAAATAATAAAATAAATTAACAAAATATGAAATAAGGAATTTCTCTAAAATCTCCACTTCTCCAATTTTCATGGATTTTGCCCAATGTGTGTCTTTCAAAACCCACCAAATGTAATTATTTATAGGCAATTTGGCAAGTAGGAGGTGGATTACATGAACGCCAATAATGTGTAATTTTGAGACACATGGACAACACTTAGGAAAATGAGGGCATGACACATGGTTAATGCGCACTAAGCATGAGCATTTAGTAGGCATCTATTATCATAATATTTATAATATTCCCCTTTATGCGCCTATTATATATATATATATATATATATAATATGTATCGTTAAAACTTTACTAGGAAAATACCTATTGGGAAAAAAAAAACCCTAATGAAGGAAAAAAAAAGTACACATATCATATAATCTAATACTCTTAAAAAGAATTGAATATATTTACTCCCCTCATGGAAACATCGCTTGAGATCTCTGAGTCGTTGTATTCCAATATTGTGCACCAATTTCTCAAAGATCACGATTGGTAATGATTTTATAAATAAGTCTGCTAAGTTATCCTTTGAACAAATTTGTTGTACAGTGATATCACCATTTTCTTCAAGATCATGAGTGTAAAAAAAAACTTTGATGAAATATGCTTTATTTTATATCCTTTAATATATCATCTTTTGATTTGGGATATGCATGTTGTATTATCTTCGTATAATATCATTAGAAGATTTTTACTAAAAGACACACCACACATTCCACGAATATGTTGAGTCATTGATCTTAGTTCTACACATTCTCGACTAGCCTCGTGAATTGCAAGAATTTTAGCATGATTTGAGGAAGTACTTGTGGTGGTCTGTTTCACTGGCCGCCATGATACAATAGTTCTTCTACCTGTGAATAAATAACCTGTTTGAAATCTAACTTTGTGTGGATCAAATAAATATCCATAATCTATATAACCAACAAGATCAAAATTCAATTTATTTGAATAAAAACAAACTCATATCAGTCTTCCTTTGAGATAACAGAGTCTATGTTTAATTTCGTTCCAATGTCTTTTTGTTGAAGAAGAACTATATCTTGCTAATAAGCTTACTAAAAATATAATATTTGATCTTGTATTATTAGCAATATACATAAGTGCACAAATTGCACTAAGATATGGTACTTCAGGACCAAGAGGTTCTTCATTATCATCTCAAGGTTAAAATATATTTTTCTTCACATTTAGTGAACGAACTTTCATTGGATTGTTCAATGGATGTGTTTGTCCATATAGAACTTTTTCAAAACTTTTCCTATATAAGTTGACTAATGAATAAATATCTCATCTGCTAAATGCTCAATTTGCAAGCCAAGGCAAAATTTTGTTCTTCCGAGATCTTTCATCTCAAATTCTTTCTTAAGATATTCTTTACTTTTGAAAGCTCTTCAGGAGTTCCAATTATATTTAAATCATCAACATATGTAGTTAAAATAGCAAATCATGACTGTGATTTCTTTATACAAACACATGGACATATTGGATTGTTTTGATATCCTTCCTTCAACAAATATTCACTCAGGTGATTATACCACATTCTTCCTGATTGTTTCAATCCATATAGCTATCTCCGTAACTTTATTGAATACAATTCTTGGGAATTTAATTTATATGTTTCAGATACTTTAAATCTTTCTGGGATTTTCATATAAATATCATTATCAAAATATCTGTATAAATATGTTGTGACTACATCTATAAGATGCATGTCTAAATTTTCATACATAGTCAGACCAATTAAATATCTTAATGTAATTGAAGGAACTCAATTTACAAGATCCATGAGCGGAAGTAGATTGTCCAAATTCCATTTCGATTGAAGACAAACATTTACAGTAAACATACAGATTATGCATTTTAACAAAAATTACAACATACTTTTAAACTAGAAAAAGATTTCAGAGATTATACCTTTGAAGAACTCTTCTTCACATAAATCCTTCAAACTGTCACGAACACTTCGAACAAACATGAACTCCTCGAACAAACAACAATAGAACTTGAACCAAAAAGGGAAGACACACCACTTGGTATCCTTAGTATTCACAGGGTGAGAATCCAGGAGTGGTGGGCTCTGGTTATTTTGGTTAAGAAGGAGTTTGTGAGTTTGAAGGAGGAAGACGATTGAGGAAGAACAACACTATCACATAGAGAATTCTTCAATCATGTAGAGTAAGGAGTCTATCATATACGCTCTGTTGAAATTGTATAGATCTTTTGCAAGTAGTGTAACTCTCAGATGGAAAAATAAAATCATATTTTATTTATTCCATTTTGCCATAAAAACCAACTAACCTCCCACTAAGGTGGTTATAGAGAAAAAATGATTAATTATCAAATATAATAAATAATATAAATAAATATGATAAACAACTTATCATATTATATTTATAATATGTAGTTTTAATATAGCATCATATACAATATAAACTATAGTTCTTTTTCTCTATTTTATGGCATTTAATGTAAATCATATTTATATTAAATTTAGCAACTATGAATCTCATTCATAGAAAATATATTTGAATCACATTCAAATATTTATTCCTCCAATTAAACTATAATGTATCAAATACATTATATCAATTATATCACATATAATTGAATCATATATAATTAAATTCCTCTTATTAATTTAAATATTTCAAATTAACCCAAAAATTGATTCTCAACTAAATCATTTTGAGTTACCAAGGAGACCTTATGGACCTGTAGCTTGAAACTCCAATGGTACGTGAATAATTAATTAAATTCTTTAATTACATTATCTACCATCTGTTAACTATCGGACACTTCACTAAAGACCGATAGCTACACTCTTCACACTACAGATATATTTCTTTATCCATTGGATATAACCAATCAACAGTACGATGACCCTTCACAAATAGCTCGTAAGTACAGTTGGGACAAATTACCGTTTTGCCCTTGTAGTTACCTCTAACTCCTTAAGTACCATTGATTCCTCTAATGAACAATAGATCATAGTGCCACTATGACTAAACCTCTTTCGAGCCAGGAAAGGATGTGGCATCACATTGTTCAAGACCCGAAATCAACTCTTAAGTAAGAGCAATTTATCTACTTACCCCTACTTTGGGGAAGGAGTAAATTCCATTTTGTGTAGCTGAGTTTCCAACTCCCTAATCAGACGAATCCCCAAAATGGTAGGCTTGTTAAGTCGGTGATCTGACCACTCTCACTCATACAAATCAAAAGACCACTCTCATAGGTAGGAGTTCACAACTCACTCATGATTAAGGTCATGTTATCTATGGTCATCCTAGTGAAATGAAAGTCTCTATTATGAACGGCGTTATATAATGAGACTAAGCATTTCGTGGTCCGGTCTTATACAAACTCCTTTGTATAGAATATCCTCGCTCACATGTCTAATACATGAGTGATTAGGATCTGATCATTTGTAGCAATTTACAACATTTGTAACATCTACAAAGTATGCCATACTCGTAGTGTTACTAGGATAAGGTACCCAATCTTATCCATATACTATAGACCATCTAGATTATCACTTAAACATGATCCACCTGTATGTCTCCACATACATGTTTAAGTTACAACGATAACCATGGATGTTAGTTTATTGGTTTGTGGTTAATGCAACTAAAATATCACATATTTCATAGACAAAGTGAATAAAATATCAAATATTATTAATCACATATAAGTTTATTCATACAAGGTTTACAAACTATTGGACCCTACGAGATTTAGGGCATCGACCCCAACAGTAATTGCATCCACCGCCGGAGAATACGTCTCCTCATAATCAATATCAGATATTTGTGAAAAACCTTGATAATTCTAAAAAAGAACTACATTTTAATACATAAATCCATGAGAATACGTTTCCTCATAATATAATTGTACTTTGTGATTTGATTATAGATATTGATCGCGAGGAGAGGCAACTTCGAAAGAAAAGAACGAGAAGAGAAGAAGGATAATTTGAAGAGCTAAGACAAGAAGAAGAGGAACCAACACAATTGAACATTATGGGATAAGCAAGGGAGCAAACCTTGCATCAGCTTGTGGAGTCGGATTACAACCAACAATCATTGTGTATAATGTACCTAGAAACTACTATTCCATTCGAACTTAAATCAGGAGTTGTGCATCTCTTGCTTATATTTAGATGACAACCCGACAAGGATCCACACAAACATATGAAAGAATTCCATCTCGTATGCGATGGAATGTGCCTACATGGGATAACCCAAGAACAACTCAATCTTAGTGCCTTTCTCTTATCTTTGAAGGATCTGGCCAAAGATTGATTGTACTATTTGTCAGCGAGATTCATCATTACATGAAGGGGTTGAAAAATAGATTTTTAGAAAAAAAAAATTTCCCTGCATCTAAGGCACACAATATTAGAAAAGAAATCTATGGCATTAAGCAAGTCGTAGAAGAGTCATTTTATGAATATTGAGAAAGATATAAACAACTTTGTGCTTCATTTCCTCATCATCAAATTTCTAAACAATATCTTATCCAGTATTTCTATTCAGGGTTGCTTCCATCGGAAAGGAGCAACATAGAGGTGCAACATTGATACTGCCGCCGGAGGGGCTCTAGCTGACAAAACGCTCACCGAAGCTAGTCAACTCATATCCACCATGGCAGAAAATTATTAGAATTTCGAATCAAGGACTCTCAACCACAACATTGCTCAATCCAAAAAGGTAAGTGAGCTTAGAACTCAAATCTCTAATCTTGTGTCTCTTTTACACAGGTTACTCAAGACGGTCTACCTCAAGTTAAGACATGTGGAGCATGTGGAGTTGTCAGACATACTTCTGAAGCTTGCTCACAATCTCGAGTGAATGCAATAGGAAGTTTCCAAAGGAAATACAATCCACATGGGCAAACCTACAATCAAGGGTGGAGAGATCATTCTAACTTCAAGTGAGGATCTCAAGGGCAATTTGAAAACCAGAACCAATCATTCTCATTATCTTCCTCAGATATGTCATTAGAGGATGTTGTAAAATCAATAACTGACCACTCTTTGAAATTTCAAAAGGAACTTCATCAACTTCAAAAAGACAACATTCAATTGCAACAAGACACGAAATCTTTTAAAAAAGAAATAAGACAAGGCATCACCAATTTGGGGACTCAAATAACCCAACTAGCAATCGTGGTAAGCAAGCTAGAAAGCAAATCCTCCATAAAGTTTCCCGCCCAACCGGAGCACGCGAACGTAAGTGTCATAACTCTTGGGAGTAGAAAGAAGATTCCCTCCTCCTCTTCCTCTCAAGATTCAAACCTGGTTCAATCCCTTTCAAAGAAGCAAGAAAAAGTAATAAATGAACAAAAGAGCAAGCTAATTGAACCAAAGGAGATTCCCATTTTTTTAGGTATGTGATTACTTTCCTCCTCGAATATAACCCTATGTACCTAAAGCACCATTCCCTAGTAGATTAGTAAGGCCTAAAGGAGAAGATACCGATTTAGAGGTACAAAATTAACATCCCTTTGCTTAATGCTATTCCACAAATACCTAGGTATGTTAAATTTTTTAAAGAATTATTGTGAAACTTGGATTTCCATTTTTCCTACTTAAGCAGGAGGTTAAAGAAATTAACTAAGTGAAAGTTAAATTCTATGTTGAAATGAAGGAAATTTCTAAGTGTTGAATAGATTTTCTTTGAGTAGTTTTTAGTTAAGTTTTAATTGATGAAATTTGGCTAAGTGTAAGGTCAAAAGGACCCATGCGTTAAAAGTAGGAGACATTAACGCATAAGTTGAAAAGGCAACCATACGTTTGTAAGGTTGGACGTATGATTAGCCGAAATATTGGCAAGAGGCATTGCCAAGAGTAACCATGTGTTGGAAGCCAAGGAGAAAAATGACTAAGTATTTGATAATGCATTAGTGTGTGTCATGCGTTGGCCATTAGACTTTGAGAGGTTATTTGGGAGGTTAGTAGTGTATGCGACAGCCTTAGGTTGTGCGGACATGGGCGCAAGGCACTGGAGGCACGCGCACGCATTGATCAGGTATGCGGCAGCCTCAAGTTGCGCATCCAAGGGCGCTGGATGTTGAACACGATGGTATGTGTGTATGTGGCGTGATGGATGTGATGGTTGCGATGGTACTACGATGCGGCCGAAGGGATGCATTGGTATCATGCGACGGTACTATGCGTTGTGCGGCCGAAGGTATGCATCAATGGTATACAACAGCACTATGCATTGGTGTCACACAGTGATGCTATTTGTCGATGCTATGCGGCAACACTATGCATTGGTACCATGCAGTGATACTATGCGTTGATGTCATGCAGTGGTGTTATACGTTGGTGGCATACTGCAGCCTTGCTACGCGAGAGTATGCAGCCGAGGGCATGCGGTGATGCGGCTAATGGTATGTGTGTGTGCAGCCGAAGGAATGCGTTGGTAGTATGCGATGGCATGCGATGAATACGATGGATGTGGCGGCCTTGCTAAAGTATAAACTAGGCGATGGAACGAGTTAAGGTGGATGCATGGTGATTTGTCCTTGCGTTGCTAAGGCTTGCGGTAACCAGGTTCATGAGGTTGGTTGCATTGGTAAAAGGGATGCGTTAGCAAGAACCTAGATGATGGTGAGTTATGCCTTGAGGTGTTGAACTGAGAACCAAGTCGACCCAAAGGTTGCTATGCGTTGGTGTTATGCGTTGACCATGTGCTATGCGTTGTACATCCAAATGTAGGTGGACGTATAGGACAAGACTTGAGCAAATAGTATGCGTTGAAAGGGTGTTGGTCATTATCCTAGTTGAGCGCATAGGACAAAGGTAAGCCATGCAGAAGTGAAGGATATGCGGCCAAGGAAGAGCCTTGCAAGCATCTAGTATATACGATTAAGTTACGTCAATGGGATGCACAAGGTAAGGATTGCGTTAATTAGAGATGGCACAATCGAGATTAGTGGGTCGCATATAGAGAAAGGTGTTAGGCAGCAATGGCTTGAAGGGTGTTATGTTGAGATTTAAAGACACCGCAAGGGCACAAGGTAAGATAGGAGGAATGCCTATGAATTTAGATGGATGCATATGAGGGATGAACGCATATGAAGGATGGACGCATTTAAGGACGTCATCCGGACATGTGGCTTGTTAGGAGAAAATATTAAGCCTTAAGCAAATGAGGTGGATGTATAAGAAGACATGCAAAGTTGAGGGCTATGCATTGGAAAAAGGAGAGCAAGACACCTTGGGGTTGCGCTGATACAAGATTGTGGTAATAGTGTAAGGAAGAGACACTTGGACATACGGCCAAGTTGGAGGTGTCGGTCTTAGAGAGATCTTGGATGCCTATAAATAGGGCCAAGGACTTCAGATGAGGACTCAAAAGTATCTTCAAAGGACATAAAGAAGAGTGTATTGGGAGGATACTATGTGTTGGTAGCAAGACCATGCGTTGGTCAAGAGGTTCCAAGAGGGAAGATGTTGTCGGACAGAAAGGACAGGAAGTAGCATCAACTTGGGATGAGAAGTTCTCCCAAAATACTCATGCGTTTGGAGTGATTCTAAAGCCACTTGAAAGCTATGAGAGTCTAGTTCTCAGAGTAGGGATGCCGAAGAAGAAGCTCCAAGGAATCGAGCTGGATAATGAAGAAAAGACAGAAGGGTCGAGCTATCAGGTAAGCTGGGACAGTCTTGATGTTTTAAAGATTCCGGACAAACAACAAAGAGTTATGAGCTAGTATTTTTAGGTAAGCTTGTGAGACATTTTAGAGCATATTTGTAGAAGAAAGTATCTCGAGATAAAGCCTATAACTATGAGTAATCTGAGCTTTAAATTGAATCTGGATCGTAGGGTTCAAAAGGGAGCCCGAAGTGATCAAGGAACTTCTAGAGAGAGGTTCCTAAATGACCAAGGTGAGTGGTACTTTCCTTTAAGTCTTAAAGCATATCTTTTAGAGTAAATTTTATATGCTTATGTTATGAATGAGTATCTAGTATGAGAATGAGATTATATGATCGGGATGGTCAGGGGGTCAATAAACCTAGTTCCTGAGCCCGTAAGCAAAACCTCACGGGATGGTCAGGGGACCGAGAGGTCTAGTTCCTGAGCCTGTGGGAGGATCCTCGTATGGGATGGTCAGAAGGCCGACGAGCCTAGCTTCTGAGCCCATGAGCAGGGAGCTATGTGCACATAGAAGACAAAGGAAACGTTAAGAGTAAGCGTTATATTTAGTAACAGTTATCTATCTACCGTGTGTATAGGTAGATAGCATACTCATTCTAAGTAGTTATCAGTTTAGCTATCTACCATGCGCATAGATAGAGTTGAGAACAGACTCATCCAAGGCTGAGGTTTGATTGTAATCTTATATTTATGATATGCTTATTATTTATGAGTTGAAATAGACTCTAGAAGTTGTTTACCACTCACTGAGCTTTGTGAAGCTCATTCTTTTCTTTCATGTTTTTCTTCCTAGGTAGCGAAAAGTGAGGAGTTCCAAGGTGCTGCTAAGGTCAAGGTCTGCCATAAGCCACAGTTACACTTCCGGAGGGTTTTACAGTTATTGTTGTAAGCTTTGTAGTTAAGTCTTGGAGTTGTATAAACGTTACATTGTTATAATAAAATGGGCCTACCTAATCAGTTGTTGTTTGCCTCTTTGACTTAATCAGTTGATTGTTGAATTTTTTTCATTGGTATCAGAGTTATTTCCGCAAGAGTTATTAGGCAGTAAGTGTCAACAAAAGGGTTGATAACTGCTGCAGTCATGTCCTTTCCTAGGCTCAGAGGGTAGTCTGGGACGGGGTGTGACACTTATGTACTAAGAAAAGAAAAGGGAAGGAAGAGGAGAGAGTAACTGTTAGCAAGAATGTCTATGCTTTGTTAAAGAAATATATGCCTAAAAATGTAGAGACCCGAGAATGTTTACCTTGCCATGCAAAATAGGAGAAATAATCATTACGCATGCTATGCTAGATTTAGGTGCATCAATAAATGTTATGCCTTACTATGTTTATGAATACCTAAAATTGAATGGCCTACGGAAAAATAATGTTTGCATACAATTAGCCGATAGGTCATACATACAACCTCTAGGCATAATTGAGGATGTCTTGTTAAGAGTAAGTGAATTGATTTTTCCCGTTGATTTCTATATCTTGAAAATGGATGAAGCTTATATTGCATCTTCTTCTACTATTTTACTAGGAAGACCCTTCATGAAAACCATAAAAACTAGAATTGATGTATATAAAGGGTCTTTGTTAGTAAAATTTGATGAAGAAGTAAAATCATTCAACATTTATGATGCTATGAAATTCTCAGAAGAGTATTTGTCTCTTTACTCTATTGATTTGCATGATGAAATAGATGATGTTGTTGATTCCATGTTGTATGAAAATTTTAATTGTTTGATAGTTCCTTCTATAGATTATGACTTTGATTGGACTTCTCAAAATTCTTCTCATGTTTCTCTTAATTCTGTGAAAAAGTCAATTCTTCTCTTAAAATTTGCAAAAATGGAAAATCTTCAAAAGATGATAATTTGAATTCCTCCAATAATTTTTGCCAAAATATTGATAAATAGATTCAAAATCTCAAAACAAGTATTGTTTAAAAGAAAAACATTCAACTCATGATTCTAAATCTAAATTTGTTTATAATAACAAAACAAAAATAAGGCTTCTAACTTTTGCTTTGTTTTTAAAATGCAGTTAAAAGAAATATAGTCCAAGACTCTCTCATCTCCTGAGAAGAGTAAATTTTTTTGTAGTTGTTTCAAGAATCCCATAAGAAAGGGCCTAAAAAGACCGAGAATTGATGTTCCTTGAAAAAGAATTTTTTTTTCAAGGTGAACGGGCATAGGCTTAAAATCTTCAACATAAGGCATGTAAACCAAGTTCATTGGAATTGTGTTTGACTAATCCCTCGTATATATGACCCCCCTCTTCACCAACATCGAGCAAGCAATGCTAAAAATTTGCAAAATAGTATGAATTTTCTTTTTCTTTTCACTTTCTTTTTTTTTCTTTTATTTTTCTCTTACTTTTATTTTTGCATTTCTTAGCAAACTTTGTTAATAAATAAAAGGATGAAAGAATAATTTCTTTTTCTTTTTCTTTGCAGGTAAACTCAAGGAAAAGAAAATCTCAAAGAAAAACAAAAACAAGGAATTTTCTCAAACAAAAGAATAAACAACCACAAAAACCAAGGAAGTTTCTCTCTACATCTCTCACTTTTCTTCTTGAACTTATATACATATTTTAAACATTGAGGACAAAGTTCAATTTCTAAGTTGATGGTGGGAAACATTGCATGTTTTTAACTTTTTTTTAATTATTTTTTAATAGAAAAATGAGCCTTATTAAAATTTTTGCTCTATAATAATGATATAAAGCATGTCTTCTGAGCTCGGGTTAGATTTCGATTTTATCATTTTGATATTTTGATATCTTGACTATATGTTTATGGTTGTAATATCTTGATGATGACTTTGTTATTTTGAAATTGTGAATTTTTGACTTCTTGATGAAATATGTCTTTCATATTAAGAATGGTTCTTTATGATTTCTTTTAAATACTCCATGACTTCTAGATGTATAAAATTACTCTTTACTCACTTTTCTATAAATGAATAAATGCATGATTGATTGAATGCATGGAAACACAAAATAAAATAATCACATTCAATTTATTTTATATTCTCAATTGATTTTTACAAAATCATTTCTTTCTTATCAATGAAATTTTGATGACATTCTCTTTTTACTAAGATACAAGCAAAATTTTCAAACAAGTTTTTAGAACCATTTTTCAAAAGAAAAATTCTTTTCCTTTTAATTTCATAAAAAAAAATCGAATGCTTTGTTTTTATGTTTATTTGAAATCTTAGACTTTTAGAAATGTCATTACTACTTGATTTTCTTTATCACCTCGATAAGACAACTTTTGGTCTTAAGAACAACCAATATGTTTTAGAAGCAAGTCTAGACTAAGAGAATAAAATAGGGCCTACTATTTAAAAAAAAAGAGAGAGAGAGAGAGAGAGAAGAAAAAGTTGCTAGCCTAAAAAAATAAAAAATAAAGCAAGCTTGCAAAATGACATAACTTTCACTAATGCGTGTGTGTGCATGGATAGAGGTGAAAAGAGCTACCTCTATCGTGTCTAGTTAGGGCCCACAAGAAAAGAGTGATAGGTTCTCGATGACGTGAGTGTGAAAGTTATTCTCTAGGTAAAAGACATTCCAATTAAGATCTGTGTGCGTGAGTTTATAAAGGCGCCCTTGTCTTAGAATTGCCTCTCTTTTTTGCAAGTTTAGGTATATCTTAGACCGTTAACTGGGCTAGTATAGGGTGAAGAGGAATTAAGAGTTAGATATCACCTTTCCACTAGCCTTCGACTCTTAAATGTAAAGCTTTGCACTTCTTTCTTTTATGATTTTTCTAGAAAAAGAATTTTTTTTTCAAAAATAAGTTTTAATTGTTTGTTAGTAAATTTAACTTTCTAAATGCTTGTTTGTATCAATACTTCCTAGAATGTTGAGAAAAGAGTTAAGAATGAAATATTTGTGTAAGTCAAGTGAACATATAAACAATTTGAATAAACAAATAAGTGATTCGATTTTGCTTGATTGAATGTATGTTTCTAATTTTACTTGTTTCGGACGACCAAGAGCTAAGTTGGGGTATTTTTTATAGTTCTTGAAAAGAACTATATTTTATTACATAAATCTCTCAATTTTATACTATTAATTTTTTCTATATGTCAATTTTATAGGTAAAATCTAATCCCGAACTTTTGGAGTCACTGTAAGAAATTTAGAGCTAAAAGGAGTTAAAATGAACAAAAAATCAATTAAGAAGAAGAAACCATTATAATTACCATTTTGCCCCTCAGTTGAAACAAGCCTGCACGCCTCAACTCAAAATCGGAGCGTTACGACGCTCACCTATACATAGGTCCAACACTAAGCGATAGTAGTTAAGAAACAGGACAGCGTCACAACGCTCTCCTTCAACATTGCAACGCTACAAACATTGATGGGAAAAAAAACGTGTGGGCCTTTGTGCAGAAGAGCGTCGAGCCAGCGTCACTTAAGGATCACAATGTTGCGATCTGCAGCCATTAAAACTCAGTTTTTCCATAAATTTTCAAGAAAAGGAGAAAAAAATCAATTTTTAGGTAGAGAGAGAAAATGAGAACGAAATTTGAAAGAAAAACCCACGAAATTCATTTGTCTTGAGAGAATTATTGTAAAATTCACAAGTCTTTTTGTGAATTACTTCATAAATTCCATCATTTCTTCAATGAATTCTTCTAAGATTTCTTCAATTCATGACCAGGTAAGTACTTTTCTTGGGAAAATTTTCAATCTAGATTAAATTTCTTGAGATCTTTTATATATTTTTATGAATTTCTTCATTCTTGAATGTTCTTGAGTTCAATTTCAATAGAAATTAGTAGGAAAAAGTTGATGCCTTAATTCTACTAAATTCTTTTTAGCAAATCTTGCTTGGCACTATTGCATAAAGTAGGCTAAGTTGCAAAATATAAGAATTCTTATTGTAATTAGGATTTTCTTTCCGAAATTAATTCTTGAAATTCTTAGTTTAGACCATTCAACAAATCATTCTTGAAAATTACACTATAGTATTTATTGAATGTCATAATCAAGAAAACCCTAGCTTCTAAAGCAATCTAAGAAAAGAACAAGAATTTGCTTATTTGAAGTGTCTTTGACATAGTTTAGTACTAATTAGTATTGACCATATTAATTAGCTAATTGGGTCTTTAGGGTTTTTGCCCTATTGGATTATGAAATGTTGAATTTTCATAAACTTGTTCAAGATCAATGATAGAATAAAACCTAGTTAACAAAGATTTCCCAAGAAAATCTCTTTCTATCAAATCTTCACTATAAAAAATAAATAATAATAATAATAAAAAGGTTTGTGTTACAATTCTTTTCTCATTCATTTGAATTTATTTTGATTTTAGTTTTTCTTCCTTAAAAACCAACAAACCCCCTCCCTCTCCACAATTTAGATTTCAAAACTCAATTATGCCAATTAATAGAGGTTCTCTGTCGATTGACCTCGTACTCACTATATCTACTTGCTAGAGTAAAGTTGTTGTATGTGTTTAAAAATTTTATTTGTTTAGGGCTAAGCTTGAAACTAACTACGTCATTTTTGGGCCAAATAAACCTTATGGAACTAGTCTTGGTTTATATCTTGACCACATTATTTTCATTTCTTTTTCTCACAATACCTATTTGTATTTCACAGATTTGACACATTCTGGTGTTTAGACTACTAGTCCAAAAATCTTGCATTTTCAAAGTAAGTTTAATTCTGCCTCGATTGCTTCTCTCCACTGAAGCCAATCTTTTCTATGCCAACATTCTTCATCAGATTTTGGTTTAGGATCCTCACTTTCAAATATAATATCAAGATTAACATTATACGCAAAAATGTTGTCAATAACTACATTAGTTCAATTCCATCTTTTTTCTTGTCATGACATAGTTTATTAAAATCTCAAATATTTAGGTATTTTACCTTCTTCACTAATCATGTCAAGGATTTCTTATGGGTATTAATATCATCAACCAAGTCTTCTTGACTATTTATTATTTTTCTTTTTGAGAATTTTTATCTTTGGAACTCACTGGTCTACCATGCTTCTGGCATGTTCTAGACTCATTAATGACAACCTGTTGTGTTGGGATATCAATTTTCGATGAAACATTTACAGCTGGTATTGTTGAGGTCGATGTCCTAAATCTCGTCAGGTCTCATAATTTGTAATTGTAATGTACAAACATTTTTTAAGGAAATTAGATTCGAGATTTCCATGAGCAGCGGAACAAGATTATTCCAAATCACAATCATTAATGAACAATACATTTACAGTCGACTTCAAAACAAGCGGTTATACAATTAATTCAGAAATTACAACATGAATAACTACAAATGCACAAAGGAAAAAACTGTACGAACATTGGCAGATGCGTCTCCGCGCTCCATTGTGCACAACCGCTCAAACAACAACAACCTCGAATGCTTGATTTACACGACCGCAACATAGCAATGAACACAGCATGAATACTTCGCACTCATCCTCAATGATTGTCTCGGTCATAAACTCCTCAGCAACAACATGAACGACCTCCAAAAAACCTAAACAATGTCGAGTTGAGTATTACACCACCAATAAGGCTACCTTGGTATTCTCGGTGTGAGAATTCAGAGGGTGGGCTCTGTTCGTACTTGGTATGAGGCAGACGGAGGAGGAAACACGAATCGTGTACACGACTAGGCAAGTGGGAGATGGTGGAGACCTATCGTATAGGTCGATGCCCAATTGTTTAAATAAAGCTAAGTGATCGTCTAGCAAAAGCTATGTGATCATTTAGCTCAGTCTGTCGCCTATAAACTCTACACGATCACTTACTTCGAGCAAGCGATCGTCTAGCAAAACTATGCGATTGTTTAGAAAATATTGTACGATCGTTTAGCTCGCCACTGCACGATCCTTTAGCTCGTCCGACCGTCGTTTAGTAAATCCATATTTATTTGACGACTACGTGAGTTTCTTTTGCATGAGAGAGAAAAAACTCAAAAAACTTCTTACGAAAACTTTTCAGCGTTTGTAAATCATTCTAAAATTGGGAAAACCATTTTCCTTTTAAACTCATCGTTACCATGAATCCAATAACCACCCACTCAATTGGTTATTAAAGAAAAAGAATTAATTATCCAATAATCAATATTTTTATAAATATAAATGATAACCAACTTATCATACTATATTTATAACCTATAGTTTTAATATTTCATCTCATGAAACATACAAACCATAGTTCTGTTTCTATTCCATGGTACTTAATGTAAATCTTATTTACATCAATCCTCCACTAGATGTATCTCATACATCATACCGATTATATCATATATAATCAAGATACCTCTTGTCAATTTGAACATTTCAAATCAACACCAAGAACTAATCCTCAACTGAATCCATTGAGCTTCCAAGGGGACCTTATGGACCTGTAGATCGAAGCTCCAACGATACGTGAATAACTGACTAAACTCTTTAGTCACGGGATCTACTATCCGTTAACTGTCAAACACTCCACTAAAGACCAATAACTAAACTCTCCTTACTACAGATATATTATGTGCCCATCTTAACTAATCAGCAGTGCGACAACCTTTCACAGATCTCTCGTGAGTACAGCTGGGCCAATAACCGTTATGCCCTTATAGTTATATCTGTCTCCTTAAGTACCACTGATCCCTCTAATGGACATAAGTTATAGTCCTACTATGACTGAGTCTTCTCTTCCAAAGAGAAGTTGTGGTCACTATGTTCAAGCCCCGAAATCAGCCCTTAAGGGAGTAATCTCTCTATTTATCCATACTTCGGGAAAAGAGTGAATTCCATCTTGTAGATTGAGTTCCCAGCTCCCAGATCAGACAAGTCCCCCAAAAGGTAGGTATGTTGAGTTGGCAATCTTGCCACTCTCACCCATACTAATCAAAGGACCGCCTTCAAAGATAGAAGTTCCCAAAACACTCAGGATTGAGGTCGTGTCACCTATGGTCGTTTAGGTGAGATGTAAGTTTCTAGTATCAATGGCGTTATATGCAGAGTCTAGTCATCTCATGGTCTAGGTCTTATACAAACTCTTTGTATAGGACACCCCTGCTCGCACGTCTCCACATGAATGATCAGGATCTACCATCTGTAGTAGTTTACAACACTTGTAAACCTCTACAAAGTGGGTCGTATCCGTAGTGTCACCAGGATCAGGTATCCCACCTTAATCTTTATACTATAGACCTATTTAGGTTATCACTTAAGGCATGATCCACTTGTATATCACATATACTTGCTTAAGTTCACATAAGATAACCAAGGAGCTTTGTTTATTGGATATGAGTAAATGCCAAAATTAAATAACACTTATTTTAATCATTAAACAATGTGTATTTTTACAAAACAACGAGACTTCGGGAGAATTAGGACACCAATCCCAACAATTTTATCTATGTAATAAAATATGTGATTTATTTAAAAAAAATTAGTTGCATTAACCACAAACTAATAAACTAACATCCAAGGTTATCTTTGTAACTTAAACATGTATGTAGAAACATACAGGCAGATCATGTTTAAGTGATAAACTAAATGGTCTTTAGTAAATGGATAAGGCTGGGTACCTTATCCTGATAATACTACGAGTATGGCCTGCTTTGTAAATGTAGCGTCATACCCTCTCTTGGCCTGAGAGGGATTTAGTCATAGTTGGACTATGATTTATTGTTCATTAAAGAGATCAGTGGTACTTAAGGAGTTAAATGTGACTATAGGGACAAAACGGTAATTTTGGTCCAACTATACTTACGAGCAATTTGTGAAGGGTCATTGTACTATTGATTGGTTATATCCAATAGACACAAAAATATATCTGTAGTGCGAAGAGTGCAACTGTCGGTCATTAGTGAAGTGACCGACAGTCAATGAATGGTGAATAATTTAATTAAAGGAGTTTATTTCATTATTAACGTACCGTTGGAGCTTCATGCTATAGGTCCATTCCCCTCTAAGCCCAACGAGAATTAATGAGAATCAATTTTTGGATTAATTTGAATTGTTCAAATTAATTGAAGGAATTAATTATATGTAATATAATTAATTCAATCTAATTATATATGATATAATTACTATAATGTATTTGATACATTATAGTATAAAGTTTATTTGAGAGGAAATAAATATTTGAATATGATTCAAATATTAATTACATGAATTTTATTCATATAATTAAATTTAATATAAATGAGATTTATATTAAATGTCATTGTTGAAAGAATAGAAACTATAGGTTATATTGTATTTGATACAATATAAAATCTATAGGTTATGTATTATATTTGATATAACATATAGTTATATATATAGTTATCATATAAGTATACATTAAATTGATTTATGAAAATAAATAATTTTTTTTTATTTTATTTTATTTAAAAAATCATTTTGGGAGGGAGTTGTAACTCTTCCTCCCCCTCCCCCTCCCCTTCTCTCTTTTTTCTAAAAAACGTGTTAGTGGGAAGTAAGAAGACAGGTAGTTTTTCATCTTCCTAGAACGTTTTTTTTTTTTTTTTACATGCGAGAAGTATGGAAGAGTTCTATTTTTTTTTTTTACATGTGAGAAGTACGGAAGAGTTCTATGAGAAAAAATTGAACATATCTCTTCCTCTCAACACTCTCAAATCCCTCTTTTCAAAATAGCCAAAGCCCACAAAATTCGAGGATTCTCATCTAGAGAATACAGAGGAATCTTTCTTGTGGTGTCCTTGTAGACGGTTAGAGGGTTTGAGATTGTTCGTGTGATAACAAGCAGATGCACGTTATTACATTGCTAAATTATTAAACAATGAGGGTTTGCATTGATGAAATATGTTAGATTGCGTCCAAAAAGCATTAAGTTTATAACATTGCGGTCGCATGCGTTCATCGCATAGAAACAATTAACTTTTGTGTTTTTATGTAGAATATGCATTGATGCAAGGCGAAAAGTGCGATCACAAGAAATCAACGGACAAGCGCAACATTACTGCAAGAATTTGCGGTGATTTGTGCTCGCAAACATCTGCTCAAGAAGGATTGCCACATAGAGCCGGCGCAACTTGGTGGGCGCATATGGGTGAAACGCATAATTAATCACGATGGGACAGAAAGCTGATGACGGTCGAATCCGAATTAAATTAACAAGCCGCTAATGATAACATGTACACTCAGCTTTTCGATGATAAATATTCGGCACATCAGTCAAAGAATTAAAGCCATCCCATCTGTGCATTCATAAAAGAGAAGCCGCCTTTCATCCTGGAAGTTCTATAAGTACCGAAGGCATTCTTCAAAAAAGGGTTAATAAGTTCAGCTGCTCACGAGTTCACAAGTTCTATTCATAGTTTAGCCCTATTCTTAGATTTTATTTTACCTTAAGGCAGAAGCGAGAGAAGGAGGTTATATCGATAGATCGTTCCGGTGAGCTTAGGAGAGCATCGAAAGCTTCAATATCAAAGAGAGGGCCAGCTCTTGCAGAAGCAGGAATATCTTTTGAATCGAATAGAGATTACCAATGTAAAAGCCTCGGTCAACAAGGGATTGATACCAGGCTGTCTACCTTTATCTTCCATTATTATTTTGTATTCAAACTCATTTATAAAAATGGAATTTAATTCTCTATATCTGTTCACTCTCTGCTATTTATGCATGAATAGCTAAATTTGTTGAATGGGTTGAGAAGTACTTAGCTAGCTTAACTGGGATATTCATTCTATGCGATCATCTTGTATTATGTATGCCTCATTCGTCCATTAGAGATACTTGGGAGGGCAGTCTAAGGATAGGATCTAGGCTTGAAAAAGTCAGGTTAGAATCTAGGCTTGGGAGAGTTAGATTAGAACGCATAATCAAGAGATAAGAGCTTAGGAATAAGCACTGTTTGTTATTAACGCATCGCATGCATCTTAGAGATAGGATATGATTGTGTGCGGTCACCTTGCCTTTGTGTATCTTGCATCATTGCATAGGAAAAGAGAAGAGACTTAGGAATAAGCTCTATGGACACTTTTCCATTCAACACATGCGTCCTAGACTTAGGAGCACCGCATTTGCATTGGAAAATGACTTGTTGTGCATAGGTGTAGCATGATCGCATAGTCTGATGTATTCCCAAGTAACGCTTGCTAAAGACCTTCTCGACCCATTCATCCGCATACTCAGTGCATCTATCACACAATTAAACTTTTCTCAAATCCGCCACATTTATTTATTTCATTACCGCAACAAACAAAACCAACGACTGT
This sequence comes from Benincasa hispida, assembly GCF_027475165.1. Classification (NCBI taxonomy): domain Eukaryota; kingdom Viridiplantae; phylum Streptophyta; class Magnoliopsida; order Cucurbitales; family Cucurbitaceae; genus Benincasa; species Benincasa hispida. The sequence goes on along the minus strand of NC_143478.1, from coordinate 76,756,915 downwards.
TTGAGTTACCAGTTACTGCAAGGTTTTCCTAAAAATTACCACTGCAACCTGTTTTCCTAAGTTCCTTAGTTCGACCCTGGACTTACCAGAAAACTCAGTGGGGTTTACACTTGGATTCTACTGAGAAAACTTGAGTGCTCAACGCATTTTCATCATTGCATTTCATCCATAATTCCATATCATAAAATAACGCTTCAGATTGTTCATGACAATTATTGGAGAAGGAATCTCGTGAAGAATAATTCTTCAAGGGTAAGATTTCTTAAACCCTTTTACTTTTCTATAATCTTTGTTTTATTGCATGCTGTGATTTATTTTAAATGCATAATCAGTTTATTTTTTGCTGCAAAATTTATTTTTTGTAAATTTTAAATATTTGGTCTAATCTCATGCTTCTGCTCAAGGACTTTCAATGGATCCTTTAGGTATATGTGACTTAGTTACTTTCTTTGCATCTATAAATGCATCTGGCAACTGATTTACTATATTTTGTAAATGAATTATCTTCTGAACTTCATGTTCATATTGATCTGTACGGGGATCTAAATGAGACAATAACGATGTATTTTATGTAATTTCTTTTTCAAACTTTGTAATTCATTCACCTAATGTTGGAAAATTTATCTCATTAAAATGAAAATCAACAAATCGTGTTAGGGTTGGCAACGGGGCCGGGCCAGGGCAGATGACTCCCCGTCCCCGTCCCCGTGGGGGGTCCCCCCATCCCCATCGCCGTCCCCACCAATTGAAGTCTAGGATGGAGACGGGGATTTTCCGCGGGGGAAATAGGTCCCCATGGGGATCCATCCTCGACCTTTTTTTTTTAATATATATAAATATATAAATATAAAAAATTGTATTTAATATATATAAATATATTTATTTGTATATATATATATATATATTTAATAATAATAATAATAATAATAAATTTAATCGGGGTGGGAACGGGGACGGGGACGAGGACGGGGTGGGGATACCCTCCCCATCCCCAACCAGGGACCTAGTTAGGATCCTCGGTTTGACCCCCATCCCGGGTCAAACTGGGGATTCCCCGCCCCGATCGGGGTTAGGACCCGCGGGGATATTTGCCAACCCTAAATCGTGCAGTAAAAACATCACCTGTTAGGGATTCAAGATATTTAATAATTGATGGGGATTCATATCCAATATATATTCTTAATCTCCTTTGAGAATCCATCTTAATACGTTGTGGTGGAGCAATTGGAACATATACCACACATCCAAATTTCTCGGATGGAAAATATTTAACTCATGGTTATAAGCTAATTGTAATGGTGAGTACTTATGATAAGCTACTGGCTTAATGCATACAAATGACGCTATGTGCAAAATAGCATGTCCCCATACAGATGTAGGAAGCTTAACTCTCATAAGCAATGGTCTAGCAATCAACTGCAAACGTTTTATGCATGATTATGCTAAACCATTTTGTGTATGAATCTGAGCTACAGGATGTTCAACACTTATCCCAATTTCTATACAATAATTATCAAAAGCTTGGGATGTATTTGAAGAAATTGATTCCCGCAATGGAAGCGTTTTTTAGAATGTCTTGCATCCCCCGATCCGATTGTATTAAAATAGAATATAAACATATAAATTAGTAATGTTTTAGAAAAAAGATTAGAATGATTCTTACCTTTGTAGATTCCCAAGTGCCACAAACAATCCTCTCCTAGTTTCAACAAGCGGATCTCTAACGATTTTGATCATGAACAATTTCTTAAACAATCTCGAACACTACTACGAGAGTAACCTCATTATTCTCTGGGATTTCAATAGAGGAATATGTGGTATCCAACTATTGAGAAAGGGAGGGGAGAAAAGGGTTTTGGAGAGTACAGAGGATTCTCTTAGAGAAAATTTTGTACAATAACACTAGGGTGCTGTATATTGTCAGTCATCTTCTTTGGTGAGAACGTATATCCCAAAGGGCCATAAGGAGGTCTTTGTATAGAGAATGGCCAAGCTATTTTCCTAATATTTTCCTTTTCTATAATTAATTAAATAATACTTATTTAATTAATTAGCCCATTTAATCAAATAATATTTATTTAATTTTAATATGCACAATCATTAAATAACTATTTGTACATTAAACTCAATTTAATGTATATATTTAATTATCATAAACATTGCATGTATATGTGCAAAATCCCTCTATTAATTAATTATTTGTGAATTTAATTCACTTGAATTAATTAATTTGAATCTTATTCAAATATTACTTTCCAATTTAATTATAAATTATATTCATAATTAATTATATATTAATCACATTAATATATAGTTGGACCTGATGGACTTGTAGATCAGAAGCTCCAACGATATGAGATTAATTGGCTAAACTCATTAACTAAATTAATCAATATTCGTTAACTGTGGTACACTTCACTAAACAACTTGTTATGGTCCAATGGTTCAACCAATAAACAGAAACCCCTCTTAGGCCAATGAGAAGGTAGGCCCTTTTTGAAGTCTCAGAGACACCACTTAAGAGAACACTTATCTACTTACCTTTAAGGCGGGAAGAATGAATTTCATCTTATATTATTATGTTCCCAGCTCCCTACTCGGTCTTGTCCCCAAAATAGTAGGCATATTGAGTCGGCAATTTGATCCCCTTACCCATACAAATCAAAGGACAATCCCTCGTGAACAGGAGTTCATAATATACTCAGAATTAAGACTAAGTCACCTAGGTCATCCTATTGAAATAGAAACCTAACTAGTCAACGGTGTTAAATCCAATGGTTACTATTTCGCAGTCCAGTCTTATGAAAACTCATTGCATAAGATACCCATACACACATGTCATCTACACGAACACGTTGGATCATTACGTTTGTATCAAATACAAAGTGGGTCGTATCCAAGTGTTATCAAGATAAGGTACCCAACCTTATCTCTATACTATAGACCATTTAGGTTATTTCTTGAACATTGATCCCTGTATGTCTCCACATACAGTTCAAAACTCATAAGATGCCTTGAATGTTAGTTTATTGGATTTAGGATTATTAAGACAAAATAGACAACAATACAAACAATAACATTTATTGATTTAACATCCATAACTCTTTATTGATGATGGTCAATTAATAACATTTACTATCTATGAGTTTTAAGGCATAAAACTCAACAGTATTCACTAGCATTATCAAGACAAATGGTCTTAATTGTATAATCAGGAAAGTGTGCTCGTAACTTAATTATTTGAGCAAATAATCTTGCAAATACAAGATTTCAACTTGATAATAAACACACATGTGACCATCTGCTGGACGCATCTATTAATACCATAAAATATCTAAATGGTCCACTTAGTGGGTTAATAGGTCCACATATATCACCATGAATTCATTCTAAAAATGCAGGTGATTCAATCCCCACTTTAGCTGCCGATGGTCTAATTATCAATTTTCCTTGAGAGCAAGTATCACAGGATAATTCATTAGATAGAAGAATCTCTTGGCTCTTCAATGGGTGTCCATTTGAATTCTCAATAATTCTTCTCATCATTATAGACCCTAGATGACCTAATTTGTCACGCGAAATTGTAAATATGTCTGGATTCATGAACTTCATATTCATTGTTGCATATGTTTCAATTACTCGTATATGGGTATAATATAATCCAGAAGATAAAGCAGGCAACTCTTTCAATATACGTTTTTCATATGAAACAGTAGATATGATATAAAGATACTCCATATTACTCTTTCTTCAATCTCAATATGATAACCATAGCAACTTATATCTTTAAAACTAAGTAAATTTCTTTTTCATTGATTAGAGAACAATGCATTGTCAATTATAAATTTTATTCCTCTAGGAAAAATAATATTAGCTTTCCGCTTTCCAAAACCTTCAATCAGGTTTGTAGAACCTGAAATCGATTGACTTTTGCTTCCAATATTGTCAGTTTAGAAAAATATTTGCTACTTGTAAGTATTGTATGTGTAGTTGTACTGTCTGCCAAACATAGATTTTCTTTACTCATTTTTTAGTCACCCAACATATAAAAATGATCCAAATTTCTTCATTAAAAGAAAATAATTACAATAAGAAAACAATATTTAGAATATACAAAAGGTAACATCTACTAAGAGAAGAAAAAAAAAACATAGAGATGAATAAAAAAAGCATTAAATCTAAATATTTTCAAAGTCAAAGGAAACACTTGATGTTCCATCGATTCTGTCGTTTTCCTTTTCAGGAGATTCAAAGAAATCTGCCACATTCAAAATTTTCATATGGGATGGGTGAAATATGTCATCCTGGTATGCAAAATTTGCTTCCACATGTTTTTTCCTTTTGCTTTTAGGAGGGCTTGATAAAGATCAACTAAGTGTTTTGACGTACAACATGTACGTGACCAATGCCCAGTCATTCCACATCGGAAGTATTTATTTTCAACACTTTCTAAACTTGTTTTTCCTTTGTGATCATTATTTTGTGTGGTCTTTTTGAAATTCGAATGATTAGAACGACCACCACGAAAATAATAATTATTTCTTCCTCTGCCGCAGTCACGACCTCGATCACAATTATTAACATTCACAACATTCATTTCACGACCTCGATCACGATTATTAACATTCACAACATTCATTTCAAAGAAGGGTGTTGTTCCAGTTGGTCAAGATTTATGATTTTTCATCAATAACTCGTTTTTTTTTTGTCATGAGAAGACATGAAATTAGTTCAGAACACTTTTTAAAACCTTTTTCTCGATATTGCTACTGCATGAGCATATCTGAAATGTAGAAAAAGGTCTTATCTAACATATTGATTTAAAATTTTAGCCTCAAGTGCATCCATTTATGACAAGCTTTAGGAAAAATAATTGTTTTCTAATGATCATATTATTATGGCATCCAGATGTATTTTGGCATCAAACACTAACAAATAATTATCATTAATATCAAATGCTACAAATTCTAATTTTGTAATATTTTCATAGTAACACTATTACAAAATATTATATTTATATTAGAAATTTAATATATATTAAATATGTAAAATAACATTTAATCTATTCATTATAACGAAGAGAGAAGAATCGACATACATTTAGAACCTACCTTTAGCAAGGAAAACAATAAAAGCTTGTGCTGATAAGAACTTGAGGAGCACAACGACGCACAACAAGAACACGGATATGGAAACAATATAATATAATATAATAAAATAAATAGATATTAAAATAAATAAAACATAATATATAAATTAAAATAACAAAATATGAAATAAGGTATTTTCTAAAATTTCTATATTCTCTACTTTTCATAGATTTTGCGTAATGTGTCTCTTTCAAAACCCACCAAATGTCATCATTTATAGACAATTTGGCAAATAGGAGGTGGATAGATGTCACTTATAGGCAATTTGGCAAATAGGAGGTAGATAAATGTCACTATTTATAGGCAATCTGACAAGTAGGAGGTGGATGTGTAATGTTGAGACACATGGAAAACACTTTAAAAATAAGGACATGATACGTGTCAATGGACACTAAATATGAGAATCTAATAGGCATCTATTATCATGATATTTATAATTATGAAACTCTTGAGAATGGATGAAAAGTGTAATATTTTTCATATTCGTTGTTCATTTAATGTAATTTTGTTTTTGTTATTCTTCCCAACCATCGCTTTTTTTTTTTTTTTTTTTAATCTCACGCTTCTGTTTAAAAAATTTAGATAGACTCAATCAAATAAATGTCATGATTAACGGATGCAAATTTTGAAGATTTTTAATATTAAAATCAACCTCAACAGAAAATTGGTTAGATTTTTTTTTACCATATTTGATACCTACATAATAAACAATTTGAAACCTTCTCATATTGTGATTAACAATCTATATGTCTATAATATCTAAATCTATACTAGGAAGAATTTTTACATTCCCTTTTTGTGATGTTTTTTAATAATGTCCTTATATTTGTTTGATAATACCTATTTTGCCCTTACAATTATTTATACTTTTTGGAAAATTATTTATAAAATCAACTTCTTACTAAACAACTCATCTCTTTTACTATATTGTATGGATGCAATCTACCTATAAAAATAAGAATTTGATAATGTTATGGGAAACATTAAAATATATATATATATATATTTAACTTTCTACTATAAAATATAAATATTTTTGAGATTTTTCTATTTATAAAAATTTTCTTAATTTTTCATTGTCATTTATCAATTTCACAATGTCAACTAAAAACATTTCCAGAAATTGTGAGGATTAAAAAATTTGGTTCTTTGGAAGAAAACCATTGAACTAAATCAAGACGAGATCTTGAAAATTCAGACTCGGTTAATGGAAAGATATTCTTATCTATATTTATGACTAAATAATTAGTGTGATTTTAAGAAATTTTTTTAAGTGAACAATTTTCCTTAGAAATGCTCTTTCTTTAGAAAACTAGAAAAGAAACAAGGAATTAGAATGAGATTTTTGGTTGAACGAGAGAAGAAATAAAAGAATTTGGATGAGATTTCTTTTTGGATGTGAAAAAGAAAATCAAAATAAAAAAAAATTATAATGAAATTTCAGTTTGGATGAGAAATAAATTAGATGTACTCTTTCAGTATCTCATGGATCACATGGTTATCATTTTTCAATCCCAATTTCAATCAATTTTCACAAAATAACTAAATAAAATTGACTAAGACAAGAGTAACATATATATAAATACTTAGAGAAAAAGACTATTGAACCAACATGTGATTTGTGGCAAATTTTGCTTGAAATTGAATCGATAATCAAAACTTAGAGCAAATCACACTTCGTTTATTCTTTCTTGTTTGAAGAAAAAATTTGCATATTTGGCCATTATAGATTTGTTGGAATATATTCATATAACAAACTTTTATAGAGGTTAAGGGATTACCGAGAAAGGAGTTAAAAAATTTAGGAAATCTTCCATAGCAAATAGTTTAATCTTCTTTTTTAAAAAAAAAAAAAATTATGTTCTCAATTTGAAAATTCTAACTAACTATTCTTTTTCCTTCATTTTTCATAATCTCACTATACGTATGCTCCTTTTATTGTATTCTTTTAGTGGATGCCTAATTTATTTATTTACTTATTTAATAAAATTTCAATATATGTAATTCTTATATAAAATACTTATTTATTTATTTTCTTTATAATTTAATGCATTCAAAAAAAGCAGGCAACAATTACTCATTAAATAATAATATATTTTATTATGTCACTTTTATTTATCCAAGCTAATATATAATTTTTAGTGCAATTATATGTGTGCACATATATTATTCATTTATCTTTTATTTATTTTTTCATATATATCACTCTTTCCTTATTTTAAAATTTAATGTCAAATATTGATAATTGAAACTTAGTGAAATGTACATTCATTCATATTTACATTTCACAATATATTTTATGTTACAAAGATTTTCAATTATATCAACATATATAATCTCCAACCTCGAGACGAGTAATACAAATTTTAATGTCAATGGAACTACACTTATTTTGATCACTTTTCATATATGTTGTAGTTTGACCTAGAAAAAAAAATATATTATATATAGTTTTATCCACTAATTCTTTCATTATTTTGTAAAATCATATTGAACGTTTACTATTTAAAATAAATGAAAAGTATTCTATTCAAATTTCAAATTTCATCCTCAAAGTTTATATTCTAAAAACTTTTGACTACGTGAACTCGTGTTTTTAACTAGTAGTATCTAAAAGGGAGGAACTTTTGATTTCCTCTTTGTCCATTTTAGATGATCGTTATTAGATAATTTGACAATTAAATCATTAAAAAAAATCTTATATTAAATACTTTATCTTACCATTCACATCGATTTGATTACAAATTTGGTTTTTATTTGACTTTGTTATCAAAATTCTGTCAAATTTGATTTCAAGAGATATATTGGTTTTTCTAAATCTTTTTTCCTTAAAAAAACATTCCTTTTTGAAATTTTATCAAATTCCATTTCAAGAAATATATATATATATATAATATTTAATCTCTTGAAACAAAATTTGATAAAATTTCAAAAGATATATTGGTTTTTCTTAATTTAAAAGAAAAATCATGTTATCTAAAATTAAAAACAAAAAAAATCGCAAAAATTATCCATTTTCCAGTTTAATTCAAGTGAATGAAATAGGTTGATTTTTCACCGTTTTCCAAATTTAAAAGAAAAGATCATGTTATCTAAACATTAAAAATAAAAAATAAAAAAATAAAAAATATCAACGTTTATCCATTTTTCAGGTTTAATTCACATGAATCCGAGTGATAGATTGATTTTTACGGTTATTTTAAATTTAAAAGATAAAAATCATCTTATCTAAAAATTTAAAATAAAAAGAATTCAAATCAAATTAATATTTAAAATCTAAATTTGCTCTATAAAGGTCTAAATTAAACTTTCAATTTCCATCAAGTATTTTTTTTATTCTTCTTTATCTTTTTTGGATTTGTTTTGGTTTTAATTTTGTTAACCATGTTCTTCTTAATTTTTTTTTTCTTTTTTTTTTTAGCATTATATATATATTTTTAATTTTGGTTCACCATTATTCCCACATCTTTGCGTTGTTTTCTATATTCTTAGACATCTTCTACAAATTTTCAACTTTGGATATGTATAATTTTCAATTTTTTTCTTTCTACATTTAAGATTTTTTTTTTTACTTTGTTTAATTTTTTTATTACCGTAAATGGAAGCAACTTTAATTAAACTCTCGTGTACTTAAACCCTTTTTTTTCCTTTTTCCATTATAATTAAAAAAATTATTAATGAGATGTAATATCACATTTATTTTTTCTCTTATTAAGCTTTTAGGTTTTTTCCAATTCCGCATGTAACTCCATTTGTTTCACTTTCTTTTTCTTCTTCTTTTGACGACTTTTTTGTTTTGTTTGTTTTTTTTTTTTCTACTTTAATAATAAAAAAAAATCATTAACGATATGTGACATCCAATTTTTTTTTCTCTTATTAAGCTTTTAAGTTTTTTTTCCAACATTGCATGTGATTTCTTTTCTAATTTTTCATTTGTTTCACTTTCTTTTTCTTCTTCTTTTGATGATTTTTTTTCTTTTTCATTTTGTTTATTCATATTAAGAGTTTATCTTATTTATTTACGTGTGCATGTGTTTTTCTAATTTTTTCTTTTTATTTATTCATATTAAGAATTTTTCTTATTTATTTTTTTACATGCGTGTATGTATGTACATACGTGCATGCGTTTGTATATTATATTAAATTATAAATAGTTGAATCACTATCTTAATTATAAAATTGTGTAAATCACGTGAGATCGCTATGGATGTGATCTCTAAGATAGGCATAGATAATTTTTTAAAATGAATTATTAAATTTTTTTTAATTAGTTGTAGTTTAAAGATGCGAACAAACCTCTAAAATTGAATAAATAAATTTGTGAATTTTGTAGAAAAATTTTATTTTATTTTATTAAAATTAATGAATTTATTTAATACTTTTATTGTGTGTGAATAATATTTTTAAATAGGTTTTAGATTTACGGTTTTTATCTACTAAATTGTAATAAAAAAATATTAAAATAATTCAAATGTATATTTATTTATTAAATTAAACAATATTTGGAATTAAAGAAATTAAAAGACAATATTTAAAATTAAAAAATTAAAAAAATATTTGGAATTAAAGAAATTAAAAGACGATATTTAGAATTCAAAAATTAAATTACAATATTTGGAATTAAAGAAATTAAAATACAATATTTAGAATTCAAAAATTAAATTACAATATTTGGAATTAAAGAAATTAAAATACAATATTTAGAATTAAATAAATTAAATAATAAAATAATTGGATTACATATTTATTTATTAAATTAATCAATATTTTGAATTAAATAAATTAAAGGGGACATTTTTAAATATAAAAAAGGATTTAACAATATTTACACTTTATAGCACTTTTGGAACTTTTTGTTATAGAGTGTAAATATTTTTTGATTTTTCTATTTATAAGAATTTACCTAGCAAGTTTATATAATATATTTTGTAATATCATGTAATTTAGAGAACACTAGTTGATATGATATTTTATTAAAAATTATTTATTATATTGCTCATTTAATGAATTTAATCATTTTGTTAATTTGAGATAGAAATATGTCTAGCTTTAAATAATTATTTAAATATTGTTTAGTTTTTTAGTTGTAAATATTATTTAATTCAATAGAGTGAAGAAGCCATGAAATTTCTTTTAAATATTTTTTATATTTAAAAAGACCCGAATTTATTAACAAATAACAAGTTCATAAGTTATTTAATAATAGTTTATATTTAATAGGTAACTACTATTAGTAGTTTGATTTATAAATATATTATCACACATTTTAATTAATTATTTAAATTTGAGTTTATTTCCTAAATCTTGTATTTTCTTGAAAATATTAAACTAAATTTTATTTTCATTTAATTTATTGTTTTCAATTTTCCTGCCAAACGCTTAAATATTTGAAATCGTAAATCAGATTAGATTAAAATTAAATTATTTTCCTTCAAAAAGAAAGAAGAAAAGTGAAATTGTTTACTTTTTATTTTTACAATTCTCTTGAAATAAAAGTTAGTCTAATAAATATTTTATTTATAATTTGTAAAACCATTTTCTAATTCACAGAAAATAAAAGTAATAGAATTAATACATCATTAGATTTCATAACAAATTAATAAAGTTCAACACTTTGATGATAAGACAATTTTCAAATTTCAAAAAAATTATCAAGTGGTCTTAATTTTCAACTCTTATTTTTATTCTACTGCTAAATATATTAACGTACGTTTATATCTTTTTTATTACAAAAATAATACTTTATTATTTTGTTTGATGTGTCTTCTTTTAATGAGCTAGATAATAAGTAAATAAATAAATAACACAGAGTTATTTTTTATTTGGAAATTAATATTTTGTTTATTTTAATGGTAAATTTTAAAATAAAATAATGGTCCAGAAAGTTCCCAATGTGCTGCCATCTGGGCTCATAACTCTCTCAATACTAAGATCCTTATTCTCTTTTTCACCCAAAAAAATTAATAAAGAAAAAAAACTGATTTCATTAATTATTTAATTATGTTAATTAATGATTTGACAGATTAGACTGACATCCACGTGCATGCATGCTCGCACGTACATGTACAGTTACAGTTAATAAGCCATATAAAATAAAAAAGAAAAAAGAAATTAATAATTATTTTTATAATTGGATACTTTAGAGCCTTATGAGTTGGAAAATATAATGATAGGATATTTAATGAAAGCATCAATTAATTACGATTATCAAGGAGATGAGACAAAATCTTTATTCCCATATTATTCCTCAATTTTCAAATTGATCCTCCAATAAATATTCTTTAAATATCCATTAAATTTATTAATACATATAATAATAATATATATCTATTTAAATATCAAAATGAATATGGTTCAATGATTAAAAAATATATTATATTTCAATTTATATAAAGTTTATTAAATATTCCAAAGTAAGAGCTTTGATTCTCTCACTCTATACATTGGTAATATATCTATATAGAGCGGATAATTATTAATGAATTTTTAAATATTTTATGTCAATTTATTCGTAAATGATATTTAAATTATATAATTGAAAGTGGATGTTAATTTGGATTTCATACAAAATTTAATCTAAAAGTTTTCAAGTAATCTCATTCTAACTAAGCCATCCAAAATAGAACTATATACATCTTCATATGTAGAGATTTTTTTTTTTTTTTTTTTGAGAAAATCATATGGAGAGGCTCTAACATCAATGGTTGGACATACTTGTGTTACATTGAGAGATAAGATATTACAAGAAAACATAAAAAGTCTCTCCATTTTTGTTTAATTTATTCTTTATTGATTTACTTTCTAAATTAAAGTTGACATATAAAAAGTGGAAGGATACATGGGTTGGATTGAGGTACTTTTTTGGACTAATCCGAAAATTCAGTTTGATTGGATTGACAACCCAAAAGATCTAAATAAAGTCTTCAACCCAACCCAACTCAACTCTTAAAATTCGGGTTGGGTTAGGTTGGATTGTCGGGTTATAATTTCTTTTTAATTAAAAATATGTAAATTTATATGCAACACATGACTAATAATTAAAATCTCATAAAATTCAAATGCTAAATACTAAATATATAAGATAATTCTTGCAAACTTTAAACAAAGACAAATATCATAACAATTTTAAAAGAAAATTATTAAAAATTTACAAATTAATCAATACAAAGTATCAAACTTTAAACAAAGAGAAATATATATATATATATTATTAGTATATATAAAATTTGGGTTGGACCAACCTAAATTCTTTAAACAACTCAGGATTCAACTCAACCCAACAAAAGTAGAAAAAGCTTAACCAAACCCAATGCAAGAACAAAACTAACCTAACTCAACCCAACCTTTATATTTTGAGATGCCGATTATTCAGGTTGTCCAATTATTTGAACACTCCTAATTATCGGATTATTTGAAAGACTCTAATAAAAAGTGTACATGGTTATTTCACAAAATTATTAGACCGATTTCTCCTTGTTTGGTTTATTTGTTTTTTTTATTATAATTTTTTCTTTAATTTTAAGTGAATGACATATTTGTTAGAAGATAACTTGAATCAAAGATCTACTTCATGAATAATGTAATTTAGAAAACAAACGCTATTGATTTATGGTAATTTCAATTTTTTTTATATAATGTAAAAAAGAAACAAATAGATTTAGTTTCAAATTCCAATTTCAATTTAAGATACTTTTGATAAGGTGATTTTCTTTCGATTCGAAAATTGAACCAACAAAAAAGAAAAGAAAAAAAGTTGGAAAATACTTTTCATGATCTCTCCTAGTCTTCTTCACATCAAAAAATGAAATAGGGGAGGAAAAAGTTGGAAAGTTTACATCTCCCCTATGTCAATTTCAATCCAAAATTTCAAGTTTTATGAAAGTTAAAGCAAAACTAGAAAATGCTTTCCACAAGTATATTGTCTTGAAATACAAAAATAAAAAAATAAAAATAAAAATAAAAATAACAAAAAAGAATTCATATATATATATATATATATACTTTTCATGATCTCTTCTCCATATACATAAACTCGAATGATATATGATTAAGGTGAAAATCATATATTATAGGAGTCGATCATGCATTATACCCAAGATTTATTTGTTCACGTAAGCATGGTATACGATTTATCTTAATCATGTCTCATGAAAACAATTTATCTATCCTATTTTTAGAACAATTTTTGTTTCACAATGTTATTATTTACTAATGTATAAAATTTTAAAGCGATAAGTAACATTACAACATTGTTAATTCATATAAAATTGGTGCAACAGTTATTCTCTTAAAATTGATTCTTTAATAATATATTTTAAGATTAAATAAATGATAACAATCATCTGAATATTTATTATAGTTGCAAATAATATCTCAGGTATGCATTTTAATTTATACTATGTCATCCTTTGTGTCAACAAAAGGGATATTTTTTGGAACAATTTCAAAATTTGAAAATATTTTTTAGAACATGTCTCAAAGTTCAAAGATATAAAGGAAAAGTTTTAAAGTCCATGAACATAATTGATACTATTCAAGAGTTTAGGGGTATTTTATATAATAATTCTATAATTTGTAAAATTTAATACTATTATGCGTCTTAATTGGTTTAAATATTACTTTTCTCATTTTTTTAAAAAAACTACTTTTATCATCGTACTTTCAATTTTTGTTTTATTTTGGTTCATGTATTTTTTTTCAAATCTTCATTTTGATTTCTACACCTCTTATAAAATGACCCTATAGATCAATTGTTACAAAACTTTTTAATACAAATTTAAGACAACATTTTAATAAATTTAGTGAATGAAGTGTCATAGAAATTTTTTGATAGAAAAATGGGATGGAAATGAAAATGAAACTGATACCAAAATAAATATTTTGAAAATATATAAACCAAAATAAATTAAAAAAATGTAATTAATGAACATATACAAATTACCATGACTAAAATGAATAAAATTGAAAGCAGATAGTATTTAAACTTTTGTTTCAATTCAAGTAATTCAAATGGACAATTAAAAAAACTAAATATTTACGTCATACTTGGTAATCATTTGATTTTTGATTTTTTTGATTTTTTAAAATTAAGTTTATAGACACTATTTTTATTTCTAAATTTCTTCTTTTATTATATGCTATTTATGAATAGTATAAAAAATCCAACCAAAATTTAAAAACTAAAAAAATAGCTTTTAAAAATTTATTTTTATTATTTGAATTTGACCAATAAACTTAAATTAAAAAAAAAAAAAAAGATTACAAAACATGATTTGAAAGAAATAGAAACTGTGAACAAAATTGGGGAATTATGGTTTTGGAAGTTTGCATGTGTTTGTTGCTTCACAGCTAATCTCGTAGCTTTAAGACTACGAAACGGAGCAAAGCTAAGAGGGACATATAATTTTATATTAAGAAATGGGAGTGTCCGCTGCCAACTGCCTTTACAGTTTAGTTTCTCGAAGACGTTTTGGAAAATATTAACAAAAATGATATTAAAAAAATATATTATTATTATTATTATTATTGTTTATTAATTATTGTGTTCTTTTTTTTTTTTTTGGCCTTTTTGTAAGAAACAACAAAAGATTTGCAGATTTTAATTATTTGGGGTCCAGCTGTTATGTGCATAAACTTCGGTCTTAGTTTCAAAAAGGACAAAAATAATTAAGAAAAAATGAGCCTTTTATGGATTGACAAGTTTGACCTGCAAATTGGAAGAGAGATTAGATTTAGGATTACTGTCTCTGAGTTGGAAATCTGACCAAAAAAAAAAAAAAATATTTGTTAACCTCAGTCTTATTGGGCTTTGGGTCTCTCTTCTCTTATTGGGCATTTGCTTTCATTGGGCTCTCCCCCATTGTTGCTTGCCAAACAAAGAAATGGGAGAAATAGAAAAAGCTAAAAAAGAAGAGCAAAGAAAAGAAAATTCAATTGAAATATGGCCAAAGTTTCATAGCTTCATTAATATACAAGAGAATATTATTAACTACGAGGTCTGTGGTTATAATTCTTCAACCTAATAATGATAAAGAGAACTAACTCGACTATGTTTTAGAATT
This sequence comes from Benincasa hispida, assembly GCF_027475165.1. Lineage (NCBI taxonomy): Eukaryota > Viridiplantae > Streptophyta > Magnoliopsida > Cucurbitales > Cucurbitaceae > Benincasa > Benincasa hispida. Next base: position 76,741,704 of record NC_143478.1, on the reverse strand, counting down.
CCCTTTATTCAAGGTGAACCCCATAACAATAATAAGAATAATCTCAAATAATGAAAATTAATAATAAATTCCAAGAAAAGTAAATAAATTTGGCTAGGAAAGATTGATTAAAGATAAAAAAGAAAGGAAAGCTTGTTCTTATTTTTAAGATTTCGAACTCTCCACAATCTAATTGATCAAACTAGATTGAAAGTTCTAGAACATGCATTCTATACACAAGATTACAAATAAAGCATAAAAGTTTGAGAGATTAAATTTTATGATCAATGAAAGAACATCTTGAAAGGACATGGTTTTACCTTTGTAGTCTAGATTCATCTAACACCCCATCAATTACTCTCATATATTTAAATACATGAAATTAACTTTATACATAATGTATTAAGTATGAGGATGAATCTGGAATTTTAAGATTCATTGTGTCTCTTAGATAATTACTTTAAATCTATATTAAATAGATTAACCCTAGAATTATTCATGCAAAATTGCCAAGAACAAATAGCATACCAAATTCTATTGAGAGAATGATGATAACTTTAAAATGACTATTGTCTTTCTCAACCAAAACTCTGAATGCCCTTATAGGAATTTCTCTCTAGATGGGATTCAGCAAAGTCTGAGTGCGTATTGTTTTGGTATATTGAAGACCATAGCCCCAAGGTCTCTTTATATACTAATTCAATTAGGGTTCCCATTGATAGAGTAAACAAGCATAAACCGGAAACAAACAGAATCATTAAGCACTCTAATTACACTTAATTTGAGTACAAAGCATGCTTAAAAACAAGCTTTTAACAAAAGAGGGTTTTACAGTGTATACCTTTGTAGATTCACTTCAATTCCTTGCTGAAAAACACGAATTGGATCTTCAAACCCTTAGTAGACTACCAAGAAGAACTTTTCTACTATTCTCAGCCTTGGATTGAGTGGTGGAAACTCAAAATTGAAGGGGATAGAGGTTGGGATTGGAGAGGGTTTGAGAGAGTTTATGAAATACTCAGAATTGTCCAAAATTCAGCATGCATCACCATCAAAATTCTAAACCATGATTAACAAGTTATAGCATGCAAACACTCAAACATTTAACTAATTGACACTTCAATTAGCATTAAGTGAGTGGACAAGGTGTTGAAAATGGGATTAATCCACTAATTGAAAAAAAAAATTTGGAGAAATCCACTTTACATTTAAAAATATTTTTTAAATAATTTAATTTTACAATAAAATCAAATTAAATAAACATCATAATTCAATTCTAAAATTGAATTTCAATATTAAAAAATGATGTATTAATTTAATTTAATTAATTAAATAATAATTTAATATCAAATATTAAATTAATAAAACACCTAATTGAAACATGAATCTCATTCACGTAACCAATATTTAAACCAATATTTAAATATTTTAAACTTTCAAATTACGTTTAATTTCGATAAATTTAAACGTTTAATTATATCGAATAAAATTATTTAAAACCTAAACTGAATTTGAATATTTCAAATTCAAACCCTAATTTCGAATTTTGAACGCTTCAAAATCGCTCAATATTGTAATCCAAGATGTAATATTTTACGAGCTATTAGAGGAACCTTATGGACCTATAGATCATGAGCTCCAATGATTTGAGATTAATTGGTTAAACTCTTTAAATTAATCAATATTCGTTAACCATCGAGACACACCAATATAGCTCAATGATTGCACTCTCTGTTGGAATGAGGAAACAAGCAACGAAAGTAAAACAGGATCATTAAGCATTCTAATTCATTAATTTTGGCTTTAAATTAAGCATGCTCATGAGATTAAAAGAGGGTTTCATAACATACCTTTGAAGAACACCTTGAATCACGATTCTCAGCTGCAATCTCCTTGAATTCAACTCGTGAACTACCACAAGATCTTCCCTACTATCCTCTAGATGTCTTAGATTGAGTTGTGGGACTCAAAATAAGCTTGAATTGAAGGGAATTTGGAGGATATAGTACTGGTTTTCAGCAGCTTGAAGAACTCTTCTTCAACACACAAAATTTCAGAGTTTCAACAACAATTGCATGAAGAATTCCACTCAGACTCATAAGTATTTATTGCATGATCATTATGCAAGAAGAAATGTTGCATGAATTCCAACACATACTTGGAATTTGACTGAGAAAAGAAGTGGATTATGAGTGAGCTAGTTGGGCTTTTAGTGGAAGCATCCAACCTTTGGATTTTTCCTATTTTCATCAAATTTTAAATTCTGAAACTAATTTCAAAGATAAAATTCAATTTTAAGTTTTTATTTTGTAATTAAAACTGAAATTATATTAATTTTACAAAAATTAATTAAAATTAATTTTATAATAACATTAATAATAAATAATTATACAATTTAATTAATTCTAATTAATCTAATATAAAATATTAAATGAATTAATCACTAACTCCACTACAATGAATCCCAATTCATGATTTTAATATTTAAATCATATTTAAATATTAATCGATTATCCAATTTCGTTTAATTCCAAAATTAAACGTGTAATTATATTACATATAATTACCAATTCCCTTTAATTCTAATTTGAACGTTTCAAATCAACTTATCACGCTATTCTAAGACTAATCTGTTTGTGAGCTAGTAGGAGGACCTAGTAGACCTACAGATCATGGGCTCCAACGATCCGAGATTAATTGGCTAAACTCTTTACATCGAATTAACCCCCATTTGTTAACTAGTGGGTCACTCCACTAAAGCTCGTAGTTGCACTCCTCTCAATGTAGATATATTGTGTCCACTCGATATAACCATAATTAGTAAGTTAACCCTTCACAGGTTGTTCGTAATAATGGCCGAGTCAAAATGTTGTTTTACCCCCGAGATTACCTCTTGTTTCTTAAGTCCCACTGATCTTTTAATGAACAATTGGTTTGTGATCCGATCATCAAACAGAGTCCCTCTCAGACATATGAGAGGGTGAGACCTCTTGTTCAAGACCAGGAGTCAGTACTTAAGGGAACAACATCTCTACTATCCCTGAAAGCGGGTAGAAGTGAATTCATCTTGCACCCTATGTCCCCACCTATCTACTCGATCTAACCCTTGAAATGGGAGGTTTATTGAGCCGACGTTGTTGAGCCAACCCTCACTTATGCAAATATAAGGATAATCCCGAATAAACAGGAGTTCATAGTTAGCTCAGGATTCAGGTTAAGTTACCTAGGTCATTGTCGTGAAATAGTCAGTCTTAAACAGTAAACAGTGTTATAAAGTAAGAGTGACTTATTTGATGGTCCGATCTTACAGATCATGGGCTCCAACGATCCGAGATTAATTGGCTAAACTCTTTACATCTAATTAGCCCTCATTCATTAACTAGTGGGTCACTTCACTACTGTAGATATATTGTGCCACTCGATGTAACCATGATTAGTAAGTTAACCCTTCACAGGTTGTTTGTAATAATGGCTGGGTCAAAAGGTTGTTTTATCCCCAAGATTACCTCTTATTCCTTAAGTCCCACTGATCCTCTAATGAACAATTAGTTTGTGATTTGATCATCAAACCGAGTCCCTCTCAGCCCAATGAGAGGGTGGGGCCCTTTGTTCAAGACCCAGAGTCAGTACTTAAGGGAACAACCTCTCTACTATCCCTGAAAGCGGGTAGGAGCGAACTCCATCTTGCACCCTATGTTCTCAGCTATCTACCTGGTTTTACCCTTGAAATGGAAGGTTTATTGAGCTGGTGTTGTTGAGCCAACCCTTACCTATGCAAATCTAAGGATAATCTCGAATAAACAGGAGTTCATAGTTAGCTCAGGATTCAGGTTAAGTTACCTAGATCATCGTTGTGAAATAGTCAGTCTTAAACAGTAAACAACGTTATAAAGTAAGAGTGACTTATTTTGTGGTCCGATCTTGTGCAAACTCATTGCACAGGATGCCCTTACTCTTTATGTCATCACATGTACGAATTAGGATTACTTCGTTTGTAGCACTTTACAAAAGTGAGCCACATCCAATAGTGTTACCAGAATAAGACCCCCAACCTTATTCATATACTATAGACCATTTTGACTATTTACTCGAACTTGATCTACTTTTATGTCTACACATAAATTTCAAATACTCATGTAATAGTTATGGATATTTTAGTTTATTGGATTTATTTCTGAAATGAAATAAACAATTCATATATTCAATAACAACTTATTGAATTTTCAGAATAAGTTTATTGTTTACAAACCACGAGTTTTAGGATATAAAACCCAACACTCACCTCACTGTAGATATATTTCTGTCTACTTGATTTAATCATAACCAGTAAGTTGATCCTTTATAAGTCATTCATATTTTACAACTAGGTCAAAATTACTGTTTTACCCTTGTAAATACATCTTGCTCCTTAAGCTCCTACTGATCCTCTATTGAACGTTTGGTTTATAGTCTAATTAATAAACCATGTCCCTTTCGGCCATGAGAGGGTGAAACCCCTTTGTTCAAGACCAAAAATTAGTACTTAAGGGAATAACCTATTTGCTAACCCTAAAACAGGTAAGAGTGAATTCCATCTTGCAGGATTATATTTTCAGCTATCTATCCGGTCTTATCCAAAAAATGGGAGGCTTGTTGAGTAGTGCTATTGAACTACTCCTACCTATGCAGATCAAAGGATAATTCTGAATAAACAATAATTCATAGTTAACTCAGGATTAAGATCGAGTTACCATAGGTCATTAAATTGAAATAGTCAGTTTTAACAGTAAACGGTCGTTATAAAGAAAAGGTGACTATTTCTTGGTCCGATTTTATGCAAAACTCTTTTGCATAGGATGCCCCACTCACATGTCTCCATATAAACGATTTTGGGATCATATCATTTGTATCAGGATACAAAGTAGGTCGCATCCGTAGTGTCCCAAGACGAGGTATCCAATCTCATCCATATACTTATAGGCATTTTTGGCTATATACTATAACTTGATTATCTTTTATGTCTCTACATAAAGTTACAGTATTCATAATATAGCCATGGATTCGTTTATTGGATTTTATAACATAATGCAATTTTAATTTCAATAACAGTTTTATTGAATAAATTCTTTAATAATACTTTTATTGATAAATATAATATGTTTCTATGATTACAAACTTCGCATTTTAGAACATTCCCAACAACCTAATTAACAAGGAATCAGCTTCTATCCATTAAGTATGTATTCAATTAGGAATCTAGGGCCTTAATTAAATAAATCACATAATAAAACTCAAACTAATAAAATAACTCAACATGATAAAATATTAATCCACATACATAACACATACTTTAATTATACGTATTATTATTTAAAATACGTCTAACATGAAGACATTAAATCCCACTGCAGAAGCATTTTATCACTTTTTTTTCTTTGAATTAAGATGAGAAAAAAATATAAATTGAAATATAAAATAAAAGTAGCCCGTGCATGCTATTAGAGATTTGAAAAATAAATACCTGGTTGGCGAAGAAAACTTCTTGAAAATCTTCAAGAATTTCCTCTCCACGAACGTTCAAGAACACGAATAGCAAGACATCATCGTTAGACTACTCAACTATGCCTCCGGGAGGCCCAAGGATGGTAGAATCTGAAGATTGACAGGGAAATTGATGTTAATTTTCTAGAGAAATTCAAAGAGAGATTTGGGAGAGAGAAGAGAGGAATTATGGGTGATCCTTATGTGTAGAATAAAAATCTCTTTTCTGTATCAAATAGAGAAACAACATGAGGGGAATTAACTCCTCTCACTCCACTATCGACTCCTTTGTAATTGCAGAGAAGTTAATTCTGTTTTTTTTTTCTCTTTTCCTTTTATTAAAATTATTATTTTTATTTATCTAGTATATATATATATATTAAATAAATAATAACAATATTAATTAATTAACTAATTATTAATTAATTTTAAACATCACATATTTATTCAATTATGCATTTAAATCATATTAAGATACATATCTCTCTTTTAACCTATATTTTTAATATGAATCTCATTCACATTAATTTTACTCTCTAGTTGTAATATGAATCCAATTCATATTAAATTAATATTCGAATTTTATTCAAATATTGTTATCTCATTATATAGTTTTAATTATAAATCATATTTATAATTATCGTTTTACCCCTGTAATTACTTCTTTCTTCTTAAGTCCTATGAACAACCTGTTTATGGTTCTCGTTGAAATTAGAATTTCTTACTCTAGGGGCATATTTGTCCTTTTTCCTGTACCCTAAGGTTTCCCTTTTTTCTATTTAAGCTGGTAGTCTCTGTGTATACTTTATATCGATATCTAAAAAGAATCCTTTATCCCGTGGTTTTTTTCTCCCTTATTAGGGTTTTTCCACATAAACTTTGTGTGTGCTATTTTTCTATCTCTACTTTGTCTTTTTCATCATGGTATCAGAGCATGCAGACGAAACCCTAGCCATATTGAGAAAAACCCAATGGGAGAATCCCAATTACCAGTAGGTGAAACCAATGGCACAGATATAGCCATTGCTATCCAAAATGCCATTGACCGATATTTTCAATTCGTTCTTCCGCACCTTCAACGTGACGATCAGCCGACCAGAATCGACCAGTCAATCAGCCAATTCCAGAAAATCGACACTTTGCGACAATTCCAGCCGATTCCTTCCGTGCTGCACAATTCGAATCTGACGCAACCTTAGCTAGTTGACGCCTTCCAGGTCACGCAGCTCCAGACCGGCGCCATCCCTCTCATGCAGTCCAATCCAGCGACACTTTCCAGTCAGTTTCAACCAATGCAATCGATCGGCACGAATCCATCAGGTATTGAGATCTTTCACTTGATCGGTGCTGGTCCCTTTCAGCCGCTTTTGAATCGAGGATTGCTGATCGACGCTGCCGTCAATAACGCTGAAGCTGGTCTGAGTCGCAGTCAGTCTCATTAGTCGAATCAGTCGGGAATTGATCCAACCAGTGGGTGCCACTTCATCAATCGGAATCATCTGTTCTAACTGGATGCGAATAGTAGTTTGGGACAGTCATCGTTGATCATTGGTGGTTTCGAAGGTGGGGAATCATTGTCTTATCATTGGGATCAAAGGAGTATAATTCAAGACCAGTTTACTCAGTTGCAACTCCAGATCAAGTAGTAGAATGAGATGTTCCATTAGCAGATAGCTGAGATTGAGGAAGCACTGGGATCGACATCTAATGCCCAGCCAGATATAAACCCAAATCAATCGATTTACTCTGGAAATTTGGTAACTACTTTCCCTGCCTTCTCTTTAAATTTATTCTCTAGAGCAATAGGAAAATCTTCTAGTTTTATTGTAGGAGAAAAGTTAAATGGTGATAATTATTTTTCCTGGTCCCAATCCATTAAAATGGCCCTTGAGGGTCGTCAAAAATTCGGGTATCTAACAGGTGAGGTACCAAAGCCAAGACTAGGCGACCCCTAAGAACGGATTTGGAAGGGAGAAGACTCTCTACTTCGGTCTATTTTAGTATAGAGTATGGGGCTTCAGATTGGGAAACCCTTACTATATGCAGCCACTGCTCGAGACATTTGGGAGGCAGTTCAAAAGCTTTACTCTAAAAGACAGAACGATTCCTGATTATATACCTTATGCAAGCAAGTTCATAAGTGTAAGAAAGGGGCAATGGATGTTACAACATACTTCAATAAACTGTCACTTCTCTGGCAAGAAATGGATTTGTGTTGTGAGATGATCTAGAATTGTCTATGTGGAGGAGTCTTGTATTATCAGTCTGAAGAAACAGTCCGTGTATACGACTTCCTTGCCGAACTGAACTCTAAGTTTGATGCAGTACGAAGTTGTATACTGGGAACCCGTCGAATACCATCCCTAATGGAAGTCTGCTTTGAAGTACATCTTGAGGAAGATAGGTCCAGGGCAATGAATAATACACTGGTGTCACCGACAGACTCTGCTGCTTTCAAAACCTCATGCCTTGTCCATGATAAACAGAACAACAAGCTAACTCCAGTGTGTAAACATTGCAAGAAGCCCTGGCACACGAAATATCAGTGCTAGAAGTTGCATGGCCATCCGCCGAATGGTGAAAAATGACAGTTGGGTCGGACGCTGGTAGGTGAATAAAAAACTAGAGGTCCGCAACCTTAGAATTAGGAAAATAGTCAGAGCACTTCTAGTACAATAGGAGTAAGTGCAATCACTCAATTAGGTACTCTTCACTCCTTTGGCCTTATTAGTATAATTGGTAGTAAACCATGGATTTTAGATTTAGGGGCTACAGACCACTTGATTGGCTCTTCCAACTAGTTTCTTTCATATTAACCAAGTGCTGAAAATGAGAGGATCAGAATTGTTGATGGGTCTTTTGTCCCTGTGGCCAGAAAAGGACGGTTATTACCCTTTGAGGGCTTAGTTCTTCAAGATGTATTGCATGTGCCTAAAATCTTTTACGACATTTTATCTGTTAGTAAAATTACAAGGGATTTGAGATGTCGTGTAATTTTTTTCACCCGATGCTGTTTTTTTTCAGGATCTGAACTTGGGGACGAAGATTGGCATTGCCCGGCATGATAGAGGGCTCTATTTCCTCACCAAAGAAGCCTCATCTAGGATATGTGATAGGACTAGTTTACTTTCATCTCATTTTTCTATTTTTGAAACTGATTATATGTTATGGCACTATCGCCTTGGACACCCTAGTTTCCATTATATGAATTATCTGTTTCCTTATCTTTTTCACAATGTTAATATTTTAAAATTAAATTGCGATGTGTGTGTTCAAGTAAAACAACCTCGTGCATCATTAAAACCATAGCCTTATAAGCCTTCCAAACCATTCACCCTCTTCCACAACGATTTTGGGGTCCGTCATCTATTACTACCACCACTGGCAAGCGGTGGTTTGTAACCTTCATTGACGACCTTACTAGGTTAACTTAGGTTTTTCTTCTGACAGACAAATCCGAAGTTGCATCGGTCTTCCAACAGTTCTATTTCCCTATAGAAACCCAGTTCAATGCAAAAATCGCTATCCTTCGTAGTGACAATGGTCGGGAATACTTTAATAATTCCTTTAGGGAGTTCTTAATCTAAAAAAAATCGTCCATCAAAGTTCCTGTGCGTACACTCCCTAACAAAATGGAGTGTCCGAACGTAAAAACCGTCACCTTATTGAAGTTGCTCAGTCCCTTATGTTGTCAACTTCTCTTCAGTCCTATTTGTGGGGGGATGCTGTTCTGACAGCAGCTCATCTGATAAATCGAATGTTGTCTCAGGCTTTAAAATTCCAAACCCCCTAGATTACTTCAAAGAGTCCTACTATAATAACCGACTTATTTTTTATGTTCCCCTTCGAGTGCTTGGGTGTGTTGTATTCGTCCATACTCATGGTTCTAACCGAACCAAGTTAGCCTCGTGTCCAGAAATGTGTCTTTGTGGGGTACCCACTTCATCAACGTGGGTACAAGTGTTACCATCCTTCTTCCCGAAAATATTTTATCTCAATGGATGTGACATTCTTTGAAGATCATCCCTTCTTTCCCAATGGTTCCCTTTAGGGGGAGAATACTAGTGAAGAAACCAATTGGGGTCCAAGTTTGTCTGTCCTACTTGAACCCATTCTTGACATAAGTACCAATGAATCCATTCTGCCTACCAAACAAGTCTCATGGATCACATACTATAGGAGGAATCTTATAAAAGAAATAGAGCCGCCTGTTATTTCTCCAGCTCCAGTCCATGAGTCAGAATGAATGTCAGTTATAGGTACTGGTACTTCTATTCCTGATGATGGTAACATTTATGATAAAACTATTGCTTGTGTTAAAAATGATGAGAGCAAAGACAGGGAAGACAATGACGGCAAGTATGACTACACCAGGAACAATGTGACTGAGGCAGGTAGTGATGATTGTGAGACACTTGTTCCAGCAGAGAACATTGTTGAATGTGGAAATGAAATGTCACCTATTCCAGCAGAGAACACTATTGAAAGTGGAAAAGAAATGATAGAGCGTGAGACCTATGAGCAGGAGGTTGAGTGCAGTATAAAGTTTGAGGAGAATAAAGACCGTGATGCATCTCTTGACCTCCCGATTGCCCTGAGGAAAGGTACCAGATTGTGTACGAAATACCACTATTGAGTTACTTGTCTAATAGGCATCCAAATAAAAGAAGGAAGAATAAGTGAGTTGAAGGAGCGTTGGCGGTTGAGTCTGTTATGGAGGTTAGGGATTGCAACTGAATTTATTTTCAATTCTGTTTGGAAGTTGATCGTTTAAAAGAGGTAAGAAACAAAAAGGGATGCACAGAAGTTTGCATATCTGGAGTTGGGAAGGTGAGCTCTCGAGAGTGGGAGTTCGGGTGTTACTATCGTGTAGTCTCTATCGTTGTGTGCTGTTCATCATCTACTTCTTCTAAGCAATCGAGTAGCAAAGCCCAGGAATCGTTTAGTAATTGGCGAACGATTGTGTAGTACTCGGCAAACGATCGTGTAATATTTTGTAAGTGATCGTGTAGAAGTTTATAAGCGATCGCGGAGTGTTTTGTAAGCGATTGTCTAGTATTACTTAGTGATCGTGTAGAATTTGTAAACGATCGTTTAACATTTGGTAAGCGATCGAGTAATAACTGTAAGCGATCGTCTAGACTTGTTTGATTCTTATCGTTTAATAAAGAATTCATTCATCGTTTAGCTGTTGTGTCAACCCGTACGTTAATAAAGTCCTTTTAAGGATTAGTGTCCTAACAAATTGATATCAGAGCAACCACTGGGTAAACATGGCTCAGAAACGTTTTGAAGAAAAACTGGAGTTACTCGACCAAGAGATCTCTGAACTCAGAGTCAAAATGCAGAAATTGCCAACCATAAAGAAGAATTTGGCATTGTTAGGAAAGAGCATAGAGCAATTGGGATTGCAGACAAAGAAACGTCAATAGATGCTCATTTCCTATGTTATAGAAATGGCCAAAGGAAAGGCAAAGGTGACAGAAGAAGTAAAAGGATCAAATACCAATAATATGTGTGGAATAAATAGTTCGGTGAAAGCAGTCGGGGAAGACACGATTTGCGACCAAAGTAAATTCAAGAAAGTTGAAATGTCGGTGTTTAGCGGAAGTGATCCAGACGAGTGGTTATTCAGAGAAAACTGCCATTTTCAAATTCATAAGTTGACTGAATCTGAGAAGATGACGGTGACGTCTATGAGCTTCGACGGCGCCACATTAGACTGGTACCGATTGAAGGAAGGCAGAGAGCCATTCAAAGATTGGGAAGACTTGAAGAAAAGGATGTTAGTCCGATTTCGATCTTTAAGAGAGGGATCGATCTGTGGAAGATTCTTGGCTATTAAACAAGAAACGACTGTGGAGGCATATCGAAATCTATTCGATAAGTTAGTAGCGCCGTTGCCTCATCTGCCGAATGAAGTTCTAGAGGAGACATTCATGAACGGACTGGCGTCGTGGATAAAAGTGGAAGTTGAATGCTGGGATCCCACCGGGTTAGCGCAAATGATGTCGCTGGCACAACGTGTTGAAGATAGAGAAAATGCACGAGTCGAAGCGGGACGGGCGCGAACATACAGAGGTAAGATCCAAAATTCGAACTCTTCGAAATTCAATATAGAAAATGTGAATAAAACAGTAGGCAGAAGTGAATCGAAAGAGGGAGGGAAGACCGAAGAGTCATTTCTGATGAGGACAATCACGTTGCGAGGAACGTCGAATAATAATAACTGGAGAGAAATTCTGACAAGAAGATTAACAGATATTGAATTTCAATCGAAGAGAGAAAAATGGCTCTGTTTCTAGTGCGACGAAAAGTATACTATTGGGCATCAATGCAAAGGGCGAGAGTTGAGAGAACTGAGATTACTTGTAATGCAGGTGTCCGGTGAGGAATGTGAGTTGTATGAAGACGACGAAGTAAGAGAAGAAACGTTATAATTGAATATATTGATGCTGAGTGAGGAAATTTCGCCTATTGCTGAACTATCTGTGAACTCAATTGTAAGATTGACGAACCCACAAACAATGAATATTAAAGGGGACATCAAAGGAGAATCGGTGGTGGTGCTGATAGACTTTGAAACTACACATAACTTTATATCAGTAAATCTAGCGAATCGTCTACAGTTGAACATCATAGACACGAGCAATTACGGTGTAGTTTTGGGATCAAGAACTATTGTGCGAGGAAAGGAAGTATGCAAAAATGTGGAAATGAGGCTCGGAGATTGAAGAGTGTGTGATAGTTTCCTACCATTGGAGTTGGAAAGTGTTGACGTGATTTTGGGGATGCAGTGGTTGCATTCCTTGGGGAAAACAGAGGTTGACTGGCAGAACCTCACAATGATATTTATTCATGAGGGTTGGAAGATAACTTTTCAGGGGGATCCAAGTCTAACGAAGGCATAGATCAATCTAAAATGTATGGTGAAAACATGGGAGACAGAAGATCGGGGATTCCTAGTTGAATGTAGACTGTTAAATGGGGATGAGTTAGCAGTTCAGTAAAGGGAATACAACGAAGTCGAATAAGTACCCCCTCGTTGGAATATTGAGCATTACATTCATTTAAAGGAAGGGACCAACCCCATAAACGTTGGTCCATACAGGTATGCATATCATCAGAAGGCCGAGATGGAGAAATTAGTGGAGGAAATGCTAGACTCGAGCATCATGAGGTCAAGCACTAGTCCTTATTTTAGCCCTATTCTACTGGTTAAAAAAAATGCTGGATGGAGGTTTTGTGTGGATTATCGCACTCTCAACACTGCTACTATTCCAGACAAGTTTCTAATCCCTGTGGTAGAAGAACTTTTTGATGAACTACATGGAGCTGCTTTCTTCTCGAAGTTGGATTTGACGTCTGGCTATCATCAAATTCGAATGAACCCACGGGATGTGGAGAAGACAACCTTCCAGACACATGAGTGGTGTTATGAATTTCTAGTAATGCCTTTCGGTTTAATTAATGAACTTTCTACATTTCAAGCATTGATGAACCATATATTCAGACCTGATTTGCACCACTTTGTATTAGTATTCTTTGATGATATACTGGTGTATAGTAGCAACTTAAAAGAGCACTTGCAACATGTAGAAGTGGTATTATCAATCTTAAGGGAGCACGAACTCTATGCTAATAAGAAGAAATGTCAGTTTGCAAAAGAAAAGGTGGAGTATTTGGGGCACAACATTTCTAAATAAGGCGTAGAGGTCGATCCGGAGAAGGTACGGGCAGTGTTGGAGTGGCCAGTGACTAAGACAATGAAGGAGTTGCGGGGATTCTTGGGCTTGTCTGGTTATTAACGAAGGTTTGTATAGAATTATGGCCATATAGCGGCAACTTTGACACAAATTTTGAAGGGAGGGGGGGGGGGGTGGGACATTTTGATGGACAGAGGATGCTTAGTTTACCTTTGAGAAGCTCAAAACTACTATGATGACACTGTCTGTGTTTGTACTTCCTGATTTTAGCATACCATTTGAGGTAAAGACTGATGCATCCAGGTACGACATAAGCGTAATGTTAGTGCAACAGAGGTGACCGATCGCTTTTTACAGTCGTACTCTATCCTTGAGAGATCGTGCGAAGCTCGTGTATGAGAGAGAATTATTGGCTATTGTCATGGCCGTGCAGAGGTGGCGCCCTTATTTGTTAGGATGATGATTTATTATCAAGGCCGATCAGAAGTCTTTGAAATTTTTACTTGAACAGAGGACGATACAACCACAATATCAGAAGTGGGTAACTAAGTTGCTTGGGTATGATTTTGAGGTGATATACTGTCCGTGACTGGAGGATGGTGCCGCAGATGCCTTATCCAGAATGGAGATGGAAGCTCAGTTGGCTCAAATATCAGCCCCTACTTTGATTGACATAGCTGTAATTCATAAAGAAGTTGAGCATGATGATCGGTTGCGAAGAATTAAAGACCGTGTACTGAAGAAGGAGGACGAAGTGCATGATTTTTCTCTACAGCAAGGCGTGCTGAAGTATAAAGGGAGGTTAGTACTTTCTAGCACCTCTTCATTGATCCCTACAATCTTGCATACATATCACGACTCTGTGTTTGATGGCCACAGAGCCCACCCTCTGGATTCTCACACCGAGAATACCAAGGTCGCCTTGTTTGTGGTGTTGGACTCAACTCGACATCGTTGAGGTTTTCTAGAGGTCGTTCATGGTGCTGTGGAGGTCGTTCGTGTCACTGAGGATGAATACAGTGTTTGTTCGTGTTGCGGAGAAGATCGTGACCGAGGAGATTGTTGAGGACGAGTGCGAAGCGTTCGTGCGGTGTTGCGATCGTGTAGATCGAGTGCTCGTGGTTGAAGTTGTTCGATCAGAGTCGCGCATCGGAGCGTGGAGACGCTTTCGCCGTTGTTAGTACAGTTTTTCCCTCTATACATTTGTTGTTCATGCTGTAATTTCTCTGTAAATTGTATAACCGTTTGTTTTAAAGTCGACTGTAAATACATATTGATTCATGATTGTAATTTGGAATAGTCTTGCTTCCGCTGCTCATGGAAATCTCGAGTGTCGATTTCCTTCAACAGGATACCCTTGCTCACATGTCTCTACATGAACAATTTGGATCAAATCGTTTGTAACACTTACAACTCTTGTAACACTTATAAAGTGGGTCGTATCTGTAGTGTCACCAAGATAAGACACCCAACTTTATCCATATACTACAGACCTTTTAGGTTATTAGTCGAACATGATCCACTTGTATATCTACCACATATTGTTTAAGCTACATTAAATAACCTTGGTTGTATCCGCAGTGTCACCAGGATAAGACATCCAACTTTATCTATATACTACAAACCTTTTAGGTTATTAGTTAAACATGATCCACATGTATATCTACCATATATTGTTCAAGCTACATTAAATAACCTTGGATTTTAGTTTATTGGGTTAATTTAATGCAATCTAAATGTCAAATAAAATACTTCTTATTTTATTAAATAAATAATTTGTATTTATAAAATATAAACTACGAGATACATTAGATTTAGGACACTAATCTTAACAATCTCCCACTTGTTCTAAAGCTAGTGAGGTGCACAATACACGATACAATAAACTAGAGCAAACACCATATCCCATAATACTTCCACTTGCCCTAGACAAATGACACATATCCTATAGACCCAGACTCTCCAATTGACTCTTAAATACTTTAGCTGTGAGAGTCTTTATAAATAGATTAGCAACATTATGCTCTGGAGAAATCTTCATGACGATCACATCTCCCCGTTGCACAATATCTCAAATGAGATGATACTTGCGCTCAATGTGCTTTCCTCGTTTGTGGCTCCGAGCCTCCTTGAAGTTCGCCACAATACCACTATTATCACAATAAAGAGTGATGGGCATTGACATGTTTGGAACGACTTCCAAGTCTGTCCAAAATTTCTTGAGCCAAACAGTTTCTTTAGCAGCTTCATAAGCAGCTACATATTCTTCTTCCATGGTATAGTCAGTAATACAACATTGTTTGATGCTACACCATACTATAGCTCATCCATTAAGAGTGAACATAGATCTTGATGTAGATTTCCTAAAATTCTTATTAGTATGAAAGTCAGAGTCAGTGTATCCTAAGATACTTAAGAATGGTTTTCAGATACATCATAACCTAAAAGTTGTCTCAGAAAAGCTTTTCGGTGGAACTTGGTTCAAAAGATAAGCAACAGTCTCCACTACATAATCCTAGAATGAGTTAGGTAAAGAAACATAATTCATCCATGACCAAACCATGTTTAACAGGGTTATGTTTCTCCTCTTTGATAATCCATTTTTTGAGGTGTACTAGGTGTTGAGAGTTGAGATGTGATTCTATATATTATCAAATAGTTATGGAATCTCATATCCATATACTCTCGACCTCAATTTGATCGAAATATTTCTATCTTTTTACTCAATAAATTCTCAACTTCAGCCTTATACTCCTAGAACTTTTTAAGTTAATTAGACTTATATTGTATTAGGCAAATATACCCATATATAGGATAATCGCTTGTAAAAATGATGAAGTATTCATACCCTCCTTTTGCTTTAACATTCATCGGACCATAAAGGTTTGAACATACAAGTTTCGAGGGTTCTTTAGCTCTATAATGTTTTCCAGTAAATTGTCGTTTTTTTCATTTTTCCCTCTAAACAAGATTCATATACGGGTAGAGAATTTTCATCTAACTCCTTTAAAAGTCCATTATTGACCAACCTCGCACACCTTTTGAAATTTATGTGACCTGGTCTTAGATGCTAAAGATGGACATTTTCTTTTGGAGAAACTTTTAGTTGTTTAGTTGTAGTATTAGACATTTCAACATTATGGAGCAATTTTTATGCTAATGGTCTTAGCACATATAAGTTATCTTCATTTATTGTTGAACAAATGTCAATACCATTTTTCGAGATAAATGCTTTATCAAACCAAAAGATATATTATATGATTGTTCCAGTAAACAAGATAAAGAAATTAAATTCCTCTTAAAATGAGGAAAAAAATGAACATCGTCCAACAATATGAATTTTGAATTAAAAAACACTTCAAGCTCCCTACTGCAATCGTTGAGACGACCTACATTGTCCCAACTTGCAAAGTCATGTCTAGCCTTCAGTTGTTGCCAGGAACTAGTTTTTTGTAATGAAAAAAAAATGTAGTTAGTGGATCCTGAATCATGTATCTAGGCAAAAGCGTCACTTTCCACTAAACAAATTTCTAAAATCAGTAGATCATATTTACCTTCTTCTTTTCAACCAAGTATTTTGGGCAGTTTTTCTTCCAGTGCCCATCTTGGTTATAATGAAAACAAGTTCCCTTCGCAACCTTGACCTTTTTGCCCTATTGGGCATCAACAGCAGAGGTTGAAGGGATCGAATTCCACAGCAAAGCATTGTGAACGCCTTGCATTCCGCAATTCGATTTTTACATAAACAATTTCATTATACTAAAACAGAATATAAACATGTAAATTAGCATACTTGAGGAAAAAAATTAGAACGATTCTTATCTTTGTAGATTCCCAAGTTTCACGAACAATCCTCTCGAAGTTCCAACGAACGACTCCTCCAACGATCTTGATCATTAACGATTTCTTGAACAATCTCAAACAATACCATGAGAGTAACCTTGTTATTTTCTAGGATTCCAATAGAGGGATAAGTGATATCACACTATTGAGAGATGGAGAAGAGAAAAGGCTTCTGGAGAGTAGAGAGAGTTTTCTTTGTGGCTTAGGAAAAATTTGCACAAATAAACTCATGCCCCAAATAGGCCATAAGGAAGACATTATATAGAGAAAGGCCAAGCCCTTTTCCTGTTTCTCTTTTCCACAATTAATTAATTAATTAACACTTATTTAACTAATTAAGCCAACTAATTAAATAACACTTATTTAATTAATTAGTACAATTAAATAACACTTATTTAATTTAATTTGCCGATTAATTAAATAACTATTATATACATTAAATTCAATTTAATGTATATATATATATATATATATATATATATATATATATATATATTTAATTATCATAAACATTGTATGTATATGTGCAATGCTTCTCTATTAATTAATTCTTTGTGAATCTAATTCTCTTGAATTAATCAATTGAATTTTATTCAAATATTACAATCCAATTTAATTTGGATTATAGATCATATCTATAATCAATTATATATTAATCACATTAATATGTGGTTTCCTCAAATTCTCAAATTCAAATCATCCCTTGTAAATATCCTCTAATGAGCTAACAAGGGAACCTAATGGACTTATAGATCAGACACTCCAACGATATGAGATTATATGGCTAAACTCATTAACTAAGTCAATCAATATTCGTTAACTATGGGTACACTCCACTAAAGATCCACAACTACATTCTTCTTACTACAGATATATTTTTGTGTCCATAGATATAGACCAATAACAGCAAGTTAGTCTTTCACGAGTGTTCGTAACTCCAACTAAGGCAAATCACTATTTTACGCTTAGGTTACCTAGACTCCTTAAGTACCAGTGCTCCTATAATGAAAAACCTGTTTATGGTCCAACCAGTAAATAGAAACCTCTCTCGGGCTAATGAGAGGGTATGACTCTTTGTTCAAGTCTCAGAGACACCACTTAATGGAACACTCATCTACTTACTCTTATGAGGGGAATGAGTGAATTCCATCTTGTATTATTATGTTCCCAGCTCTCCACTCGGTCTTGTCCCCAAAATGGTAGGCATATGGGTCGACAAATTGGCCAACCTCACCTATACAAATCAAAGGACAATCCCTTGTGAACATGAGTTCATAATATACTCAAGATGAAGACTAAGTTGCCTAGGTTATCCTATTGAAATAGGAACCTAACTAGTTAACGGTGTTACATTTAGTAGTTACTATTTTGCAATCCGTTCTTATGCAAACTCATTGCACATGATACCCCACTTGCATGTCAACTACACGAATTTGTTAGATCATTGTGTTTGTATCAAATACAAAGTGGGTCATATCTATAGTGTTATCAGGATAAGCTCCCAGCCTTATCCATATACTATAGACCTTTCAGGTTGTATCTTAAACATTGATTCTTGTATGTCTCCATATACAGTTCAAGACTCAAAGGTAGCCTTGGATGTTAGTCTATTGGATTTAGGGTTATTAAGACAAAAATAGACAAACAACACAAACAACAACATTTATTAAATTAACATTTATAACTCTTTAATGATGACGGTCAATTAATAACATTTACTATCTACGAGTTTTAAGGCATAAAACCCAACAGGGGTAGCTTTATTCCTCATACCACCTTTCTTTTTCTTCCATTTCTTGGAGCCTGAGGAAGAAGGCGCAGACTTAGTCCTAGAGGTAGAACCCCTGTGGAAATTTTTTGAAGAACTGGCAACATTTGCCTCCCCATGTTGTCCTTTGACTTTCACCTAGGACTCGTAAGTCCGCATCTCATTGAGAAGGGTGGTAAGGTTGTATTTATTTAGTATATTATATGTCCTAGTTTATTGTATATTGATACTTCACCTTTATTGTATTGCACATTGATACTTTACCTTACATTGTATATTCATATTTTACTTTCCCACTCGTCTTTTATTATATTTTAATACATTCCATTAGATTTGGACAAGTGGGAGATTGTTAGGATTGATATCCTAAATCTAGTAAATCTCATGGTTTGTAGTTTTGTTAACATGAATTATTTAACTAATAAAATCATAGGTATTTTATTTGACGTTTAGACTGCATTAATTCAATCTAAAAAACTAAGATCCAAGGTTATTTTATGAAACTTAAACATGTATGTGGAGAAAAACAGGTGGATCATGTTTAAGTAATAACCTAAATGGTTTATGGTAGATGGATAAGGCTGAGTACCTTATCCTGGTGACACTATGAATACGACCCACTTTGTAGATGTTATAATTGTTGTAAAGTGTTACAAATGATTTGATCCTGATCGTTCATGTGGAGACATGCGAGCGGGGGTATTCTATATAAAGATTTTGTATAATACCAGACCACGAAATGAATAAATCTCTATATAACACCATTACTAGAAGAGACTTACATTTCACTAGGATGACCATAGGAGACTTGATCTTAATCCTGCGTGAGTTGTGAACTTCTATTTATGACGAGAGTCCTTTGATCTATATGGGTGAGAGTGGCCATGATAGCCGACTGAATAAGCCTACCATTTTGGGGATTTGTCTGATTAGGGAGCTGGGAACATAGCTACACAAGATGAAATTCACTTCTTCCCATTTCTTGGGAAAGTAGATAAATTGCTCTCTTAATAGTTGGTTTCAGGACTTGAACAATAAGACCTTAACCTCTCACTAGCTCGAGAGGTGTTAGTTTATAGTTGGACTATAAATTGTTTGTTCATTAGAGGAATTAGTGGTACTTAAAGAGTTAGATGTAACTATAGGGATAAAATGGTATTTTGACCCAACTGTAGTTACAAGCATTTGTGAAGAGTCGTCGCTCTGTTGATTGGTTATATCCATGGACACAGAAATAAATCTACAATGCGAATAGTGCATCTATCGTTCTTTAGTGAAGTGTCGATTATTTAATGAATATTGATTAATTGGATTAAAGGAGTTTTTAATCAATTAATCTCACATCATTGGAGTTTTTAATTTGTAGGTCCATAAGATCCCTTCGGTAGCTCACTAAAAGAAATACAAGAGGAATGATTAATCAATTGATGAAATAGCATATTAGTGAGATCAATATGATATGGTTAATTATAGATTTGATCTATAATTAAGAGAGAAATATTTGAATAGGATTCAAATAATGAATTTTTCTGAATCCGATTCATAAAGAATTAGTTAATTTTGAAAGGTGGAGGCAAATAAACATATGATGTTTATTTAATTAATTAAGTATATACATTAAATTAGATTTAATATTTATAGTTATTTATTAGGTTTGCTAATTAATAAAGTAAATGTTATTTGATTAATTGAGCCCTAAGGTCAAATATGGAATTACTTGGAGAAGGGGTAAGCCCTTCCCTATCTAAATTGTTTCTTTTGCCCAAATTAAAAATAAGGATTCATTTTGTGAAAACCTAGCCTCTAAAATTCTCCCAAAATTTTCTCAACACTTTCTTCTTTCCACCATTCCTACTCTAAGGGTTAAAGATCACTCTTCTGCCCTTGGATTCCAAGAGAATATCGAGATCACTCTTCTGCCCTTGGATTCCAAGAGAATATCGAGATCTCTCTTACGGTGGTGTTCATTATTCGTTGGAGATATATTGCGAAGAAAAAGCTTGGGATTTTATGAAGACAAAGGGATCTACAAAGGTAAGAAAATGTTCTTCTTCCTTTTTCTTCTTATTAAAACACATGCTGAATGTATAAACATGATTTATCCTCTGTTTTGGTTCTATTCTGTTCTAATTTTGTTTCATATAAATCGAAAAATCGAAATGTAAGGAGTTCACATGCTTCCATTCGGGATTCGATCTCTTCAGTATTCTATTTTTCTCATCACAACATTGTTGTATAACTGCAAAAATCTTTTCGAAAGAATTTCCAGAATAAAGCTTACCTAGTTGGACTCGTCTATTACAGCCTCGTTCATCCCTGCCACGTTGAAGTGGACCATCTTGTTAAGGAAATGCTCCTTAACAAATGATCCCTCGTTTATCCTGGCATTGAAGATAAACTTGAAAGCATCATTCTTGAGACATGTGGATGGTTTCTCGAACATATCACACAATTACTCTATGATCTCACGTGAAGTGACAATGGTCTCATGCTTTTTGGCCAAGACTTCAGTTAAGCTAGCCAAAATGTAGACTTAGGCCTTATCATTTACCTTTATCCACCTATCATGGGCATCACAAACATTTTGTGATGCATTGAATCGAGGGGCTGGAGGACATTCCTTTGTTAGAATAAATTTGAAGTCGTCGATGACCAAGACGGTGTTAATCACATTCCATGTGGCGTAATTCTCACCGTTTAATTTATGAGCACCAAGTAAGGAGATTATAGCGCTAGTCATGATTATAAGATGCTGATACAAAACAATTATTTATATTATATATCCTTGCAAAAACTCATTTAATCCAATATATTTTGCAAAAAATCAATGAACCCTAACAACATTTAATTTTGCAATAATACTTTAGTGATTTAGAATAAATGCACCTCGGGGTGTACAATTATTCCTTCACTAATTTGAGATATTCTCAATTAAACATTAAACCAAAATAACTCTTATTCCTACAATATTTAATTACCATCGATGTGATCAAGAAATCATTAATTTCCTTAATGTTTCTTGTAAGTGTAATCCTTCATTTTCAATGCTATAGCCCCATCCTAACTAGTCTGCCCTAGGGAAGAACATAATTGGTGCAATTGACTATAGTGATCTTATCCATTTCTAGAATTCGCTCTGTCTCTTTCCATGCAAACACCTTCCTAAGGAGGATGCTCCCAGGCACCACAAGGCTGAGTATGGAAAAACATAACGAACTAATGAAAGTGATTGTAGGAAGTGTTGACACATGTCCTTCTCCCACTTACTATTAACATTTTCTCCATTCATCTTAATGTTACCCATGCAAATATCTTCCCAAGGGAGGTTATGCCCAGAACACCATGAGGCCGAGCATGAATCTCACGGTGTGAACTTTTAGGGAGAACTTCAGTAGAAAAATGACATATCATATGCATATTTTTCCTTCCACCGAGTGTTTTAGAACCTAGGGTTTGTAAACTTAGATAAATCCGACTAACTAATTTATTGTTAATTTGCTCAATATAACGTTTATATTGAATATTTTAACAATATATGATTTTATTTATTAAACACTTTAATAAATCCAATCATTTATTACATGCTTATAAAATATTTATCTAACTCACCTTCTAGGTTGGTTCCCATTTAGGAGTATTTCGTTTCCATACCCCAGCCTTAGGTAGAACATTCCTTAATCAAATGTCCCTTGTAAATAATTATTTTATAAATTTAATTTTTTATTTTTTTCAAATTAATCCTATTAAAAGAAAAATAGAAGATTATCCCATTTCTAATCATATTAGAAATATTTAACATAGGTCTTAAACCATTTAAAATCAATTAAGACCTATGTTTGCATGCAGTTCTTAATTTTAGATTTTAATGTCTAATTCATTAAATATATAACACTTATATTTTAATGAAATATTAAAACCTATAACATGCATTCTAATGACATTTTAAATATAACTCTTATATTTACTACAATAATGTCATGTTCAATGCATAATTCATTTCCGTTAAACAATATAACACTTATATTAAAAATGAATGAAAATCATTCACATGCTATCATACAGTATATCAGTTATATTTCATTATGATGTATGAGCATGCTTAATTAATCATGCAACCATATTATATAACACCTATATTAAATATGATGCATGAAACATGTTTATCCTAAGGTGAGATTTTAAACTATATGACATACATTATACAACATATATTAAAAAAACAATTTAATCATACATCATATGCAAAATTAAATTAAAGAGCAAAGTAGACCGAATTTGGCATCCCTAAAAAAATCAATCAAACTAATATAATCATATTGTATTAATTTAAGTAATAAAAAAGAAAATTACATTAATTTCAAACATAAAAAATAAAAAACTACTCCCATAAAAACTTAAACTTGCAATCGGCAACATTCTAGGCAAGCCTTTAACCGGTGGAGCGCCCAATCTTAAACATTATAACATGGCGTAAAAAAAAATATATGCTTGCGTGCGCAGTTTATTGGAGAGCGTCGCAGCACTGTCGTCTACCGCTGCGGTGCTACTAGAGCGCCACGACCTTTGGTCGGTGTTTCGACATAGAACAGAATTCTGCTTCGATTTGCTTCATATTTGCTCCGTTTTCACTCTGTTTTCCATCTTATTCCTCAGCAACACTTAGCTCCTTGATCGACACAAATTTACAGACTCGATTACTGAATTAAAATGTTCAAAACAACGGGACTTTACATGATCTTATCCAATAAAAACAGTAATCTAATGTTAAAATTCGAAAACACCTATGTGCAAAACCCACATTCAAAATGCAAAAAACAACCCACATTTCCTACTGTTATTCAATTTCAAATCTACATCTAAGTTACAACCTGTCTCTGATACCAATTGAAGGAATTGAATCTTCAACGGAAGTGAGTGATTGTCTTGTACCAATGAATTTCGTTTTGAAAACTCAAAAACAAAGAAAAATATAGAATAATAGGATAAACAATATTAAATTACATCATGTTTAATATATTCAAGGAAGAAAACAACAAACCTTTGAAGACCGTCTTCTATAAGATTTTCTCCACGGAATGAACTGTCATGAACGTCAAGAACGCTTGAATTCTCCCTCGAACTCAACGTACAGAGAACATTGCCAATTGATCTTCCTCACTATTCTCAAGATAAGAATCAAAGGAGATGTGAGCTCTTCAATTTTGGTAAATGAAGGAAAAATGAATTTGACAGAGAGCGAGAGTTTTTTTTTTTCAGAGATTTTATTAGATCCAAGCGACTTTGTTCTATAATTCTGCAAAAAACACTCGTACGCACTATGTGAGAGAAAAGGGAAGTTATTGAGTACCCGTAAAGAATAACTCCCTGAATAACTTCCAGGGAGTTATTCTTGATATTATTGATTTATTATAATTAAATATAATTAAATATAATTAAATATAAATAAATTAAAATTATTAATTAAATTAAAAAATATATTAAATCATATTTAATATATAATTAAATAAATAACATTAATAATTAATGAAATATTACATATTTAATTTAATTTGAATCATATTTATTCATATTAATCTTAACCTATAGTTTTCTATGAATCTTATTCAAATAAATAATATATGAATCTTATTCAAATATTAATCTCTCTCATATAATAAAATATAATTTTGAGATTCATTCAAAATTAACTTTATATTATAATGTATTTATATGCATTATATTAATTATATTTTATAAAATTAATTCTCTTATTTAATTTGAACAATTTAAATTAATCCAAAATTAATTGATTCTTATTTAATCCTTAATGAGCTAGTAAGGGACCTTATGGACCTACACATTAGAAGCTCTAATGATATGAGATTAATTAAGTAAACTCTTTAATTAAATTAATCAATATTCGTTAACTACAGGTCACTCCACTAATGACCAACAGCTCTGTACACTTCGCATTGTAGATGTATTGCACAAAACTATAGTTGAGTCAAATTACTATTTTACCCCTATAGTTATATCTAACTTAAGTACCACTAATTTCTCTAATGAATAAATAGTTTATAGTCCAACTATAAACTAACCCCTCTCGAGCCAATGAGGGGTGAGACCTCATTGTTCAAGACCCGAAATCAGCTATTAAGAGAGCAATTCATCTACTTTCCCTAACGATAGGAAGGAGCGAATTTCATATTGTATAGCTGCGTTCCCAACTCCCTACTCAGACAAATCCCCAAAACAAAAATGGCCAGTTTCACCCATATGGATCAAATAATTTCCTTCATAGATAGAAGTTCACAACTTACTCAAGATTAATGTCAAGTCACCTATGGGCATCCTAGTTAAATGTTAGTCTCTTCAAGCAACGGTATTATAAAAAGAAACCAATCATTTCGCAGGCTATTCTTATATAAACTCTTTATATAGGATTCCTACATTCACATGTCTCTACATGAACGGATATGGATCATATCGTCTGTAACACTTACAAATCTTGTACCACTTACAAAATGAGTTATATCTGTAGTGTCACCAAGATAAAGCAGCTAACTTTATCTATATACTACAGACCTTTTAGGTTATCACTTGAACATGGTGAACTTGTATTTCTATCACATATAGTTCAAGTTAGATCATGTAACCTTGGATCTTAATTTATTTGATTGAGTTAATGAAATCTAAATATCAAATAATATACATCTTATATTATTAAATAAATCATTTGTATTTACAAATTACAAACTACGAGATCTACGAGATTTAGGACATTAAATCCAACCAGCTAAACACTGAGTTGATATATTATACCAATTCAACTCAACTCATATTGGTAAGTCAAATACCCCTAAACAAGTTTTTAAACCACTTAGATTCATTTTTGTTTGAGCCTCAAAACTTGAACCAACATTCATTTCCATCAAACTCCCAAAACCCACAACCTGAAAAATCATGATTACAACCCATTCGAAAACTCCTCGTGACCAAAGGAACTTTTCGTCCTACGAATTCGCATGAGGTTCATAAGCCAATAGCTAAGCTCCACCAAACAGAGTTAGAGGAGGAGAATTAGAGGGAGAAGAATGAGGGCCACAAAGTATAGCGTTTCGAAGCTGGATTTGGGATTCTTGTCACATAAGAGGATAAAGATTTGAGATTGGCCGCGTTGATAGTTCCACGATTAAACAGGCTGGGGAAAAGGGAAGAAGAAAGAAGCTATATAGTAAAATTTAAAGACCTTACCTATGAAAGCTTGGACGACCATGGAGGAAGACCTAGGCTTCACAGGTATGGAGGGGAAAAAGGGAAAGAAAAACAAATAAAATGAAATGTAAACAGTAAAATCCACCTAAGTTAAAATATATTATATCAAATTAGTAAAAATTGCCACCTCGTTTCAAATTTGTCAACTCAATATGTCAAATTACTTTTTCGTTAGTCAACTAATAGTCAAATTAATTTAGGGACTATTTATAAGTATCTTCCAAACCTCATAACTGAAATAATTCTTTGGAAACCTCATCAAGCAAACAAACCCTAATTTCAAATCTTAGAGTTTTAGTGCATTTTGTCAAAGGAAAAAAAAAGAAAACAAAAAATTGGAATATTTTTTTTCTTAAAAATTAACTACATTTGTTAAAAAGAAGATAAACTAAGGTAAAAAAAAAACATATGTATAAGCAGAGTTTCATTACATGAAAAATTTCCAATTATCATTTAGCAATATAAATCACAAGATGAACTAGGCTGATTGATTATTGACGACTTTATATTTTAGATGTATTATATTTAAAAAAAATGTGTGCTTTGTCGATCAGACGATTCATTTAAATTGTATTAAAATACTAATTAATTAGTCCAGTTTTAGATTTTTTGTTTTTTTTAAGATGGTGGGTCAACTATGAAGGGTTATCTTAAACAATAAAATTGAAAGAAGGAACATAACAAAATTGATTCTACATTACCCAATTGAATGAATCAATATTCATTTAATAGGTGATTTGGAATAATAAATTAGAAAGGATAAGAAGAATAATAAGGAGGGGGAATTAGGAATTTAAATTGGGTTGTTGAGAATGGGCCAATGCATCAAATCAAAATGGATGGCTTTATGAACATAACCACTTTTGAATCATTGACCAGAAATACTGCTCAGTCTTCCCCACCACCATTGCTATTTCATAATTACTTGAATCAAATGCCTCCTTCCATTTTCATTTTACGTCTCAATGGATTGGGTTGAAATGTTTTTTAGATCTATCTCATCTATTCAATGTAAATTTTTTCAATCTAAATAATCATTATTAAATAATAAATTCAATACAATCCACCCATGAAACATTTGAGTTGGGTACAAAATATTATTTAATTATTTTTATATATTGGATTAAGTTTAATATCTCAATTTCAATTTTCATTATAAAATTTTCTTTCCAAAGTGTTAAAAGATTATTTTTGAGAATTGTTGAAAAATAAATTAACAAAAAAAAATTTGTGAAATAAAATAAAATGAATATTAATATATGTAAAAATAATTGTATCATAAGTAAAAACAATATACTTTTTTAAATTAATAATAGCTTCGGGTTGGTTCAAGTTAATTTGGGATATTTTAGGTGAACCCATAAACCAACCCAACATACAAAATTTTTCATTTATTTCAATAACCCAAATCATCTGGGTTGGGTTTGGTTAATTGGGTTTTTTGGGCCATTGGATTTTTTGAACACCTTAATTTCCATCTTTTTTATAAAAAAATATGTAAGGTGAGAGATCGAAACTCACACTTTGAAGTTGATAATACAAGTTTATTGAACTGAACTACACTCATATTGGCCCACTTACTCTTTCTTTATTTGCTAATTAGAATAAATTATAAGTCTAGTTTTCAAATTTTGATATTTGTGTTTATTTCGTCTTTAAACTTTTAAAACTGTGCAATAATTCTTGGAATTTTCCATCCAAAATTTTCAAAAATTAATTTATGTATTAGATATAAATTTGATTATTACATCTAATAAAATCTTAAATTTTCAATTTTGTCTAGTAAATCTATTATATGTTTTAGAAAAATTGAAAGTTCAAGAACTATATTTATATTTATAATTTTAAACATTCAAGGATCGACTAGATACAAATTTAAATATGGAAAATTATTTTAAATGACAAAAATACTAAGAATATTTACAAATAATAGTAAAATATCTTAGTCTATCTGCAATAGAACGCAATAGATTACTATATGTGTCTATTATATGATAGACACAAATAGTAGTCTATCGTAATTTATCGCGATTTATAGTAGACAGATAATGAAATTTTGTTATATTCATAAATATTTGGTTTATTTTCCTATATTCAAATATAATCCTTTAAATATTTTAGGGAGTAGACTTTTAATTTAACCTTCTTCCCTTCTTTATTTCTATAAGTTGGCCATCCTTTTCTTCTTTGTCCCTATGGATCCTTTTCTTCAAAAAAACGTCAATTTTCCTTATTTTTCAAACGTTCATTCAAAAAACGTCAATTTTCCTTATTTTTCTAATAAAATATCATGAATAGTTGAGTAAATTAATCATACTAATACACGACTCTTGAAATGGCATCAATTTTGTGGTTGATTTGAAATGACTTTTGAAAGGTCTAAAAGAATACTCGGGTAAAATAGTCACATTGATGACCTGTTTGATTCATGAGAATAAGATGTGAGAATGTAAAATCATATTTTATCACCATGTTTGTTATAAGTTTTCAACTTTGGAAACAAGAATATCTTATTCCAAGACGTTTCATATTCTCATCTATAGACGTTTTTCATAACCACCCAAATAGGTGGGTTTTCGTAATTTCCAATAATTTTTCTCTCTCTTTCTCTCTTACTTTTTATCTTCTTATTTAATTTGTTTTAATTCTTTCTTGATATTGTTTAATTTTTTTAATTTTTATAAATATGTTTAAATTAAATTTATAATTGACATATATAATTATGCTAATATAATAATGTATTTTTTTACTATGAATTAATATGAAAAACCATAATCTTTTAAAAGAAATATGAATAACCATAATTATATTTGCTTAAATTTCTTTTTATTGGTAATATATATTGGCATCATAAATTATTTATTAGAATTATTAATTAGTCTTTAAAAAATATTAATTAATTAACTAATAATGAAATAAGTTAATTGTTTCAATTAAACAATCTTGTACACTTATATTTCTAGTTTTAACCTATAATTTTAGTTATTTTTTAAAAAATTAAAAACATTGTTTGATGATTAAAATCAGTTTATATCAACTTCTTTTGTATGTATATATAAGGCTCATAATTGACATTAAACAATTAGCTAGTTAACTCTTTAATTAACAAAACTACAGAAGAGAAGAAAGAAAATAGATATTTAAATTAATTACCAATATTTTTTAATAAAAAATTGATAATATAAATGCAGAATATAAAAAATTTATATGACAATAAATATATTAAACTGGAGGGTGAGTGGATATGTTTAATTAAATTTTAATGACTTAAAATTAATTTAATAACTTAATGTAATAAAATAAATTAACAAACAAAAAATAATTGTTGAAACTAATTGTGATTAATTTTATACTTTATAATTGCATAAAAAAAATATAACGCATTTCAAGACATTCTATTTTCATTCCCATACATAAACAAACACAATCATCCTATTTTCGGGTATAATTTATTCCTAGGCATCTATAAAAACTTAAATTAAACAGCCCTTGAGGGTGTGTTTAAAATACATTTTCAAATGTTTAATTTAAAAAATAAGTTATTTGAAAAGAAATTGAAGTGTTTGACAACTACTCAAAATAGTTTTTCTAGTGTATTTTAATCAATTTTTATATATCAAAATGAGTTTTTTGAAAAATAAATTTTTTTCTCGAGTCAATCCGAACGGGTCCTAAAATAAGACTCATAAAATGACATCAAACTTTTTTTTTTAGTACAACAGTTGGTGGTAGAAAAATTCAAACTACGAGGGTACTAGCACACTTGGATGTCATTTGAGCTATACTCATTTTGGCAAAATGACATCAACTTATAGCTTGTTTAATTGACTTTCTAAGTGTTTAAAAGTTTAAAAATATATTTTAAATACTTAGAAAATCAATCCAAACATACCTACCCTATGTTTGACTTTAGTCCAACATTCTTTTCCAATGTGTTTTATTTTTGTTTTGACAAACTTTTCAAATATATTTTTATTACATTATTTTCCTCTTAAATAGTACATGAATCAAATATATTCGGATCACGTATCAATTGAATGTATTCTTTTTATTGATTAAAGCATTAGATAATTGTAAAGTGAGTTTAATTAAGTGATATTGGTATGTACACCATTCCTATAGGTCACAGGTTCAATTTCCTTAGATAATTAATGCAAACACTTCATTGAAAAACAAAAACAAAATAAATAATAAGTTAAATAAGATCTCATTTGTAACCATTTTGTTTTTGAAAATTAAATCTGTGGACACTACTCTCAGCTCCAAATTTCTTCCTTTGTTACCTACTTTTTACCAATTATTTAAAAAACAAGCCAAATTTTGAGAACTAAAAAAAAAAAAAACTTTAAAAAATTGTTTTTGTTTTTAGAATTTAGTTAAGAATTCAAAAACTATACTTAAGAAATATGCAAATCATGGTAAGAAATGTGAATAATATAGACTTCATTTTCAAAAATAAAAATAAAAAACAAAATAGTTACCCAATGAAGCCTAAATATTTTAATTAATGTTTGAATATTTTTCAATTTAATCTATAATGTTTAATAAATTTTAATGGAGTCCCAAAATGTCATTTAAGAGAATAAAAGTCCACATAGCTACCAATTTTTTAGAAGTTTAAACAAATAATTATAATAATTTTCCTCTAAATTTTCTCAATTTACCTAGTATGTTATCTTGTAAGTTTATCTTCAATCAATTTTAACATTCACAAAAGTGTGTCTAAATTGAAAAATATGATAACATAATTAATATTGTTGCATGGCTATATGTTTGTTAGATTCTTAATTTTTAAAACTATCGGACTAAATGCTAAATTTCTCGGAATCAAATATAACTTTTCTTGTTCATTTTCCCCCTAAAAAAACGTGGTTTAACTAACAAGTCAAGCATGAAAAATTAAAGACAGAAGAAGAAATGGTGTAGAAAGGTGACGTGGAAATAGCAAGTTCTTTCATTTTCTGAGTCCCATATTTTGCTGTGGCCGTCATGTCAATATAAAGTGTCGTTTTCCATTTTGGTTCTCATATTTCAATATCCTTTCCGTCATCGTATATATAATTCCAATAGAATCCTCATCACTTGAGCCATTCTACTTGGGAAAAACACGCTAATATCATTTTTTTTTTCTTGCAACAAATACTTTGCTCTACTAAAATTAAATAAATGTTGTCTAAACGTCGTTGCCATAATAAGTGATACATATTCGTTTTCGTTTTGAATATATACTTGCGACAACTAACTTCATGTCGGCAGTTTTAAAGAAAGTTTTCAGTTACTTTTCTACTATGAATTCTCATTTCTTAATATACAATAATAGTGAAATAAACGGGACGGAGAATGGAGATTGATAATGTATTCTTCCCTTCTCTGTTCACCGTCTAAAGGGGGATTTCTTATTCTATCTTAATCCTTAGCACGTACTAATGTCAGTTGAACTATGTTCATTTTGGCAGAAATTTTAAAGTCTTTAACCATATATTATTTAGTTGTAAAAAAAATAACAAACTTATAAAATAGAAATTTTTGTGTATTGAAATTTTTTGCTAGGGTGTTTGTGATTGTAGTATGATTGCTTTATTTTATATTACAGGCAAAACTTGAACATGTTTCTGTAACATGTTTCGTGTCGTGCTGATTCTACCTTGAGATTAGTTTCTTAGATATTGTTATGCGTAATCCATATTTGCTGGTGTACCTTCATATTCTTCTGTGACATGTCTTACAACATACTGGGACATTGCATCATGACAGGCAGAAAATTCTATAGAAGATTTTTTTTCATTATTTGTCAACCAGATTTTGTAAATTTCGTGACCTATTATCTTTTTCCATGCGAAGTTTTTCCTTGAATATCTTCTCAAACCTATATATATATATATATTGTGATTTTGTTCAATTTTTGGGTTGTTCGTTTTGAAGAATTATTGAGTGTACGTCTCATGTGTTCATAAACCACAAGTGTATCAATCCATGAGGTTGTGGAAGCGTGTTGTTGTTGTAGATCTTGAGTGTTTTTCTAAATCTTGTTGAATCGTTCTACTACAACTTAAAAAGGGTACTGGCTTTTTGGCCCTTAATATCAAATTAATTAATTTTAATTAATTAATTAATTAATATTTTGATGATAAAAAATCTGATTTTGTTTACTAATAAATTTATTATTTTAAATAGTCCATAGCGTAGAGTTCAAAATAACGATACCAACATATCTTGAATCACCCAAATTGGAATTCGGATGAAAAAGATATAACAAAAAGAAGCGTAACGAAAAAATATCCAAGATGGTAGCGTGGCAAATTAATCATCAAATTGAACAAATTAGAGATTGTCACTTGGAGCTATAGGGTGAGTGACACATGGGGTTTTAAATTTGTAAATGGTGGATGTTGGTTTTTATTAAAAGAAAAGAGAATTAAAAGAAATTAATTTTGTAAAAAAAAAATAATAATTTTGTTAAATAAAAAGATGTATTTAATAGTATTTTATGTTTGTGTCTAACGACTAGTTTTTGATTAATGGTAGGCTCTTGTTTTTTTTTTTTTTGCTGGATTTTAAAAGAAATGATTATAAAAGATATATATTATTATATTATTTTTTTATTTGTGTCTAATTGGGTTTAAATCTTCACCATTCAATTTAACTTTTTAAACAATCCAATGGCCCAAATTAAAATCTACTTTTCTTTTCCTACTTTCCTCTTTTTTTATATTCATCTTTTCCAGAAATTATTTCAACTTTTCACATTTTACAATCCTCAAAATTGGCAAAAAAGAAAATCACTATTATTATTCTCTCTACAAACTTCTAATTTTCTTTCTTTTCATCTTATTCTTGAGAGAAATTTCTATTGTATTGTGGGGATCAAAGTGTGTGAGCTCAAATTTGTATACCCACTCTTTTTAGAGAGTTTTGTCGTGTGATTTAAAGCTTAAAAAAAACATTGTAACCATTGGATTTTAACTCGTGTAAAGGATTGAGTTTGCTTTTGAACCCGTAAAAGGAAAAAGGTACCGGTTCGACTCTCATCCGTGGAAAGAGTCAAAAGAGATTTTTTTAATCGAAACCCCAAGAAACACTTGGAAAAGTGGAAGTAGGTCGAGTTTGACCGAACTACTATAAAATTTATGGTATCTTCTCCTCTAACTCTTTACTAATTATTTTGCATTTAATTTCAATTGCATGATTTTGTTGGTTGAGATTGATTGAGTATATCGTTACATTTTTTTTTTATCGATCTTGTTATTTAGTATAAGTTAGAGTTTTTATTAATTCAATTTAAAAATATCTAATTAGATCAAATTGAACATATACTTTAACAAAAAAGTTTAATTAAACCCTATTCACCCCCATCTAGTGTTGCCATACTGGTCCAACAATTGATATCAGAGTGAGGTTGCTCACTCAAAATTTAATTTTCTTCACAAACTTTATTGTTAGAACATTATGACAAACCTAGTAGCAAATGGAATTGTTGAAGATCAATCTACTTCTAGACCTCCTTATTTTGATGGTTCAAATTATGCATATTGGAAAACTAAAATGAAAAATTTATTTACAACCTGTTGACTATAATTTGTGGTTAGTTGTTGCCAAAGGTCCTTACGTACATATGAAAAAGGTAGATAATGTTGATAAGCCTAAATTAGAAGAAGAGTATGATAAAAATGAAATGAAAAAGTGTTATTTTTATGCTAAGGCTATTAATTGTTTGTATTGTACTTTGAGCAAAAATGAATTTAATAGAATATCCATGTGTTCTTCCGCTTAAGAAATTTGGAATACTCTTGAAACTACTCTTGAAGGAACAAATCAAGTTAAAGAGTCTAAAGTTAGCACGTTTGTTCATAATTAAAAATTATTTAAGATAGATGCTAATAAGTCTATAACGGATATATTTACTAGATTTACAAACATTATCAATGCTTTGATACAACGTGGTAAAGTCTATACAATATCAAAAAATGTTAGGAAAATTCTTAGGTCTCTATCTAAGACTTGGGAAGCAAAGGTGATGGCAATCCAAGAAGCAAAAGATCTCATCAAACTTTCATCGGAGGAACTCATTGGTTCACTCATGATCCATGAGATCACTATGAAGGAGCACTTGGAGTGAAAGAAATCAGACATGAGGATTTCCATAAGCAGCGAAAGGATCATTCCAAATTTCATTCGTATATGAACATCAACAATTACAATCAAGAAACGGAAATATACGGTCATGCACAAAGGGAAATTACAGCATGCTTTTCTAAACGATCAAGGGAAGAATTACACATACCTTTGAAGACTTATCTTCAACACCCTTAATCCCGAATGCTCGAACAGACTCCTAGACTGCCACACATAAACGTTCGTCTACCACGAGCACAACACAACATGATGAACAAAGAACTTGAACACTGCAATCTCCAAGATCATGAACATAGCAAACGGCCTCCATAGAACCTCGATTAGTGTTGAGTTGAATATGACACCACCACAATGGCTACCTTGGTATTTTCGGTGTGAGAATCCAGAAGTGTGAGTTTTGTGTGGACTTGGTTAGAGGAAGAGACTAGAGGAGAACAATCGTATAAATGATTGAGCAAGTGGGAGATGACAAAAGTCCATCGTATAGACGATGCCCAATCGTTTAACAAAATCTATGTGATCGTTTAGCAGAAGTTACACGATCGTTTAGCTAATCGACCAGCTGAGTGTCTATCATATAGAAACACTCCATGATCGTTTAGTCTCTCTAAGCTGTCATTTAACAAATCTAATTTACTTGACAGACTTTCCGTGAGTAATTTTCGAGAATGGAAATCTCAATACAACCGCTAACTAAAATTAGGAAAACATTTTTCCTTTTATCTCACGGTTACCATGAAACCACCAATAATCTCCCACTCAATTGGTTATTAGAGAAAAGAGATAATGATCTAATAATTAATATTATTATAAATATATATGATAACTAACTTACTATAGTATATTCATAATCTATAGTTTTAATATTGAAACATATAAACCATAGCTCTTTTTCTATTCCATGGCACTTAATGTAAATCTCATTTACATTAACCCTCCACTTGATGTATCTCATACATACACCGATCATATCATATATAATTGAATTACTTTTTGTCAATTTGAACATTTCAAATCAACACCAAAAATCGATTCTCAACTTGAATCCATTGAGCTACCAAGGGGACCTTATGGACATGTAACTCGAAGCTCCAACAGTACGTGAATAACTGACTAAATTTTTTAGTCACGGGATCCACCATCCGTTAACTGCCGAGGACTCCACTAAAGACCGACAACTGAACTCTCCTTACTACATATATATTATGTGTCCATATCAACCGATCAACAGTGCGATAACCTTTCATAGATCGCTCGTAAGTACAGCTGGACCAATAACCGTTATGCCCCTGTAGTTACATCTAACTCCTTAAGTACCACTGATCCCTCTAATGAACATAAGTCATATTCCTATTATGACTGAGTCTTCTCTTCCAAAGAGAAGTTGTGGCCGCTATGTTCAAGCCCCGATATCAGCCCTTAAGAGAGTAATCTATCTACTTACCCCTACTTAGAGGAAGGAGTGGATTCCATCTTGTGTAACTGAGTTCCCAGCTCCCAAATCAAATAAGTCCCCAAAAAGGCAGGCATGTTGAGTTGACAATCTAGCCACTCTCACCCCTACTAATCAAAGAACCACCCTCAAAGGCAGAAGTTCCCAAAACACTTAGGATTGAGGTCATGTCACCTATGGTCGTTTAGGTGAGATGTAAATCTCCAGTATCAATGGCGTTATATACAGAGTCTAGTCATCTCGTGGTCCGGTCTTATATAAACTCTTTGTATAGGACACCCCCGCTCCATGTCTCCACATGAATGGTCAGGATCTACCATCTGTAGTAGTTCACAACACTTGCAAACTTTTACAAAGCGGGTCGTATCCGTAGTGTCACCAGGATCAGGTATCCCATCTTAATTCTTATACTACAGACCTATTTAGGTTATCACTTAAGGCATGATTCACTTGTATATCTCATATACATGCTTAAGTTTACATACGATAACCATGCAGCTTTGTTTATTGGATATGAGTAAATGCCAGAATGAAATAACTCTTATTTTATTCATAACAATGTGTATATATTACAAACTATAAGACTCCGGGGAGAATTAGGACACCAATCCCAACATGGAGGATGAGTCCAAAAAGAAGAAGAGTATTACATTAAAGACCATCTCCTTGGAAATTGACTACAAAGATGAGGATGTCCTTGATGAAGATGACATTGTCTATTTTTCATGTCAAAAATTTCATCAAGAGGAAGAAGCAATTCAAGAAACACTTATCAACCCAAAGAGAGTCAAAAGATGAGAAGAGCAAAAAGAATGAGTTGATTTGCTATCAATGCAAAAAGCCAGGTCATATAAGAATGGATTGTCCACCCCTCAAATCATCTAAGAAATCCAAGAAAAAGGCAATGAAGGCTACTTGGGATGACAGTAGTGAAAGTGAAAGTGGAAGTGATGGTGAAGAAGTGGACACCTTGGTATTATGGCTCATACTGAAAAAGATGATGAACTTGATGATGGGGTAATTCTAGAGCCCCTTTCTTATGATGTATTGTTTGAAGATTTTGAAAGTATGTAAAAAATGACTTAGAAAAACTTAGTTCAAAATATATTGTGCTTAAGAAAAAATATAACACTTTGACTAGGAAAGTAAGTCTTTACTTGATGAAATTGCTTGCTTTAAAGAGAATAAACATGTTGTGCAAATTGATGAAATAAATATCTCTTGTGATAAGCATGTTTGTGATTGTGATGAGAAAAATGTATTGTTTGATAAAGTTAGATTTCTTGAGCATGATAGTTGTGAAAAAGATAATTTTATTAAATCACTTAAAGAAAAAGAATGAAATGTTTTGCAAGAAGTTGATAAAGCTAAAGAGTCT
Source organism: Benincasa hispida (assembly GCF_027475165.1). Taxonomy (NCBI): domain Eukaryota; kingdom Viridiplantae; phylum Streptophyta; class Magnoliopsida; order Cucurbitales; family Cucurbitaceae; genus Benincasa; species Benincasa hispida. The sequence continues at coordinate 76,704,670 of NC_143478.1, read as the reverse complement.
ATTAAAAAGTTGACAATAGATGCTCAAAGATTGGACAAAATAATTGAAATAGACAAGTCTTTTGGTGATAAGAGAGGTTTAGGCTATATTGATGAATGTTCTACTTCTTCAAGTTATAAAACTATGTTTGTTAAAGAATCTTCTATTATGTCTAATATGCCTAATGTTGTGTCTAATAATGCTAAATCCAGTTTCATGCCTATATGTCATAATTATGGTGTTGCAGGTCATATTAGACCTAAGTGCTTTAAATTGAAGTATGGTCACACTACTTCAAGAAGAAACATTTCTCAAATAGCAAAGTTTTACAATGATCCAAAAATGAATTTCTCTAAGAAGAGTAAAGAGCATAAATTTGCTATTAGAGATAAATCATTGCATAATGTCGTCTGTTTTTCTTGTGGCAAGTATGAACATAAAGCTCATTCTTGTTACTTGTCTAGATCCAATGTTTTTATTACTAATGCAAAAATGAAATGGATCCCTAAATTTGTAATGCTAACAATATTGGACCCAAACAAGTATGGGTACCAAATAATCAAACTTGAATTTTTTGTTTGAAAATCTCCAAGAAAAATAAGTGTTACTTGGATAGTGGTTGCTCAAGGCACATGATCAGAGACCGATCCAAGTTTATTTCATTTTCCAAAAAGGATGGAAGCATGGTAACTTTTGGTGGTAACAAGAAAGGTAAACTTATTGGCAAGGATAATATAGGTAATGAATCTTCTATTTCGATAGAAAATGTGCTTCTAGTTGATGGTTTAAAGCACGATTTACTTAGTATTAGTCAATTGTGTGATAAAGGATTTAGAATTTGTGTTTGAGAAAAAGAATTGCATCATTGAAAATGCTTGTGATAGAAAAGTCATGTTTGTTGGAAATAGGGATGAAAATGTGTATACCCTTCATTTGGATAATTTCCCTATTATTGATAAATGTCTTTTTGTGTTGCATAATGATTCTTGGTTATGGCATAAAACTAGGACATGCTAGCATGCACTTAATTTTAAATATTTTCAAAAACTCTTTGGTTAGAGGTCTTCCCAAATTTAAACTTGAAAAGGATAAATGTGTGATGCTTGCCAAATGGGTAAACAAACTAAGTCTTCTTTCTAATCTAAAAATGTGAGCTCCACCACTAGACCCCTATAACTATTACACATGGACTTATTTTGCCCTTATAGAATTGCTAGCTATGGAGGGAACCATTATGCATTTGTGATAGTTGATGATTTTTCTAGATTTAATTGAGTTTTGATGATAAAACATAGGATGATGCTTTGAAAATTTTCATTAGTTTTGCTAAAAGAGTTCAAAATGAAAAAAAAGATTTTTTATTTCTAAAATTAGGAGTGATCATGGAGGAGAATTTGATAATGATGCTTTTAAAGCCTTTTGTAAAAAAATGGTTTTTCTTATAATTTTTCGTCTCCAAGAACTCCTCAACAAAATGGTGTGCTTGAAAGAAAAAAATTGTATTTTGCAAGAATTTTCTAGGTCATTGTTGTGGGTGTCCAACCCACTTGTTGCACAAGCAAGACTTTATTTTAAACTTGTATTTTCTAAGCCCAATTGAGCCTAATTTTTAGGTTGGCCCATCTTGAAAGGCTACTTTTTCTTTTATGTGATATGGAGATGACCTAAAGAAAAAAGAGTGGGTAAAAAAGAAGCAAAAAACGAAGAGAAAGACAGTAATTCAATTTTTCAGCGACAACTCCCACAAAATTGTCAATTGCTAAATTTTGAACTGTTGGACTATGCTGAAATTTGGTTAGCTTGTTTGGGAAACATAGGGTCTCGTTTTGAATGGTTGAATAGTTTTTTAGAGCTCTGAGTTATCCGTAATCGCTGCCGAACAGAACCTGTAAAACTGGGTGATTTTCATTTTTTTATCTCTCAAGTGTTGATCTTTTATGTATGAAAATATTGGTGAGTAGTAAACCTTTGAAAAATTGATTTGGGTTTTTTTTCTCTCAATTTTAACATAATAAAAGAAGTTGACAAGGGTGGACTCCTTACAAGTCCCGTGGTTTTTACTCTTCACATTGAAGAGATTTTGCATGTATAATTTGTGTGTGCTCTTTGTTTTTAGTCTTCCATAATTTTGTAGTTTATTGTTGTCCATTGTTGGTTGATGCTTGGTGATTATTTGGTGATTTATTTGGGGTGTTTAGAGAATAATTATTTGGTTGATTGTTTTTGGAAGAGATCCTAGTTGGTTGTTATATTGTTAGGGTCCTATCACAATATTGAATGAGTATGGTCTACCTAAATGTTTCTGGGCGGAAGTCGCCAATACTATTTGCTATGTTTTAAATAGAGTTTTAATTATACCATCTTTAGATAAAACTCTTTATGAACTTTGGCATGGAAAAATTACAAATATTGGACATTTCAAAGTTTTTGGTTGCAAATAGAAGTTTTTGTATAATGATATATATTTTTTTTTACTAGGGTGTTTGTTATTGTAGTATGATTGACTTATTTCATATTACTGGCAAAACTTGAACAAAGTCGCAACACAAACTCAGGGTGGGTTGTTTTGAAGAATTATTGAGTGTACGTGTCATGTGTTCATAAATCACAAGTGTATCAATCCCTGAGGTTGTGGAAGTGTGTTGTTGTTGTAGATCTTGAGTGTTTTTCTAAATCTTATTGAATCGTTCTACTACAACTTAAAAAAGGTGTTGGCTTTTTGGCCCTTAATATCAAATTAATTAATTTTAATTTATTAATTAATTAATATTTTGATGATAAAAAACCTGATTTTGTTTACTAATAAATTTATTATTTTGAATAGTCCATAGCATAGAGTTCAGAACAACAATAAACGATACTCATCTTGAATCACCCAAATCGGAATTCAGATGAAAAAGATATAGCAAAACAAAGCGTAATGAAAAAAATATTTGAGATGGTAACGTGGCAAATTAATCATCAAATTGAACAAATTAGAGATTGCCACTTGGAGCTACAGGGTGAGTGACACATGGGGCTTTAAATTTGCAATTGATGGATGTTGGTTTTTATTGAAAGAAAAGATAAAAGAAATTGATTTTGTAAAAAAAAAAATGATTTTGTTAAATAAAAAAATGAATTTAATAGTGTTTTATGTTTGTGACTAACGGTTAGTCTTTAACCAATCATAGGCTCTTGTTTTTCTGTTGGGTTTTAAAAGAAATGATTATAAAAGATATATATTATTATATTTTTTTTTGTTAGTGTCTAATGGCTTGTTGAATTTAAATTTTCACCATTCAATTTAACTTTTTGAACAATCCAATGGCCCAAATTAAAATCTACTTTTCTCTCTACTTTCCTCTTTTTTTATACTTCATCTTCTCCAAAAATTATTTCAACTTTTCACATTTTACAATCATCAAAATTAGCAAAAAAGAAAATCATCATTGTTACTCTCTCTACAAACTTCCAATTTTCTTTCTTTTCATCTTATTCTCGAGAGAAATTTCTATTGTATTGTGAGGATCAAAGTGTGTGAGCTCAATTTGTATACCCACTCTTTTTAGAGAGTTTTATTGTATGATTTAAAGCTTAAAAAAAACATTATAACGGTTGGATCCTAACTCGTGGAAAGGATCATATTTGCTTTTGAACCCGTAAAAGGAGCAAGGTATCGATTCGACTATCATCTGTGGAAAGAGTCAAAGGAGATTTTTTTAATCGAAATCCCAAGAGGTGCTTGAGAAAGTGGAAGTAGGTCGAGTTTGACCGAACTACTATAAAAATTATGGTGTCTTCTCCTCTAACTCTTTACTAATTATTTTGCATTTAATTTTAATTACATGATTTTGTCGATTGAGATTGATTGAGTATATCATTACATTTTTTTTATCAATCTTTTTATTTAGTATAAGTTAGAGTTTTTATTAATTTAATTTAAAAATATCTAATCAGATCAAATTAAACATACTTTAAGAAAAATTTTAATTAAACCCTATTCATCCCTGTCTAGCGTTGCCATACCAATCCAACAATTGATATCAGAGCAAGCTTGCTCACTTGAAATTTAATTTTCTTGATAAACTTTATTTAGAACATTATGACAAACCTAGTAACAAATGGAATTGTTGAAGATTGATCTACTTCTAGACCTCCTTATTTTGATGGTTCAAAATGCATATTGGAAAACTAGAATGGAAAATTTATTTACAACCTATTGATTATAATTTGTGGTTAGTTGTTGCCAAAGGTCCTTATGTACTTATGGAAAAGGTAGATAATGTTGATAAGCCTAAATTAAAAGAAGAGTATGATGAAAATGAAATGAAAAAGTGTGAAAATGAAATGAAAAAGTGTTCTTGTTATGCTAATGCTATTAATTGTTTGTATTGTACTTTGAGCAAAGATGAATTTAATAGAATATCTATGTGTTCTTTCGCTCAAGAAATTTGGAATACTCTTGAAACTACTCATGAAGGAACAAATCAAGTTAAAGAGTCTAAAATTAACATGTTTGTTCATAATTATGAATTATTTAAGATGGATGTTAATAAGTCTATAATGGATATGTTTACTAGATTTACTAACATTATCAATGCTTTGATATGACTTGGTAAAGTCTATACAACATCCAAAAATGTTAGGAAAATTCTTAGGTATCTATCTAAGACTTGGGAAGCAAAGGTGATGACAATCCAAAAAGTAAAAGATCTCATCAAATTTTTATTGGAGGAACTCATTGGTTCACTCATGATCCATGAGATCACTATGAAGGAGCACTTGGAGGATGAGTCCAAAAAGAAGAAGAGTATTACATTAAAGACTATCTCCTTGGAAATTTACTCCGAAGATGAGGATGTCCTTGATGAAGATGACATTGTCTATTTTTCAGTAAGTACAAAAATTTCATCAAGAGGAAGAAACAATTCAAGAAACACCTATCAACCCAAAAAGAGTCAAAAAGTGAGAAAAACAAAAAGAACGAGGTGATTTGTTATCAACGGAAAAAGCCAGGTCATATAAGAATGGATTGTCCACCCCTCAAATCATCTAAGAAATCGAAGAAGAAGGCAATGAAGACTACTCTGGATGATAGTAGTGAAAGTGAAAGTGGAAGTGATGGTGAAGAAGTGGACACCTTGGTATTATGACTCATACTGAAAAAGATGATGAACTTGATGATGAGGTAATTCTAGAACCCCTTTCTTATGATGAATTGTTTGAAGATTTTGAAAGTATGTAAAAAATGATTTAGAAAAACTTAGTTAAAAAAATATTTTGCTTGAGAAAAAATATAACACTTTGACTAGTGAAATAAGTTTTTACTTGATGAAATTGCTTGTTTTAAAGAGAATAAGCGTGTTGTACAAATTGACGAAATAAATATCTCTTGTGATAAGCATGTTTGTGATTGTGATAAGAAAACTACATTGCTTGATAAAGTTAGATTTCTTGAGCATGATGGTTGTGAAAAGGATAATTTGATTAAATCACTTAAAGAAAAATAATGAAATGTTCTACTTCTTCAAGTTATAAAACTATATTTGTTAAAGAATCTTCTATCATGTCTAATATGCCTAATGTTGTATCTAATAATGCTAAATCTAGTTTCGTGCCTATATGTCATAATTATGCCGTTGAAGGTCATATTAGACCTAAGTGCTTTAAATTGAAGTATAGTCACACTACTTCTTCAAGAAGAAACTTTTCTCAAATAGCAAAATTTTACAATGCTCCAAGAAAGAATTTCTCCAAGAAGAGTAAAGAGCATAAATTTGTTGTTAGAGATAAATCCTTGCATAATGTTTGTTTTTCTTGTGGCAAGTATGAACATAAAGCTCATTCTTGTTACTTGTCTAGATCCAATACTTTTAATGCTAATGCAAAAATAAAATGGATCCCTAAGTTTATAATGCTAACAATATTGGCCAAATAAGTGTGGGTACCAAAGAATCAAACTTGAATTTTTTGTTTGTATATTTGTTTGAAAATCTCAAAGAAAAATAAGTGGAACTTGGATAGTGGTTGCTCAAGGCACATGACCACAGATCGATCCGAGTTTATTTCTTTTTCCAAAAAGGATGGAAGCATGGTAACTTTTGGTGGTAACAAGAAATGTATTATTGGCAAGGATAATATAGGTAATGAATCTTCTATTTCGATAGAAAATGTGCTTTTAGTTGATGTATTAAAGCATGATTTACTTAGTATTAGTCAATTGTGTGAAAAAGGATTTAGAATTTGTGTTTGATAAAAAGAATTGCATAATTGAAAATGCTTGTGATAGAAAAGTCATGTTTGTTGGAAATAGAGATGAAAATGTGTATACCCTTTATTTGGATAATTACCCTATTATTGATAAATGTCTTTCTGTGTTGCATAATGATTCTTGGTTATGGTATAGAAGACTAGGACATGCTAGCATGCACTTAATTTTAAATATTTCCAAAAACTCTTTGGTTAGAGGTCTTCCCAAATTTAAATTTGAAAAGGATAAATTTGTGATGCTTGCCAAATGGGTAAGCAAACTAAGTTTTCTTTCAAATCTAAAAATGTGATCTCTATTACTAGACCCCTACAACTATTACACATGGACTTATTTTTCCCTTCTAGAATTGCTAGCTATGGAGGGAACCATTATGCATTTGTGATAGTTGATGATTTTTCTAGATTTACTTGAGTTTTGATGATAAAACATAAGGATGATGTTTTGAAAAGTTTTATTAGTTTTGCTAAAAGAGTTTAAAATGAAAAAAAGACTTTTTATTTCTAAAATTAGGAGTGATCATGGAGGAAAATTTGATTTTAAAGCCTTTTATGAAAAAATGATTTTTCTTATAATTTTTCATCTCCAAGAAATCCTCAACAAAATGGTGTGCTTGAAAGAAAAAAAAATCGTATTTTGCAAGAATTTGCTAGGTCATTGTTGTGGGTGTCCAACCCACTTGTTGCATAAGTACGACTTTATTTTAAACTTATATTTTCTGAGCCCAATTGAGCCTAATTTTTAGGTTGGCTCATCTTGAAAGCCGTAGTTTTTCTTTTATGTGATGGGGATGACCTAAGTAAAAAAGAGAAGGTAAAAAAGAAGCAAAAATCAGAGAGGAAGACAGTAATTCGATTTTTTTCGATAGCTTCCACAAAATTGTCAATTGCTAAATTTTGAACTGTTGGACTGCGCTGAAATTTGGTCAGCTTGTTTGGAACATATAGGGTCTCTTTTTGAACAGTTGGATTGTTTTTTAGAGCTTTGGTTTGTCCGTAATCACTTTCGAACAGAACCTGTAAAACTGGGTAATTTTCATTCTTTTTTATCTCTTAGGTGTTAATCTTGAATGTATGAAAGTATTGGTGAGTAATGAACCTTTGTATGACTGATTTGGGTTCTTTTTCTCTCAATTTTATCATAATAAGAGAAGTTGACAAAGGTAGACTCCTCACAAGTCCCGTGGTTTTTACTCTTCACATTGAAGAGGTTTTCCACGTATAATTTGTGTGTGCTCTTTGTTTTTAGTCTTCCTTAATTTGTGGTTTATTGATGTCCATTGTTGGTCGATCGCTTGGTGATTATTTGGTGATTTATTTATGGTGTTTTGGAGAACAAGTATTTGTTTGATTGTGATAGGGACAAGACCCTGAAACTATCTCCACAATGGTATGATATTGTTCACTTTGGGCAAAAACCCTCATGGCTTTGTTTTTTGTTTAACCCCAAAAGTCCTTATACTAATGGAGATAGTCATCCAGACTTATATACCCATGATCCTCCTCTTTCTAACCAATGTGGGACTTTGGTCGCATTCCCAACAATCCTCCCCTTCGAACAAAGGACCATCGAGCCTCCACTCAAACAGTCATCCATCCGTCTAACTCATATCTAGGCTAACTCCTTTTCACCCGAGTATACCACCTATCCAGTAGAGTTCAACCACAGATCACACCATGACTACTTCCAAGGCTCCAACAATCCTCCCCTCGAACAAAGGATCACTGAGCCTCCCCTTATCTAACCAATGTGGTACTTTGGTCACATTCCCAGCAATCCTAACTTAGATGGCCAAACATAACGCAAACAATTAGTAGAATAAATCGAAAGCAGTAAAGAACGAACACCAAGATATATAGTGGTTTGATCAATTTGGTCTACATCCACTTTGAGAACCAGTTTGAATCAAATTTTATTATGAGCAATGAGGAATTTACAATTATAGATAATCAACAATAATCATCAATCTGTAATTTTAATACCCACTGATACTGGGAGATCCGCACGCAACATCGTCTCTGAAACCGAGAACAACCCACTGAAAAATAGCCAAAGTCAAGTGTATTACTCGCCTCTAACCGGCAAACTCATCAGATGGTACCCTCAGACTCCCAGCCTACATGGCGTAAATCGAACGACCGCCTCGTCGGATGCAAGCGTCCACAGTCGAAACCACGACGAATAATACCCACGAACTAAGACTTACAATGCTCACTGACCGACGGCACCCACACAAAACAACCGTTGAACACTCACTTGTGGATGGTGAAAACCCACGCCACACAGCACCTGCCGCCGACTCACCTGTCGATCTCGCCAGACGTGTGACTCCAACGAAACCAACTGCTGCATGTGTCTACTGTGTATGTCCTCCTCAAAACCAAACAGCTGCCTCTTCTATTCTCAAGGAGTCTCACAACAAGAATATTTAAGTGCCAAGCTGATTCTCCAATCTCCCTATCATCCAGATTTAAGATTCAGCCCATCTAATAGGTATTTAAACCTATGGGCTGGAAGAACCTTGGTTAACATATCTAACAAATTCTCAACTGTGTGAACCTTCTGGGCCACAACTTCTCTGATAAAATGAAATTTGACATCGATATGCTTAGACCGTTCGTGATGAAATGGATTCTTCATAAGATGAATAGCACTCTGGCTATCACAACGGACGATGGGAATGAACCCCTGCAACAACAACTCACTAACTATCCTTTTCAACCACACTGCCTCTTTCACAGCTTCACCCATTGAAATATATTCTGACTCAGTAGTAGACAAAGTAACAACTGACTGTAGAGCAACCTTCCAACTAACCACATTACCAAACAAACGAAAAATATGACCTGATAGAGACCTTCTTTTGTCAAGGTCTGCAGCGTAATCTGCATCTGTGAAGCCTTCCAACAATGTTGATTTATCACAATCCTTGCTAAAGTACAATGATACACTGACACTACCTTTCAAATATCGAAGCACCCATTTAATTGCATTCCAATGCTCCTTCCTAGGATTTGACATAAACCTACTTATCAAACTCATAGCATATCCCAAGTTAGGCCTATTACAAATCATTAAATACATAATACTTCCAACAACATTACAATATGGAATATTAGACATCTCTAACCTTTCTTGTTTAGTAACAGGACACTGAGACGAAGAAAGCCTAAAATGAGATGCTAAAGGTGTCGAAACTGCCTTACAACCAGACATATTATACTTCTCAAGCAGTTTATGCACATAACTCTCTTGCGAAATGGTTAACAAACCTTTCTCCCTATCTCTTTTCACATCCATGCCTAGGATCCTTTTCAGTTCACCTAAATCTTTCATCTCAAATTCATTACTCAACCGTTTCTTGAGATCACAGATTTCAGAATAATCCTTAGACACCAGGATCATATTATCTACATACAGAAGTAGATAAATATATGTACGTTTTTTAGATAGTTTCCAGTACACGCAGGCATCATATGAGCTCCTTTGAATCCCCTGCTTCAGAATAAAGGTGTCAAACCTGATATACCACTGTCTCGGCGATTGCTTCAGTCCATAGATGGACTTGTGAAGATGACAAACCATGTCTTCCTTTCCTTTGATCTCATACCCTTAGGTTATTCAACAAATATATCAAAGTGAACAACAATAGATAAAATTAATCAAATGGACGAATGCCTCACCACCGGAGAGAAAACCTCATGAAAGTCAACTCCCTTCTTTTGAGTGTAGCCCTTGGCTACTAGTCTAGCCTTATACCTAGGCTTGCTGTCACCTCCTGTACCTGGCTTGATTTTATAAATCCATTTTGATTGAATGAGTTTCTGATTAGGAGGCCTTGGAACCAATGACCATATCTGATTCTTCTGCAACGAGAACAACGTTTCCATAGCATCTTTCCATTGTTCCTTCGAACCAGATACAATTGCTTCTTCAAAAGTAAGAGGCTCTGCTTCAATACTGTCAACTGCACAAGTAAGAGCATAAGCAACTAAATCAGCATAACCATACCTCGTAGGAGCCTACCTTACCCGTTGAGGCCTGTCACGTGTAAGCTGATAGTTCTGTAGGTCACTGCTACTTGAACTTTCTTTACCGAAAGCTCTCTCATCAATCAAAGTCCTCTGTAGTTGAGGTTGTCTACCATCGAAACTGGATGACTGATCACTGGATTCGCCCGAACTAACTGATGGTTGTGCTTTAGAATCAATTATAACCTCTACCTCAACCTGATCAACTGTTTGCTGTTTCTGCTGCTCTTTGACACGAAATGACATCTCTGTTTCATTAAAGGTCACATCTCTACTGATAATATATTTATTTCTACCCTCTTCCAAGCACCAAAGTTTATATCTTTTAACACCCTGAGGATAGTCAATAAACATACATTTCAATGCCCTCTTATTAAGCTTCCATTCCTTAACATGAGCATAAGCTGAACATCCAAACACTTTGAGATGATCCAAACTTGGAGCTTTTCCTGTCTATATCTCCTGAGGAGTCTTTAGGCCTAAAGCGGAAGACGGACTTCTATTAATAAGATAACAGGCTGTTTGGGCAGCTTCCCCCCAAAACTTCAAGGGTAATGAAGCATTTTTCAAGAGACATCTTGTACGCTCCATAATTGTTCTGTTGAACCTCTCAGCTAACCCATTCTGCTGTGAAGTGTATGTAACAGTGAAATGCCTCGTAATTCCCTCATATTTGCAAAATTTATCAAATTTGTGATTCACAAATTCTAAGCCGTTGTCTGTCTTCAAATACTTTACCTTCCTACCTATTTGGTTCTCAACCTACTTTTTCCATTCAAGAAATTTCCCAAAAGCTTCATCCTTCTGTTTCAGTGGATACATCCACACCTTCCTTGAAAAATCATCAATGTTCGACATGAAGTATCTCGAACCTCCCATAGAGGGTATCTTTTTAGGACCCCAAAAATCTGAATGAACATAATCCAAAACTCCTTTGGTAGAATGCTTCCCTTTCCCAAACTTTACTCTGGTAGACTTTTCCATTATGCAATGTTAAAAAAATGGGAGTTCAATGTCTTTTAACTCCTCCAAGAAAACCTCGTATGAAAGAGCTTGAAGACCTCTTTCACTCACATGAGCTAGTCTGTTATGCCATAACATAGACTTATCTGTTTCTTTCCTAGATGCAATAGCAGCACTACCTGAAACTGCAGTACCCTCCAACACATAAAGGTTATTCCTCAAGGTTCTTTCAGCTTAACCAAAGAACCCTTGATAACCTTCAGAACTCCATTCTCAGATTTATAAGAATAACCTGCTCTATCTAATTTGCCCAGAGAAATTATTCGTTTGAGTTCTGGAACATACCTTACATTAGTAAGAATTCGGATCATTCCATTATGTGTTGCAATTCGAACTGACCTAATTCCTTTTACATCACAAACACCATTATCACCTAGCAAAACTGATCCCCCATCATTTTCCTAAAAGTCAATCAAGAAATCTCGATTTCTGCTTGCTTGCTACTTGATGCGCTCTTATTCTTTTCCTTTTCCATTTTTTTTCTCACTTCTGGCCTCATCTACTACCAGGCCATATCCCAGCTTCTGTAATTGTTGTTTTTGTCTAAGATTTTGGCAGCACACTACCACACACCCTCCTTGGATCGAATGGAGCTCTGATACCACTTGATAGAGACAAGACCCTCAAACTATCTCCACAATGATATGATATTGTCCACTTTGAGCATAAACCCTCATGGCTTTGTTTTTTGTTTAACCCCAAAATGCCTCATACCAATGTAGATAGTCATCCTCACTTATATAGCCATGATCCTCCTCTTATCTAACCAATGTAGGACTTTGGTCGCATTCCCAACAGATTATTTTGGAAGAGATCCTAGTGAGTTGTTGTTATATTGCTTGGGTCCTATCACAATATTAAATGAGTATAGTCTACCTAAATATTTCTGGGCGTAAGTCGTCATTATTGTTTGCTATGTTTTAAATAGAGTTTTAATTATACCATCTTTAGATAAAACTCTTTATGAGCTTTGGCATGGAAAAATTCCAAATATTGGATAGTTCAAAGTTTTTGGTTGCAATGTTTTATTTTAAATAGCAAAGAAAAACTTGAAATTTTTTATTCTAAGACGAATGCTGATATTTTCCTAGGATATTCCTCTACTAGTAAAACTTATAGTGTTTTCAATAAGAGAACTTTAGTTATTGAGGAATCTATGCATCTTGTGTTTGATGAATCATGTTATAATGTTTCTAATGAGTCTATATATAGTGAAGATTTAGAAAAATATTTTGGAGATTTACTTATTAATGAAAAAGGCAAAGAAATTATTTTAAGTATGCAAGAAGTAAGCATCAATGAAAAGAAGGAAGATGATTATTCATCCATGCCTAAAGAGTGGAGATATGCTCCGTCCCATCCCAAAGATTTGATTCTTGGTGATCCCGAGTAATGTGTGAAAACTCGTTCTCCTCTTAATTTATTTAGTAATCTTGCTTTTGTTTCTCAAATTGAACTTAAAAGTTTTAAAGATGCCGAATGTGATGAATTTTGGATTTTAGCTATACAAGAATAATTAGATCAATTTGAAAGGAACAAAGTCTTGGTAATTAGTCTCTAGGCCTTCTAATGCGTCTATAATTGCAACTAAATGGGCATCTAGAAATAAAATAGATGAAAATGGAAATATCATTAGAAATAAAGCTAGCCTTGTAGCTTAATGTTATTGTCAAGAAGAAGGAATAGATTGTGAAGAAATTTTTGCACCGGTTGCTAGATTAGAAGCTATTAGAATGTTACTTGCTTTTGCTTCTTATAAGAATTTCATTTTGTATCAAATGGATGTGAAAAGTGCCTTTTTAAATGGTAATATTGTGGAGGAAGTTTATGTAAAATAACCTCTAGGTTTTGAAAGTTTTGACTTGCCTAATCATGTTTATAAGTTGAAAAAGGCTCTTTATAACTTAAAATAAGCTCCAAGAGTTTGGTATGATAGTTTAGCAACTTTTTACTTGAGAATGACTTTATAATGAGAAAAATTGACACTACTCTCTTTATTAAGGTTAAGGGTAATGATATGCTTTATAGTGCAAATATATGTGGAGGATATTATATTTGGTTCTACTAATCCATCTTTGTGTGAATAATTTTCTAAGTGTATGCATAGTGAGTTTGAGATGAGTATGATGGGAAAACTTAGTTTCTTTCTTGGACTCCAAATCAAACAACTCAGGGATGGTATTTTCATAAGTCAAGAAAAATACATTGCTCAAGAGATTCAAATTCAATGAAGGTAAAATTGCAAAAACTCCTATAAGCACTACCACTAAGCTTGATAAAGATGAAAAAGATAAATGTGTGGACATAAAGACTACCGAGGAATGATCTGATCTTTACTTTATTTGACCGTTAGTAGACCCGATATCATGTTTAGTGTATGTCTATGTGCTAGATTTCAATCTTGTCCTAAGGAATCACATTTGCATGTCATTAAAAGAATAGCCAGGGAGAGATTCTCCACTAGCATTCTGGCTGAGACAGGAAAAAGAAAGGGTATGAATATCCGAATAGTTAACTCTCCTCCATCCCCCAAGCTGCGAAGAAAGGGAGCCGAGTACCGATCGGTTAGAGTAGTTTGTTTTTAAATATTTTCTTAAAACTATTGATGTAGGCTTGTGGTATTCTAGAAATGTTGATTGGTTGGATATTCCGATGCGGATTTTTCCAATAGTTTACTTGACTGTAAGAGTACTAGTAGAACTTGTCAATTTCTTGGTAGTTTCTTAGTATCTTGGTTTAGTAAGAATTCGGTTGCTTTATCCATTACCAAAGCGGAATATATTGCGGTTGCTAGTTGTTGTGCACAAATTCTTTTGATGAAACAAACTCTTTGTGATTTTGGATTAAAATTTGATAGTATGCCCATTTTTTGTGATAATACTAGTGCTATTAATTTGACTAAGAATCCTATCCATCATTCTAGGACTAAGCATATTAAGATTAGACATCATTTTATTAGAGAGCATGTGCAAAATGGTAATATTACTCTTGATTTTGTGAGCTCTAACAATCAATTAGCGGATTACTTTACAAAGCCTTTGAATGAAGAAAGCTTTTGCAAAAATAGGCTTCAGTTTGGTATTATTCGGTGTGATACATCTTGATTTTATATCTTGATATTATTATATAATGCATATTGATAGGGGAAGAATTGGAATCCTTATATATGTCATATTTTTAGGGGGAACACTTATTTGTTTATTGTTCTTTTTGATGATTTCCAAAGAGGAGAAGTATAAGAAAAATGTGTAATGATTGTGTTGAATGATTGTTAAAGGGAAGAAGTTAATTCTTTTGAATGAATTTCAAGCATGATCTTTGTGGTGATATGTGTACTTGATATTGAAATTACTTGTTAATCACATGTATTTCTATGGTTACATTTCAAATTATTTTTCTTCTATGATTTGTTATCATAAAAAATGGGGGATTTGTTATTTTTGGCTATCTCAAATTCATTAATTTTAATTGATTAATTGATTAATATTTTGATGATAACAAACCTAATTTTGTTTACTAATAATTTTATTATTTTGAATAGTCCATAGCGTAGACTTAGGAACAAAGATTCCGACGCATCTTGAATCACCTAAATCGGAGTTCGGATGAAAAAGATATAGCAAAAAGAAGCGTAACAAAAAAAAATATCCGAGATAGTGACGTGGTGAAATAATCATCAAATTGGATCATGAGATTGCCGATTGGAGTTATAGAGCGAGTGATATATGGGGCTTTAAATTTGTTATTGGTGGATTTTAGTTTTTATTGAAAATAAAGAGAATTAAAAGAAATTTGATTTTGTAAAAAAAATTGATTTGTTAAATAAAAAAACAAATTTAATATTATTTTATTATTTATTATTATATTATTTTTTTTGTTTGTGTCTAACGGTTAATTGAGTTAAATCTCCACCACTTAATTTAACTTTTTGAACAATTCAATGACCCAAATCAATATCCACTTTTTGTCCTACTTCGCTCTTTTTTTATACTTCATCTTCTCCAAAAATTATTCCAACTTTTCATATTTTAAAATCCTCAAAATTAGCAAAAAAAATCACAATTGTTACTCTCTCTACAAGCTTCTAGTTTTCTTTATTTTCATCTTATTCTTGAAAGAATTTTCTATTATATTATGAGGATTAAATTGTGTGAGCTCAAACTTGTATACCCACTCTTTTTAGAGACTTTTATTGTGTGATTTAAAGTTTCAAAAAAATATCCTAAAAGATGGATCCTAAGCCATGGAAAGAATCGAGTTTGCATTCGAACCCGTAAAAGGAGCAAGGTAGCGGTTCGACTCTCATCCGTGGAAAGAGTCAAATGAGATTTTTTAATCGAAATCCCAAGAGGCATTTGGGAAAGTAGATGTAGGTCGAGTTTGACCGAAACACTATAAAAATTAATGTGTCTTTTCCTCTAATTCTTTACTAATTATTTTTCATTTAATTTTAATTGCATGATTTTGTTGGTTGAGATTGATTGAGTATATTGTTATATATATATATATATATATTATCAATCTTGTTATTTAGTATAAATTAGAGTTTTTATTAATTTAATTTAGAAATATCTAATTATATCAAATTGAACATACTTTACGAAAAAGTTTAATTAAATCCTATTCACCCCTCTAATGTTGTCATACCGATCCAATAAAGAGATTCTCAAAAGTAGGGGGAACCCTAAGTTCATCAAGCATTACAAGAAAAAGGAGTTCTCCCGATGCCTAAATAGAGCGTCGGGAGTTAGGTCGTCGGGAGAGACGGTCTCTCCCGATGAAGTAAAGGACCGTCAGGAGTTCCCCTGGGAACTCTCGACGGATCTCTCGACGCTCGTCGGGCAGCATCGACGGATCTTCAGACCCCTTCTTCTTCCCCACTCCCCCTATTTTTTCTTTCTCCCCCTCTCAAAAACCATAACCAACACCCCCCCCCCCCCCCCCCCCCCATTTTCTTCCTCTCCCTCTCAAATTTTTCCCTCTTTCTCTCCTTTTCCTCATTTTTCTTCACCATTCTTCCTCCCTCTCCTTATTTTCTCCATTTTTCCCATCCAACTTTTCTTCCATTTTTTCCATCAAAAATTTCTTCCATTTCTCCCTTTTCCTCCATCAATTTTTGTTGCCGCCGCCGTTGTCTCCTCGTCGATAATTTTCTCATTTTATTTTATCTTGTATATTTATTTAAATCATATGTGAAATGCCCATTAAAATGTGTTAAATATTATATTCTCTTTTGTTAATTTTCTGAAATTGTTGTACAAATCATACCCATCAATATTATGCCCATTAAAATCTTATCTGAAATTTTTAACATTTCGAAGATGTTGAATAAATGAAAGGCCTATATTAAACTAAAAAATATAAAATAAATCTTTAAACCTCCAATTTTGTACTTAACACATTTAATATTTTAAAAAACTTTAAAGAATCTACTAGACATAAAACTAAATTTTGTGTCTAATAGAAAATTGAACTTTAAATTTTGTGGCCAATAGGCTTGTAAATTTTAGAAGATGTTGAATAGATGAAAGACCTATATTAGACAAAAAATTGAAAGCTTGGAGACGTACTAAATAAAACATTTGAAAGTTGTTAAGACAATTTAAGCGGTCTAGGGACCTATGTGTTTATTTTGCCTTAAGAAATGAAAATTATGGAACTCAATGCTTAATAATACTTTGTACTTTGTCCTCTAATCCAGGTTATTGTTTTGGATTACAAGTTGGTCAGAAAATATTTATTTTTAAGGATGAATAAAAAATGGATAAACTAAGGAATAAGTTATCAGTGGAGTATAGAGAAGCAGTATCACAGTTCTTAGATATGGCAAGGTTTCATGTTAATGATTCCGGATGAATAAGATGTCCATGCAAGAATTGTATGAATTCAATTTAGAAAAAGATAGATATTGTGGAACGACATCTATTAACATATGAATTATCTCCCTAATATTGTGAATGGGTATATCATGGAGAGCCAGTAAACTTATCTAGAAGTCATACAAGTCATTCAATATAGGATGTTGAAGTAGATAGTAAAGAGAGTAATGTCGTCGAAGAAAATGAGATTTTGAATCTTATAAACGATTTACAAGTTCCAATTGAAAACAAAAATGCAAATGAAGGATGGATTGAGATTAATGAAATGTCCTTTAATGGTTAAGAAAGAGATACCACGAACTTATTCGAGGATTTAATGACCGAAGCACGTAATGAATTATACCCTGGGTGTTCGCAATTTTCATCCTTAAACTTTTTAGTGAAGTTGATGCATATCAAAGTTCTGAACGGCTGGAGTAACAAATCGTTTGACATGTTGTTGGATTGTTAAAAGCAGCATTTCCAAGTCGCACCTCTATACCTACTTCCTTTTATGAAGTCAAGCAAAAATTACGTGATTTAGGCCTAGGTTATGAGTCTATTCATGCATGCAAATATGATTGTGTATTGTATTGGAAAGAGTTTGCAGATTTGCAACAATGCCCTGTTTGTCGTGAGTCTCAGTAGAAAGTTAATGATGGCAAGGGTAAAAAAATACCACATAAGGTATTGCGTAATTTTCCATTGTTACCGAGATTAAAACGATTGTTTGCATCAAAAGAAGGCGCTTCTGACATGAGATGGCATAAAGATAAGCGAGTTGAAACGGAGGATGTATTGCGACATCTAGCTGATGTAGAGGGGTGGAAACATTTTGATCGTGAATTCCTTCATTTCCCTTTAGATCCTCGAAATGTTCGTTTGGGATTAGCTTCAGATGGCTTCAATCTGTTTGGAAATATGAGCACTTCTTATAGTATATAGCCTGTGGTGATAATTTCTTATAATTTGCCCCATTGGAAATGCATGAAGGAAACAAACTTCTTCATGTCTTTGCTCATACCTGGTCCAAAATCTCCTGGAAAGGAAATTGATGTTTACTTGCAACAGTTGATTGAAGAGTTGAAAGAGTTGTGGACAATTGATGTGTGAACTTATGATTCTGTTGCTGTTGAGTTTTTTCAACTATATGCTACCTTATTATGGACGATTAATGACTTCCCTGCGTATGGTGACTTATCTGGGTGGAGTACAAAAAGTTATCAAGCATGTCCAATATGCAAAGAAGATAACTCGTCCTTCGGGATAAGAGGGAAAATTTTATTTATGAGACATCGACGTTATCTTCCAGAGAATCATAGTTGGCGTCGAAGTAGACAACATGATGGAAAAGTTAAACGTAGACCTCCACCAGTCATAATGAATGGAGAAGAGATATTACAACAAATAAATAGGCAAACTTTTCTGTGCTTAGCAAACATCCATCGAAGTAAGATAAAAAAAGAAAGTGAATTCTAAACTGGACTAAAAAAAGTATTTTTTTTCCAACTTCCATATTTGTCCAGACTATTGTTACGGCATAAATTGGATGTAATGCATATGGAAAAAAACATATGCGACAATTTGGTGGGCACATTGTGAAATATTGAAGGAAAGACAAAGGATACAATGAACGCTTGATTAGACTTACAAGATTTGAAGATAAGAAAGGACCTACACTTGATACAGGTCGATAACAGATTAGTGAAACCACACACAACATACACATTAACAAATGATGAACGGATTTCGTTTTGTAAGTATTTGAAATCAGTGAAATTCCTTGATGGATTTGTATCTGACATATTACGATGTTTCAATGACAAAGATGGAAAAATATCGGAGCTGAAAACACATGACTATCATGTGTTGCTTCATAGACTACTCCCTATTGGTATTCGAGCATACCTACTGAATAATATATCCACTATTATTGTTGAGTTGTGTACATTTTTTCGCGACTTCTGTGCAAAGACAATATGTGTAAGTGATTTGAACAGACTACAAGCAGACATCATAGTCATACTTTATAAATTGGAGAGAATATTCCCACCTGTCTTTTTCGATGTAATGGTACACCTTGTAGTTCATCTACCATATAAAACTAAAATGGTGGGTCCAGTTAGTTGCAGTTGGATGTATCCTATTGAAAGAAGTTTACGAACATTAAAACAATTTGTACGGAACAAAGCACATCCTGAGGGGTCTATAGCGGAAGCATATGCAATGAATGAATCATGGAACTTCTGCTTGCGATATCTAAGTGGGATTGAAATGAGATTAACTGGATATGAACAAAATGATGATAACATTCCCGATCACGAGATATTTGGTGAATTTGAATTATTTAGGTAGAGGGTACGACCATTAGGAGCGTCAACTTTACGGACGCTATCAGCAGAGGAAAATCATATTGCACATTGGTACATTCTCAACAATGTAAAGAAATAACAGACTATCGCAAGTATGTTTCAAACTTTTTCCTTTTTCAAATTCTAGGGTATCTCCTTTGATATAACGTTTAAATGATCAATTTTATAGGCAACATTTGAGGTTAATTCGTCGTGAAGCTCAAAGCGCCTCTGACTTAGATATAAAACATCAACGCAAATTTCCCGATTGGTTCAAATCTCAGGTATACATAGTCATTTTGTAGGCAATAGTTGAGGGATGATTCATTTTTCTTATTCATTTTTAAAGTATAAGTAATTATCAGGTTTTACAACGGCACAAGAGAGAAGATATCTTTGATGATTTCTTTTCACTTACAATGGGACCTTCGTCTGAGGTGCACTCTTACAATGGATGCATTGTTAATGGGGTATGGTTTCACACTGTAGAGCGTGATAATCGTCGAGCTACACAAAATAGTGGAGTCCTAGTGGCCGGGGAGATCAGTGAGAACACAAGTGTGGATAACAATTTCTACGGTGTTGTAGACGAAGTATTAGATTTCCAATATGCGAACAGAAGACGCGTTTTCTTGTTGAAGTGTAGATGGTTTGACACAGATAACAACAAAAGTAATAGGACACATGCGGATTTAGGATACAAATCGATCAATACATCATACTTTTGGTATGTCGACGAGCCTTTCATCTTTGCTATCCAAGCACATTAAATCTTTTACATTGATGACATCAAACATGGTAGCAATTGGAAAGTTGTTCAAGTAGTCCAAAATAAATGAATATGGGATGTACCAAAAGTGGATGATGTTGAAAATACCAAATCAATCAATACATTACACTTTTGGTATGTCGACGAGCCTTTCATCTTTGCTATCCAAGCACAACAAATCTTTTACATTGATGACATCAAACATGGTAGCAATTGGAAAGTTGTTCAAGTAGTCCAAAATAAACGAATATGGGATGTACCAGAAGTGGATGATGTTGAAAATACCAAATCGATCAATACATCACACTTTTGGTATGTCGACGAGCCTTTCATCTTTGATATCCAAGCACACCAAATCTTTTACATTGATGACATCAAACATGGTAGCAATTGGAAAGTTGTTCAAGTAGTCCAAAATAAATGAATATGGGATGTACCAGAAGTGGATGATGTTGAAAATACACAACTAGATTTACTAGAAATTGTTGGTGGCGTCTGAGTGGATGAAACCATTGAGGAGGTTACTTTATGCAGAGTTGACGTTGATCCTACAGTTGTGGAAAAACCAATTATTGTACATAGCGATCATGACTTCATAAACGATGATGATGAAGAACAATTATCTCCCAATAACAATTCAAGTGCTGATAAATAATTTGAATTAGATTACGATGATAAGTAATGATGTATCTACTCAATTCTCTTTTTCTCTAGCTTACACGTATTTATTGTTAATTTAATATTGTTTTCTGTTTTTTGTGTTTGTATAGATACGATATCAACCCCTAATAGGCAACGGGAGGCTGATGAAGAATTCCAGGAGTTATATCTAGGCAACACGGTATCTTCTGTGGGTGATACTTCAGGTTAGTATATTTTGAAATATATTTTGTTAACTGAAATACATCATAAATTTTTTAAAATTTTTTATTCTTTAGACAGTAGCTCAGCATCCAATCGGAAGAAACAAGATCATTCGCGGAACATCGAGTTGGAAAAATACGTCCAAAAACATGGGAGAATTACAATCGTGATAAATGAGGGGGAGACGAAACTGATATCTCAACATTCGGTACGATTTAGTAATGCAATCAGCATCGCCGTGAGATTTGCATTTCCAGTACATTGTCGTACTTTTGCTGAGGTTCCAAACGAGTTCACAGAATTGGCTAAAAGTCAATTATTGGTAAGTAATTATAAGTTTATTCTTTTACAATCATGAACATCATCTATGCTAATTCTTCCCTCCCTCTTTTGTAGGCTCATTTTGAACTTGATCTGTCCAGTCAACGACTTAACCATTTTATAGAACATCAAATGCAAAAATCCTTCAAAGAATTTAGAGCAGATTTGCATAGACATTACAGAAAATGTAGAGATCCTCAGCAAGCACGTGCCAATTTGCCTAGTTGGCTTAAAAATAGGCCAGAAGATTGGGACTTTTTGTGTGACCGCTTCGAGAGTGAAGCGTTTTAGGTACAATATTTATGGCGTGTATCATTTGCTGCATTTACTAATACATCACACTATTGACATATTTTTTTTTTCAAATGTAGGAAATGTCTGTGACGAACAGGAAGAATAGAGAGAAATTACCGTTTGACCACGTAGGTGGATCGAAATCATTTCTGTAAATTTAGGCAGAGTTGCAGGCAAATGAGGGTCGAGAAATAGGACGTGTTGACCTATTTAGGGAAACACACTTTAAAGGTGGCAAGTTTGTGAACAAGGCAGCTGAAAATACACATGTAACATTTTTTGCTTTACTGTCGTGTTTTTTTTTCACTTTTAACTTTAGTCGCTCGTTCTGACCCATTTAATTATTATGTCTAGCGTCAAATGTTGGAATTACAATCCAGCGCCACTCTAGAAGGTTCTCAACCACTAATAGGGGATGAAATCTGTGAGACGGTTTTGGGTAGACGACCTAGATATTCAAAAGGTCTAGGTTGGGGCCTTAAGCCTCAGTCGAGAAGGAGTAGCATCTCATCAAGCTCGTCATCTACTCAAGGAACGGAGGTGAGAATGGAGGAATTGAGAGTCAATTTCCAACAGTCTCTGTCGAGGATTAAGGAACTTGAAGACGTTCAGAAAAGAATGCAAGAGGATCATGCAAGACATAGTACGATCACATAGAGGAGACCCATCAAATTAGGTATGATTACTACATTATTTAGTTGTCTAATATGTTGCTATCCTGCAGTTATGGTAGCAAAGTTTAGTTATGTCTTAAATAGCTTTATGATAATTAAAGAATTGTTGGCTATCCTGCAGTTATGGTAGCCAAACAACTGGATTTTGATGTGTTTTTTATTGGCTCTCTCCTTGCCTCTTTTTTTGACTTTTTATTCAACTGTATCTCACTCTCTCCCTGTATGAAAGAGTTGGTTGGTCAAGAGAGAGCTTTTAGTCTTATTATTATTGTTTTGAGTCTGTCTTCGCTTCTCTTTCTCCATGATTCCCTAATGGAAGACTGATCTACTCTTGACACACTGCATATTCACCTTCCCTGGGATCAGAACTCTTTTTTTTTGACTTTTTATTCAACTGTATCTCGCTTTCTCCCTGTATCTCGCTCTCTCTTTGCCTCTCGCTCTCTCCCTATATGAAAGAGCTGATTGGTCAAGAGAGAGCTTTGAGTCTTATCATTATTGTTTTGAATCTGTCTTCGCTTCTTTTCCTCCATGATTCCCTGATGGAAGACTGACCTACTCTTGACACACTGCATATTCCCCTTCCTTGGGAATAGAACTTTTTTTTTTTGACTTTTTATTCAACTGTATCTCGCTCTCTCCTTGCCTCTCGCTCTCTCCCTGTATCTCGTCGCTCTCTCCTTGCCTCTCGCTCTCTCCCTAAATCTCGATGCCTCTTGCTTTCTGTGAATTTCCTCTTCTTTTACATTTTTCATTATCTTAACTTTTTGTGTATTTATGAATGTTTATGAAGTTTAATGTGTTGTGGGGGGATGGGGGTGTAAAATTTGGGTTAAACTATTTTGGGGACAAATTTTAGTTTTATGTGTGTTGGTCATCATTTTTTACTCCTTTTATATGTTTTTGATGTTCGGGAGGTTTCATGTTTGTCTGTTGGGTAGAGTTTCATTACACCCGTCCTGTCCTTAAACTTGGTTATTTTATATATTTATGAATGTTTCAAAGTACTATTTTGGGGACAAATTTGAGTTTTATGTGTGTTGGTCGTCATTGTTTACTCGTTTCGATGTTCATTATCACCCATATTGGAGTTTGAACGTGTTGTGGATGTTTATCGATATAACATTTCAATATTTTTGTTTTATTGTAGAATGTTGTTCGGAGATGAGTTGGGACAATTGTTGAAGATGCTGTGTTCGAAAAGTGTTCTAGATGTTGTTTTGATTTTACTTCTTTTATGTATTTGTGATATGAATGTTTATCGACTTCGTTTGGATATTGTAATTTCTAGTATCGACTTCGTTTGGATATTGTAATTTTTTTACTTGTTATAAAATGAACTTCATTTTCGTTTTTTAGTTATGTGAATGTTTATTTGGTACAATATGTTTTATAGGTTTTTAGATCAAATTTTAAAAAATTACAAACGATATATTAAATTTTAATACTCCCCATGCATATAGGATCTCCTGACGCGCTTTATAATGGCGTTGGGAGTTATGGTGGAACTCCGGATGCCTACGTGGCATCGGGAGTTATGCGGGAACTCCCGACGCCGTCTAAAAGTGCGTCGGGAGATCCTCTCCCGACGGGTTTCTCCTGACCAAACTCCTGCTGAATTGTTTATGCGATAAGAGATCCTCTCCCGACGAATTTTCCACACTTTCCCGACGAAATGTGACGTTGGGAGAAGTCAGATGTTCTGTAGTGAAGTGGAGTGTATTCATTTGAAGGTGGAAAGATAAACATCTTGATAAGAGGGACTCTCACACTTAGGAGGAGCCTAAGTAATCATTCACTAATATTCTTATCTTCGAGGGAACCTAAGTATGTTAAAGGTGAGAAGATCTCACACTTTGGGGAGTCTAAGTTTCATTAAGAGGGAGTCTTATACTTAAGGGGAGCCTAAGTGATGGTTCTCTAAGTTAGGCTATTTGATTGTCACTGTAATTGTCGTTTATTTATAGATAAGTACATCATTATAATTATTTGACTTTATATTAGTGAATATATCTTTACACGGGCACACTGGCCTTTTGACGTAAATGGTATGGAAAAAAACTGGGTTACCAAACTTTGTATTCTGTTATGGTTTTAGTTTTATGTGTTTATCTATGATGTTTTTAGAAATATTATAACATCATGTGTAACAAATTTTATCGTGTACTAGATAACCTTTATTTCAAAATTGACGAGAGTCACCTATATTATTATAGGCAAGAGGGGAGCTAGTAAGGAAGATAACATTTTTTTTAATAAAAAAGAACAAAAAACAATTAATCAAAAGAATAAGCAAAAATAGCACGAAACTTTCAAAACAGATGTTAAATAGGCTTTATGTTGTATTGTGTTGTTTTTTTCCCTCTCTTTTGAGAAGATTTAGATTCATTATTAACTTTATCAGAAAATACTTTTTGGTAGTTAATTTTCGGTCTAGTTTCTATTTCATCACCGATTCATCATTGAAGGGCTATTTGGGGCGTTGAGTTGAGATTTGATGTCTAGAGTTTATATGTCTGTGGAGTTCATATATCTGTGGAGTTTATATATCTGTATTTGAGATGCAGAGTTATTTAGTCTGAGTTTATATGTCTTGTTTGGGGTATAGAGTTGAGTTCATATATTTGAATATCTGATGCAGTTTTTTTAATCTTAAATAATATGCTTTTATGATTATTATTTTTATTTTCAAAATTTTTGTATTAAATAATTCTACCCATTTTTGTTTAAATAAAATACGGATTGTAACTTTTTTCTTTTAACTTTTAGAACTTTTCTTTCTTTCTTTCTATTTTGGACAATGAACAACAATTAACCCATTACATTTCTTGTAGAAATATGGTTAAATAAAATGAGAAACTATAACAAAATCAAAACTTTCTAACCAATTTTTCTCCATGAATTTCATTATCATATTCTTCCTCTTGTTGTTCTATATTTTTACTATGTCATGTATGTTTTAAATTAAATCTCGCCATCATCGTAACAGCCAATGAAATGTCACCACATTTTTTCAACAGTTTCACTTTCATTTCCTCTAAACGTAAAGGATTGTCAGAGAACAAATCTCTATTTTTTACTAATTCTTGCTGGAAAATGTTCCAGGAACTTTTTTTTTTCATTTTATGGTTTTTTTTATTATATGTTATATATTTTTCAAATACATACATACTTTTCGTTTAAATATTCTTAACACTCATTTGATATTTGAATTCATTATATATAAATATTGCATTTAATGGAGACAAAATAATATTTTTTATATAATCAACAACTCTACAACATACTTTAATAGTCATCAATCTTATAGTAGTCGAGAGTGGTTGTCGAAGTTGATTGTCGAAGATGATTTTTGCTAGAGTTTGTAGTCGGAGGTGGTTGTTGGAGCCTGAAGTTGGTCACATGAAGGTGTATTGGAGTTGGTGTTGAAGTTTATCATCGGAGGTGGTTTTCGAATCTTGGAGTTGGGTAGGCGAAAGTGGTCGTCAAAGTTGAACATCAAATATGAATTTCACTGGAGATTATAGTTGGAGGTGACTGTGGGATCCCAAAGTTAGTCGCATGAAGGTGGTATTAGAGTTGGTTTTCGAAGTTTGTCGTCGAAGGAGGTTGTCGAAGCCTTAAGTTGGTCGTCAGAGTTGCTCACTCAAAGGTGATCATCGAAGGTGATTTTCATCGAAATTTGTAGTCGGAGGTGGTTGTCGGAGTTGGTCATTGGAGTTTTTTGTCATAGTCAATTGGTCATCAAAGTTGGTAGCACGAAGGTGATCATCAAAGTTGGGTCATCGGAGTTGGTAGCGTGAAGTTTGTCGGAGCTCAGAGTTGGTCACCGGAGCTGTCATTGGAGGTGGTTGTTGGAGTCTGAATTTTGTCGCCGGAATTATCATTAGAGGTGGTTGTTAGAGCCTAGAATTGGGTCACCGGAGTTGTCATCGGAGGTGGTTGTCGGAGTTCAGAAGTGGTCGCTAGAGTTGTCATCAGAGGTGGTTGTCGGAGCCCCGAGTTAGTTCTCGAAATGTGACAGTGGCCGATAGGTGGAGGCATTGAAAACATGGGAAGAAGGAAGAGTTAGGATGAGTTGGTAAAATATACTAAGTCAACTCCACCAACATTTAAAGTTGGTGGGCCAAACAATGAGTTGATATATTATTCCAACTCAACTCAATTCATGTTGGTGAGCCAAACACCCCATAAATTTTAAATTGTAACATTTTGGTTCTTAAGATTTGAATTTAATTAATTTGAATTTAGTCCTTACATTTTAATATTTTACAATTATACTTTTGAGATTTGAAATATGAATTTTGTTTCAATTTAGTGTAAGGTTTCAAAATTTACGTTTTTAACCTAAATTTGTTTACAAAATATTTACGTTTTGTTATTAAGTTAATGTCTATTAATTTATTTATGATAATTATGAAGTAAAATTTTAAATGTAATTGTAATAGTCATAATAATATTAAAATTTAAATTGTTTGATTCTTTTAAATTAATTAATAGGAATTGGTATTAAAAATTGAAAGTATTTAATTAAAAATTGAGGTTAATAGTATAAATATTGAAGCATAACAATTCTTTTGAAACTTAATAACTAACAAGTAACATATTGAAATCTAAGAATCAAATAGAAATTAGATTAAAAGTCTAACTTAAAAATATAATTTTTTTCCCTTTAAATTAAAGTAGTCGACCCATTAAAGAAATGAAATGTGTTCATGTGTTTCATATGTTCCGCGGCAATCTAGCTAGCTCGCTCTTGCAATTCTTCCACTGAGATTGTGCAACGTGTCGTGCTAACTAATTATATTCGATTTTATTATTACAAAATATATAAAAAGATTTTTTTTCTTTTTTTTTTTAAACCATATGTAAAAGCATTCGTATATTATATAGAAATGTTGCTACATGTCTACTGATCCCACTTGTATTATTGCATCTCTTTACTTTTATTTTATTTTCTTTAATGGAAAAGGAAAAAAAAAAAAAGAAAAAAAGAAAGAAAGAAGGGAAAGCATGTGTCATGTGGTTTGATTTTACTCATTTAAAAAGTAATATAAAATTCTCAAAAATATATTATGGGCCTCCAGCTCTTTGATTTTATTGATATTTTATATTTCTATAGTTATTTTACGTATATAATAGATAATTAATTCACGTGTAGCTCATCTAATATGTAAGATATGTGTATTGTTGTACTTAATAATAATTTCTTTTTTGAAACACTTAAAAGTAATTATTCGCATGTATAACGAGTTGTTATATAATACTACGTTTAAATTTTAAAGTATAATGGTTTGAATTTATAAAGGATAAAATATAGAGTGAATTGTTTTAGTTGTTTCACCCCAATTTTAAAGGTTAAAATACATCTCAGCTTCATTGCATCTTTAAAATAAGTCTTTTAAATCTAATAATAATAATTCTTATTATAATAATTATAATAATTATTATTGTTATTATTTCATGTAATAAGATACATGGTGTGAATAGAGTGAAGACTAATAGAATAATACTTTTTTTGTTTATTTATTAAAAATATTAGCGAAAAATTAATACTCAAGACTAAGTTCAAGCGACTAAATTTGAACATTTAAAATACAATACTAAAATATAATGAAACTCGAAAGTTTGTTGTGAGTATACATAATTTTTATACCTAAGATTTCGAGAGTGTTTCTAAAACATAATAATAAAATAAAATTTAAGAATATTGAAGGGATGTTTAGGGCATTGACATGAGTTGAGTTGAGAGTTGGATTTTTAATTCATTTCAATGTTTGGCCCATCAACTTTACTAGTTCATGTTAAATAACTTAATTCCACCAACTTCAACAATATTTGCACATTAATCGAGGAAGTTCATCTTTTCCTCTTTCTCTCTCCTTCCCTCCATGTTTCTGATGACTTCACTTGCTGGTCATTGCCGATGGCCTACTCCCGTGAAAATGATCATTGGTGACATGCTCTTATAGTCACCTCTGGCAATCATCTCTCGCAACCACCTCCAATATCTAACTCTGACAACAAGCACCATCGACGACATGCTTTGGTGACCACCTTCTATAGCCAAACTTCGACAATCATCTCCTAGTCCAACTCTACGCAACTATTACCTCCGACAACTAACTTCAACGATCACCTCTGATGATCATATACTTTAGAAAAAAAGTTCGCTGAAAGTTTCTTTAAATACAAATTGAAATTATTAGTTTGTGGTGTTTAATGTTAAATCACCAATTGACCCAAAAAACTTAAACTGATGCATGAAAGCAAATTTAATTATATCACCTCATATTTAATAGTCGTGTTATATAGTGGTTTATACTCTCATAGTTTTATTTTTGGTTTCATGTAAAATGGCTCGTATGATTGGTGATAGTTGTTCCCCTTATATACTTATGATCATCTCTTTATCTAACTAATTTGAGATTTTATGATTGCGTTCTCGATACGAACATACATGTATAATAAGGCCTGACTTACAATTTGACACAATATGTCATAAAATGTTATTCGATTGTTGAAGTAAAAAGGAAAAAAAAAATTGAGTTGGGAGATTTTAATGAGTATTTTAAATCTATTTGATATCTAGATTTACGTACTTATTTTATTTGGCTTTCGAACTTGAGAAAACAAACATCAAAATTTGAATATATTCAACTCAACAATTTATAGATATATCATTTAACATATTTATTTACGTGAACATCAAATAAATATATATACACATATATAAAGTTCAATATCTAAAAATAAATAAATAACGTAATAGTTCAAAATTTTAAGGGTTCCATAATTCCTAATAAACTTTACCATATGATTCAATTAAATCCGATCTCATATTTAAATTTCTGCACAGAATATTCTAAGTAATATCTATAATAATAATAATCATCATCGTCGAAGTATGTAACTCATGAGTGGTCTTTTTAACCAAATATTTAATACTTGAAATGTCGGATTTAATATTAATGCATTTTTCAATATTTAAGGATTTGAACTTAATTATTTTTAATGTATATATATTTTTTTTTTGAATTTTTCAATCCATTTTTTCTAGCTCGAGTTTTGAATTTAGGGTTAATTTTTTAATTTTAAAGTTGAATTTAGTATTAATGCATTTCTTTTCATTTTGTAATATTTTGAACTCGAGTTGTTTGTCGTTTTAGCAAAATTTTCATTGAAAAAATAAATGAACATTTTTATATTAAACTTAATTAAATCATTTGTGATTAAAAAAGTAATTTTGATAGTTTTAAATAGAAAAAGATAGTGGATGAAATTAAAAGTCGAAGGCTATTTTGCAATTATATAAATGAAGTATATATATAAAAAGTTGAATATTAATGTAATTTTTATAATTACCTTTTAAATTTGATACTATGTGACTTCATATGATCGATCTTAACGTTATAAAAAATCATCTTTTATTCATGAATAAGAACAAATTTTTGTTTTAATATTTAATTGTCAAGTTTGGATTTTGTATTTGAATCAATTATAATTGATTAACCATTTTAAACATTTAATTAAGAAAAACTCTCTAATCAAACTAACATAAAACAAACAAACTTAAAACAATATAAGACACTAAACATGAAAATTTTTTGTTAAAAAAGTAGGACAAATAATTTAAAACCCTGTCAAAAAGATATATATATAGTGATTTTATAAAAAATTATTTTTTTTATTATTAAACTAACCTTTTAGAAAAGTTAATATAAAAAATCCAAAAGAAAACATAAAATGACAGCTCATTTAAAAAGCGACTAACAACTCGAGTTCAAAGCATAATAAAATGAAAAAAAGAAAAATCGTTAATACCAAATCCAACCACTACTACAATTTCTTGAATTTTTTTTCCGTCACCAAAGGTTAAAATTATAATAGTAAACTCTAAAATTAAAAAATAACCCCAAATTTTAAAATCCAAATAAAAAAAAAGAAATAAAAACCAATTGAAAAATGAAAAAATACACTAAAAATAATTCTGAGTTCAAAACCTTCCAGAATGAAAAATACACTAATATTAAATCTAACTATAACAACAACAAAAAAAAAAAGAAAGAAACAAGACAAAAGTTAATGAGTGGAGGAAAAAAAATAACAACCATTAAAAAAAATCAGATTTTTAATTTGGAGTTTTAAACAAATTGGAAAATTCTCCTAGTTAGAAAAAATTATCAAACTATTTATAGAAAAAAAATTTGTTAAACACAGATAGACTTCTATCAATGTTTATCAATAAGAGACTTTTCTATCACGTATAGATATTGTTATTCTATGTATATAATTTTGTTATTTTATGTATATAATTTCCTTTATATTTTTATTTTTGAAAATCCCTCATTCAAATATCTACTCATTTTCTCTAAATAATATGTAAATTATCCGTTTTTTCTAATTATTTTTTAAAATGCCTTATATTTCTAAGTGAAAAATACCTTTTTGGTCTAGAGGTTTTGGATCTAGTATCTATTTACTTCCTAGGTTTCAAAATATTACATATTTAGTTATTAAGTTTTGAGTTTGGTTTTAATTTAGTCTATAGGTTTCAAAACGCTACAATTTTACTCTTGACATTTGAATTTTGCTTCAATTTGTTCTTTATGTCTCAAAGTTTACACTTTTAATCTCAAATTTTTTACTAAATACTCACTTTCGATCTTTTGGAGTTAATTTATGTGAATAAATTAAAAATCATTAAAAGAATTATAATTAATTAAGTTTCACTATTTTTATCACTTTTAAAATTAAATTTAAAATTTCACTCCTAATTATATTTAATTAATTAATAGAATTAACATCAATGATTGAAAATAACTATTTAATGAGAAATTGAGATTAAAAATGTAAAATCTTAAAATCTATAGACCAAATTGAAATAAAATTCAAATTTCAAATATAAAATTGTAATATTTTGAAATTTAAAGACTAAATTGAAACAAAATTCAAAACTTAAAAACTAAATGTATAACCTTTTAAAATCTATAGACTAAATATATACAAAAGTCAAGATCTAAGAGCCGAAAAATATTATTCCCTATTTCTATTTAACCCGACTTATGGAGCTGCTGGCCGCCAACTTTTATATAGAATATAGAATTTGATTTCAATTTTTTTTTTTGTCACACACATTCGGTAATCACATGGTGCAAAAGACAATATTAAATCCGAATTAAGGCACTAAATGCAACAGAAACATGAATTTTCAAACTTATTATATTTCTGTGATTCTTTTTTTCAAACATAAAAAGTTATTTATTCAACTTAAGAAAAACAATGATAAATTTCATTTGCTATGATAAATAAATGCTAAATTATGTTGTTTTATATATAATAACTAGAATAAACCAACTATTTGTTGGAAATGACTATCAATTAATTATTTGCTGAAATGACTTGTAATAAAATTAACCAAAGATTTCTAAATGTATTTTCATATTTAATTTAAATTCAAAAATGATTTTCTATATTTAATTTAGATATGAAACATTTTTTGTATTTAATTAAGATCTGAAACATTTTCTACATTTAATTTAGAAATTTTTTTTTGTTGGATTCTTATAAAAAGAAAAAATGGTTGTTTTAATCCATAGGAGTTAAAATTTGAGTTTGACATGATATTTCTCTCTATTAAAAATGATTTAATTATGAGCAAAGTTTCCATTCGATTCCAATCCTTCTTCGGCGAGTGCATGTTTAAGAAGGGTGTTGTGTTAATCTTTGGGAGAAATCGGCTTCTGACAATTTAGCACTGAGGTTGCGCCGATTTTGCTTACAAAGTAGTGGATCTTCCACCACACAACAACGATTGAGATCCAGTATTAACAAGGATTAACAATTTGAAAGCAAAACTTAAAGAATACTAATCGATTGCACCTCTATCTTCAATCTCCCTCCCTAGATGGAATCAAGAACATCAGAACTGTCAATGGATCTCACACCATTCTCATCTTTGCAACTGCTCCAAACCAGATTTGGTTGCCAGAAAAGCACTTAATCGGATTCGAAAAGGTTCATCTCATAGTCAGATCTTAGAAGCGAGTTCGAATTGGAATCCATATTTGTGATCATCTCAGCCGAGTCGATCATTATTGAACTTGAAGAATCCCACTAGAGTTTGCTGTGGATGTTCGTGGCGGCAATACTGCATGACATTCTTGTTTAAGGAGAGTCATCTCTTTGGATGTTGGTGAGGAACTTTGAATATGAAATTATGGATCAGCTTGGATTCAATGAATGAAGGGGTACAAAATTAAGAGGGTAATTTCTCTTTTTAACATATAAACATAATTGGATTGTTAGCTTACTTTGTTCTTTATGAATGAATTGTGTTGGGAAGAAATTTTGAGTGATATTATACTTTGATTCTTGTTTTGAGATTAATAGGGAATGATCTAAAAATAAGAGAGACTTTCATTCCAAATTAAGAAGGAAAAATTAAGTAAAAATAGAAAGTATTAATTTTGGTAAACCAAAATTAAGAAAATAGGTGCACTTATTATTATTAAATAATAATAGTTTGTTGACAAAACCATTGGACTAGAGACATAATTTGAGGAACTTGGAAAGACAACTCAACATATATAGTTTCCACTTAGTGATGAACAAATTAATGATTAATTTATATTGATTATGTTCTTTGTGATACAATTTCTGGAATATGTGGGTCATGTAGCATGATATTGAACTTTGTGGTTAACCATCACTGTCAATTTGGATGATGAAGCTAGTGATTTTTTTCTTGATTTGATTAAGTTTCACATATGTTGAAGATATTTTGATTGGTTAAAAATTGATTTAAATGTGATAAGTACTTCTTGAACTCTATTTAGGCAATCTTGACATACAATTACAAGAATCAAAGAGTTTATTTTCTTATGTGACCAATTGTCTACAAACCTTCTGAAATATCCAAACCATAATGCTCAAAGGAGAACTCCTGTATACAAGAAAAGAATTATAATAATCTTTCTAATAATTAATTCAACAATGATTTTGAGAAAATGCCAATGGTACATTAGTTGGAAAATATATTAGGGACTATTTTTCTATTAAAGAAGGAAATATAAAGTAGAGAAATATGCTCATGATGAGAGCTATTATGTAAGAAAAATTGTGAGGTTTTGTTGTGTGTTATCCAAACAAGGAAAATAACATGTGCAATACTAGATACTTTAGTCATTGGAAATTTGACAAGAAATTATGCATCATTCCATTGTTTGAGATGTTGACTGTTGATCTGTTAGACTGCAATCTCTTTGTTGTACTATTGGGTTGAGTTTGCTCTTGATTGATGAGATTGATGTGACATGTGTTGACATAGTTGGCCCACGTGGTTTGTTAGATTGTTCCACAAATTTAATTTTTACATATGGTATGAAAATTTAGCAATTTTATTTTATTGCTATTTTATAGCATGATATTCTATATAACTTGATTATTACGTATTTGAATATTTCATGAGTAGTAAACTGTATTATCTTAAATGAGATGCTATCGTGATCTACTTGAATATGTCTATTAGCATGTTAGTATGAATGGAAAAAATATTCCATGTGTGTTATATTTGACAAAGTTTATGCATGATTAAATTATCATGTTTGACCATTAATTTTTATGAAGTTGAAAAGTATTACTATACTTTTAAATTGAGTGTGGCCCTATAACATTACTTTTGTTGGGATTGGTGTCATAATTCTCCCAGAGTCTTGTAGTTTGTAATCTGTACACATTGTTATGAATAAAATAAGAGTTATTTTATTTGGCATTTACTCATATCCAATAAACAAAGCTTCATGATTATTGTATGTAAACTTAAGCATGTATATGAGATATAGAAGTGGATCATGCCTTAAGTGATAACCTAAAAAGGTCTGTAATATAAGGATTAAGGAGGGATACCTGATCTTGGTGACACTACGGATACAGCCTACTTTGTAGAGGTTTGCAAGTGTTGTGAACTACTACAGGTGGTAGATCCTGACCATTAATTAGTATGGGTGAGAATGGCCAGATTTCCAACTCGACATGCCTACCTTTTTGGGGATTTGTCTGATTTGGGAGTTGGGAACTCAGCTACAGAAGATGGAATTCACTTCTTCCCCGAAGTAGGGGTAAGTAGATAGATTGTTCCCTTAAGGGTTGATTTCGGGTCTTGAACATAATGGTCACAGCTTCTCTTTGGAAGAGAGGACTCAGTCATAGTAGAACTATGATTTATGTTCATTAGAAGGATCAATGGTACTTAAGGAGTTAGATGTAGCTATAGGGGCATAACGATTATTAGTCGAGTTGTACTTATGGGCGATCTGTGAAGGGTTATCGCACTGTTGATTGGTTGATATGGACATATAATATATATATGGTAAGGAGAGTTTAGCTGTCGGTCTTTAGTGGAGTGCCTAGTAGTTAACAGATAGTGGATCATGTGACTAAAAAGTTTAGTCAGTTATTCACGTACCATTGGAGCTTCGAGCTACATGTCCATAAGGTCCCCTTGGTAGCTCAATGGATTCAAGTTGAGAATCATGGTGTTGATTTGAAATGTTCAAATTGACAAGAGGTAATTCGATTATATATGATATGATTAGTGTGATGTTGAGATACATCTAGTGGAGGATTAATGTAAATAAGATTTACATTAAGTACCATGAAATAGAAAAAGAACTATGGTTTATATATGTTTCATGAGATGAAATATTAAAACTATAGGTTATAAATGCAATATGGTAAGTTGGTTATCCTATTTATTTATAATAATATTAATTATTAGATAATTATATCTTTTTCTCTAATAACCAATTGAGTGAGAGGTTATTGGTGATTTTATGTAACCGTGAGATAAAAGGAAAAATATTTTCCTAAATTTAGGAGTTGTTGAATTGAGATTTTCCATTCGCGGGACTACTCACGGAATCGCTGTCAAGTGGATTAGATTCACTAAACGATAGCTGAAAAGAGACTAAATGATCGTAGAGTGACACTACACGATAGCTCAGCTGGCCATTAGCTAAATGATCGTGGAGATTTTGCTAAACGATCGCATAGCATTTGTTAAACGATTGGGCATCGTCTATACGATACACCTTTTTCATCTCCAACTTGCTCAATCGTTTATACGATCATTCTTCCTTTAGTCTCGTCCTTTAACCAAGTCCACACAGAGCCCACACTTCTAGATTCTTACACAAAGAATACCAAGGTAGCCATTGTGGTGGTGTCGTACTCAACTCGACGTAGTTGAGGTTTTGGGGGTCGTTCGCTGTGTTCGTGATCTTGGAGATTATTGTGTTCGTGGTCGTTTTTATCGTGCTATGTTGCAGTCATGGTGTACGAGCGTTCGCTGTGTTGCAGTCTTGAAGATTGATTGAGCGTTCTTGATCAAGGGAATTTGAAGATGAGTCTTCAAATGTATGATAATCTTTCCCTTGATCTTGTTGAAAGCATGCTGTAATTTCTTATTGTACATAACATGTTAGTTTCCATTTCTTGATTGTAATTTTGTATGTTCAAATATGAATGGAATTTGGAACGATCATTCCGCTGCTCATGGAAATCCGCATATCCGATTTCCTTCAACTTTGACTATCACCTAGTTTGTTTCTAGTACGAAAATATGTAAATTTCATCATTATTTGTGGAAGCTCGTAAAATTGATGGTAATTTGAGATATTGTCTAAGATATAAAATATGTGGACATTTTATAAGGACTTCATGGATATATAAGTTAGAATAACTATCTCCATTCATATGAGGTTTTTGGGGTCAAACCTAAAAGCAAGACCATGAGGGCTTATGTCCAAAATGAATACAATATCATACTATTGTGAAGATATTTGGAGAGTTGTTATCTCTAATAAGTAGTATCAGAGTCGTCTCCTAACTTAGCCACGTTGATATAAATCCTCAGGTGTCGAACAAAGATGTAGTGAAGCTTCAAAAGAAGTCATGGTGTGATCCATGATTGAACTCTATTAGATACAAGGTATGCTCTGGTGTAAGGAAGTTTGCCTAGATAAGAGTTAAATGGATGGATGGCTACTTGAGGGGAGGTTCAATTGGTCATTTATTCGAGGGGAAGATCGTTGAGAATGCGACCAAAGTCCCACATTGGTTAGATAAGGAAATGCTCATGAATACATATCTATATAATTTCAATTTATTGAAAGTATAAAATCCTTGTTTTATTGTGCCTATCTAGTATCATGGAAAGAGAAAATGAAAATTGGACTTCATGGATTTAACAGAATTTCTTAAAAGAAACAAAGCCTTAATAGCATTAGTATAATACATCATTTATCAATGGTGACCTAGCTTCCAAATAATTGGGTAATTAGAACTTTGACTATACACTAATAAATATCCATTGATACATGTATTTAATCAAAGTTATTTGAGCTAATTGTGTGATTATATGTTTGTACACTGATAATATGCTTATTTTTGGAACAAACATAGATGTAATCAATAATACTAAGTTGTTATCTTTGCCACGTTTTG
The DNA here is from genome assembly GCF_027475165.1 of Benincasa hispida. Classification (NCBI taxonomy): domain Eukaryota; kingdom Viridiplantae; phylum Streptophyta; class Magnoliopsida; order Cucurbitales; family Cucurbitaceae; genus Benincasa; species Benincasa hispida. The sequence continues at coordinate 76,667,751 of NC_143478.1, read as the reverse complement.
AAATGAATTAGATAAAGGAGATCCGACGTAATACTTAGTGTTAAGCTTAGAAAAACTGAGAACAAATTTTATTTGGGCCAATCACACTACATTGGAAAAGTGTTAAAGAGATTTGATAGTTATGATGATGCTCTTGTAAGAACACCTTATGATGCTAGTATGAATCTTAAGAAAAATAAAGGAGAATCTGAATATGCAAAGATTATAGGAAGTGTTATGTGTTTTATGAACTATACTAGACCTATTATTGCATATGTTATGAGAAGATTGAGTAGATATACACATAATCATGATAAAGACCATTTGATTGCTCTTTGTCATTTATTAAGGTATCTTAATGGTATAGTGGATTATTGTTTACATTTTAATAATTTTTGCCATATAAGAAGGGTAGTGTATGCAAACTGGGTAACTTAGAACGACGAAGTAAGCTTTACTAGTGGATGTGTTCTTATTGGATAGAGGAACTATTTTATGGAAGTTTGCAAAACAGACTTGTATAGCAAGGTTCACCATGGACTATGAATTTATTTCTCTAAAATTAGTAGGACAAGAGTGTTAGTTTCAACAAGCATGCAACAGAAGAAAAAAAATCATTAAGCACTCTAATTCATTAATTTTAGCAACAAATTATTCATGTTCATCTAATGAAAAGTGGGTTTCAGAAATATCTATGAAGATCTTCTTTTTTCTTCAAATTCAGCTGCAATATACTTCCTCTACTGATCGTGAACCACCAGAAGATCTACCCTGTTATCCTATAGGAACCTTAGATAGATTTGTGGGAATCAAAACAAGCTAAATTAAGTGAAGAATTAAGGAAGAATACATGGGATATCACTAAAAGTTAAAGAACACTTCTCCAAGAACTCTCAACCCAATCCTCTCTTTGCATGCCCTTTTAGCTGAAATTTTTTGTGTTTTTATGTAGGAAAACCATGCAATCAAATTGCATAATCAAACCACACCTCCTACTTCAAAAAATTGAGTGGGATTGGAATGGAATAGGGACTAAGGTGTTCAACCTAAAGTGGAAAAATCCCACTTTTGTGGTTTTTCAAAATTTCAGATTTTTCTCTTTTTAATTTTGAAAACAATTTTCAAAATAAAAAATCATTTTTTAGTTTTAATTCTTTAATTAAACTGAAAAATTATTAATTTTACAAAAATTAATTAATTTTTCAAATAAAATTAATAATTAATTAAACAATTTAAATATTAAATTAGCTGAACACCAATTCCACTACCATGAATTCCTATTCATGAATTTAATATTTAAATCATATTAAAATATTATCTGATTCTTAAATTTCGTTTAATTCAATAATTAAACACGTAATTATATCACATATAATTACTAATTCTCTTAATTCGAATTTGAACATTTCAAATTAACTCATCACGCTATTCTAAGGTTTATTCCATTTGTGAGCTAGTAAGAAGACCTAATGAACCTACAAATCATGAGCTTCAACTATCCAAGATTAATTGGCTAAACACTTTAAACCGAATTAATCTTCATTCGTTAACTACCGAGTCACTCCACTAAAGCCCAGTAGTTGCACTCCCCTCACTATAGTATTATGTTCACTTGATATAACCATGATTAGTAAGTTAATCCTTCACAGGTTGTTTGTAATAATAGTTGGGTCAATAGTTGTTTTACCTTCGAGATTACCTCCTTTTTCTTAAGTCCCATTAGTCCTTTAATGAACAATTGGTTTGAGATCCAATCTCAAACCGAGTCCCTTTTTGGCCAACAAGAGGGTGGGGCTCCTTGTTCAAGACCCGGAGTCAGCACTTAAGGGCACAACCTCTTTACTATCCCAAAATGCAGGTAGTAGTGAATTCCATCTTGTACCTTATGTTCCTAGCTATCTACCTGGTTTTACCCTTGAAATAGGGGGCTTATTGAGCCAGCGCTGTTGAACCAACCCTCACCCATATAAATCTAAGGATAATCCCGAATAAACAGGAGTTCATAGTTAACTCAGGATAAAGGTTAAGTTACCTAGGCCATCGGTTTGAAATAACCAGTCTTAAACAGTAAATAGTGTTATAAAGTAAGAGTGACTTATTTCTAGGTCTGATCTTATGCAAGCTCATTATACAGGACACTCCCACTCCTCATGACACCACATGAACGAATTAGGATCACCTCATTTGTAGCACTTTACAATGATTATAACAACTACTAAGTGGGGTGCATCCTATAGTATTACCAGAATAAAGTACCAAACTTTATTCGTATACTATAGATCATTTTGGCTATTTACTCGAACCCGATCCACTCTCATGTCTCCACACAAAGTTCAAGTACTCATGTAATAGCCATGTATCTTTTAGTTTATGGGATTTATTTCTAAAACGAAATAAGTAATTCATATATTCAATAACAACTTTATTGATTTACAGAATAAGTTTATCGTTTACAAACCGGTTTTAGGACATAAAACCCAACAAACTCCCACTTGAACTAAAACTCTAGTGGTAACATACATATGTATACATAATGTTGAGTTTTTGAGTTTTTAGAGAGACATACAATAAACTATGGCATCACATACCTATGGTTTTCCTTAGGTACCACATACACATAGGTTTCTCTCCCGCTTGCCCTAAGTTATATAACCCGTAGTCCTAGTCTCACTAGGTGACCCTCAAACACTTTACCCGAGAGGATTGCTGTAAACATATCAGCATACAGTCTATTTCTTATTTAAACATAATTAAGGAATGCATCTTATATCCACAGCTTGTTGTTTCTCGATGTTGTCACCAAGAACTGATGACTTGAGTTTCCACTAAACCAAAATTATGGCTAGGTTGTTATACAATCCTGTTGGGGTTGATGCCCTAAATCTCATACAGTCCTATAGTTTGTAGACCTTGTATGAACAAACTTGTATATGATTTATAATATATGATATTTTATTCACTTTGTCTATGAAATATATGATATTTTAGTTGCATTAACCACAAACCAATAAATTAACATCCAAGGTTATCGTTGTAACTTAAACATGTATGTGGAGACATACAAGTGAATGATGTTTAAGTGATAACCTAAATAATCTATAGTATATGGATAAGGCTGGATACCTTATCCTGGTGACACTATGAATATGGTCCGCTTTCTAGGTGTTACAAATGTTGTAAAGTGCTACAAATAATCTGATCCTGATCATTCATGTATTAGACATGCGAGCGAGGACATTCTATACAAAGGAGTTTGTATAAGACCAGACCACGAAATGCTTAATCTCATTATCTAACACGTTCATAATAGAGACTGTCATTTCACCAAAATGACCATAGATAATATAACCTTAATCCTAAGTGAGTTGTGAACTCCTACCTATGAGGGCGGTTCTTTTATTTGTATGAGTGAGAGTGGCTAGATCCTGACTCAACAAGCCTACCATTTTGCAGATTTCTCTGATTAGGGAGTTGGGAACTCAGCTACATAAAATGGAATTCACTCATTCCCCTAAGTAGAGGTAAGTTGATAAATTTCTTCCTTAAGAGCTGATTCCGGGTATTGAACAATGTGGCGCCACACTCTCTCCTGACTCGAGAGGGGTTTAGTCATAGTGGGTCTACGATCTATTGTTCATTAGTGGAATCAGTGGTACTGAAGAAGTTAGATGTAACTACAGGAAAAAAACGAAAATTTGGCCCAGCTGTACTTACGAGCAATTTGAGAAAGGTCATCGTACTGTTGATTGGTTATATCCAATGGACACAGAAATATATCTGTAGTGCGAAGAGTGAAACTGCCGGTCTTTAATGGAGTGTCTGACAATTAACGGATGGTGGACAATGTGATTAAAGAGTTTAATTAATTATTCATGTACCGTTAGAGCTTCAAGCTACTGGTCCATAAGGTCTCCTTGGTAGCTCAAAAGGATTTAGTTGAGAATCAACTTTTGGGTTAATTTTCAAATTAAAAAAAGGCAATTTAATTATATATGGTTCAATTATGTATGATATAATTGACATAATGTATTCGATACATTATTGTTTAATTGGAGGAATAAATATTTTAATATGATTCAAATATATTTTCTGTGAATGAGATTCATAGTTGTTAAATTTAATATGATTTATATTAAATGTCGTAAAATAGAGAAAAAAAACTATAGTTTATATTGTATGTGATGCAATATTAAAACAATAGGTTATAAATATAATATGATAAGTTGGTTATCATATTTATTTATATTATTAATTATTTGGATAATTAATCCATTTTTTCTCTCTAACCACTTTAGTGGAAGGTTAGTTGGTTTTTATGGCAAAGTGGAATAAATAAAATATGATTTTATTTTTCCAAAAACTAACGCATCAGAATCTATGAGATCCTATACGATAGAGTTTAAGACTAAATGATTGAAGCACTTTACTATATGATATTGTGTTCTTCTTCAATCGTCTTCTTCCTCCAATCTCACAAACTCCCTCCTAATCAAAATAGTCAGAGTCAACCACTTCTGGGTTCTTACCCTGAGAATGTCTAGGTCTCCAAGTGGTAGTGTCTTCCTATTTCGGTTCGAGTTTTATTACTGTTTGTTCGAGGAGTTTGTGTTTGTTCGAAGAGTTCTTGACAGTTCGAGAGATTTAGGTGAAGAAGAGTTCTTCAAAGGTATAATCACTTGAAGCATCTTTGTAGTTCAATCGCTTGCCATAATTTTGTTAAGATGCATAATTTGTATTTTTTACGGTAAATGTTTATTTTCAATCGAAATGGGATTTGGACGATCCGCTTCCACTCATGGATTTTATAAATCGAGTTCCTTCAATTGGTATCAGAGCCAGGTTCTGTTTTGATTCCAAATTCCATTTCTGTATTCAAATCATTTATAGTTTGATTGGTTTTAATTTCTACATTATGTTTAATCGTTAAATGTATGTGGATGATTTTTTATAGATGTTATGGGGTTGTAATCTCTGTTTTGGCTTTTTGCTTAAATTACAAAAGTTAATTTGTAAGGGCCCTGCATTTTTGGACATTAATTCTTCCAATCGAGTCTGTATTCGTTTTAGTTTTGAGTTGTTCGTGAAGCTTCAAACGTGATGGTTGCAGTGCGTTTCAATGGAGAAGAAATGGTGGTTACATCATGTAGCTAAAGGTAAACAATTATTTAGATTTTGCTATGCATTTGTGTAGAATTCTCTATACGATTGTGTAGCATTTGCTAAACGATCGCATAGCTAGTTCTACGCAATCATGTAGAGTTGTCTACACGATCGTGTTGTGTTGGTTGCATGATCGTGTAGGTGCTCGAGAGGTACACGATTGCACGGTATATAATACTCGATGCATGGAATGCGTGATAAGCGATCGTATAGACTATCATGCTGATCGCATAGTCAGTAGCTACACGATCGCATAGTATACAATACTTGGGGCATGCTACTTGATCGTGTAGACTACCATGCTCATCACATAGTCTTTAGCTGCACAATGGCATGGTATGCGTTGCTTGAAGCAGGCTGCATGATTGCGTGGAGTTTCACGCTCATCGCATAGTCCAAAGCTACGTGATCGGTGTTACACGATCATTTATGCTCGACGCTCGTTGCTCGACGATCAGGAGATTTGCTACACGATCAAGCTGCAAGGCTTCAAGATGAGCGGTTCAAGACCTAGTTCACTTGTTCTGAACCGTTGTACTCAACCTTTTTTAATACTTTAGCCTTTTCTTTTCCGGTTTTGAGATTTACTATCCTAGTCCATCAACTTTATTTAAATATGCATGTGATGTATGTTTTTAATATATGCCATAGTGTATGTCATATAGTTTTAAAACCCACCATAGGTTATGCATTTATTTTCATGCATCATTTTATATTATAAGTGTTATAATATATTAGTATGCATGATTTAAATTACTTTAAGCAAGCTCATGTATCATATAATATAAGAGTTATAATATATGCATGCATTATAGCATATCCATGCATTATTTATATTATAAATGTTATAATATAAGATTATATGTATGTATGGAATGTATGCGATAGCTTAGTTCATTACTTAATTATATAAAATTTATATATTAGTAATGAATGAACATTGTAAGAAGCATGACACTACCTTAGGTTTATTTATAATTGTTATAAATAACTTATGTATGTCTAGTTAGTAATGTTAGTTGGTTTTAATTATTTCATTCACTTATAAGAGTTATAATTAATGAAATTAGAATTAAAATCAATAATAAAGAGTTGCATACACACCTTAGGCGTTAATCATCTTTTAAAAGTATTTTAAAATTTGATTGAGATAGACCTAAGATCACGTATCTAATAAGGTTAGAAATTTAAGTTTAGTATTTTAAATCGATTTAATAGGATTAAATTGATTTCTAATAGAAGATTAAATATGTAACAAATATATCTATAAGGGACATTTTGTCTAAGACTGGTTCTGGCTAGGCTAGGGTACTTAAGTCGATGAAACGTTGTTTCCCTATCTGGGAACCTACCTGGAAAGGTGAATTTGATAGATTTGTTACATGCATGTAAATTTTATGAAAGTCTATTAAAGAGTTTAATAAAACTTGAATCAAAGTTGTTTAATCATCAAAGTTTTTTACCAAATTAAACAGGTCACTTAGTTAAAATCAGTAGCCAGATTTTCTAAGTTAATGAACCCTAGGTAGAACATTCAGTGGGAAGTAAATGGGGTATATAATACTTCACTTTACCTCTATACGTTTCTCCCTAAAAGTTTACACTGTGAGATCTATCATCGGCCTCGAGGCACCAAGGGTATCCCCCTACGGGTGGAATTTGGGTAGTTCAATACCAAGGTGAATTGAGAGAATGTTCATAGTAAGTGGGAGCGGGACGTGTGACAACATATCCCTCGGTCTCTCTCATTAGGTTGGATAAAATTTTTGTGCATTGCCTCATGGCATGGGTGTCCCCCTAAAGGATGGCAGTTTTGCACAATTCTTTATTTGATCTCCAGAAATGGATAGAGTTGCTTTAGTCTCTTGTTCTAATAAGCTTTTCCCTAAGGTTGACTTATTAGGGCGAGACTCTAGGACCTAAAATGAGGGATTACACTTACACAGAATTGTTAAGGATGTTAATAAATTCTGGACCAAACAATGTTGACTATTAGATTCAATTACAAAGAGTTGTTTCTGTCTAATGGTTGAGAATGTCTCATTTCAGTGAAGGGACACTTGATCACCCTACGGTGACTTTTGTCCTACCTCATTGAAATATCATTGCAAAATAGATGTCACTTAGGGTGCACTAGACTATTTTACTAAAACTTGATTGGTTTTCTAAAAGTGGTTTAATGCAAGTAGACGTAATTAAGTTTGTTCATTTTTCAGCAATTTTAATTATGGGTACTGCGACTTTAAGCTTACTTGCCACCGATAAATGAACTGACGAAAATTATGCTAGTTGGAAAAACACCATAAACACGATATTGATCATCGATGATCTCTGCTTCGTCCTTATGGAAGAGTTTCCTCCCATTCCACCTCCTACCGCTGCTCGAAACGTTCGAGAAATGTATGAGCATTGCACACACTAGCGAACGAGAAGGCTCGAGCGTATATCTTGGCCAGCCGTAATAAAGTTTTGACATAGAATCATGAGCCCATGGTCACTGCACGCAAGATCATGGAGTCCCTGTGGGGGATGTTCGGACAACCATCCGTACAACTCAAGAATCCTTACCAGAAAGCTTCCTTCACTTCGTTAGCAATGTTGTTCTGAACAGAGTTGACTACAACCTTACAACTCTACTCAACGAGTTGAAAACTTTTCAATCCTTGTTGAAAAGCAAGGAGAAAAAAGGTGAAGTAAATGTTGCTTCATCTTCTAAAATGTTCCACAGAGGTTCGACCTCTAGAACTAAGTCTGTACCTTCTTCTTTCCTACCCTAGAAAATGGAAGAAGAAGAAGTGTAGTAAGGGGAAGGCGTCTGCTAGCCCACAACCTGCTACTCCAAGGTTAGACAACCAGTGTGGGTTAACAAGGTAAAATGTTTCCATTACAATCAAGACGGGCATTGGAAGAGGAACTACTCTAGATATTTGGCAAAAAAGAAGAAGGCCAAACAAGGTAAATGTGATTTACTAGTTTTGGAAATTTGTTTAGTGGAGAATGATGATTCTGTCTGGATTGTTGACTCTAGGGTCACTATGTTTGTTCTTCATTTTAGGGAATTAGTTCCTGGCGGCAGCTTGGTGCTGGTGATATGATGATACAAATTGGAACCGGCACGTTGTCTCAGTTGTGGCAGTGGGAGGTCTCCGGTTAACTTTACAGAACAAATTTCTTATTTTGAATGATGTATTTATAGTTCCCAATTTAAAGAGGAACTTAGTGTCTGTAAAGTATTTGCTAGAATGTAAATATCAATTACATTTTTCTTTTAATGAAGTGTTTATTACTAAGAATGATGTTAATATACGTTCTGCTCAACTAGAAAGTAATTTGTATGTGTTAAGGCCGTTAACAACAAATGCCCTTTATAACATAGAGATGTTTAGAACTGTCGTAACTCAAAATAAGCGACTTAAAATTTCTCCTAAAGAAAATGTCCAGCTTTGGCACCTAAGATTAGGGCACGTTAATCTCAATAGAATTGAGAGGTTCATGAAGAATGGATTTCTAAGCGAGTTAGAAAAAAAAAATTTTACTTGTGTGTGAGTCATGCCTTGAAGGAAAAATGACTAAAAGGCCTTTTATTGGAAAAGGTCATAGAGCCAAAGAACCTCTCGAGCTAGTGCATTCAGACCTTTGTGGCCCGATGAATGTAAGAACCAGGGGAGATTATGAATATTTCATCACTTTCACTGATGATTATTCAAGGTATGGGTACGTTTATTTAATGCAACAGAAGTTTGAGTCTTTTGAAAAGTTCAAAGAAATCAAGGCTGAAGTTGAAAACGCATTAAATAGAACGATTAAAACATTTCAATCTATTCGGGTTTGAGTGTTTTTGGATTCATCATTCCCGAACTATTTGATAGAACATGGAATAGTTTCCCAACTCTCAGCACCTGGTACACCTCAGGAGAATGGTGTATCAAAGAGGAAAAATCAAACCCTGTTGGACATGGTTCGGTCTATGATGAGTTACGCTTTCTTACTGACTCGTTTTGGGGTTATGCAGTGGAGACTGCAACTTATATCCTGAACTGTGTTCCCTTCAAAGGTGTTGCTAGAACACCTTTAGAGTTATGGAATGGTCGTAAAGCTAGTTTTCACCATTTCAAAATCCGGGGTTGCCCAACACATGTGCTTGAGGCTAATCCTAAGAAATTGGAACCACGTTCAAGGTTATACCTATTTGTGTGCTACCCTAAGGGAATGAGAGGAGTTATTTCTATGATCCTAAAGAAAATAAAGTATTTGTATCGAAAAATGCTACTTTTCTTGAGGAGGATCATATAAGGGAGCACGGATCTAGAAGCAAAATCGTGTTGAATGAGTTTTCCAAAGAAACTACTGAATCTTCAACAAGAGTCATTGAAGAGCCTATTACCTCAACAAGAGTGTTGAAGTAGGTTCATCTAGTAGTTTAAATCCACCTCGAGTGTTGAGGGAACCTAGACATAGTGGGAGGGATGTGAACCCACTTATTTGCTATATGAGTTTAACTGAAATCCTAGCTATGGTAGCTGATGGTGAGGTTAAGGATCCATTGTCCTATAAGAAGGCAATGGAAGATGTTGACAAAGATGAATTGATCAAAGCCATGGATATCGAAATGAAGTATGTTTACTTCACTTTAGTTTGAGATCTTGTAGATCAACCTGATAGGGTTAAATCTATAGGTTATGAATGTAGAGACATACAGGTGGATCATGCATTAAGTGATAACCAAAATGGTCAATAGTATATGGATATAGGAGGAAAACCTTCTCCTAGTGATGCTACGGATGCGACCCGCTTTATAGAATAGTTACAAGTGTTGTAACTTGCTACAGATGGATCAATCCTGATCATTCATATGGAGACATGCGAGTGGAGGCATCCTATACAAAGGAGTTTATTTAAGACCGGACCACAAAGTGTTATAGTCTTATTATATAACGTCGTTCATGACAGAGACTTCACTTCACTAGGATGACCATAGGTAATATGACCTCAATCCTGAGTGAGTTGGGAACTCCTGCCTTTGTGGTGGTTCTTTGATTTGCATGGGTGCGAGTGGCCAGATTGCCGACTCAAACCTACCACTTTGGAGATTTTTCTGATTTGAGAGCTGGGAACTCAGCTAAACAAAATGGAATTCACTCCTTCTCCAAAGCAGGGGTAAGTAGATATATTGCTCCCTTAAGGGCTGATTCGAGGCTTGAACAATGTGGCGCCACACACCTTCTCATGGCCCAAGAGGTGTCCACACATAATAGGACTATGTTGTATTGTTCATTAGAGGGATCGGTGGTATTTAAGAAGTTAGATGTAACTACAAGAGCAAAATGGTAAATTGGCCCAACTGTACTTTTGAGCATATGTGAAGAGTTATCATGTTGTTGATTGGTTATATCCGATGGACACAAAAATATATCTGTAGTGAGAAGAGTGCAACTATCGGTCTTTAGTGTAATGCTTGACAGTTAACAGATAGTGGATCTCGTGGCTAAAGAGTTAATCAACTATTCACATACCGTTGGAGCTTCAACCCACAGGTCCATAAGGTTCTCTTGGTAGCTCAATGGATTCAAGTTGAGAATTAGTTTTTGAGTTAGTTATTAGTGTTCAAATTAACAAGAGGGAGTTTGATTATATATGATATGATTAAACTAGTCAATTATATATGATATAGTTGACAGAGATACATTAATTGAAGGAAAAGAATATAAATATGATTTATATCTAGTGGAGAAGAAAAGGACTATGGTTAATATGGTGCATATGATGTGATATTAAATATAGGTTATAAATATAATATGATTATATTTATTTTTAATTAAACAATTATGAGTAATTGTTGTTTTTTCTCCGTAACTGCACGAGATAATGGGAGGTTACATTCAGTTTTCCTAACTGAAGGATAAAATTAAAATAGTTTTCATTTTGCAAAGAGATTGAACAATCGCTTCACGATTAGTACACTACCCATCGTCTAGTAAACAAGGGCATACACGGTAACTCAAGTTTTACTAAACGATCGTGTACACACACGGATTACCTAAACGATCGCATAGTCTTTTCTAAACAATCGTGCGCGAGAGCGATTTAACTAAACGAAAACGATCAGCCCTGTTTTACTAAACGATCGTGCACCTTTTGCTAAACGATCAAACACTCGTCTACACGATAGACACAAATTCTCTCCCACTTGCTTGGTCATTGTAAAGGATTGTAGTTTCTTCATCCCGTCTACCAAATCCAACAGAGCCCACACCTCCTAGATTATCACTCCGAGAATACCGAGGATACTGAGTGGTTGTGTCCTCTTTGTTGCCTGTTCATGTAGAAGACGGTTCAGTGGTGAGCGATAGCATGATTTGGTGGACGATTGGTTTGGCTTGCACAACAATAGCAAGAGGTGCAGTCTCCTAACTAGAGCGATAGATCAAGAAAGAAAAGTTCTTCAAGAGGTATGTCTCTCATTCTTTGTGATTTAAGTTTGAAAAGCATGTTGTAATTTGTTGTTAAATGCATAACTTGTATGTTTGTTAGTGAATGTGGTATTTCTATCACAATGAATTTGGAATGATCTTACTTTCACTCATAGGTACTCTTTGATAAGAGTTCCTTTAGTAAATGGATCTACAAGAGAAAACGGGCTACTGATGGGAAGGTGCAAACCTTCAAGGCTAGACTGGTGGCAAAAGGTTATACCAGGTGGAAGAATTCAACTATGAGGAGACTTTCTCGCCTCTAACCATGCTAAGGTCTATCCGAATCCTCTAATCCATTGCCTCATATTATGACTATGAGATATGAAAAATGGATGTCAAGACTGCTTTTCTGAATGACAATCTTGAGGAGACCATTTATATGGTGCAATCTGAGAGATTCATAGTCCAAGGTCAAGAGCAAAAGGTTTGCAAGCTTAATCGGTCCATTTATAGACTAAAACAGGCATCTCGATCTTGGAATATAAAGTTTGATACAACGATCAAATCTTATGGTTTTGATCAAAACGTTGATGAGCCTTTTGTCTACAAGAAGATTATCAACAGTTCAGTAGTTTTTCTAGTGTTGTATGTAGATGATATCCTACTCATTGGGAATGATGTAAGCTTACTGACTACAATTAAGAACTGGCTAGTGACCCAATTCCAAATGAAAGATTTGGGAAAGACTCAGTTAGTTCTTGGTATTCAGATCTTTCGAGATCGAATGAACAAAATGCTAGCACTTTCTTAGGTATCGTATATTGACAAGATGTTGATCAAGTATTCGATGCAGAACTCCAAGATAAGCCTATTGCCTTTTAGGCACGAAGTTACTTTATCTAAGGAACAGTGTACTAAGACACCTCAAGATGTTGAAGAAATGAGACAAGTCCCCTGTGCATCTGTCGTGGGCAGTTGGATGTATGCAATGTTATGTAGTAGACCTGACATCTGCTATGTAGTGGGGATAGTTATTAGATATCAACTTAATCTAGGATATGATCATTAGACAGCCGTTAAGAACATCCTCAAGTATCTATGGAGAACGAAGGACTACATGCTTGTGTATGGTTCTAAGAATTTGATCCTTACAGGATACACGAATTTTGATTTTTAGACTGATAGGGATTCTTGAAAATCCACTTCAAGATCAGTGTTCACTCTTAACGGAGGAACTGTAGTATGGCGAAGCACCAAGCAGGGGTGCATCGCGGACTCCACCATGGAGGCTGAGTATGTAGCGGCTTGTGAATCTGCTAAAGAATTCGTTTGGCTCAGGAAATTCGTGACTGATTTGAAAGTTGTTCAAGACATGTCAAAGGCCATCACATTTTATGGGGATAATAGTGGTGTTATGGCTAATTCCCATGAGCCTATGAGTCATAAGTGCGACAAGCACATCCAGTGAAAGTATCATCTCATCCGAGAGAATGTGCATCGAGGGGATGTGATTTTCACGAAGATAGCTTCGGAAAAAAACGTTGCCGATTCGTTTACGAAGGCCCTCACGACTATAGTATTTAAGGATCACTTACAGAGTATGAGTCTATGAGACAGGCCACGGCTTGACTAGGGAAAGTGGGAGATCTTGTACTAAGCATGTTATGCCCTAGTTTATTGTTTTGTGTACTTGTAATTTGATTATCTTATACACTCCACTAGCTTTAGGACAAATGGGAGATTGTTGAGGTTGATGCTCTAAATCTCGTAGGCTTTTATAGTTTGTAAACCTTGTATTAATAAACTTGTATATGATTTATAATATATGATATTTTATTCACTTTGTCTATGTAATATATGATATTTTAGTTGCATTAACCACAAACCAATAAACTAACATCCAAGATTATCATTGTAACTTAAACATGTATGTGGAGACATATAAGTGGATCATGTTTAAGTGATAACCTAAATGGCCTGTAGTATATGGATAAGGCTAGATACCTTATCCTGGTAACACTACGAGTACGACCCGATTTGTAGATGTTACAAATGTTGTAAAGTGCTACAAATGATCTGATCCTGATCATTCATGTATTAGACATGCGAGCGGGGATATTCCATACAAAGGAGTTTGTATAAGATCGAACCACGAAATTCTTAGTCTCATTATCTAATATCGTTCATAATAGAGACGTTCATTTCACTAGGATGATCATAGGTAACATGACCTTAATCCTAAGTGAGTTATGAACTCTTGCCTATGAGGGCGGTCCTTTGATTTGTATGGGTGAGAGTGGCCAGAGTGCTGACTCAATAAGCCTACCATTTTGAGGATTCGTCTGATTGGGGTGTTGGGGACTCAGCTACATAAGATGAAATTCACGCCTTCCCTGAAGTAGGGGTAAGTAGATAAATTTCTCCCTTAAGAGTTGATTCTGGGTCTTGAACAATATGGCACCATACCCTCTCCTTGCCCAAGAGGGGTTTAGTCATAGTGGGACTATGATCTATTGTTCATTAGAGGAATCGGTGGTACTTAAGGATTTAGATATATCTATAGATTATATTGTATGTGATGCAATATTAAAACTATAGGTTATAAATATAACATGATAAATTGTTATCATATTTATTTATATTATTAATTATAAATATAACATGATAAGTTGGTTATCCCTTTTTTCTCTCTAACCACTTAGTGGGAGGTTAGTTGGTTTTTATGGAAAAGTGGAATAAATAAAATATGATTTTATTTTTCCAAAACCTAACACATCAGAATCTATAAGTGCCTATACGATAGAGTTTAGAATAAACGATTGAAGCACTTTTCTACACGATAGTGTGTTCTTATTTAATCGTCTTCTTCCTCCAATCTCACAAACTCCCTCCTAATCAAAATAGTCAGAGCCAACCACTTATGGGTTCTCACCCTAAGAATATCGAGGTCACCAAGTGGTAGTTTCTTCCTGTTTCGGTTCAAGTTCTATTGCTATTTGTTTGAGGAGTTTGTGTTTGTTCGAAGAGTTCGTGACAATTCGAGGAATTTACGTGAAGAAGAGTTCTTCAAAGGTATAATCATTTGAACCCTCTTTGTAGTTCAATAACATGTTGTAATTTTGTTAAGATGCATAATTTGTATGTTTTACTGTAAATGTTTATTTTCAATTGAAATGGGATTTGGACAATCCGCATCTGCTCATGGATCTTTTAAATCGAGTTTATTCAATCCTCCCACTACATCGGGGCACCTTCAATTCTTTGAGTAAGATGCATCTAACTTGTCTCAATAACTTTTGTTACGAGATCAGTTTAATCAATAACTTTTAGTTATATTCATTTTGCATTTATGGAAACTAGATATAATACATGATCATCTCTTATACATGTACTTTTCTAAGAAATTTAGCATTTGTCAATAAAAATACTTGATTTTCTTCTAAAATTGAAGGAGTACAATACTTTTTGGTCGCCTACAGATAGACATACTATTTGAACAATGTTTCAATGCCTTAGGGTTTTGACACTAACACATGTGCCAATCTTTTTACCAAAATTTCTAAAACTATGTAAACTGATGGAAAAATAGAAGCATGCACATCAAAAGAGATGGATCATAATGCTCTAATTACAAGTAAATAAATAAGGATTAAACATGCTGATAACTTGTAGAAATACAAGTTATTAAAGCACAAACTATTAAGAAAATGAGAGAAAGCCATAGTAAATAGGCAATATTACAATTGAACGCACCAAACTAGAAGCAAAATTCTGATTTCTAACTCTCATCGCATAGAAGCAATTAAACTGAGTTAATCTTGTATTTTTGTGCTTGAACAAGGAGATAGCAATCTCCTAAGTTGGCAATCCAACGGAACAAGGCGATAGCGCAATCTCCTGAGTTGGCGATCCAATGGTACAAGGTGATAACGCGATCTCCTGAGTTGGCGATTCAATGGTATAAAGCGATAGCACGATCTCCTGAGTTGGCGATCCAATGGTAATTCAAAGACGAACGTGTGATGACCTTACATAAAAGCGGTGACCTAATGTGATAAAACATGATGGAACGTGAAGCCAATAGCAGTCAAATCAGAAATTTAGTTGGCGGCCATTGAAGACCATGTTGTTGCAAATCCATTGAACCTCTAGTGACCATCAGACGGCACGACAGGGTATGAAAATTAATGCGACCCATCCATACAATCATTAGTAAGATGGAGAACTGTTTTTGGAAGTCTATAAATACCATTCTATACTACCAAACCAAAGGGAATGAATTTCGGGAGGTCGAAAGACTACCGAAACAACACGGAAGAGAAACACCAACCCACACCTAATCCTTGTGAGAGCAAGAGTTTATAAATTAGAAAAGAATTGGAGTGCTAAAAGCTATGTAAACGCCAGAGGAAGCAAGACACTACCTACCTACCTGGCTTAACATTTACATCATCTATTGTTTTGTACTTGAGCATTTTATTTGCAAGAATGGAATTTACATTGCAATCTATGTTCATTCTTTTCACGCCATACATGAGTAGCTAAATTTGTGAATGGGTTGAGAAGTACTCAGCTATGACCTAAGTTATGTACTTCATGCGATCATCTTGTCTTATGTATGCTTCATTCACCACTTTGAGTACTTGAAAGAGTAGTCTAAAGACATAGAATCTAGGCTTGAAAGAGTCATATTAGATCTCATAAGCAAGAGTAGAGAAGACTTAGAAATAAGTTATATTTGCTGCATTCCCTACACATCGCATGCATCCTAGACATAGGAAATGTGTCCATATGCATTGAGAAATGTACTGCTTAATGTTTGTGTATAGCATGATTGCATGACTTGTAGAATATCTTAAGAAATGTTAGCAAAACCTCTTGTCAACCCTGTATCGCATATTTGTTACAATACTAATGCGTTATTTTATGATGTAGAATTATGGATGAAATGCGATGATGAAATTGTGTTAAGCACTCAAGTTTTCTCAGTGGAATCCAAGTGTAAACCCCACCGAGTTTCATGGTAAGTCCAAGGTCGAACTCAGGGACTTGGGAAAACAGGTTTCAGTGGTAATTTTTGGAAAACTTTGCGGTAACCGGTAACTCAATTAATTGTTGGTTTGTTTGTTAATTGCGGTAATAAAAAAAATAAACAAATGCTGCGGATTTGAGAAAATTCTGATTGTGTGATAGATGCACTGAGTATGCGGATGAACGGGTTGAGAAGGTCTTTAGCTAGCGTTACTTAGGAATGCGTCAGATTATGCGATCATGCTACAACCATGCACAGCAAGTCATTTTCCAATGCAAATGCGATGCTTCTAAGTCTAGGACGCATGTGTTGAATTCAAAGTATCCATAGAGCTTATTCCTAAGTCTCTACTCTTTTCCTATACGATGATGCAAGATGCACAAAGGCAAGGTGACCGCACACAATCATATCCTATCTCTAGGAAGCATGCGATGCGTTAATAGCAAACAATGCTTATTCCTAAGCTCTTATCTCTTGATTATGCATTCTAATCTGACTCTCCCGAGCCTAGATTATGATCTGACCTTCCAAGCCTAGATCATGTCCTGAGACTACCCTCCCAGTATCTCTAATGAACAAATGAAGCATACATAATACAAGATAATCGCATAGAATGAAGATCCCCAATTAAGCTAGCTAAGTGCTTCTCAACTCATTCAACATATTTAGCTATTCATGCGTAAATAACGGAGAGTGAACAGATACAGAGAATCAAATTCCATTCCTATAAATGAGTTGAATACAAATAACAATGGAAGATAAAGGTAGAGAGCCTGGTAGCAATCCCTTGTTGACCGAGGCTTTTACACGAGCAATCTCTATTCGGATCAAAAGATATTCCTGCTTCTGCAAGAGTCGTCCCTCTCTCTGATCTTGAAGCTTCCGATGCTCTCCCAAGCTTATCGGAACGATATTTCGGCACAACTCCCTTCTCTCGCGTCCGCCTTAGAAAAAAAGAAAATCTAAGAGCAAGGCTAAACTATAAACAGAACATGTGAACTCGGAACTTTCGAACTGGTGAGCCTCTTTTCTGAAGGATGCCTTCGGTATCTATAGAGCTTCTGGGGTGAAAGGCGACTTCTCTCTTATGATTGCACCGATGGGATGGCTTTAATTCCCTAACTGATGCGCCGAATATTTGTCACCGAAAAGCTTAATGTACTTGTTATCGTTAGCGGCTGTCAACTTAATTCGGATTCGACCGTCATCAGCTTTCTGTTCCATCGTGATTAATTATGCCTTTCACCCAGATGCGCCCACCAAGTTGCCCCGACTCTATGCGGCAATCCTTCTTGAGCAGATGTTTGCGAACACAAATCACTGCAAGGCCTTGCGGCAATGCTGTGCTCATCCACTAATTTCTTATGATCGCTCTGTTCGTCTTGCGTCAACGCATATTCTACATAAAAATACAAAAATCAACCATTTCTATGCGATGACCGCATGCGATCGCAATGTTATGAATTTAATGCTTTTTGGACGCAATCTAACATATTTTATCAACGCAAGCCAGCATTGTTTAAGAACTTAGTACTATGATAACGTGCATTTCTGCCCGTTATCAAATACCACTTTTCCAATGCTTTGCATTTAATTTAAATCGCCTTAAGAAATCAAAATCAATCACCATCCAATTTCTTAAACTTAAAATAGCAATAAGATCAGAGATAGAGTATGTCGTATATCTACCAGTAATCCCTGCGTTTGACCCTAGACTTACCAGGACCCTAAGAAGGCTTATACTTGGGTTTTGTAAGGAAAACTTGCATAATCATCACATCCACACACCCTTTCATCACATGATAATGCATCACATCCACACACCCTTTCATCGCATGATAAACCATCGCATCACATACAAAGAGAGTTAGAAATATAACCTTTGTAGTTTCCACAAGTATCTTCGTGTCCACTAGCAATCGGCACCACCAACGGTAAATCCTCGCTATTCTCCAGTTGAAAAACACGGTTGTGGGACCAAAATATTAGTGAACGATAGGAAATTTCACTAACTAATTTGGAGAGTCAATGAGATTTTGTGGAAGATAAATGTCAAAAGTCAAAGAAGCATTAGTTTTTGGCATTTGAAAAACAAAACCTATTTATGATCAAAACACATACAAAAACTCTTCTTGCATGACCTCCACCTCAAACTCTATTAACATGTTAAAATTAGGTGTCAAGCTTATAATGAAACATTTCATAATCCATTTAGCTAGTGGAAAAATCCAACAAATGGATTTTTCCACTAATTAATTTTTTTATTACAATAAAATTATAATAAATCAATTTAAAAAAATATATATGAAATAAATTTTTCATATTGTAGAAATTATTTAAATAAAACAATTTTAATTAAATAAAATAAATAATTTAATATCACACATTAAATTGTCTTTGACACCTAATTTTGATTAATCACATTAATCAATTTTTAAAATACTTTCATGCTAATATTTTATTTAATATAAAATATACTTCAAAAATAAATTATTTAATTGTAAATTATACCTCATATAAAATAGAATTTTCCCTAAAGATTGAATTTGAACATTTCAAATTCTCACTTTACCTTGTTCTTCAATTTTATCCGTAGTGAGCTAGCAAGGATACCCGATGGACCTACAAATCATGGGCTCCAACAATCTGAGACTTACCGGTCAAACTCTTTAACCTAGTTAATCAACATTCGTTAACTAACTGGACTGCTCAATAGCCTATAGTTGCACTCCCCTCACTGTAGATATATTTTGTGTCCATTTGATATAACTGTCATCGATAAGTTGATCCTTCACTAGTTGTTCGTAACTTTAACTTGGTAAATTATCATTTTACCCTTGAGTTACATATTTTCTCCTTAAGTACCATTGTCCCTCTAATGAACAATTGATTTAGGATCTTAATCACTAAATCTGTTCCCTTTCAAGCCAACGAGATGATGGGGCCCCTTGTTCAAGACTCAGGATCATCCCTTAAGGAAACAACCTTTCTACTATTCCTAAAATAGGTAGGAGTGAACTCCATCTTGCAAATTCTATGTCTCTAGCTATCTACCGAGTCTTATCCCTGAAATTGGAGGCTTATTAAGCAGCATTGTTGATCTTACCCTCACCTATACAAATTAAAGGACAATCTCGAATAAACAAGATTTCATAAATAGCTAGGATTTAGAACAAATTATCTATGTCATCAAGAGGTGAAATTAATCAGTGTTAACAGTAAAATGTGTTAATATGTAACAATAACATTTTTCTTTATTTGCAGCTTTGGCCTTGCCTTTGCAGCCAGTAAAAGCCTTCTTTTTCCCCTCACACTATTTCGTAGAAATACTTTAATTCTTAGATGAAGAAGCAGAGTCAGACTTAATTTTAGAGGACGATTCGTTGGAATATAAAGAACACATGCACAGTGGAAGCAAGGATCGATAATATTCTAATTACATAAAAACAAGAATAAGCATGCATAAGTGATAGAAATTACAATCTTTGTAGAATACATCGCAATCTTCCTCTCTCAAGCTCGATCGACACCACCAACGGCAAATCCTCGCTATTCTCCGATTGAAGAATACAGTGGCGGGATTGTTTTGTTAGTGAAGACAAGGGAAAATCACTTTAGTAAAAGGTGAGTAAAGAGATTTTGGTGGAACAGTTTAGATCAAAGGTCAAAGAAGCATTAGTTTTTACAAAATTCAAAAATCAAACTATTTACAGAAAAATACATACAAAATCCTATCTTGCGTATCTTCCACCTCAAACTCTACTAGCATGTAATGTAATCTTTAGGTGTCAAGCTTGAGAAGTGTCACTTCAAAGTCCACTTCAAAGTCCACTTAGTTAGTGGAAAAATCCAACAATTGGATTTTTCCACAAATTAATTTTTTTATTATTAAAAAAATGAAATACAGTTTTTCAATTTTTAGAAAATTATTTAATTAAAATAATTTCAATTAAATAAAATAAACAAATTTAATATCATATATTAAATTGTTTTTGATATCTAGCTTTGATTAACCACATTAATCAAGTTTAAAAAATATTTTCAACTAATGATCATGTATACTCTAAAAAATAATTAATTAATAAATTAATTATTTAATTATAAATTATATCTCATATAAAATACAATTTTCCCTAAATTCCAAATTTGAACATTTCAAATTCTTACTTCACTTAATTCTTCAATTTTGACCGCAATGAGCTAGCAAGGAGACCCGATGGACCTACAGATCATGAGCTCCAATGATCCGAGACTAATTGTTCACAGATGATCTGATCCTGATCATTCGTGTTGGAGACATGAGAGTGGGGGCATCCTATACAAAGAGTTTGTATAAGACCTAACCACCAAATGTTAACGTCTCGTTATATAACATCGTTCATGACAGAGACTTCACTTCACTAGGATGACTATAAGTAACATGACCTCAATCCTGAGTGAGTTGGGAACTCCTGCCATTGAGGGCGGTCCTTTGATTTTTATGGGTGCGAGTGGCCAGTTCACCGATTCAAACCTACCATTTTGGGGATTCGTCTGATTTGGGAGCTGGAACCTCAGCAACACAAGATAGAATTCACTCATTCCCCGAGGTAGGGGTAAGTAGATAGATAGCTCCCTTAAGGACTGATTTCGGGGCTTGAACAACGTGGCGCCACACACCTTCTCTTGGCCCGAGAGGTGGTCACACATAGTTGGACTATGTTGTATTGTTCATTAGAGGAACCAGTGGTACTTAAGGAGTGAAATGTAACTACAGGGGCAAAACGGTAATTTGGCTCAGTTATACTTACGAGCATCTGTGAAGGGTCATCATACTCATGACTGGTTATATCCGATGGACACAGAAATATATTTGTGGTAAGAAGAGTTCAGCTATAAGTCTTTAGTGGAATGTCTAACAGTTAACGGATGGTAGATCTCGTGGCTAAAGAGTTTAATCAGCTATTCACGGACCGTTGGAGCTTCGAGCCACAGGTCCATTAAGTCCCCTTGGTAGCTTGGATAAGGTCGAGAACCAGTATTTGGGTTAATTTGAAATGTTCAAATTGACAAGAGGAAGTTCGATTATATATGATATAATTGGACTGGTTAATTATATATGATATAATTGGCTAAATGTATGAGATACATTATTTTGGAGGAAATTATATATAAATATGATTTATATTAAGTAGAGGAGAAAATACTATAGTAGATATGTGATATCAAACTATAGGATAAAAATATAATATGATTATATTTATTAATTAATTAGTTGGTTAATTATATGATAATCAATCCAATTTTTATGTTCGGACGTGGGTTGGTGGGCAACGTTGGTTATTGTAATCGATGAGTTAAAATGAAAAATGTTTTGATTTTGAATTCCCAGTCGTTCAATCGCCCGAAGAGAAAAGTGTAAGCGCACTGGTGTTGATCAAAACGATCGCTTAAGCATTTTTGAGAGACTATAAAATAGCTCTTCTTCGTCTAAATGACCGTCCACCTCGCGCTAAACTTTCGCACACTGTCGCCTACACGATCGGATAGCTTCTCTAAACGATCGTATAGTGTGCTGTTTTTACTAAACGATCATGTACCTTTTCCTAAACGATCGTTCAGTAAATCCTACACGATCATGTAGCTCCTCCTAAACGATAAGCATTTCTGCTATTCGATAGCGGCTTTTTCCCTTCCACTTGCTTATCACCTACACGATTCATGTTCCTCCTTCCTCTACCAAATTCACCAAAGCCCACCCTTTGGTTATCACTCCGAGAATACTCGGGTCTCTTTAGTGGTGGTGTTATCCCCGCGGCGTTCGTGTTCGTGCTGCTCTTGTCGAATAGTTCAGTTCGCATTTGAGCCAGGGTTTGAAGGACACTCCTCTGTTAAAAAGAACCTTAAATCATTTATCACCAGTATTGTATTCAAATTCGATTTCCATATAGCATAATTGTCCCCAGTCAATTTATCAGAATCCAACAACTGTATTAATAAACTAGTCATTTTGAAAATGTAAATAAATTCTATTTGTGAATTTCTTTTAAGTCCAATCATATTTTAGTAAAGTAATAATATACCCAAATTTCATTATTTTATTTGCAACGATACTATAGTGAGTCAAAATAAGTGCTACCGAGGGGTAGTCAAATACTCCTTCACTAAAGCAAGATATTCTTGACTAAATACTATCTCCAGAATAACTCATTTTCTGATAGCCATTTAGTTACCATTTTTTGTTAAGAACTTACCAACACTTAGTAATTTTGTAAGTATAACCCTCCATTTTCAGATCCTAGAGATTAGCGGCCCCAACGATGCTACCGAATTGGAGAGTCAAGGTTGGAAATCGACCTAAGAAATCTTGTCCATTTTTGGACCTTGAGTTTTTCCGAATCCTATATTACAACCCTCTGGGGGGATAGTCGCCATAATGTGTGGCCCTGGTATGGATTAGATGTGAAGTCTTCATAGCTTAGTTTTGAGTGGTCTATTGCGATAGACTTGATGAAGCAATTAACGTGATTGTGAAGGTGTGGCCACCTTCTATGGAAAATATTAAGGGTATTTTTCTAGAGCTTTCACGTTGACCCGAGGTTCTATGTGCATGGCCTTAAATGACACGCTTTTATCGTGGAATCGATAGAAATTTAAGGAGTAAAACGTATTATGAAGGTCTCAACCATAATTAATGAAAGTTTAAGAGGTAACTCACTCACTCTAATCAAGTTATTGCCCTACTTCACTATGCATCAATTCAAATTGAAAGATATTGATGTTTAAGTTTATTCTCGTATATTTGCTCAAATAAATTATGTATTATTTTTTAATTGCTAATCATTCGTGGGGGATTGTTGGGAATGACTAGTCAAGTAGTCATTTGCTAGAATGACTTGTAATAAAATTAGTCAAAGATTTCTAAAAGTATTTTCATATTTAATTTAAATAGAAAATGATTTTCTGTATTTAATTTAGATATATAGCGCTTTCCTCTTTAATTTAAATATGAATCGTTTTTCTATTTAATTTAGATATGAGACATTTTTGTATTTAATTAAGATTTGAAGCATTTTTGTTGGATTCTTATAAAAAGAAAAATGATTTATTTAGTCCATTGGAGTGAAATTTGAGTTTGACATGATATTTCTCTCTATTAAAAATGATTTAATTATGAGCAAAATTTCTACTTGATTCCATTCCTTCTTAGATGATTACACGTCTAAGATGGATGTTGTATTAACCTTAGGGAGCAACCGGCTTCTGGCAATCTAGCATTGAGGTCGTGCCAATTTTGCTTTCAAGGTAGTGAATCTTCCCTGGCAAAACAATGATTTAGATCCAGAATTGACGACAACTAACACTATTAACGTTTGTATTGTTTTATATAATGTACAACTTTTTAAATAACTATTTACAATGTTATATTTTGTTGCTTATATTAAAGGTTTAGTATTATGAAAAATAGTTTTAATCTTTTTAAAAAAGAAAATCAATATGGTATCCTTTTTAAAAATTGATTACATTCAAATTAAGAAAATGTCGATAGATGTTGGTTACTTTGTTTATGTGAAAAAATACTAGATATATAAAATAAATATTAACATTGAAAATAAAATCAAAAGCCTAAGAATTTGCAAAAAGTGAAATATGATTCCAAGAGAATCTAAAGTTGGTAGGACTTGATTTTAATAGATTTAGTAATAATATATTTTACTAAACACAAAAATAGATTAAAACCTTCTATAAATCACTTCTAACGCTCCAAAATCAACCGGAAATGCAAGAAGAAAAGGTAAGTCTCAGAATATATATATATATATAGTATTATTTTTAAATATAAAAAAATAAATCAAAATATTTAACAAAGATAGAAGTTGATAAACACGTCTATCATAATTCTAAAATTTTACTAGATCTTGTAAATAGTTTTAATAGTTTTATCATTTGAAATAATTTCTCTATTTTTTAATTATCTCACATGATTTTCTTATCTAAAAGACAGATATATAAAACGGGAGAATTTAAAATTTTATTCTTTCTCCGATATATATAGACTAAAACGTTATATTTAGAATTTGACATTCTTTTTAAAAATTAGGATATATTTAGTTAAAAAAATTGAAACCAAGGGAATCCAATAAAAATTAAGTTGTATTTCATTATTTCGTGTATTTTTAGATATATGTGTTTTCCAATCGATTAAAAAATTAAATTCCAATCTTACAATAATAATTTAAAATATATTTAATATATTTATAAACTATAAAACTAGTAGAAACTATTATTAATTAATTTACAAATATGTATTATATATTAAAAATTTTCATAGTCATAATTTTTCTAATATTATAAAAATTTTAATATATTTAACAAATTTGAGTTGAGTTATTAACATTTTTTAATATAATTTTGTATTTTAACTTTCCATTTTGAAATTTTAGATACACTTTAAAACATAAAAATATTTGTTGTCATGATTTGGACTATTTACACGGAAAAAGAAAATTAGAAATGTCTACTAAACTCTTACTACCCAAATTTTAATTTAGTATTTTTTTTTTTTTTAAGTTAATCACCTATGTATAGATAACTTTCAAATTATTTTTTTAACCATATATGAAAGAATTGAAATTCTAATCCTCAGACTTGATAATATAAGTTGCTATTTAATCTTTTAGCATGGGTAAAATATGAAAATGAACTAATTATTAAATTAGTTGGAATAATATTCAAGAAGTCGGCAAAAGAGAGTAATTGTTTTAAGTTTTTATTAAGTAGTAAAAGAAAACGTTTAAAATTTGAATGTAGAAGGAAAAGTGAAGTGGATTGGATAGGGAATAACCGAAAAAGATGGAATATATAAAATAGGATTTGAGTAAAGAAAAAGAAAAGAGAACCGCGGGGGTGCACGGTGGAATTGGAACATTGAATAATCACGTGTTAAATAGAGTTTATTGAGAGGTCGGGAATTTCGAGGAAACGTGGAAAGACCGCTTCAAACAAATTGTAAATAATATATATTTCTTTTTAAAAAATTATAAAAAACAAAAAATGGGACCCACTCCTTATTTTCGGCACTGTCGGCACGCCTCCCCCCTCCGCCAGTGGGTTTTGCAACTTGGCCCTCTCCCCTGACTTTCTCTACTTGTCCGCCGCGCCACGCTTTCCACACCTCTTCTTTCTTTATTACCTAAATACCCTCCTTCTTTTCATTATTTACCACTCTCCATTCAACCATTCACTGCTCTGTTCAAAACCCCAATCGCCTAAAAAACATCCTTCTTATTTAATAAAAATTATTTCAATTAAAATTATCCGAACAATTGAGTTTGATCTAAAAAATACTTCTACCAACTCAATTTAACTTATAAACACCTTTGTAATTCACCATATTCTTTCGATCTATAATCCAACTAATAATAATGAATTCAAAAAATATTTTAAATCACTTACTATTATATATATATAACTTTGGAAATGAGAGAGCAAAAAAATTAGTACTTTTCTATATGTAAAAATCTAATATTGTAGGCACTATTTTATCCCTAATTTATTTTCGTTTTTATGCTTTTGAAAATGAAAAAAATAAGAAACAATGAAAGTGTGCTTTTTCAGATATAATGAAAACAAATAATTTATTTTTGTGATCAATTAGATTCTTTGTTTTCGAAAAAAAAAGGTTTTAAGATCATGAACTCAAGAAGACCTTAACTCTTTTTGTATCATGTGGTATAGTTTTTAGATTGAAAAAATTATGGTTCGAACATTTTGTACGACTTTTATTGTCATACCAATTGTCAATTCAACTAATATAACAACTATAACTTAATAAGTCAACTATTACACTACTATTAACAAACTTAGCTTCCTACCATATTTTAAATTAAATAATTTTTAAGAAATAATAGACATGTGTGATTATAAAAGTGTAGAGTAATTCACCTAAAGAAGAAAAGCTGGTATTGCAATGCCAAATAAAGGCTCACTGGCAAATATAATGAAAAGCCATGTTTTGCACAAATATCTTAGTTGTAGTGACATATAATTAATCAAGACTAATTCAATCATCATAATCACTCTAATTTAATCTCATTTGAATATTAATTTGTCTTTAATAGATACCATACCAACATTCAATGCGTATTATCTTATTTATAAAATATTTTCACTTCCATCTTTATCACTTTGATGTAAACGAAAATTAGCCTAATTTAAAGATATATAGATGTAAATTTAATATATTTGATAGAATCATTGTAAGAGATAAAAACAAACAACAAACTATGACGAATATTTCAATGTTTGTTTAGAAATAGCTCCCAACATTTTAGAGTACTTATATTAAGTAAGAAAAAACAAGTTATTTAACAAAGAGGCAACAAAAGTAGAATATGATAAGTTGAGATTTAGGGCAATTTCGTAAATATCTAAAGAAGCAGGGGCAATCACGAGAAATCGCCTCTAATTTCGTCCCTAATTAAGGTGTTAAGTAAATAATTGCTTTTCTTCCTCGCTCTCTCCTATTTTTATATATATTATTTAAAACACGTGCTTTAATCCATTAAATTAATCAAATTAATAATTTTCAAAAGACAATCCGATAAAGACACCAAAGAAAATAAAAATAAAAATAAAAATAAAAAAACAAGAAGTTGCAAGGAAGGTAGCTCTTCTTTATATTCTTCCTGTGATCTCCAAAGTTTGTAAGTTCCACAAGCATCAAAAGAAATTTGAACAAACACCCAAGAGTTCTTCAGATCTGAAAAATTCAAGTTTTAATTCCAAATTCCCATAGTTTTTTCTTTTCATTCCACTATGTCCACTACCTCCGACAACTCCACCGCCGCCGCCGCCGGACGGAGGTCCGGCAAGGTACCGGAGAAGTCTAGTTTTGCTCAGACCTGTAATCTGCTGAGTCAATACTTGAAAGAGAAGAGAAGCCTTGGAATTACCCCAAAAGGTATTTTACTTTTCTGGAATTTGAAAATGTATAATTAAATTCAAACCATTTTGCACCTGATTCATATTAACTTTGTTGGGTTGTGTTTCAGATGAGTTTCCGACGACTCGGCCACCGGCGATAATGGATTTATTGACGAACATGGAAAACCCAGAAGAGAAATCTGGTACTGCAGCTGAGCCGCCGTCATCTGCGACACAGATGACCATTTTTTATGACGGAAAAGTGTTGGTGTTTAATGATTTATCGTCGGAGAGGGCGGAGGAGATCATGGCCATGGCCGGTAAAGGAATTGTGCCTTTGTCCAGATCTACCGAACCAACAACAATCGCCGGAGAACAACCTGTGACCAAAGTCTCCAGCGATTTACCCATTGCAAGAAGAGCTTCCCTGCATCGATTCTTCGAGAAAAGAAAAGACAGGTAATGAGATTCAAAACCCATTTTGAATTTTCTTAAAATTTTTTGAATCTTCTTAAAATTAAAGATTAATTGTATTTTTTCTTTCATTTGGCTTTTTTCAGAGTTGCAGCAAGATCCCCATACCAAGTGAATTCACCTAGCGAAAGCTACAGATTCAAGAAGGGAAACCAGCAATCTTCAAACCAGTTCGATCTAAATTTATAGGGAAATATTATGGTTAAGATTATGGTAAAATTCTGACATTACAGTCATGGATGGCCTCGATCCATGGCGATCTGCATAGTGGAATCGACTTTGTTCTGATCTTGGAAACCGATACCCAAACAAATGAACAGATGCCGACTTCTTTTTTACATTTCAACGAACACATATTTTTTTTCTTAATTTATTAACAGTAATAGATATGCAAATTAATGGTGAATTGGAAACTGAGACAAATGTATATCCATCTTAGTTTATTGCATCTCTCAATTTTCGTATGCTCCAAACAAAAATCTTTCAAGTTCCATGTTATATAGTGTCTAATTCAAAGCTACGACTTACTTTTTGTAATTAATTAATAATGAAAGAAATAATTCATTTATCTTATAATTTGTGAGTTTTTTTCATCGGAATTATTAAATTGGTTTATAGCTTTGTTTTTCTTGAATTACATATATATTCTTTTAGAATATTACTTGTGAAAACACCCATTTTCTTTTTCCTACGTAAATTCAAAAGGAAGATTAAATTTTATGTTCGTAATGTTTATGAAGACTTTTATCTTAGTGGAAAGAAAAAAAGGGAAGATGGGAAAAGAAGAAGATGATAATAAATAGTAAAAACATAGTTTTTTTTTTTAAAAAAAAATAAAAACTTAAAAATAAAGACGCAGAAACTAAAATTGAAGTGAGGCATGTGTTTATGTTTTTTTTTTTTTTTTTTTTTTTTTAATATGCGAGATGAAAGAATCCAACTTTTCATTTTAAAATTGGTAGTACAAACACAAACATTATACCAATTAAATTATGTTAATTTTATTCACGTTTATATTTGTATGTTAGATAATGGGTGGTTTAGCAAGTAGGAAATGATTAAAGAGGAATTAAATTTGAAATTAAAAAGGAAGGCAAATTAATTATTTTATTGTTTTTCCCCAAGGAATCGTTAGTAGAGAGAAAGAATGGTTGGAGGGAAGAAAAAATGTGGTAAAAAGAAATAGGGGAGGTGAGACTTGGAGTTAACAAAAATTGAAGGTGAAATGGTGATAGGCAACACATATATTAAGGAGAAATATATAAGTAATTTTAAGCTTAAGAATGGAAAATTTTGAAGGATTATGAAATTTAGTGAAGGCTTGTATTTGGTGAGTTTTCTTTCTAAACAACTGTAATTCTTTTATAAGGAGATGAGATATTTTGGATTGGAAAATTTCACAAAATGACTCAAAACCCAAAACTTTTCTACCAATGACTTATTTCTAAAAACTTTTCTAGCACTAACTTTTTTCCTATGCGAAATATCAAAATTACCCATGATTTTTAAAAAGCCTTTAGACCACCACATTTCTTCTTCCTTCTACAATTTCTTTAGCCCTTCATTCAATGTGTATTCAATATACCACCAATATTCCACCAAAACATTTATTCCCAACTAATATTCTGAAGAGAATAGAACGTCTCTCTCATTATTCACTTTCTGTTGTCGAACATCTCTCTCATCTCGTAGCTTTCTCTCAGATTTCCTCAGCCCTTCGGATTCTCTGGTAGCTTTCTCTCATAGCTTTCATCGTTGGATTCTGTCCACATTTCTTCTTCCTTCAATGGTTTTTTCAGCCCTTCATTCTATGTACGATTTCTTCTCTCAGATCGCTTTCATAATAACTATCGTTTAGTAAATTATAAACGATCGTGTAGTAATTTATAAATGATCTTTTAGTAAATTATAAACGATCGTGTAGTAATTTATAAATGATCTTTTAGTAAATTATAAACAATCGTTTAGTAATATATGCAAGGAGTAGTAATTATACACTATCGTTTAGTAAATTAGAACGATCGTTTAGTAAAATATAAATGATCGTTTAGTAAATTATAAACGATCGTTTAGTAATTTACTATGTGATGGTTTAGTAATTTATACACGATCGCTTAGTGATTTATACACGATCGTTCACTTATCAATGATTTGTTTATTCAATTGTAGATCAATGGCGCTACTTCGCATCTTTGTACGATTTGGTGGGGATTGGTATGAGTCCGGAAGAAATTATGTTGATGGTCATATGAAAGGTCTGAAATTTAGAAATGATATAACAGTCAGTGAATTAGTGAGTATGATGCACCAACGACTGAATATCGATCCTTATATGTTTGATATACACATCAAATGTTGCTACAATCTGTTGGTCCCGGCTCCCCCAATTGATATAGTCGACGGTGAAGAACTTAGCTTCTTTTTAGAAGGTAATGAGGCATCCCGGATGCCATTATTATTATCAGTTACAGCTGCTAACAGTCATGGAGTACACCAACATTGCAATCCAACTGATAACCTAATCCAATTCATACCATGTCTTCAGTTGATGATCATATTGAGCCATATAACTTGGGGGATGACCGAAGTGAAGCTTGGTTTGGTCAGAACAGTGAACCTAGATGTACTTCACAATTCAATACTGAACATGGATATGGACAAACTTCTTCAACACTTAATATCCATGTTCCAACCCCACCTGCTCCCGTTCCACCGGTTGTGATGCATTCGGTTCTATCATTCCACCGTTCCAACCGAACCATTTGTTGATATACCCGGACCATCAGAGGGCCCATCGTATGACAACCTCGTCACAATACCTCATGATTGTCTGAATGACGAGGATATAAAGGTCGGTCAAATTGTCTTTTCAAAATATGACTTGTCAGTTAAATTATCGATGCTTGCAATAAGAAAGATTGGTGTATGCACGAGGGTCACCAGAAGGATCATATGCTGTTGTTAGGGCATACGACAAGACACTTAAGTTTGCAAATCCAGATACCATATTTGAGGTTGAAGTAGAAGACGGACAATACTTTAAGTATGTCTTCATGGCACTTTGTTCGTGTATCAGGGGTTTTCTAAACTGCATCTGCCCAGTAATCATTGTTGATGGGACCCATTTACATGAGAAATACAATGATATATTGTTAATAGCAATGTGTATTGATGGAAATAATAACATATATCCTATCGCCTTCAGTATTGTAGATGGTGAGAACGATGCATCATGGACTTGGTTCATGACTCATTTGAAGGCTTCAATAGAAGACATTCCCAATCTAGTGATTATATCAGATCGTCACATCTCTATTGTAAAGGCGGTTGCAAGGATATTCCCTGATGCATTTCATGCCCTGTGTATATACCATATTCAGAACAATTTGGTGGACAAATTCAAGAATAAGGACATAATCTCACATTTCTACCTAGCGGCGAAAGCATATAGAATGTCTGAATTTCAGATGTATTAGGCTAAACTCCATCAATATCCTGGTGTGACGGCCTATCTTGAGGAGGTTGGATTATAACGATGGGCAATGGTTTATCAAGTCCATTACAGGTATGACAAAATGACGACAAATATAGTAGAATATCTCAATGGAGTGTTGAAAGATGCCCGAGAACTACCAGTAACAAAGCTATTAGAGCATATATGCGAGTGGCTACAAGGTTGGTTCTATATTCGACATACACGCACAATGGCATGCACAAACATTGTAACTAATTACACAATGAGTATTCTTAAGGAATCAGAATTGATGTCTATAACATATCGTGTTTCTCCGGTGGATATGCATATAATTAATGTGCACGATGGATATTTTGGGGGGTTGGTTGATCTTCATTCACGGATATGTACGTGTATGAAGTTTAATTGCCTCAAGATCCCATACTCCCATGCAATATCTGCAGCGACCCTGAGAAATATTAATGTTCAAACATTATGTGCAAAGTGGTTTACAGTTGAGTGTGTGCTTGCTGCTTACGTCGAACCAATCTTCCCAGTTGGACACAGTCAAGAATGGGTTGGAGATTTTGAACTAATTCTACCACCGCAAAAGGTAGTAAGTGTAAGTCGACGTCAAACCGTTAGGATACCTTCAATTGGAAAGGAGCCACGACAAATACACAGGTATACACGATGTGGTCAGACATGACATAACAAGAAAACGTGTAGACAAACGTTGATAACACCTGACACTAGCCCATCTAGACTAAACAATATGTAATTTTCGCTTTCGCTTCGATTTTTCTGTACAATACCAATTATATTCTATATAACACTAATTCTGTACAAATTTACACTGTACAATATGTAATTTTAGTATAATTATATTCTATACAACACCAATTGTACTGTACAATATGTAATTTTAGCATAAATCTATCTAAACGATCGCTTACTTATTTATTTGCTTAGTTAAATGTACAACACCAATTGTATTCTACAAATTTCGCACAAATTTATCTAAACAAAAACTAAACGATCGCATAACAGTTAACTAAATGATCGCTTAGTGTTATCTAAACGATAGCTTAACAAAACCTAAACGATCGCTTAGTATTATCTAAACAATTGCATAAAAAATCCTAAGTGATCGCTTAGTATTAGCCAAACGATCACTTTATAAATTAGTACACGATCGCGTAATGGATATCGAAACGATCGCGTAACAGTTAGCTAAACGATCGCTTAGTATTATCTAAACAATTGCTTAACAAAACCTAAACGATTACTTAATATTATCTAAACGATCGCATAATGGTATCTAAACGATCGCGGAACAGTTAGCTGAATGATCGCTTAGTATTCTCTAAACGATCGTTTAATAAAAACTATAGTGGATAGCTAAATGATCGCTTAGTATTCTCTACGCGATCGCTTAATAAAAACTATAGTGGATGGTAAACTATCGCTTAGTATTCTCTCCGATCGCTTAATAATATCTATCCGATCACTTAGTAATATCTATCTGATCGCTTAGTAATATCTAAATGCTCGCTAAAAGTATTCGTAAAGCCCTCGTTCACTGTGCGGTCTGAAGGTTTTTGAAAACTGGGGGTAATATTTAAATTTCGCATGGAAAAAAGGTCAGTGGTTGAAAAGTTTTTAGGAAGAGGTCATTGGTAGAAAAGTTTTTGGGTTTCGGGTCATTTCATGAAATTTTCCTTTTGGATAAGGATTTATTATTATAGTCCTGGTTATTACCATTGGGTTATAATAGTTTGTATTTAGGGTGTAGATGATTTTGGTTTGGATTATAATAGTATGTGTTTGAGGGGTAAACTATTTTAGTTTCAGGAGGAAATAGTAAACACTGTAACAAATAATATGAAAAAATAGTAAATGTAAAATAGTAAAACCGATAGCAAATAGTAACTACGGTAGTAAATGAGAGTTTTGAAATTGTGTTGAGAGTAGTTAGTTGGAGATTACAAAATAGTATGTACTGTAGCAAGAGATAGTTATAATAACCTTAGCATAGTAATATATGCAAGGAGTAGTAATTATACACCATCGTTTAGTAAATTAGAACGATCGTTTAGTAAAATATAAATGATCTTTTAGTAATTTACTATGTGATCGTTAGTAAATTATAAACGATCGTTTATTAATTTACTATGTGATCGTTTAGTAATTTATACACGATCGTTCACTTATCAATGATTTGTTTATTCAATTGTAGATCATTGAAGCTACTTCGCATCTTTGTACGATTTGGTGGGGATTGGTATGAGTCCGGAAGAAATTATGTTGGTGGTCATATGAAAGGTCTGAAAGTCAGAAATGATATAACAGACAGTGAATTAGTGAGTATGAAACACCAACGAATGAATATCAATCCGGATATGTTTGATATACACATCAAATGTTGCTACAATCTGTTTGTCCCGGCTCCCCCAATTGACATAGTCGAAGATGAAGAACTTAGCTTCTTTTTCAAAGGCAATGAGGCATCCCGGATGCCATTATTTGTATCAGTTACAACTGCTAACAGTCATGGAGTACACCAACATTGCAATCCAATCGATCAACCCAATCCAATTCATACCATGTCTTCAATTGATGATCATATTGAGCCATATAACTTGGGGGATGAACGAAGTGAAGCTTGGTTTGGTCGGAACAGTGAACCTAGATGTACTTCACAATTCAATACGGAACATGGATATGGACAAATTTCTTCAACACCTAACATCCATGTTCCAACCCCACCTGCTCCGTTCCACCGGTTGTAATGCCTTCGGTTCTAATGCATTTCACCATTCCAACCAAACCATTTGTTGATATACCCGGACCATCAGAGGGCCCATCGTATGAAAACCTCGTTACAATACCTCATGATTGTCTGAATGACGAGGATATAAAGGTCGGTCAAATTTTCTTAGCATAGTAATATATGCAAGGAGTAGTAATTATACACCATCGTTATAATAACCTTAGCATAGTAATATAAATTAGTAAGCGATCGCTTTATAAATTAGTACACGATCGCATAATGGATATCAAAACGATCGCATAACAGTTAGTTAAACGATCGCTTAGTATTATCTAAACGATTGCTTAACAAAACCTAAACGATCGCTTAGTATTATCTAAATGATCGCATAACAACACCTAAGCAATCGCTTAGTATTATCTAAACGATCGCATAATTTGAGAAATTTTATTCGGTATTTAGTAGCATTAACCCACAAAACTAATAAACTAATATCCGAGGTTATTTTCTGTATCTTAAACATGTATGTAGAGGCATACAGGTGGATCATGTTTAAGTGATAACCTAAATGGTCTATAGTATATGGATAAGGTTGAGTACCTTATTCTTGTGACACTACAAATACGATCCGCTTTGTAGTTGTTACAATTTTTATAAAGTGCTATAAATGATCTGATCCTGATCATTCATGTAGAGACATGTGAGCGGGGATGTTCTATACAAAAGGGTTTGTATAAGACCAGACCACGAAATGAATAGTCTCATTATATAACGCCATTAATAATAGAGACATACATTTCACCAGGATGACAATAGGTAACATGACCTAAATCCCGAGTGAGTCGTGAACTCCTGCCTATGAAGGCAGTTCTTTGATTTGTATGGGTGAGAGTGGCCAGATTGTTGACTCAATAAGCCTACCATTTTGGGGATTCATCTGATTGGGGAGCTGGGAACACAACTACACAAGATGGAATTCACCCTTTCCCTAATGTTGAGGTAAGTAGATAAATTGATTCCTTAAAAGCTGATTCTGAGGCTTGAACAATGTGGCGTCACACCTTCTCTTAGCCCGAGAGGGGTTTGGTCATAGTTGGACTATGACTTATTGTTCATTAGAGGGATCAATGGTACTTAAGGAGCTAAATGTAACTACAAGGGCAAAATGGTAATTTTCACCTAGTTGTACTTATGAGTAATCTGTGAAGGGTCATCGCACTATTGGCTAGTTATACCCAATAGACACAAAAATATATATGTAGTACGAAGAGTGCAGCTTTCGGTCTTTAGTGAAATGACTGGTAGTTAATAGATGTTGGATAATTTAATTAAAGGAGTTTAATTAATTATCCAAGTACCATTAGAGCTTCAATCTATAGGTCCATAAGGTCCTCTCTAACTCAACTGGGATTATTGAGAATTAAATTAATTTTGGAAATTAATTGAGGGATTAATTATATATGATATATTTAATTTTAATTAATTATATATGATATAATTAACATAATATATGTGATACACTATAATATAAAGTTTATTGAGAGGATATAAATATTTGAATATGATTC
Source organism: Benincasa hispida (assembly GCF_027475165.1). Classification (NCBI taxonomy): domain Eukaryota; kingdom Viridiplantae; phylum Streptophyta; class Magnoliopsida; order Cucurbitales; family Cucurbitaceae; genus Benincasa; species Benincasa hispida. The sequence continues at coordinate 76,631,993 of NC_143478.1, read as the reverse complement.
AAATATTAATTATATGAATTGGATTCATATAAATGTATTTAATATAAATTTGATTTATATCAAATACCATAGATTATTGAGAGTATTACAAACTATAGGTTATTTTATTTTTTATATAATATAAACCATATGTTATGTTTTATATTTGATATAACACATAACATATTTTATTATTTAAATTTAAATTTATTTTAATTTAAATTTAAATTAAAAGGGAGGGAGTTATTAAAAAAAACTTCCCTCCCCTAATTTCTCTCAGTAATCGTATGATGATGCAGAGGGAGTTATGTGATCGTCTTCTTCCTTCTCCCTGATGGTTCATGTAGACATTTTCAATGTGTATGTGAAGATCTCTGCAAAAAATAATCCTCTCTAGAATTCTTCTCTCTCACTTTTACCAAAATTAAGAGCAAAACCCATAACTCTTGCTCATATTCTCACCCTAAGGAGAATACAAAGGACTCTCTTTTGGTGCTATCCAAATTGTTGGTTGCTGTTTTTGTTCGTGACCTTCTTGAGAGTAGATTGTGAAGGTTTTGGTTCTTCAAGGATAAGTATGATCCAAACCCTAAGTCACCTTCTCTGTTTAATCTCTAATAGCATGTTGTAAATCCTATATTATGCATAATTCTTGTTCTCTGTAATTTTAATTATTGTGAAAATTGGAATTGGGAACGATCCCTGCTTCTGCTTCGGACCTCATAATCCTTCATGATTATATTTGTTATACTATGCATCTTGAGATTACTCGATGAATAGTATGATCACGATTACTTTGCTCACTTTGAGATTACTTGGTGTATAGTACGACCATGTTTTTCGATTGTATATGTTGAGTCCCTCCATATATTGTATCACCATACTTGGATATAGGTTTAGTTGAAGATTCTTACAAGTTTATGTTTATAGTTGCAAGAGAATGCTTATGATTTTTTCTATGTGACACTCTTTCAAGTTTTTAAATTGCTCATGTTTTACCACAATTTCCAAAATTTGAACATCTATTTAGAATGGTGGTATTTCTCCAAATTGTTTCATATCAGTTCTCACCACTCGACTTTTTATCTCAATATTTTGTAATTATTTTTCTACTATGTTGCTCTTATGTTTCAACATAAATTAGCTTATCAGAAACTGCAATCCGTCTCTTCACTGTATTGTGTCAAGTAGTCAAGCATTGAGTTTTTGGTATGAGTATAAATTGTTGTGCTGTGTAAGTCACGTGTTTAATTTAAGCCGAGTTTCAGGTTCAAGGAGCATCTAACAGTAGGTTTCATTACATACTTGGGGTTTATTGTCGTCATAGCTCGTCTTAAGTTCAATAAGGTAATACGGGACAAAGTGTGACAACTATTGAGGGTTGAAATTCATGAATAGACTTGTTTTTATGAATTACATATATTCGTCTACCTTATTATTATTCAGTAATGTAAAATAATGACAAATTAAAAGAAGTTGTGTACATGGTACAAAGTTCTCTCTTCCACATTTACTTTTACATTGGTGTGTCCAATTTTAAGTAATCTCTGCAAATTCTCTAATTTTAATGGAACTTGTATATATAGTACACGAGTGTCTTAATTATTATTCTTTTGCTTTTTTGCGTTTCTTGTATTTTTTTTGTTTATGTTATTGGCATTCCCTAATACTTAAATTATAAAGTTTTTATTTTTCTAAAAAGGGAAAATGATCAATTGTATCCCTTGAAAAGACGACGTGTTTGATCTAGTAATATGATACTGTCCAATTGATCTGAGGCTTGTTTTCAGAAAATAAAACTAAAGGAATAATTAATGAATAAGAATGTGGTCTAGAATCAATTAAGAATAGGTCTAGTTCCAAATTTCAATTTCAATTTCAAATACTTTTCATAAGCTAATTTTCTTGCAGTCCGAAACCAGAAATAGCTAATTGGAAAATGCTTTCTGATAATTCGTAGAAACGCATACAAAATGCCTTTACCTCAAGGAAAAATGCATGAAATTCCTTAATATATCACCAACGCATACAAAAGTAGCATTCTTGTTAGATTTGCTTCACTAACGCATCTGATTGCAGGAACTCAAGAAATTTCACCAAGTGTTCCATACCAAGCTAACGCGAGGGCACGTGTCCAAATATGTCCAACATGGAAGATATTCATTGGCTTGCGCTTTTTCTGTCAAATCACCAGTTGCAGGTATGGGCACCTGATTGGCGGTGTCTGAAAAGCTTTGAAATGGCAAGCGACTGACCAGGACATGGAATTTAATGTGAGTCTTGTCACAAGTTGCTGAGGGAAACACCTACAAATAAGAGGCTTGCTGCCAAGAGAAAGAGGGAGACATTTGAAATTTTAGAGAATTCAGATAGCTAGGAACTCTGTCGTTGCAAGAAGAAGATAAAAGGAAAAGGTTCATTGCCATCGTTGATCAAGAAAGAGTGTTGAAGACCAAACTCGAGAGAGAATCCTTCATCACATCTTCACTAAGTTGGTTGCAACAAGCACTTAGATCAAGCCAAACAGGACAAGAGATTGAACTATGCGGCTTGACTTCTTTCTCTTCTTTTACTTCTCACTTTCATTTACCAGCCATTCAATTAAATTGAAAATGTTGTAAACATATTTGCTATCTTTAAATTTAATCTTATATTTGATAGATCCGCTCTTAATTCCTCTATTTACATTCAATGTGTGGCAGCCATTCTTCGAGTCGTTGCATACTGGAATTTCATGCTTTAACCATCTTGATCACTTGATTGAAGTTATTTCTCAATTAAATTGTTTGAGAGAGTAGGTTAACTAAAGAGCGCTTTGAGTCAAACGCATAGTAGGTTTAGAGATAAAACTACTTGCGATTACTTGTACTATTCTCTGTCTTCAGTGCATGCACCTTAGAGATAGGAATACATGTGACATTCATATTGAGAAATGCTGAACAACATGGCTTAAGGAACAGAAACCTAATGTATACACACACACTTGGTTTGTAATCAAGCATCCATATCACCTTCATTCCACTCTCACGCTTTCATACACATGTTCATCTAGCTTGGGATCGACAAATAACCCCCCTAAACAGTTAGCACCGTTCACCCATAGATTCCCTTTTTCCCCTTGAACTCCTATGTTTTCTTGCATGTATGCATTGAAGTTAGTATAAATAATCTTCACTCTCATTAATCTGGAACCCATCTACAATTGAGACAATGCGAGGACTGCATTAGATTGTCAAAAATCCCTATGTTCGACCCTGAACATACCAAAAAGCTTGAGTCAGATTTATACTTGGGTTTGATTTAGGAAAGCTTGTACGCATTGTATGTAAACTACAACCACCTCAACGCATCGCCTATTCTTCTCACATAGAGAAGTAATTCATCAGTCATCACCATTCACCTAAGCATGTATATGGAGACATACAAGTGGATCGTGCTTTAAGTGATAACCTAAATGGTCTGTAGTATATGGATAAAGGAGGGAAACCTTATCCTGGTGACGCTACAACTGTGGCCCACTTTGTAGATGTTACAAATGTTGTAAAGTTCTACAAATGGTCTGATCCTGGTCATTCATGTATTAGACATGTGAGCGGGGATGCTCTATACAAAGGACTTTGTATAAGACCGGATCACGAAATATTTAGTCTCGTTATATAACACCGTTCATGACAGAGACTTTCATTTTACTAGGATGACCATATGTAACATGATCTTAATCCTAAGTGAGTTGTGAACTTCTGCCTATGAGGGTGGTCCTTTGATTTGCATGGGTGCGAGTAGCCAGATCGCTGACTTAAACCTATCACTTTGGAGATTCGTCTGATTAGGGAGCTGAGAACTTAGCTACACAAGACAAATTTCACTCCTTCCCTGAAGCGGGGGTAAGTACATAAATTGTTCCCTTAAAGGCTGACTCTGGGGCTTGAACAATGTGGTGCCACACCTTCCTTTGGCCCGAGAAGTGTTTACTCATAGTAGAACTATGACGTATTGTTCATTAGAGGAATCAGTGGTACTTAAGGAGTTAGATGTAACTACAGGGGCAAAACGATAAATTGGCTCAATTGTACTTACGAGAAATTTGTGAAGGGTCATCGTACTGTTGATTGGTTATATCCAATGGACACAGAAATATATTTGTAGTGCGAAGAGTACAACTGTCGGTCTTTAATGGAATGCCCGACAGTTAACGAATGGTGGATATCGTGATTAAAATGTTTAGTTAGTTATTCAAGTACCGTTGGAGCTTCAAGCTACAAGTCTATAAGGTCCGCTTGGTAGCTCAATGGATTCATGTTGAGAATCAGTTTTTGGGTTAGTTTGAAATGTTCGAATTAACAAGATGGAATTTGATTATATATGATATAATTAAATTGATTCAATTATATGTGATATAATTGATATAATGTATTTGATACATTATTTGATTGGAGGAACTAATATAAATATGATTTATATTAAATTCCATAAAGGAGAAAAAGAACTATGGTTTATATATTGCATGAGATGTGATATTAAAACTATAGGTTATAAATATAATATGATAAATTAGTTATTATATTTATTTATAATTAAATCAATTATAAGATAATTGATTTTGGTTTTTTCTCTTAATAATCGACTTAGTGGGAAGTTATAATAAGTTATTGTAACTGATAGAAAAAATGAAAATCGTTTTCATTTTTTTGTAATCCAATGTGCATAAAGGAAAAGCTATACGATAGCCTTAAGAGAGTAAACGATCAAAGAAAGAGTATACTATACGATAGCTATTTGCTGCTAAACGATCGAGTACCCAAGTCTACACGATAGACTTCGTCTTCTCCCACTTACTTGATCGTCTACACGATCGTTCAGTTCCTCTTTCCCTCTACAAAATCCATACAGAGCCCACACCTCCTAGATTCTCACATCGAGAATACCAAGGTAGCCTCATGGTAGTGTCAAGTTGTTGTTCGAGGCTCGAGGGTCTACTCGATTGTGTTTGAGGATTCTATAGTTTGTGTTGTTCACTAGTTTGCTCATGTTGTGTTCATGCTGTTGGACGCTTGACTGTTGGATCGAGGAAAGACAAGAAGAAAAGTTCTTCAAAGGTATGTTTACTCGATCCCTTTGTGTTTATTCTCTTGAAGCCTGCTGTAATTTAAACTTTATGCATAATTGTTGCTGTTTGATTGTAAATGTGTATGTTCTTTCACAATGGGGTTTGGAACGATCTGCTTTCGCTCATTGGTTCTCTATATTTAGAGTTCCTTCAATTGGTATAAGAGCCAAGTTGTTCTGATATTCTAAATTCTATTGATGCATTGAATTACGTTTACAGTCTTGGTGGATTTTAAGTCTGCAATGCGTTTAAGTGTTAGATGTAGTTAGTATTTCAGGATGATTGCCTCTGTTTTAAAGCTTTCTTTACATTTCAAAAGTCAATTTGTAAAGGTCCCCGCGTTTTTAGGCATAATTATTTTGCTACCAAGTTTGTATTCAAAGTATTTTGGTCTGTAAGAGTCGTTCGTGATGAAGCTTAAATGCATGGAGATGTTGTTCACTTCGAGGAAGAAAACCAAGGGTTGGTCACATTGTGTAGCCCAGGCTAAAAGATCATTTAGATTTGGCTATGCAATCGTATAGAAAAGTTCTACTCGATTGTGTAGCATTTGCTAAACGATCGCATGGTGATGCTATGCGATCGAGTAAAGAGTTTTCTCGATCTTGTTACTGGCTACTCGATTGCATAGATGCTAAGGTAAACGATCTTTGAGTATATGATACTCGACGCATGGTAGGCGCGCGCACTAAACAATTGAGTATGCCAGCATGTTCATCACATAGTCACTGGCTGCTCGATCACTCAGCATGCGATACTTGACGCTTGCTCCACAATCATTTAGACGATCATGCTTCATCGCATAGGTTTCGTCTACTCGATCGTTTAGGCATGTGTTACACGATGTGTGCTGCACGATCGCGTGGTCTTCATGCTTCATCGCATAGTCATAGGCAGTCCATCCATGTTACATGGTCGTTTATACTTGTTCAGCGTTACTTGATGATCACAAGGAGCTGCTATACGATGAAGGACCGAGGCTTCGCCCGAGCAATTCAAGAACTGGTTCGCCTGTTTGTACCGAATGTTTCCATGGCTTTTGTAATAGATAGCTTTTCTTTTCCTGTTTTTTAGGATAATTATCCCGGTCCATTAATTTTTTATGAATGTAGATGTGATGTATGTGTAATTATATGTCATAAAGTATGCCACATAGTTTTAAAACCCACCATAGGTTATGCATTTCTTCATGCATCATCTTTATACTATAAGAGTTATAATATAGTAGCTTGCATGATTAAATTACATTAAAGCATGCTCATGTATCATATAATATAAGAGTTATAATATATGCATGCATTAAGCGTATCCATGCATCATCTTTATATTATAAGTGTATAAGGGTGTATGAAATATGTATGCTTGATTCATTACAATTTATATAAGAGTTATATATAGTAATGAATGAACATTGCATGAAGCATAACACTTAGGTTAATTTATAAAAGCTATAAACACCTAGTCTAGCTTAGCAATGTGGTTGGTTTTAGTTGTTTCTTTTTGTAAGTGTTATAAATAAAAAAATAGAACTAAAATAAATAAGAAAGACATGCATGCAAACTTAGGTTTTAATCAGTTTTAAAAGAGTTTTAAAATTTGATTGAGATAGACTTAAAATCACGATTCTAATGAGATTAGAAACGTAAGTTTAATCTTTTAATTCGGTTTAATAGGATTAAATTGACTAATAAAAGATTAAATATGTATCAAATCTATCTATAAGAGACCTTTTTTCTAAGGTGGGTTCTAGCTAGGCTAAGGTTTTTAAGCTGACGGAAACACCCTTACCTGGGAACCTACTTGGAAAGGTGAATTAGATAGATTTGTTGCATGCATGCAAATTTGATGAAAGTCATTTAAAGTGTTTAATATGACTTGATTCAAATTCGTTTAATTATCAAAAGCAAGAGTCGTTTTTGAACAAATTAAATACACACTTAGTTAAAATCAGTATCCGGATTAACTAAGTTAATGAATCCCTAGGTAGAACATTCAGTGTGAGGTACTTGGAATATATGATACTTCACTTAAACCTCTACACGTTTCTCCCTAAAAGTTCACATCGTGAGATCTATCCTCGGCCTCGTGGCACCCTGGGAGTGTCCCCCTAAAGGATGGTGTTTGGGTAGTCAATACCGAGGTGAATGGAGAGAATGTTCATAGTAAGTGGGAACGGGACGTGTGACAACATATCCTACGGTCTCTCTCATTAGGTTGGATAACGTTTTTATGCATCACGTCAAGGCACCCTGGGAGTGTCCTCCTAAAGGATGATTGTATTTGCACAACTCTTTATCTGATCTCCTGAAAAGGATAAGGTTACTTTAGTCTCTTGTCCTAATCTACTTTTTTCCTACGGTGGGCTCATTAGGGCGGGACTCTAGAACCTAAAATGAGGGACTACATTTACACGAAATTGTTAAGGTTGTTAACAAATTCTAGACCGAATAATGGTGACTGTTAGAGTCAGTTGCAAGAGTTTTTCTGTCTAATAGTTGAGAATGTCTCATCCTAGTGAAGAGGCACTTGATCGCCCCAACGATGACTTTTGTCCTGCCTCACTGGGGCATCATTGCAAAATAGATGTCACTTCACTTAGGGTACAGTAGAACTATTTTGCTAAAACCCAAATTTGGTCTTAAAATTGGTAATGCAAGTAGACTTATTAAGTTTGTTCTTGTTTTCAACAACTTTTAATTAATGGCAACCGCTACTTTAGCGCTCTTTTAGTCGTCTACAAACAGACTGACGATAACTATGCTAGTTGGAAAAATACAATAAACACAATACTTATCATCGATGATCTCTGGTTCGTCCTTACGGAGGAGTGTCCTCCTATTCCAACTCAAAACGATGCTCGAAATATTCGAGAGGCTTATGAGAAATGGACACGGGCGAATGAGAAGGCCCAAGCTTACATCTTGGCCAGCCTGAACGACGTCTTGGCCAAGAAGCATAAGCCCATGGTCTCTGCTAGTGAGATCATGGAGTCCCTTAAGGGAATGTTCGGACAATCGTCCGGGCAGCTCAAGCATGAAGCTCTAAAGTTCATCTTCAATTCCAAAATGAAGAAGGGTACATCTGTTCGAGAACATGTTCTGAATATGATGGTCCACTTTAATGTGGCGGAGATGAATGGGGCTCGCATCGATGAGGGCTGCCAGGTTAGCATTATTTTGGAGATGTTGCCAGAAAGCTTTCTGCACTTCGTAAGCAACGCTGCAGACATTCCAATCTTTGTTGAAAAGCAAGGAGAAGAAGGTTAGTAAGGCAAATGTTGCTTCATCATCTAAAAAGTCCTTCGAGGTTTGACCTCAGGAACTAAGTCTGTACCTTCTTTTCCTGGCACTAAAAAGTGAAAGAAGAAGAAGGGTAGTAAGGGGAAGGGGAAAACGACTGCTAACCCACAACCTGCCGCTCTACGGGTAGGAAATCAACGCCGATTGAAAAGGAAAAATGTTTTCACTGCAACCAGAATGGGCACTGGAAGCGAAACTACCCACACTGGTTGAAGAAGAAGAAGAAGAAGGCCAAGGTCAATTAAGGTATATGTGATTTACTGGTTTTGGAGACTTGTTTAGTAGAGAATGATGATTCTGTGTGGATTATAGACTATAGAGCTACTAAACATCTTTCTTCTTCTTTTTAGAGGATTAAATCCTGACGGCAACTTGAGGTGGGTGAAATGACGATGCGAGTTGGCACCAGGCACGTCGTCTCAGCTGTGGCACTGGGAGGCCTCCGATTGACTTTACAAAATAGATTTATCATTTTGAATGATGTGTATTTATTCCCAAGTTAAAGAGGAACTTAATTTCTTTAAAGTCGTTGCTTGAATATAAATATACTTTAAACTTTTTAATTAATAAAGTGTTTATTCTGAAAGATGATATTGAGATATGTTCAGCTAAACTAGAAAATAATTTGTATGTGCTAAGGCATTAGCTATAAATTCCCTCAATAACATAGAGGTGTTTAAAACTGTCGTAACTTAAAACAAACGACTTAAAGTTTCTCCTAAAGAAAATGGCCACATCAATCTCAATAGGATTGAAAGGTTGGTGAAGAATGGACTTCTAAACGAGGTAGAAGAAAATTCTTTATCTGTGTGCGAGTCATGCTTTGAAGACAAAATGACTAAAATACCTTTTATTGGAAAAGGTTATAGAGCCAAAGAGCCTCTAGAGTTAGTGCATTCAGACCTTTGTGGTCCGATGAATGTGAAAGCCAGGGGAGGCTAGAATATTTCATCACTTTTACTGATGATTATTCGAGGTATGGATATGTATATTTAATGCAACATAAGTCAGAATCCTTTGAAATGTTCAAAAAGTTCAAGGTTGAAGTTGAAAAACGCATTAGATAAACGGATTAAAACACTTCGATCTGATCAGAGTGGAGAGTTTTTTGGATTATGAGTTCCAAAACTATTTGATAGAACATGGAATCGTTTCCCAACCCTCTGTACTTGGTACACCTCAGTAGAATGGTGTATCGGAGAGGAGAAACAGAACTCATTTGGACATGGTTCGGTCGATGATGAGTTACACTTCCTTACCAGACTCGTTTTGGGGTTTTGCAGTAGAGACTGCAGTTTATATCCTCAATTATGTTTCCTCCCAGAGTGTAGCAAGAATACCTTTGGTGTTGTGGAATGGTCGTAAAACTAGTTTGCGTCACTTCTGCATATGGAGTTGCCCAGCATATGTGCTTGAGGCTAATCCTAAGAAACTGGAACCACGTTCAAGGTTATGCCTCTTTGTAGGCTACCCTAAAGAGACACGAGGGGGTTACTTTGATGATCCTAAGGAGAACAAGGTGTTTGTGTTAACAAATGCTACTTTCCTTGAGAAGGATCATATAAGAGAGCACAGTCCAAGAAGTACAATTGTGTTGAGTGCACTTTCCAAAGAAACTATTGAAACTTCAACAAGAGTTGTTGAAGAGCCTGGTACATCAACAAGAGTTGTTGATGGGAGTTCATCTAGTAGGTAAAATCCACCTCAAAAGTTAAGGGAACCTCGATATAATGGGAAGGTTGAGGATCTGTTGTCTTACAAGAAGGCAATGGAGGATATTGACAAAGATGATTGGGTCAAAGTCATGGATCTCGAGATGGAATCTATGTACTTCAACTTGGTTTGGGATCTTGTAGGTCAACCTAATGAGGTTAAACCTATAGGTTGTAAATGGATCTACAAGAGGAAACGGGGTGCTGATGGGAAGGTGCAAACCTTCAAGGCTAGACTTGTGGCAAAAGGTTATACCTAGACTGAAGAAGCTGACTATGAGTAGACTTTCTCGCCTGTTGCCATGCTTAAGTCTATCCGCATCCTCCTATCCATTGCCTCATATTGTGACTATGAGATATGGTAAATGGATGTCAAGATTGCTTTTTTGAATGGTAATCTTGAGGAGACCATTTATATGGTGCAGCCTGAGGGATTCATAGCCTAAGGTCAAGAGCAAAAGGTTTGCAAACTGAATCAGTCTATTTATGAACTGAAACTGGCATCTCGTTCAAATCTTATGGCTTTGACCAAAACGTTGATGTGCCTTGTGTCTACAAAAACATCGTCAATAGTTTAGTAGTTTTTCTAGTGTTATATGTAGACGATATCCTACACATTGAGAATGACGTAGGTTTACTAACTTCAGTTAAGAACTGGCTAGCGACCCAATTCCAAATGAAAGATTTGGGAGAGGCTCAGTTTGTTTTTGGGATTCAAATCTTTCGGGATCGAAAGAACAAAGTATTATCACAGGCATCGTACATTGACAAGATGTTGGTCAAGTATTCGTTGCAGAACTCCAAAATGGGCCTTTTGCCTTTTCGGTATGGAGTTACATTGTCTAAGGAGCAGTGTCCTAAGACACCTCAAAAGGTTGAGGAAATGAGACGGGTCCCGATGTTATGTACTAGACCTAACATCTGCTACGCTATGGGGATAGTCAGTAGATATCAGTCTAATCCAGGACAGGGTCATTGGACAACCGTAAAAAACATCTTCAAGTATCTTCGGAGAACGAGGGACTACATGCTTGGATATGGTTCTAAGGATTTGATCCTTACAGGATACACAGCTTCTGATTTTCAGACTAATAAGAATTCTCATAAATTCACTTTAGGATCAATGTTCACTCTTAACGAAGGAGTTGTAGTATGGCGAAGCACTAAGCAGGGGTGCATTGTTGACTCTACCATGGAGACTAAGTATGTAGCTGCTTGTGAAGCTGCTAAGAAGGTCATTTGGCTCAGGAAGTTTCTAACTGATCTGGAAGTTGTTCCAAACATGTCCAGGCCCATCACCCTTTATTGTGATAATAGTGGTGTTGTGGCAAATTATCGTGAGCCTCAGAGTCACAAGCGCGACAAGCATATTGAGCAGAAATACCATATCATCAGAGAGATTATGCATCAAGGGGACGTGATTGTCACGAAGATAGCTTTGGAGCATAACGTTGTTGATCCGTTTAGGAAAGCTCTCACGGCTATAGTATTTGAGGGTCACCTGTAGAGTATGGGTCTTCGGGACCGTCGTGGCTGGACTAGGGCAAGTCGAAGATGTTTTATTAGGCCTTAGTGCCCTAGTTTATTGTTTTGTATTTGTAATATGATTACCTTGTACACCCCACTAGCTTTAGGACAAATGGAAGATTATTGGGGTTGATGCCCTAAATCTCGTAGGGCCTTGTAGTTTGTAAACATCTGTATGAATAAACATTTGGTGATTTGTAATATGATATTTTATTCACTTTTGTCTATGAAATATGAGTTATTTAAGTTGCATTAACCACAAACCAATAAACTAAGATCCCTGGTTATCGTTGTAACTTAAGCATGTATCTGGAGACATACAAGTGGATCGTGCTTTAAGTGATAACCTAAATGGTTTGTAGTATATGGATAAAGTAGTGAAACCCTATCCTGGTGACGCTACGAGTGTGGTCCGCTTTGTAGATGTTACAAGTGTTGTAAAGTGCTACAAATGGTTTGATCATGACCATTCATGTATTAGACATGCGAGCAGGAATGCTCTATACAAAGGAGTTTGTATAAGACCGGACCACGAAATTTTTAATCTCGTTATATAACACCATTCATGATAAAGATTTTCATTTCACTAGGATGACTATAGGTAACATGGCCCTAATCCTGAGTGAGTTGTGAACTTCTACCTATGAGGGCGGTGCTTTGATTTGCATGGGTACGAGTGGCCAGATCACTAACTCAAACCTACCACTTTGGGGATTCGTCTGATTGGGGAGCTGGGAACTCAGCTACACAAGATAGAATTCCCTCCTTCGTCGAAGCATAATAAGTAGATAAATTTCTCCCTTAAGGGCTGAGTCTGAGGCTTGAACAATGTGGCACCACATATTCTCTTGGCCAAATAAGGGTTTACTCATAGTAGGACTATGACGTATTATTCATTAGAGGAATCAGTGGTACTTAAGGAGTTAGATGTAACTACAAGGGCAAGACGGTAAATTATCCCAACTGTACTTACGAGGGATTTGTGAAGGGTCATCGTATTGTTGATTGGTTATATACAATGGACATAGAAATATATCTGTAATGCGAAGAGTGCAACTGTCGGTCTTTAGTGGAATGTCAGACAGTTAACGGATGGTGGATATCGTGATTATTCACGTATCGTTGGAGCTTCAAACTACAGGTTCATAAGGTCCATTTGTTAGCTTAATGGATTCATGTTGAGAATCAATTTTTGAGTTAGTTTGAAATATTCGAATTAAGAAGAGGGAATTTGATTATATATGATATAATTAAATTGATTCAATTATGTGTTATAATTGATATAATGTATGTGATACATTATTTAATTGAAGGAATTAATATAAATATGATTTATATTAAATGTCATAAAGGAGAAAAAGAACTATGGTTTATATATTGCATGAGATGTGATATTAAAACTATAAGTTATAAATATAATATGATAAATTAGTTATTATATTTAATTTATAATTAAATAAATCATATTAAATCAATTATAAGATAATTGATTTCGATTTTTTCCTCCTAATAATCGACTTAGTGGGAAGTTGTTATAAGTTATGGTAACTGATGGATAAGATGAAAATCGTTTACTTTTTTTCATAATCCAAAGCGCATAAAGGAAAAGCTATACAATAGCATTGAGAGAGTAAATGATCAAAGAAAGAGTATACTATACGATAGCTACTCGCTGCTAAATGATCGAGCACCAAGTCTACATGTTAGACTTCTGTCTTCTCCCACTTACTCGATCGTCTACATGATCGTTCAGTTCCTCTTTCCCTCTACCAAATCCATACAAAGCTCACACCTCTTGGATTATCACATCAAGAATACTAATATAGACTCGTGGTAGTGTCAAGTTGCTGTTCGAGGCTCAAGTTCGAGTATTACTCGATTGTGTTTAAGGATTCTACAATTCATGTTGTTCACTGGTTTGCTGATGTTCGTTCGAGTTGTTGGACGTTTGGTTGTTGGATCGAGGCAAGACAAGAAGAAAAGTTCTTCAAAGGTATGTTTACTCGATTCCTTCGTGTTTATTCTCTTGAAGTATGCTGTAATTTAAACTTTATGCATAACTATTGTTTTTTTATTGTAAATGTGTATGTTCTTTCACAATGGGGTTTGGAATGATCTGCTTCGGCTCATTGGTTCTCTATGTTTAGAGTTCCTTCACCAGCAACAACAACAACCCCAACATCAGACCTTTAATAGAGGGGATCAAGCGTCGAGTTCAACATCTCCGCTTGAGAACGTATTGAAGGAATACGTAACCCAGAATGATGCGTTACTGAAGAGTCAGGCGTCATCAATTCAGAACTTGGAGATGTAAGTGGGACAAATTGCAAGCGAGCTAAAGAATCTACCGCATTGAGTATTACCTAGCAACACTGAGGCTCCCAAAAGTAACACTGGAAAAGAGCAATGAAATGTGGTGACATTGCGAAGTGGTAGACCTTTAGTTGAGAAGAAAATGAGCCTAAGAATGAAAGTTATCCTTCAGTATTTGAAAACACAAAGCAAACAATAGCATGTGGAAGAGAACAAGATGAAAGAGCACCTGACTCTATCAGTCATTCACAATCGAACACGTCTTAGCGGGAGCATCTGTAGTGCAAATGAGCGCACAATTCCCTCGATGCCTATAAAAGAAGAATGATGATAAACAATTCAAGAATTTCCTTGAAATTCTTAAGCAACTGCACATCAACATTCCACTCATAGAAGCATTAGAACATATGCTAAGCTACGTAAAATTCCTTTAGGATGTCTTAACGAAGTAAAGAAAAATCAGCGAACTAGAAGCAATAGCACTAACGTAGGAGTGTAATGTGTTGATCAACAACACCTGAGAAATAGAAGGATCCTGACAGTTTTATCGTTCCTTGTTCAATTGGAGGAATATATGTAGGGAATGCATTGTGTGATCTTGGAGTAAGTATTAACCTGATGACCCTCTGAATCTTCAAGAAACATGGAATTTGTAAAGCTCAACCTACTTCTGTAACTCTTTAACTCGCTGATCGGTCTATCACGTACCCTGAAGAAAATGTTGAAGATTTCTTGGTAAAGGTTGACAAATTTATATTTTTGGCGGACTTCATCATCTTAGACTATGAGACTGATCGAGATGTTCCAAACGACCTTGGATGCCCATTCCTTGCTACCAAAAAAGTTTTGATAGACGTGCACAAAGGAGAATTGACCATGCGTTTGGAAAACCAAGTCAAATTCAATGTGTTGAACACATTAAGATTCCCAGACGATGCAAAGTAATGTCAACCTATTGACTCAATCGAACTGCCTGAAGAAGAAGAAGCAGACCAAGTTTGTGAGATCCATGCGTTGGGTGAAACTATGAGAAGATTGAGCTGCTAAATCTAAATGAGCGGCAGACAAAACCGGCGCGTCCTTCCCTGGATGAGTGACCAATGCTCGAATTAAAAACTCTCCCTGACCAGTTAAAATACACTTTTATTGGACCTGATAATACGTTACTTGTTATTATTTCAGCTAATCTTTCTCAGCCTAACGAGCTCTCTCTTTTGCAGATATTAAAGAAACATACACATGCAATTGGCTGGATAATGGCTGATATTGGAGGAATCAACCCTTCATATTGTATGCACAAGATTCAATTGGAAGAAGGGAAAACTGGATTAATCGAGCCTCAATACAGGCTAAATTCTGTTATGAAAGAAGCAGTAAAGAAATATATTATAAAGTAGCTCGACGGAGGGGTAATTTACCCCATTTCTCAGTGGTTAGGTAAGCCCAGTCCAATGCGTCCCCAAGAAAGAAGGCACAACTGTAATAGTCAATAGCAACAATGAACTCAACCCTTCTAGAACTGTCACAGGATGGTGCATATGTATGGACTATAGAAAACTCAGTGCGACGACCAAGAAAGACCATTTTTCCCTTCCTATTATTGACCAAATGCTTGATCAACTGGCTGGCAAAGAATTTTATTGTTTCCTAGATGGATACTCGGGATACAACTAGATCCTTATCGCTCTAGAAGACCATGAGAAAACAACTTTCACATTCCCCTTTTAGACATTTGCATTTTGAAGCTTGCCCTTCGGGCTATGCAACACACCAGGAACTTTTCAGAGGTGCATGATGGTAATTTTCTCTGACTTCCTTGAGCAATACATTGAAATATTTTTGGATTATGTCTCAGTTGTTGGGGTTTCCTATCAGTCTTGCTTAAACAACTTTGGAAGTTGTCCTCGCTTGATGTGAGGAAAAAAAATTTATGCTAAACTGAGAAAAATGTCACTTTATGGTGATTGAAGGTGTTGTTCTAGGACACAAGGTGTCCAAAGTGGGATGGAAGTGGGCAAAGCAAAAATTGATGTTATTGCCAAATTTCCCCTGTCTACCAATGTTAAAGCTTTGAGAAGTTTCTTAGGACATGCAGATTTCTATCGAAGGTTTGTGAAAGGATTTTCCCAAATAGAGCAACCACTGAGCGCATTGTTAGAGTTAAACAGACCCTACATATTCAATGAAGACTGCCACAACACATTCGAGACTTTGAGGTATGTGTTAACTACAACTCTTATATTAATAGCCCCGGACTAGATGCAACCATTCATTCTAATGTGTGGTACAAGCGATGTAGAAGTGGGAGCGATGTTGGGTTAGAAAAAAGGAAACTTAATACACCCCATTTCTTATGCATCGAAGACTCTGAACGAATCCCAAGGACATTACACTATTACGGAGAAAGAAATGTTAGTGGTAGTGTTCGCCATTGAAAAATCCAGAGCCTATCTAGTTGGTGCGTAAGCAACAATCTATACAGATCACTCCTTTATTAAGTTCCTGATGGGCAAAAATGATGTGAAGCCCAGATTGATTTGCTGGGTGCTACTGCTACAAAAGTTTGATGTAGAAATTAAAGATAGAAAAGGTACTAAGAACTAGGTGGTTGATCACCTGTCAAGACTGAAGAACAAAGACATATAGTTGGGTCAAGCTGAGATTCGAGATGCATTCCCTAATGAAGGTATACTTAGAGTTGAGGATAAGGAACCATAAGAACTAGGTGGTTGATCACCTATCAAGACTGAAGAATAAAGACATATAGCTGGGTCAAGCTGAGATTCGAGATGCATTCCCTAATGAACGCATACTTAGAGTTGAGGACAAGGAACCATGGTATGCAGACATAGTCAATTACTTAACCATAAAACAGTTCCCTGAAGACTTCAACGCCCAACAAAATAAACGGCTTGCACATGACAAAAAATTCTATTTTTGAGATGAATCATTTTTATACAAACAAGGCCTAGGTTCCATCATGCGTCGATGCGTCCCCGAAGTTGAAACGCAATGCATCCTGGTTGAATGTCATGACTCTTCTTACGGGGGTCATTTCGAAGGATAAAGGATTGCTGCTAAAGTTCTTCATTGTGGGTATTTCTGGCCCATGCTTTTCAAAGATGCAAGGGAATATTTAATGAAGTGTGACTCATGCCAATACACAGGAAATATCTCTGCAAGGGACGCAATGTTCCTTAACACCATACTAGAAGTTGAACTATTCGATGTTTGGAGCATTGATTTTATGAGGCCTTTTCCCAAGTCTTGTGGACAACAATACATCTTAGTAGCAGTGGATTATGTATCTAACTGGGTTAAAGCAGTAACGTGTGCCAAAAATGATGTCGCGACCATTTCAAAGTTTCTAACCAGAAACATTTTCACACACTTTGGGATGCCAAGGGTATCGATAAGTGATGAAGCTATACATTTTCTTAACCATATCATTTCTAAGTTGCTTGCCAAATATAATGTTAGGCACAAGATAGCTACCGCATACCATCCACAAACCAATAGGTAAGCTGAAATATCCAACAGAGAAATCAAGTCGGTACTGGAAAATTTGTCAACGTATATAGGAAAGATTGAGCATAAACGCGTGATGAAGCTCTTTGGGCATATAGGATTACTTGAAAGACACCTATAGGTATGTCTCCTTACTCTTTGGTATTTGGAAAGACCTGTTATTTACCTTTGAAATTGGAGCGCAGGGCGTTATGGGCAGTAAAGAAACTGAACCTGAACCTGGAAGTTGTGAGAGAAAACCGTAAGTTGCAACTCAATGAACTTGATGAGTGGTGGCTCAACACTTATGAGAACACAAAAATCTACAAAGAGAAGACCAAGCATTGGCATGACCAACACCTCAGTAAGAAAGATTTCTTTATTGGTCAAAAAGTCCTACCGTTTAACACGCATTTGCGATTGTTTCTAGGAAAGCTAAAATTTAGATGGTCAAGACCATTCATCATTAAGGAAATCTTTCCTCACGAAGCTGTGGAACTTATGCAAGAGGATGGTACAAATGCATTTAAAGTAAATGGCAGCAGGTAAAGCCCTACATTGAAGGAAAGTTGGAATGCCAGAAATCATCCGTTGAGCTATGCGAGGCCATCTGAGGCTCGCGTTGAAGCCAAACATACACTCCAGGGATGCTTCTTCTCTACTGCTTTACTGTTTTGTTTTTTTTTATATCATGCGTCTGTTTTGATCTTTGGTTTGGTTCTTGTTTGTATTTTTTTTATTAATTTTCATGCAACTGATTATTTATTCTGCATGTTTTTGAATGCTTGTTAGAAAACCAACTTTTTGAAAATTCAAACTTTAGGAAAGGGTGCTTAGTTAGTGACGTTAGAACTGGGGGTGCTTAGTTAGTGACATCAGAACTGGGCCAACGCATGCCCATGCATTGGAAGATGAAGGAACATTCTATGAGGGGATGAACCAATCAAGTGTTTAGGTGGCCCGAGAAGTGTCTCTTCCCATTCGCATTAAATGAGTAGCTAGAACGTCACATTCAGCTGACACATGTTAGCTTTGTCCCCTTCTCTTTCTCTTCTATGTTAAGCTATAAAAGACGTCAAGCCCTTCTTCCTCCTCGAACTCTTAGCCTTCCAACCAATCGTTCATTCAAGCTCTTCGTCGTCCATCCAACCTCTTCGTCATCCGTTTAAGCTCTTTTTGTGCAAATCACATTGTTAAATGGCTCAGATAGTCAGAACCTGCCTGTTCCAGCCTCAGTCTCAGATAGTATCGTTTAATGCCTTAGATAGTCTGCTCCAACCCAAACCCACCATATCAGAACTTTACCGGAAACCATCAAGCAAGCATCCACTTCTGCCAAAATCCTACGAAAACCCCAGACGTCTATGTCATCCACCAGACCCAAGTCATCAATACCAGTAAAGGCAATGCGATAGATTGCATCCAAAGGCCCTACCAAATCATCTACTATGCAACTTTACAAAAAGCCTACTCCTCCACCAACTATCCCAACCATCACTCCCATTATCCCAACGCATGATCGAATTCTGAAGCACCTTCAGAAAGCTCCGTTGCCTGTGTGCGTCTGATAGCACCTCTTATCATCGAACCTCTAGCCACAATTTTCCCCCATTGACGTGGCCTAAACCATCAAAACCACTCAATCCTCCTCGCCTATTTGTATTTCTTCAGGATTGTCGCATACACCTACCTCCACCCTACCCTTTACACCATTAGCACTTACTAGCTACCCTCCAAGTTCTAACAATCGTGCATTGAAACAAACCCCACACCCAATTGACACTCAAAAGCTGGCTCGCAAAGATGAGCAAGAGGTCTTCAAACCAATCTTAGCCAGCTTGACCAAAGGAAAATGGAAGAAATAGATCAAATGATGCATCCAGTCCACACCAACGCATTTGAAGAAGAAGAAGTTGAAGAGAAAAGCATGATTGGTGCCTCAAGCTCAGTTGAAAGAACAATAGATGAGGCAGATCGCTATACGATAATGCTTGAGGAAGAAACTGAAGAAGAAGAAGAAGAATTGGACACAAGGGCAGGAGAAGTCGACCCTGACGCATCCCATTAACGACAAGCTGATGCGAATGATGGGCTATTAAAGAACTTTACAAGAAGAAAGAGGAGATTGATTAGGAGGAAGATGAAGAAAATGAAAATGAAGTTGCAGCCAGTCCTAAGGGTGCAACACAGTCAAGTAGCTCTGACTCAAGTGAGTTGGAATATAGGCTAGAAGAATATAGGCCTACGTGTCAAGGGCAAAGGAAAATGGCCTTTCAAGAATTGGAGGAAAAAGCCAGTGTGTTATCCATTGAGGAAAGAAAATACAAGGTAGAGAAAAGAAAGAAGATGGCAGCTGCATCACCACGACAGGTCAAAGGAAGAAAGCGTCAATTCAGTGATATACTCATTGAGAAAGGGTTGTTCCCCGAGTGCAACCCATTTCTGAATACGTCATGGATATAGTCGATGTAATGGGTTTGCGTCAGCTCTGTGTAGGCCCTACAAGGATCTAGCATCGCCTCGTCTGTGCCTTCTACGACAATCAGTTCAATGAAAAGAAAGATGCAGTGTTGGTAAAGGACACTTTAATGTTCTTCTCTTCTAGTATAATCAATGAAGTGCTTAACGCAGTCCACAATTTAGATGCAAAGGGAAATCACATCCTCGAAAATCAAACTCCAAATCAATTGAACGATGCATTACGAACTGTGTCCAAGCCTGGAACTACATGGAAAATCTCAAGGACGGGTGTAATGATGATGGCTTCTAGGAACCTACTCCCTAATGCCAACCTCTTGTTGTACCTGATCAAAAATTGTATCATGCCTTTAACACAGGACGAAACAGTATCGAGGGAGCGCGCCTTGGCCATTTATTGCATCATGCAGCGCATTCCCCTTGATGTTGGAAAATTAATAGCGAAACAAATCAAAGCTGTTAAGGGGAAGCCACGCAGCCAACTATACTTTCCGTGGCTTACCTGTGCGCTATGTGAACTCACGGGCATCGCTCTAGAGGATGACTTAAAAGAAGTTGAAGGTCTCATGGATATCACGCTAATCAGGCGTCTGCTCTATGGATCACCCAACTAACCTGCCCTACCTGTCAAGACCAAGGTAGTTAGACTTCAACCTTCTAAGTGCGCAACAAAAAATAGACGCGTTGAGGAATTTGATGACGAACACAACAATGAAGCTTCATTAAATAAGCAGGAATCAGAAGCTGAGTTTGCATTGGAACATTAAGAGACCTACTTAGACCTGAACCTCCATCTTCCTACCTTAACCTTGCCCTCACCAGTTTTTAATCCAATTGATCCAACACTTTAGGAAGAAATGCATGAGGATCAAGTTGGTTAAATTCATAGTCCTTGTTTCTCTTCCCCAAGATCACCAATACTAACTTTCTTTATCCCTCCCTCTACCGTTTATGAACCAACTGGGTTGGGTACAGCAATGCCCAGCATATAGAAGACCCAACTGAGGAAATATAAGAAAACTAACAACTTCCCACCAATGCAACCACCCCTCCAAGAGTTCAAGCCAACCTGGATGAACTTAAAGAATTAATTCAAGCCCAAATAAGACCCTTGACCACATCTATGGAGTCATTTCACCTTCAGCTTGTAACATTATTGTTGGATCGACACCATCACGTAGCGGAAGAGTTCAGGATCCATAAGCATTCTAATTGATTAATTTTGGCAGAAAAGAAACATGCGAAAATAGAGTATAATGGGTTTCAAGAACATATGTTCGTTGATTTCATGATTCGAGCTTAGAAGTGTATTGTATAAAATAATTGAAAAAAATAAATGTAAATATGAATGATGCATCGATGCGTTTATGATGCGTTAGTAATGCGTTGATGCATTAGTGATGGTTTGACACTCCTCTATTGATGTTTAAGTTTTCCTGAATCGGATCCATGTATAAATCCAACTCAAGTTCCTGGTAAGTCCAAGGTCGAACTCAGGGATTCAGATTAAAGCTAACGTAGACCTTGCATTGTAACTGTTGTAGAGATATCCTAAGTGTAGTAGAAATGAGTTATTTACACTAAGCTGTTGTGTGTGTGTGCAAGAAGATAAAAAAGGGTCGAGTAGAGAATGATGGGTCGTGTGAAAATGGAGTTTGAAGCAAGTGATATGCGTCCACCTAAGATGGATGTACACAAACAAGAATATGAAGCGAATGAGATGACTTGTTTATCTCCGTTTATGTGTTAGACTCTATTCGACACTTCTCAATGTGAGTATCATACAATACCTATCTCTAGGATGTATGTGTCAAACACAAGATGCAATAAAACACCAGTGTGTCTATCTCTAAATATACTAGATGTTCTAACTTGATACTGGCTTACTTATTCTCTCGAATAGTTTAAGCTAAAGATACTTTTACCAGTTGATTTAGTTGGCTTAAGCATTCAAAATGGAATTTTGCATGAAGTTATAGATGCATCCAACATAAACAAGAAATAAACAATGGCAAAGTATGATAGATCAAATATGAGAATTTATAAAGAAACTGATTGTCTTTACAAAACCAATACTTAATCAAATGAGAAGATGAAAGCGATAAGTAAGACAAAATGAAAGAGGTCAAGCCACAGAGTACAATCTCTTGTCCTCTTTAGCTCAATTCTAGTCGTGTACAACCACTTGTGGAAGAATTGGAACAAATGTATCTCTCGAGCTCAGCTTCCTCCGCTCCTTGATTGACGATGGTGGAGGTTCTCTTCCCTCTAAAGATCTAAGATTCTAAACTAAGACTAAGCTAAAACTGAGACTGAGAATGAGACTAAGAACTCAGAACTTTCCATCTGGTGGGATTTCTTTTATTTATAGGCATCGGTCTTCTCAAACTTGATGATGGGCAACATTAAATTCCATATCCTGGTCAGCCGCCTGACACTTAGATGCTTTTCAGACGCAGCCTGCTGCAGATGCCCATGCTTGCATGTGGTGATTTGACACAAATAGCCTGAATCAATGAATTTTCCTTGCATTGAATCCCTCTAACGCATGCCCCATGCGTTAGACTTTGCCTGCGATACTTTTCTTAATCACACGTTAGCTTTTTGTTGAGATCCTGCAATATCATGTGTTAGTGCCGCAGTATTTTAGCAATAAACATTCTTTTGCATGAGTTTGATAGTGTTCGAGTAATTTCTGCGTTTTCTCTAAAAATGATGAGATTTTATCATTAAAGACCCTAATCGTTCCAACTTTTAAGCCACAATAACTTGTATTTCTACAAGTTATCAACATACCTTGGCCGAATCATCAAAATCTCTACTTCCAGCTACTAAATCCTCTAAATCTTTGTATAGATCACCACAAGATCTTCCCTATGATCTATCCTCTTGGTGCTCTAGATTGAGTTATGAGACTCAAAATAAGTTGGAATCAACGGGAATATGGAAAAATCTCATTGAACCAACCCATTGAAGAACACCGTCTTAATCCGAATTTTTCAGCAAAAATTCAATCGGTTCATCAATCATTTATTCACTCCAATCTGTTCAATATATTGCAGACTATCATGCAACAGCATGGGATGCAGCTCATGCTTGGAGTAAATCAAGGAAGAGGTGATGGGTTCTTTGCAAGCTAGTTGAAGATGAACTTAAAAAACTCATTTTTCAAGTTTGTGTAATTTTCAATTTCCAAAATCTAAAATTGATTTTAAAATCATATTTTATTTTTAAAATCAAAATTTATTAATTTTACAAATTAATTTTCTAATAAAATTAATAAATAATTATTTAAAGCATTTGAATAATTCTAATTAATTTAATATCCAATATTAAATTAATTTTTACACAAATTCATCTTCATATATTTAAATCATATTTAAATATATTTTCTCCAATTCCATTTGATTCTAATTTGAACGTTTCAAATTAACTTATCACGCTACTCTAGAGCTAATCTAATTTTCGAGCTAGTAGGGAATTTCATGGACCTACAGATCATGGGCTCCAACGATCCAAGATTAATCGGCTAAACTCATTAAACCGATCTAACCCCCTTTCTTTAACTAATGGGTCACTCCACCAAAGCCCATAGTTGAACTCCCCTCACTGTAGATATATTATGTCCATTCGATATAACCATGATTAGTAAGTTAACCCTTCACAGGTTGTTCGTAAAAACGGTTGGGTCAAATCTCTATTTTACCCCCGAAATTACCTCTTGCTCCTTAAGTCTCCACTGATCTCCTAATGAACAATTGTTTTGTGATCCAATAAAAAAACAGAGTCCCTCTCATGCCAAATGAGAGGGTGGGATTCCTTGTTCAAACCTTAGAATCAGCACTTAAGGGAAAAACGTCTCTACTATCCCTAAAGCGGGTAAGAGTGAATTCCCTCTTGCAACCTATGTCCCCAGCTATCTATCTAGTCTTACCCCTGAAATAGCAGTCTTATTGAGCGGGTGCGGTTGAGCCAACTCTCATCTATGCAAATCTAAGGGCAATCCCGAATAAACAGGAGTTGATAGTTAGCTCAAGATTAAGGTTACCTAGGTCATCGCTTTGAATTAGTCAGTCTTAAACAGTAAACATCATTATAAAGTAAGAGTGACTCATTTCGTGGTCCGATCTTATACAAACTCTTTTGCACAAGGACACCCTCACTCCTCATGTTGAACATGAACGAATTAGAATCATTTCGTTTGTAACACTTTACAACTCCTTGTAACAACTACAGAGCAGGCCGTATCCAATAGTTACCAGAATAAGGTACCCAACCTTACCCATATACTCGAATCTGATCCACTGTTATGTCTCCACACAAAGTTCAAGTACTCATCCAATAGTCAAGGGACTTTTAGGTTTATTGGATTTCTATTCAAGCAATAAATTTATTCAATAACAACTTTTTATTGAATTTCCAGAATAAGCTCCATTGTTTACATACCACAAGTTTTAGGACATAAAACCCAACAATTACAACGCCGAAACTTGGAATTAAGGGATTAGATGCACCAGCAGATGCAATGAAGCCATGACCAATATAACTTCACAACTCAGTATATCAACCAGGTCTTGATGGGAATGTTTGCATTACACCATCTACCAGCACACTTGGTCAACCCCTTGCAATTCATGGATGAAGACCTTACACCTGAACGTAGGGACGATGCACCAGCACTGTAAAGAATTTTGGGGGTGTTAGCTTTAATTTTATTGTTGATAAATTTCTATATTTTGTATGCATTTGAGTAGTGATGAATCTCAATGTATTCTTCCTTGCATTAAGAATGGAAATTTATCACTTTTTAATCCTTGTGTTTGTCTTTTTTGGATTCCTTTCTTGATTACTTAAATTACTCCTATCTTATGTCTTGCGTTGATACCCGATGATATTACTAATATCAAAACATACAAGTTTAAGTTAGACGTTAGAAATTTCAAGTTCAAAACTTCTCTAGAAGTAGAACATATGTTTCATTTCCAGCGCGTGCAAGCCTCAACTCAAATCTCCTTTTGAAATTCTAAAATATTTTTATAATTATCTTTCGGCAATGAGGACCTTGTTGATCTCCAAAATTTGGGGGTAGAGGAGGTCTGAGTTAATACATCCTTTTGATATTATATAATAATAATAATAATAATAATAATAATAGTATGTATATTTATAAAAGTGATTTTGAACATAATAAGGAAACTCCACTATCAACGCAAATAAGGGAAAACCCCAATTGATCAGAGAAGATTGGAAATGACACTTAGCCGTAGTTGGATGTTCGTATGATACCCATGGAGGCAAGCCAAAATGAAGTTAAGTAACCAAGACCAGTGCATTCTGACTCCACTATCTAAGCCCCAAAAAAAATTATTGGTCATCTGAAACGCATTTATGCTTACATATGAGTTTAGTTGTAAAGGGCACTTACTTGTAGTTGGATGCTCACATGATACCCATGGGGGCAAGCCAAAACGAAGGTCGGTCACCTGAATCAACACATGGGTAGTCCTAAAAGAATAAAAATTTGCATGTTGAAAGATTGTGAAAAATGGCATCTAACGCATTACTGGCTTTTAAAGATGAAAATATTCTAGAAAACAAAGAGTTGTTGATAGAAGGGCTTGCCGTAAAGAAGATAGGATGAATATTTCTTTACGAGAAGGAACAAACTTCTATTTTTCAGACACCGACCTTAAAACACTTATAAGTTGACATGATGAGAGGTAGAGATAGTACATCAAGATGATAAGATATGATAAGAAATTATTTCAGGAATGCTCGAGGAGGAGTATTACTCAAATTTTGGGGTGTCTCTCAAAGATAGGAACAATTAGGATTCTTTGTGATAAAAATGCATTCATCTCAAGGAAAAACGCATGAAATTCCTTAACATATCACCAACGCATACAAAAATAGCATTCTTGTTAGATTTGCTTCACTAACGCATCTAATTGCAGGAACTCAAGAAATTTCACCAAGTGTTGCATACCAAGCTAACGTGAGGGCATGCGTCTAAATATGTCCGACATAGAAGAGATTCATCAGCTTGCACTTTTTCTATCAAATCACCACTTGCAAGTATGGGCATCTGACTGGTGGCGTCTGAAAAGCTCTAAAATGGCAGGCGGCTGACCAAGGCATGAAATTTAATGTAAGTCTTGTTACAAGTTGCTGAGAGAAATGACTACAAAGACAAGGCTTCCTGCCAAGAAAAAGAGGGAGACATTAGAAATTTTAGAGAATTCAGATAACTAGAAACTCTGCTGTTGCAAGAAGGAGATGGGAGAAAATGGTCCATTTCCATCGTTGATCAAGAAAGAGTGTTAGAGACCAAGCTCGAGAGAGAATCCTTCATCACATCTTCACCAAGTTGGTTACAACAAGCACTTAGATCAAGCCAAAGATTACAAAAGATTGAACTCTGTGGCTTGACTTCTTTCTCTTCTTTTACTTCTCATTTTCATTTACCAACCATTCGATTAAATTGAGAATGTTGTAAACATATTTTCTATCTTTAAATTCAATCTTATATTTTACCGATCCACTCTTGATTCCTCTACTTACATTCAACTTTTTGTGTGGCAGCCATTCTTCTGAGTCATTGCATACTTCCATGCTTTAATCATCTTGATTACTTGATTGAAGTTATTTCTCAATTACACTGTTCGAGAGCATAGGTTAACTAAAGAGTGCTTTGAGTTAGACGCATAGTAGGTTTAGAGATAAAACTACTTGCGATTATGTTTATTATTCTTTGTCTCCAGCGCATGCACCCTAGAGATAGGAATACATGTGACATTCGCATTGAAAAATGTCGAACAACATGGCTTAAGGAACATAGACCTAATGTATACACACACACTTGGTTTGTAAAAAGCATCTGTTGGGTTTTATATCCTAAAACTCGTAGTTTGTAAAATGATAAACATTTTCTATTATCAATATACTTGTTATTGATCTCATAAATTGTATGAAAGTCTAAATCCAATAATCTAAGACTCATGACTATTGTATTGTATGAGTATTTGTTATTGATCTCATAAATTGTATTTAATAATTAATTTATGAAATTAATTATTTTTTCATTTTTAAAATCAAATACATTTTTTAAATCAAAATTTTATTTTTAGATAAAATTGAAAAAGGAAAAGAAAACTAAAACACAAATGGAAAAATGGGTTTTTCTATTATCCATCTTTGATGTATCTCACACATGAAGCAACCATTTGCCTTGTCTTTTCCAAGCATGAGCTGCAACTCATGCAGTTTTTCTCTTTGCATATTGATCTACAATATAATGAGAAGACTGGAGTGAAAATCGGGCATGCAATCTACAGAATTTTGAGAGAAAATTCGGTTTAAAGAATGGTTCTTCAACAAAGGTTGCTGCAGTGAGCTTTTCTTTTTCATCCATTGATTCAAGCTTGTTTTGAGTCCCACAACTCAATCTAGAGTACCAAGAGAATAGTGGAGAAGATCTTGAGGTGGTCTACAATAAGATATGGAGAAGATTGCAGATGGAGAAGAAGCTTTGAAGAAGTTCTACAAGAGGTATGTCTTGAAACCCATTTTTTTGCAGAACTATGCTTTATATTATGCCAAAATTAGTGAATTTGAATGCTTAAATGATTCTTGTGCTTCCGCTGTAATTGATACAATCCTACAATTGGTATCAGAGCATCAAATAAGCATTTAATTCGGTTTAATTTTGGTTTGATGGGTGTTTTATATGAGAAATATGAAACTGATGCACTAATATGGTTTTCTGAGTTTTAGCTGTTTAATTCTCTTTAATTTCTCATTTAAATTTATAATTGGCTTTTACTTGATGAGCTTTAATGTGTTCCCAAGAGGTCATAATTTATTTGAAGTCATTAGAATAGAAATTAAGCTGTAAATCAAAGAAACAAGTGAAGAGGCCGAGTTGCAGTTCCAGAAAAACCAGCCTCTGTTCTTGTCATTGCTAAGGTTTCAGTTGCTAAACGATCGTCTAGCTTCAGACACTACACGATGTGAAGAAAAGCTAGACGATCGTATATTAATGGGTGCTGGTCGTTGTGATATTGAATGCTAGATGATCGTGTACCTGCGGAAGCTAAACGATGCGTTCAATTTGCTATACGATAGAATTAAGCGATTGTTTAGCTTTAGCGTGGGAACTAAACGATACGTTGAATTTACTATACGATGGTACTATGTGATTGTTTAGCAACGATGTGCACTAAGCGATGCGATAAAGTGCTACGCGATAGCGTTGAGTGATCGTTTAGATGTGGAGCTAAGCAATCGTATAGACGAAGTGCTAAGCAATGCGTTGAAGTTTTTATGTGATGGAACTAAGCAAATCGCTTACCTACGACGCTGAATGACACGATGTTCTATACGATGGAGCTAAGCGATCGTTTAGCTACACGACGGATACTGAACGATGACATACAGCGCTAGACGATTGTGTTAAGTGATCGTTTGGTTCTATACGATAGAACTAAGCGATAGTAATGAAGAGCTACTTCGATCGTTTATCTTTGATCAGGAGCTAAACGATGCGTCGAGTTGCTATGCGATGGCACTATGCGATCGTTTACCTCTATGCGGGAGCTAGGCGACGCATTGAATGCTATGCGATGGCATTAAATGATCGTTTACCTTTTCGTGCGCTAAACGATCAAGCATTTACTAAACGATTTGGAAAAATGCTAGACGATGTCGTCATTGCTAAACAATGAGACTTAGCGAGATGTTGAACATGTGCAAGGGCTGCCGGTTCGACCGGGTCTCTTTTGGTATGGTCCGGTTTAACTTCGAATGGTTCTTGGCTAGTCTAGTTCAGACATGGCTGGTTCGGTTTAGACGATTCGGGTCTGGTTCAAGCTACTTGAGTTCATTTTGGAGCGGTTCGAGCGGTCTAGGAGCGGTCTAGAAGCTGGTTTGTAATAATTAGGTTTTGTTTACTTGTTTTTGCCAAAACTAAAACCATATCAGTCTGTGTTTAATTATTTATGCATCTGATATATGTTATAATTAAATAAGTCTTGTATGTGCATATAGTATGCCATTTAGATTTAAAATCCCACCATAGGAAGCATGTAACATGGATTGAAAGTATGTTATAATTGTTATAATATATAGTATGTATGTTAGGGTTTCTTGTATTTAATATAAATGTTATATTAAATTAATGCCCCATGTATATTGTGGATGTTTAGCATGTCTAAAGTTTTATAAATTGTCATGCAAAAGTACTTTCCTCGTACCGTCAATGCAAGGAGGCAATAGGAGATTATGAACTTTGAACAATGAGAGTTTGAAACCTTGAGTGCAGCATGGGAAAGATTCAAGAGATTGGTCAAGAATTATCCTAACCATGTACTACCGTTGACTGTCCAGATAGAAACTTTTTATGGAGGGTTGAATAGACCTTCCCAAATGGCAGCTGACGTAGCCGCAACATATGACATCATGGACAAATTATACAATGCGGCTAAAGAGATTTTAGACCGTATTGCAAAGCACAACATGGAATGGGTTGATGATTTTAGGACAGACAATAGAAGGTGTTCTCAGAATGCGAATGCACTTGACTCTAACATAATAACTACTCTCTTTGCAGAGGTGGTTGCAACGACAAACCTATTGCAAAATTTATTAATGGGAAATGGAGCACAGACTCAAAAGATGCACCAAGTAGATGCATTCTTGCAGCCCATGGCTAGCAGCTATGTGGGCTGTGGAGAACTATACTCCTACAATGACTACCTATAAAACCCACAGTCGGTCTGTTTTATAAAAAATAACTCATTCTCAGACACATATGGTTCACTATGATGACCATAGGTAGCATGACCTTAATCTTGAGTGATTTGTGAACTCCTACCTATGAGGGCGATCCTTTGATTTCCATGGGTGCGAGTGGTCAGATCACTGACTCAAACCTACCACTTTGGGGATTTGTCTGATTGGGAGTTGGAAACTCAACTATACAAGACGAAATTCACTTCTTCCCTAAGCAGGGGTAAGTAGTTAAATTGCTCCCTTAAAGGTTGATTCTTGGACTTGTACAATGTGGTGCCACACCTTCTTTTTGCCCGAGAAGGGTTTACTCATAGTAGGACTATGACGTAATATTCATTAGAGGAATCAGTGGTACTTAAGAAGTTAGATGTAACTATAGGGGCAAAAACAGTAAACTAGCCCAACTATACTTACGAGCAATTTGTGAAGGGCCATTGTCACATCCCGCTCCAGACTACCCTCTAAGCCTCGGAAAGGGCGTGACTGCAGCAGTTATCAACCCTTTTGTTGACACTTACTGCCTAATATTCTTGTGGAAATAACTCTGATACCAATGTACAAATCTAACAATCAACTGATTAAGTAGGCCCATTTTATTTTACAACAATGGAACGTTTATACAACTCCAAGACTTTACTACAAAGTTTACAACAACTGTAAAACCCTTCGAAAGTGTAACTGTGGCACGTGGCAGACCTTAACCTTAGCAGCACCCTGGAACTCTTCACCTTTCGCTACCTGGGGGGTAAAACATAAAACATAGAAAACATAAGCTATAAAGCTCAGTGAGTGGTGCCTTTAGATAAACAAATAACTTTGTCAACAGAAATATACTTTTGGAAAAGCAATACATAGTCAACAAGAACATTACCACAAGTTCATTATTATTTTCCAGCCAAACCGCTGGATAATCCCCAGCTCGACCGCTGGTTAAAATAATCAACCCCAGCTTGACCACTGGTTATCACATATTAAAAACATCCCCAGTACTTGCAGTTGTCACATCCCGCCCCAAACTACCCTCCGAGCCTCGAAAAGGGCGTGACTGCAGCAGTTATCAACCCTTTTGTTGACACTTACTGCCTAATAATTCTTGCTGAAATAACTCTAATACCAATGTACAAATGGAACAATCAACTGATTAAGTAGGCCCATTTTATTTTACAACAATGTAACGTTATACAACTCCAAGGCTTAACAACAAAGTTTACAACAACAACTGTAAAACCCTCCGGAAGTGTAACTGTGGCACGTGGCAGACAATCACCTTAGCAGGACCCTGGAACTCCTCACCCACAAGTTCATTATTATTTTCCAGCTAAACCTCTGGACAATCCCCAGCTCGACTGCTGGTTAAAACAATCAACCCCAACTTGACCGCTGGTTATCACATAATAAAAATATCCCCAGTACTTTCACACATATAATAAGACAACAAGAATTCTTGTGGAAACTTTCCCTGTACCCTAATATCCCGCCAATGTGCACATCGACTATTTTCCCGCTAGTTATGCTTAGGTAACTTGACTATATTTCCCGTCGGTCGTCACCGACTATCATTTCCTGCCAACCAAAACCGACTATATTTTCTGCCAAGTACCCTTTTCAAGCATGCTAACTATGTATCCCGGGTACAATTTCAGTTTCCAAAACAAACATACAAGCAATATCTCAACAAGCATAGTAATCAGATAAACATATATCCCTGATCATGCCAATTTAACATTATCCCCTATATATATTTACCTATATATAGAAATTATATCAACAATACAACACAGAATAACCACTCACTTTGATTGGTTAGAAACTTTCCTTTCCGAAGTTCCTTATGTTTCTTTGGTTTCCCTTTTGAACCCTAAATTCCATATTCAAATATCAGCTTATATTACTCATAGTTTTAAACCTTATTTTAAGATACTTCCTTCTGCAAACATGTTCTAAAATGTCTCAGGAAGCTTACCATAAAATCTTAGCTCAGAAATTCTCGTCGTTTAGTCGGAATCTTCAAAATATCAATACTGGCTCAGCTTCCAGCCCGATTTCTTGGAGCTTCTTCTCCGAAAGCCCCACCATGAAAACTATACTCCTTTAGCTTCAGATGGCTTTGGAATCACTCCAAATGCACGAGTAATCTGGGAGAACTCCTCGTTCCAAGTTGATGCTACTTTCTATCTTTTCTGCCCGACAGCATCTCCCCTCTTGGAACTTCTTGACCAACGCATGGTCTTGCTACCAACGCATGGTCTTCTCCCACTTAGTCCTCATACACTCTTCTTTATGTCCTTTAAAGAGAATTTAAGTTTTCATCTGAAGTCCTTGGCTCTATTTATAAGCGTCCAAGATTGCTTCATGGTCGACACCTTCTACTTGGCCGCATGACCAAGTGTTTCTTCCTTACATCATCAACGCAATCTTGCATCAGTGAAATCTAAGTGTCCTTCTCCTATGTAGCTAATGCATGAGCTTCCAATCTGATGCAACCACCTCAAATTCTTAAGGCTTAAGGCTTCCTCCCAAGAAGACACATGGTTTGATGACGTGTTCTAGGTGATCTCATCCTTTATATTCGTCCAACTCTTGGATCTTCAATGCATAGTCCACTACTCAACGCCTAGCTACCCAACTTAGCCATCGCAAGAGCCAGCCATCACCAACGCATAGGGTGGTCGCTCATCCTTGACGCATGGCTCACTAGGTACCACTGCAAGGCTTGCTCGGCATGGGCGCATGGTGCTTGGCATAGGCGCTAGCCGCTCGACGCATGAGCGTACTACATAAACACTAGCCATCACTCGATGCATGGGCATACTACATAGGCGCTGGCCATCGCTTGTAGACTTGCTCAGCCGCATGGGCGTGATTGATGCATTGATGCTCGGCAGGGCGCTGCGATGCATAGGCATGGTCGTTTGACAGGGCGCTCGCTGCATAGGCTGGTCGTTCGACGCATGGGCAGGGGCGCTTAGCTCATGGCATCGACGCATAGGCAGGGGCACTTGGCTCATAGCATTGATTCATAGGCATGGCCGTTTGGCAGGCTCGACAGCGCTTGACGCATGGGTGCTTCCATCGATGCACGACTGGGCAGTTTGGCCGAGGCTGCTTGACGCATGGCTGGGCATTTGGCAGCGCTTGGCCTGCTTGACGCATGGGTTGTGCGCTGTGTATGGGCACTTGATGCATGCTGCATGCCGTGCCCGTGTCCTCGCCTACCCTTGTGCCATCCAACCTTCCAACGCATCACACAATCCTTTCAATGCATTGGTCCCTTCCAATGCATCCATCATCCAACGCATCCAACGCATCAACGCATCCAATGCATCTAACACATCCACCGCATCCATCATATAGGTTTATACTTAGCCAATTTTCCAAGTTTTTCCCCAAAAGTCAAGCTTCCAAATTCACACTTTTTCTTCTTCCTTTGCCCAAGTAATCTCTCCAAAGTCTTATGGCCAACGCATAGCAATGCCTAGTCCAACACTTAGCCAATTTTTCATCAATTAAAGTTTAA
The DNA here is from genome assembly GCF_027475165.1 of Benincasa hispida. Taxonomy (NCBI): domain Eukaryota; kingdom Viridiplantae; phylum Streptophyta; class Magnoliopsida; order Cucurbitales; family Cucurbitaceae; genus Benincasa; species Benincasa hispida. The sequence continues at coordinate 76,598,765 of NC_143478.1, read as the reverse complement.
CTCGAAACTACTTAACATAGATTTTAACATTCACTTAGTTAATTTCCTTAACCACCTACTTAAGTAGGGAAAATGGAAATTCGGGTTTCATAGCCATCGTACTATTGATGGGTTATATCCAATGGATACAAAAATATATCTGTAGTGCGAAGAGTACAGTTGTCGGTCGGTCTTTAGTGAAATGTTGGATAGTTAGCGGATGGTGGATATCGTGATTAAAGAGTTTAGTCAGTTATTCATGTACCATTGGAGCTTCAAGCTACAGGTCCATAAGGTCCCCTTGGTAGCTTAATGAATTCATGTTGAGAATCAATTTTTAGGTTAATTTGAAATATTCGAATTAATAAGAGGGAATTTGATTATATATGATATAGTTAAATTGATTGAATTATATGTGCTATAATTGATATAATGTATTTGATACATGATTTGATTGGAGGAATTAATATAAATATGATTTATATTAAATGCCATAAAGGAGAAAGAGAACTATGGTTTATATATTGTATGAGATGTGATATTGAAACGATAGATTATAAATATAATATTTATTTATAATTAAATCAATTATGAGATAATTGGTTTAAGTTTTTTCTCCTAATAACCGACTTAGTGGGAAGTTGTAATTAGTTATGGTACATAGATAAAATGAAAATCTTTTTCATTTTTTTATAATCGAACGCGCATTAAACAAAAAACTATACGATAGCCTTGAGAGAGTAAACGATTGTGCATAGAATTTTTCTATACAATAGTCGTTTGCTACTAAACAATCGAGTACTCAAGTCTACACGATAGACTTTCTTTCTTCTCCCACTTACTCGATCGTCTACACGATCGTTCAATTCCTCCTTCCCTCTACCAAATCTATACAGAGTCCACAACTCCTGGATTCTCACACCGAGAATACCAAGGTAGTCTCGTGGTAGTGTCTACTTGTTGTTCGAGGGTCGAGGATCGAGTGTCGCTCGATTGTGTTCGAGGTAATTCCGATGGCGTCGTGTTCGTGTTGTTAAGCATTTGTGCTATTGAACATTCGTGCTATTGGGTCGAAAAAATACGAGAGGAAAAGGTTCTTCAAGGGTATGTTCACTCGCTTTTTTGTATTTTCTTCTTGAAGCATGCTGTAATTTAAAGATTATGCATAATTGTTGTTGTTCGCATTGTAAATATGTATGTTCTTTCACAATGGGATTTGGAACGATCTGCTTCCACTCATTGGTTCTCTTTGTTAAGGGTTCCTTCAAATTTCTGAAGTGGATATTTGTTTAAGGATATCAAAATAATCCAATATGTCCATATGTTTTTATAAAGAAATAATAGTCAAGATTTGCTACTATAACTGTATATATGTTAATTATTTAAATATAATTGAAACTTTTGAAGAGCTTGTAAAGGCAATAGAGTATCTTAAGAAAGAAATTAAGGTGAAAGATCTAAGAAAATAGAATTTCGCCTTGGCTTTTAAAGTGATCATTTAGCAGATCAGATTTTTATTCATCAATCAACTTATATAGGAAATTTTTTTAAATATTTTATATGGACAAAGCACACCCATTGAACATTCCAATGGAAGTTCGTTCACTAGATGTGAAGAAAGATATATTTCGACCTCGAGATAATCACGAAGAACTTCATGGTCCTGAAGTACCATATCTTAGTGTAATTGATGCACTTATGTATCTTGCTAATAATACAAGACCATATATTGCATTTTCAGAAAATTTACTAGCAAGATATAGTTCTTCTCCAACAAAAAGACATTAGAACGGAATTAAGCATATACTCCATTATCTCTGAGGAGCGATCGATATGGGTTTGTTTTATTAAATAAATTCAATTTTGATTTAGTTGGTTATGTAGATTCTAGATATTTATTTGATCCACACAAAGCTAGATCTCAAGCAGGTTATCTATTCACATATGGAAGAACTGTTGTATCATGGCGATCAGTGAAATAGACCATAACAGCTACTTTCTCAAATCATGTTGAAATTCTTGCAATTCACGAGGCTAATCAACAATGTGTATGTCTAAGATCAATGACTCAGGACATTCGTGAAACATGTGACTTGTCTTCAAATAAAATCTTCCAACAATATTATACGAATACACAACATGCATATCCCAAATAAAAGAAGGATATATTAAAGGAGATAGAACAAAGCATATTTCACCAAAGCTTTTTTACACTGATTATCTTGAAGAAAATGGTGACACCACCGTACAACAAATTTGTTCAAAGAATAACCTGACAGACTTATTTACAAAATCATTATCAACTACAACCTTTGAGAAATCAATGTACAATATTGGAATGCGGCAACTCAGAGATCTTAAGTGATATATACTTTATTTTTTTTGGAGTATATTTTATATGAAATATGTACTCTTTTTCCTTCACTAGGGTTTTTTCCTATTGGGTTTTTCCTAGTAAGGTTTTAATGAACCATATTTCATATATATAATGGGCATCTAAAGGGGAATATTATAAATATAATGATAATAGATACCCATTAGATGTTCATGCTTAGTATCCTTGACTATGTGTCATACCCCCGTTCTCCCAAATGTTGTCCATGTGTCTCAAGATTACATATTATTAGTGTCCATGTAATCCATCTTCTACATATCAAATTTCCTATCAATAGTAGCATTTGGTGGGTTTTGTAAGACATATATAGATTGGTTGAAATTTCATAAATATTGAAGAAAGTGGAGATTTTTTAATTTCCTATTTTCTATAATTTTCTTTATTTATTCCAAATTTAGTTATTTAGTTATTTTAATTTATTTAATATATTATTTTAATATTGTATTTTTCAATATTCATGTTTCTGTTGTGTCTTGTTTTTCTCATCAAATTCACAACAATTATAGAATTATAGATTATATATAGATGGCAACGTGAGAACGTGAGAATTGTAAACAATTAATGTTAATTTTCATGTAAAATTTTAATTAAATATTAAATAATAATAAGAGATAAAATAATTCTTAAAAATAATAAATTTAGAAGAAAAAAAATAAGAAAAATTATGAATAATGTGCATAAATTTTCATGAAAAATCAAAATTTCAATTAAACCATTCTTAAAAATCAGAGGATAATATTGTCTGACAATTAGCTTAACTAACATAAAACATATTCTATCGAGTATTAATTTTGAGGTTTGAAGTTCAATCACCTCACCCTACATATTGTAAAATAATAACAATAATAATACTGTCAAAAAATAAACTTTTCATATTCTCTAATATTTTAAATGCTATTTTATTATTTTGTAACATGATTTGTAATATTTAAGAATTTAAAATAGTTTAGGAAGTACTTCAGTCAACAGAGGAGATGTCTATGAATACTAACCTGAAGTGTCACCCATAGAAAATTTCGTGTTGCGTAGATATATCTCTTGCTCCCAAAATTCTTCTTCTGCCTCATGTTGCCTATTAGGGGTTGACATCGTGTCTATACAAATACAATCGTATTTGCACGCATGAATATACTCATAACCTAGGCCTAAGTCATGTAATTTTCACTTAGCTTCATAAAAGGAAGTAGGTATAGCGGTGGTGGCTGGAAACGCTGCTTTTAGTGGATAAAGTAAACATACATGCAGCACAAGAAATCAAAATCAATAAGCACTCTAATTACACTTAATTTGAGTTTCAAAGCATGCAAGAAAACAATTTCAAAGATGAGGGTTTCAAAACTAATGCCTTTGAAGAATTCCACGAAATCCAAGCAACCCTCCAAGAATTCGACCTCTTAATCAATAGTAGACCACCAAGAGTGGCTTCTCTGTTGGATCAACACCAATACACAGTGGAAGGGAACAGGATCTATAAGCATTCTAATTCATTAATTTTGGTTGAAAAGAAACATGCTAAAACAGAGTATAATGGGCTTCAAGAACATACCTTGGCCGAATCTTTGAAATCTCCATTTTCCAATTGCAAAATCTTCCAAATCCCTTATGTAGACCACCACAAGATCTTCCTCTGTTCTCTTGGTACTCTAGATTGAGTTGTAGGACTCAAAATAAGCTGGAAACAAAGGGAATATGGAAAAAGCTCACTGAACCAACCCATTGAATAATACCTTGTTCATTCGAATTTTTCAGCAAAAAATTCAATCGGTTCATCCTCTCTTTCTTCACTCCATTCTCTTCAATATATTGCAGAATATCATGCAAAGAGATGTGTTGCATGGGAAGCAGCTCATGCTTGGAGTAAACTAAAGGAAGAGATGGTGGGTTCCTTGTAAGCTAGTTGAAGATGAACATGAAAAACCTATTTTCAACTTTGTGTAATTTTTCAATTTCCAAAAATCAAAAATTGATTTTTAAATCATATTTTATTTCTAAAATCAATTTTAATTTTAAAAATTAATTTCATAAATTAATTTTCTAATAAAATTAATAAATAATTATTTAAACAATTTAAATAATTCTAATTAATTTAATATCCAATATTAAATTAATTTTTACACAAATTTATCTTCATATATTTAAATCATATTTAAATATATTTTCTCCAATTCCGTTTGATTCTAATTTGAACGTTTCAAATTAACTTATCACACTACTCTAGGGCTAATCCATTTCCGAGCTAGTAAGGAGACCTCATGAACCTACAGATCATGGGATCCAACGATCCGAGATTAATCAGCTAAACTCATTAGATCGATCTAACCCTCATTCGTAACTAATGGGTCACTCCACTAAAGCCCATAGTTGAACTCCTCTCATTGTAGATATATTATGTTCAGTCGATATAACCATGATTAGTAAGTTAACCCTTCACAGGTTGTTCGTAAAAACGGTTGGGTCAAATCTCTATTTTACCCCCGAAATTACCTCTTGCTCTTTAAGTCCCCACTGGTGCCTTAATGAACAATTGTTTTGTGATCCAATCACAAAACCAAGATCCTCACCTGCCAAATGAGAGGGCGGTATTCCTTGTTCAAGCCCTTGAATCAGCACTTAATGGAACAACTTCACTACTATCCCTAAAGCGGGTAGGAGTGAATTCCCTCTTGCACCCTATGTCCCCAACTATCTATCCGGTCTTATGCCTGAAATGGAAGTCATATAGAGCCGGCGTTGTTGAGCCAACCCTCACCTATGCAAATCTAAGGGCAATCCCGAATAAATAGAAGTTCATAGTTAGCTCAGGATAAGGTCAAGTTACCTAGGTCATCGCTTTGAAATAGTCAGTCTTAAATAGTAAATAACGTTATAAGGTAAGAGTGACTCATTTCGTGGTCCGATCTTGTACAAACTCTTTTGCACAAGGACACCCCCACTTCTCATGTCCAACATGAACGAATTAGGATCACATCGTTTGTAGTATTTTACAACTCCTTGTAACAACTACAGAGCAAGTCATATCCAATAATGTTACCAGAATAAGGTACCCAACCTTATCCATATACTATAGATCATTTTGACTATTTACTCGAACCTGATCCACCTTTATGTCTCCATATAAAGTTCAAGTACTCATCCAATAGTCAAGGGACTTTTAAGTTTATTGGATTTCTATTCAAGCAATAGATCTATTCAATAACACCTTTATTGAATTTTCAGAATAAGCTCCATTGTTTACATACTACGAGTTTTAGGACATAAAACCCAACATTCTCTACTATTCTTCAACTTGGATTTGAGTGGTGGAACTCTAAATTGAGCTTAATTAGGAGAGGGAAGAGAGGGTTTGAGAGAGAAGTGCAGAATTTCAAAATTTCCATTGCATGAACTTCAAAAAATCTAAAAAATGAAGCTTTTAAAGAGTTAATTCATGCAAGCACTACTTGGTTCAGCTGATTGACACTTCAATCAACACCAAGATAGTGGGGAATGTGTCCAATTTGGGATTAATCCACCCAAATTAAAAAAGTTGGAAATTTGCATTAACTTGGAATTTCCAATTTTCAATTTCCAAAATTAAACTAAAAATTATTTCAATTTCAGAAAATTGAAATTAAGATTGGATTTTGATTTTAATTAAAAAAATTTGATTAATTCATTAAAAATAATTTAATCTAAAATATTAAATTAATCAAATACCTTATTGATACATGAATCCTATTCATGTTAATTAATTGATATTTAAATCAATTTTTAAATATTTTAATCTCTCAGAATAAGTTTAATTTCAATAAATTAAACGTTTGATTATATCAAATATAATCAACCAAACCTTGAATCGAATTTGAACATTTCAAATTCAAAATCCCTAATTTCGATTTTGGACGTTTCAAAAACACTTCACTAATCTGTAGCTTACGAACCTACAGATCATGAGCTTTAACGATTTGAGATTAATTGGCTAAACTCTTTAGACCGAATTAATCAATATTCGTTAACTACTGAGACACACCACTATAGCTCAATAGTTACCTATCCTCACTGTAGATATATTTCTGTCTACTTTAACCATAATCAGTAAGTTGATCCTTCATAGATTGTTCATATTTATAGTTAGGTCAGAATTACCGTTTTACCTATGTAAATATATCTTGCTTCTTAAGTTCTCACTGACCTTCTATTGAATAATTGGTTTATAGTCCAACTAATAAACCATATTCCTCTCGACCATGAGAGGGCGAGGCTTCTTTGTTCAAAACCAGGGGTCAGTACTTAAGGGAACAACCTATCTGCTAACCCTAAGTCGGGTAGGAGTGAAGTCCATCTTGCAGGACTATGTCCCCAACTATCTATCTGGTCTTATACCCAAAATGGGGGACTTATTTAGTAGTGTTGTTGAACTGTCTCACCTATGCAGATTAAAGGATAATCTCGAATAACCAAGAGTTCATAGTTAGCGCAGGATTAAGATCGAGTTAGCCTAGGTTATCGAATTTAAAATAGTCAGTTTCAACAGTAAACGGTCGTTATAAAGAAAAGTTACTATTTTGCAGTCTTATGCAAACATCCTTTGCATTGGATGTCCCACTCGCACGTCTCTACATGACTGATTTTGGGATCACATTATTGGTATTAGTATATAAAGTAGGCCGCATCCAATAGTGTCACCAAGATAAGGTACCCAATCTCATCCATATACTTATAGACCATTTTGCCTATATACTAAAACTTGATCCACATTTATGCCTCTATATAAAGTTAAAGTATTCATATTATAGTAATGGATTCGTTAATTAGATTTTTATAACAGAATGCAATATCAATAACATTTTATTGAATGAACAATCAATAATACTTTTAATTGATAAATAGAATATGTTTCCAATATTTACGAACTACGAGTTTTAGGGCGTTTGCAACAATCTTCCATTTGGACTAATATTCCAGTGAGTTACAAATATATACAAATCTATAATATACAAAATGTTGAGATTAAGAGAGAAACTACAATAAGCTAGAGCATCTATATACCCTTGACATTCTCCCACTTGCCCTAGATTATGAAGCTTGTAGTCCTAGTTCGACCAGGTGACCCTCGAATACTTTACTGTAAGGGCCTTCATAAATGGATCAGCAAGATTAACTTTAGATGCTATCTACGTGATTATCACGTCTCCTCGATGTACTATCTCCCTGATGAGATGGTACTTTCTCTCGATATGTTTTTCGTATTTGTAGCTTCTTGGTTTCTTTGAATTGGCAACTACTCCACTCTTATCACAACATAGAGTGATAGTTTGATGCATATTTGGAACCACTTTTAAATCTATCAGGAACTTGTGTAGCCATACGATTTCTTTAGCTACTTCACATGCAGCTATGTATTCAGCTTCCATCGTGGAGTCAACGATACATTCTTTGATTGATGCTTCTCCATACTATAGCTCTTCTATGAAGATTGAAAACTGATCATGAAGTAAATTTCCTAAAATTTACATCAGTGTAAAAATCAGAATCAATGTATCCCGTAAGGATCAAATCCTTAGGCCCATACATAAGCATATAGTCCCTTGTTCTCCGAAGATACTTGAGGATATTCTTAACTGCGATCCATTGACTGTGTCAGGGTTAGATTGGAACCTGCTGACAATTCCAACTGCAAAGCATATGTCAGGATGTGTACACAACATAGCGTACATCATCCTCCCAACTACTAATGCATATGGAATTCTTTTCATTTCCTCAACTTCTTGAGGCGTCTTAGGGCACTGTTCCTTTGACAAATGAATTCCATGTTTAAAAAGTAACATACCCTTTTTGAAATTTTGCATATTATATTTTGAGAATATCTTGTCAATATAAGATGCTTCAGATAGCACTAGCTTCTGTTCTTGCAATTCCGAACAATTTAGATTCCAAGAAAATAATTTGCATCTTCCAAATCATTCATTTGAAATTGCAATGCTTCAGCCATTAAATCCTCAAATAAATGTGTGGTATCTCTTTCTTGACCATTAGAGGACAATTCATTCTCAATCTCTTCTTCATTTGCATCATCGTTTTCAATTGGAACTTGTAGATTGGTTATAAGATTCAATATTTCATTTTTTCAACTACATATCACTCTATGTTAGTTTCTTTATCATTATGTATTGAATAAGTTGTATGTCTTTCAAAACTTCTAGACAAGTTGACTGGCTTTCCTAATATACCCATTCATAATATGAGGGGGATATTCCATATGTTAATAGATGTCGCTCCACATCCTCAAATGGCTCTCACATTGAATTCATACGATTCTTGAATGGGCATCTTGTTCGTCCAGAATCATTAACATGATACTTTGCCACATCTAAAAATCGGGATACTTCTTTTCTATACTCGACCGATAACTTATTTCTATGTTTGATCTATTCTTTATTCATCTTTAAAAATAAACCTTTTCTGACCCAACCTATAATCCAAAACAAATTATAACTTGTGTTGTGTAGATAATAAATGGTGGTTAACTTTTAGAGGCTTATATATGCTCATAAAAATAAGAATAGAATTATGATAGACTTATGGATGTGTTTCTCAACTATAAATTATAGAAAACAAAATCAAGAGATGGATATGATTCATAAAAGTTTAACTTTTAGACAATTATTACAAGAATTATGAAACTCCCATTAGAGATAAACCTAATAACAATCAAGGATTATTAATCATGTATAAAAAATAAAAGTTAAATATCATTGATATGTAGTATATTTAATTTATTGATAAGTTATATCGATAATGGAGTAAAGTAATATCAACCCATTTTAACATTAAAAAATAATAACTAAATTGAAAAAAAAAAACTTAAATTTTAGAAAAATAAGAAGAAAAAAAAAACAAGGAAAATTACTCTAACATAGAAATCCCAAATCATCAAACACTTTCAAGACACATATATAGGATTCCCAAATCATCAAACACTTTCAACATCCCATACTTTTTTCACAAAAGATTAAAAAATAAAAATATAAATCACAAATCACAACTCTATCCATTGTGAGTCCATAAAAATCAAAACAGAATTGATAATTCATAAAAATTAAAACAGAAATCACAATTCGTAAAAATTAAACAAATCTACGTCTCATCTATAAAAACAAAGAGATATGACAAATTCAAGAGGAATAGAGAGACTATTGGAGCAATTTGTGTTGGAAGTGTTGGGGATGATGCCCTAAACTCTCGTTGGGTCCTGTAGTTTGTAAACACAATTTTGAACAAACTCTTGTGATCTAATAATATATGATATTTTCTTCACTTTTGTCTATGAACATTGGATGTTTTATTTGCTTTACCACAAACCAATTAATTAAGATCCCTGGTTTTCGTTTGTAACTTAAGCTAGTATATGGAGATATATAGGTGGGTCATGCCTTAAGTGATAACCAAAATGGTTTGTAGTATATGGATATAGGAAGGAAACCTTTAACTGGTAACGCTACGGATGCGACCCTCTTTATAGAATAGTTACAAGTGTTGTGACTTGCTACAGATGGTCTGATCCTGATCATTCATATGGAGACATGCGAGCAGGAGCGTCCTATGCAAAAAAGTTTGTATAAGACCGAACCATGAAGTGTTATAGTCTCGTTATATAACATCATTCATGATAGAGACTTCACCTCACTAGGGTGACCATAGGTAATATGACCTCAATCCTGAGTGAGTTGGGAACTCCTGCCTTTGAGGGCGGTTCTTTGATTTGCATGGGTGCCAGTGGCCGAATCGCCGATTCAAATCTACCACTTTAGAGATTCGTCTGATTTGGGAGCTGGGAACTCAACTACACAAGATGGAATTCACTTCTTTCTCGAAGCAGGGATAAGTAGATAGATTGCTCCCTTAAGGGTTGATTTTCGGGCTTGAACGATGTGGCGCCACACACCTTCTCATGGTCTGAGAGGTGTCCACACATAGTAGGACTATGTTGTATTATTCATTAGAGGCATTAGTGGTACTTGCGGAGTTAGATGTAACTACAGGGGCAAAATGGTAAATTGGCCCAACTGTACTTACGAGCATCTGGGAAGGGTTATTGTACTGTTGATTGGTTATATCCAATGGACATAGAAATATATCTCTGATGAGAAGAGTGCAGTTGTCGGTCTTTAGTATAATGTCTGGCAGTAAATAGATGGTGGATCTCGTGGCTAAGAGTTTAGTCCACTATTCATGTACCGTTGGAGCTTCGAACCATAAGTTCATAAGGTCCTTGGTAACTCAATGGATTCAAGTTGAGAATCAGTTTTTGGGTCAGTTTGAAGTGTTCAAATTGTCAAGAGGAAGTTTGATTATATATGATATGATTGAACTGGTCAATTATATATGATACAATTGACATGATGTATAAGATACATTATTTGTAGGAAAATGATATAAACATGATTTATATCTAGTGAAGGAAAAAAGACTATGGTTCATATGTTGCATTTGATCTGATATTAAATCATAGGTTAATGAATATAATATGATTATATTTATTATTTAATTTTGACAATTATAGGATAATTGTGCCGATTTTTTCTCCGTGACCGTGAGATAGTGGGAGGTTACGTTCAGTTTTCGTAACTGAAGGATAAAATGAAAATGGTTTTCATTTTGCAAAAAGAGATCAAACATTCGATCACGAGTGGTGTATACTGCCTATCGCATAGCAAATCGAGAGCCTACACGATAGCTCAACGTTTCTAAATGATCGTATAAACCCGCACAGTTTACTAAACGATCGCATAGGATTTGTTAAACGATCGTCTAGCTTTTTCCTAAATGATTACACACCCGAACGTTTACTAAACGATCGTCTATACGATCCCGACCCTTTTACTAAACGATCAAGCATTGTCTATATGATAGACACCTGACTTCTCCCACTTGCTTGGTCATGGTATACGATTGGCTTTTCCTCCTTCCCTCTACCAAATCCAACAGAGCCCATACCTCATAGATTCTCACTCCAAGAATATCGAGGGTTCCAAATAGTGGTGTCTTTCCTGCTGCCGTGTTCGTGAGGAGGCCATTTGTGGGTAGACGATTTGGTGGATGATTGCTTGGACATTATCAACGAGAGCGAGAGGAGCAGTCCGCTGGACGGGAGCAAGAGTTCTGTGAAGAAGGGTTCTTCAACTGGTACGTATTTCGTTTTCTTTGTCGTTTAAGTTTGAAAGCATGCCTGTAATTTGTTGGAAATGCATATCTAGTTTGTTTGATTGTGAATGCGGTAATTCTGTCACAATGAGTTTGAAACGATCTTGCTTCCGCTTAAAGGTACTCTTTGATAAGAGTTCTTTTAGGAAGACGGTGAGGCGTTCGACAAAGAGAGGCAATCGTAGAGTACTTGGAAGACGGTGTAGCTGACAGACAATTTTCGACGATAGCGCAGTGCTGACGAATGTCGTTCGATGGGGAGACGGCGAGGCGGCGTTGTTGGAAGACGATGACGTTTGACTGGGAGAGGTGTTTGACGGAGCTTCTGACGGATGCCAGACGACGTTCGACGATGGACGGTGCTCACCTACCTCTTTTCTTTGATGGATGACACTTCGACAGACGAGTAACGGGCTAGGGTTAGAAGATTAGAAGAAGATTGATCGAATTAGGGATTTTGTAAACAAAATCCTGAGCAACAACATAAATTGTTAGGAGATATAATGGAACTCTTGACGAATAAAATAGTTCGCTGGGAGTTTTGTAAGAACTTCGGATGATTATGCCCGTCGAGAGTACCCACGTACGGTGTCGAAAGTTCTTACGAACTCCCAATGCCTCACTTACGTAGTTAGGAGAGATACTATCTCCCAACGATCAATCTTTCGATGGTCGTTTTAGGCGTCGAGAGAGTCCCTTTTTCTTGTAGTGTAGTGTTTCAGTAGTATATGAACATTTCTTCTAAATAAAAATTTTAAGTATAACATCAATGTATTAGTATTTTATCAATATTAACTTAATGTTCATATTAAGTATAAAGTGTTGGTGTATCATCGAATCAATACATCTTTAAAATACATTTGTTGACTAATAAATAATACAATATATGAATGGTAATTTCGATATATCAAGTGTATGACTTATATACTATATGTTTGGTATATCAAATGACTGATATACCAAATATAAAATATATCAAATGACTGATATACCATATATAAAGTATATCAGAATATATTATTGATATACATGTCAATACACAAATAGAGATAAATTTGAAATAATAAAAAACGAAAATAAACTTCAATACCTTTTGCTATATTTGCAAATTGTTAAAAATCATTGCCAAATTTATAAATTTAAGAATGTTTTTTTTTATTCTTGTAAATGCTCCTTTAATAATTTAATTATAAATTTATTTAATGTCTACCTCAAATTTAAACTTCTTTCCAATTAATTTAAAATATGAAGAGCATTGGAGCAACATGAATTTAGATTCAATTGATAAACTATATCATGAAAAATAATCTCCACCCCATTTGGTAAAAAAAAAAAAAAAAAACTCATTTATCTTTGAAAAGTAAAGGGACGAATTGTTTTCATAGACTCTGTTGAATGAGAAATCTTGGACCAATCACAAGTTGCCATGTGATTTCTAAATTCATGACAAAATTTCAAATCATTAAATTTTGGCCCAATTAGGAGTTGAAGACAAATTTCGATGATGCCACGTGGTTTTATCATGACCGTTGAATTAGATAAGATTAATTTAGTCTAATTTGATATTATTATTTGAGTCAAAGTCCAACTAAGCCCAAAAATAAGTTGAATTTGACCCAAATGTCAAATCAGGCCTAAATCCGATTAATTGGGCTCAAAGACTAGACTCATGGACCGACCAAGCCCAAGTCCAACTAATTAGGCCCATGGATCAACCAAGTTCAAAGGCTCCGTTGATGCTCTACATCTTCAAGTTCAGAGGCTCCATCGATGCTTCCCATCTTCAAGTTCAGAGGCTTCATCGATGCTCCCCAAAATGTGGGCGTAGCATCACTTTCTCTCTAAAAATGTTAGTGTGATTCCACCTCATATGTGAGATCAAGTTTGGTCTGCCTAGCTCTACCTCATATGCGAGAACATCTCTGGCTCGTCTGGCTCCACCTCATATGCGAGAACAACTTTGGTCTGTTTGTCTCCGCCTTATATGTGAGATCGACTCCGGCAAACCTGTCTCCGCTCAAAAGCTTGATGGCATATTCTCTCAATCTTCACAGTTTGATGGCATATCCACCTCATCTTCAATACTCGATGGCATATTTGCCTTATCTTCAAATTTTGATCAAGAAGTAACATAATAGGGTAGACCTTTCCGAGGTCATCCCTAGGGTGATCAAATGAGGGATTTGTAAGCTTTTTTGGGCCCCCTCATGATGATCAAGATGCACGAGCGACGATACAAGGTAGACTTTTCCGGGGTCATTCCTAAGGTGATTGAATGAGGGAGTTGTAAGCCTTTGTGGGACACCCCATGACGATTGGGATGCACGAACGGTGATACAAGATAGACCTTTTCGGGGTCGTCACTAAAGTGATCGACTAGGGGAGTTGTAAGCTTCCCCCCCCCCCCCCCCCCCCGACAATCAGGATGCACGAGCGGCGATGCTTACTATCAAATATTAAATTAATTAAACAACAATCCACTAGCATGAATCCCTATTCATGAATTTAATATTTAAATTATATTTAAAATATTATTCGATTCACCAATTTCGTTTAATTTGATAATTAAACGTGTAATTATATCACATATAATTCCTAATTCTCTTAATTTGAATTTGAACGTTTCAAATTTACTCATCACGCCATTCTAAAGTTTATTCCATTTGTGAGCTAATAGGGGAACCTAGTGGACTTACTGATCATGGACTCTAACGATCCAAGATTATCCAACTAAACTCTTTAACTTAATTAACTACCATTTGTTAACTACCGGATAAATCCCCTAAAGCCCAATGTTGCACTCTCTTCATTGTAGATATATTGTGTCAACTTGATATAACCATAATTGGTAAGTAAACCCTCTACAGGTTGTTCGTAATAACGGTTAAGTCAATAACTATTTTACCCCCGAGATTACCTCTTGTTCTTTAAGTCCCACTGATCCTCTAATGAACAATTTCTTTTTGGTCCAATCACCAAACTAAGTCTTTCTCGGGCCAATAAGAGAGTGGAGTCCCTTGTTCAAGACCCGAAGTTAGCACTTAAGGGAACAAGTTGAGTCCAATATTGAAATTCTTCTATAGTTGTGATAAATCTCTCTACTAACCCTAAAAGCGGGTAGGAGTGAATTCCATTTTGTACCCTATGTCCCCAATTATTTATGCATTGAGTCAACCCTCACTCATGCAAATCTAAGGATAATGCTGAATAAATAGGAGTTCATATTTAGCTTAGGATTAAGGTTAAGTTACCTAGGTAATCGCTTTGAAATAGTCAGTCTTTAAACAAGTAAACAAGTAAGAGTGACTTATTTCATGGTATGATCTTATACAAACTCATTGCATAGGACACCCCCACTCCACATGTCTCTATATGAATGAATTAGGATCACTTTGTTTGTAGCACTTTACAACGATTATAACAACTATAGAGTAGTTCTCATCTGATGGTGTTACCAGAATAAGGTATCCTAAACTTGATCCACTTTTATATCTTCACATAAAATTCGAGTATTTATATTATAGCCATAAATCTTTAAGTTTATTGGATTTAGTCTTAACAAATGCAATTTATATATTCAACAACAATTTTATTGAATAAACGTCAATAACATCTTTATTGAAAATATAATATGTTTTTAGTTTACAAAATACGAGTTTTAAGATATAAAATCCAATCAATTTTATCCCATTAAAATTAATTTTGAAGGATTAAAAAGATTTTTTAAAGTAATTTCTACTACTTTAAAATCACCAATCGTACCCTTATTAATTTTATTCTAAAGTTATTTAGTCCATTAAAACAAAATATAATATTTGAAAATTTCGGTGAACATTTTTTTCATTAATTTTGCAAAAAAAAAAAAAAAAAAAGGTTTTTCCAAAATAATAGCATAATTATTATATATCACATCTAAAATATAGAAATGATTACTAAATGGTAATAATCATAACAATAATAATTCACGGTAACAATTCTTGTGTGGACTTTATTGCTCAAGGAGGTTGAGTGTCAGCCTATGATTGGCTGATTCAAACTGACAGCAGAAACAAGAAATACACAATAAAACTTCTCTTTTTTAGGAGCCACTCAAAACTTGCTCGAGAGGCCTCTCTCTTCTCCCATTTTTTCGAGGTCGTTGACACGAGCCTCGTTCCAGACCAGTGCCCTAATCTATCGCTTTGTCGGAAAATTACTGCAATTTAAGACCATAAATCCGAGCGACAAAAAAGAAAAATGCAGCATCAGAGGCTGAAGCAACAGCAAGCTTTGATGCAGCAAGCTCTTCTTCAGCAGCAATCTCTCTATCATCCTGGCCTCTTAGCTCCTCCCCAGGTTCCAAGCTTCTTCCCATTTATCGTTTCTTCCTTTTAGTTTTTACCACCGATTTATGTTCTTTCATTTGATTCTTCCCTTTTCCCTGTTGATTTTGAGCTCGATTGCTTCTTGTTAGAACAACCGGAAGAGGGTTAGCTTGATTCGAGCCTTAGTGGGTAGTTTTAGCTTCTCATTTTTTTGTTTCGGGTTTTGACTCTTAAATTATTGACAAATTGAAGGAGATCCTGCATTTTTAAGATATGTTGCATCAAGTTTCATTTTCACTTCACATTACCAAGTGCGGTATCGTATCCATCAGGGCGGAGCTATGAATTCCCATGGAAGGGGCCAAAGCTATTATAGTCTTATATTCTTCTTTCATTTTGTTTTCCTAATTTGGGCAAATTGTTAATTACTTATCGATGTCTGGATGTTTGATAATAGTTTAAGTTCTAATAAAATTGGTTTTTCCAGTTGGCTATAAGTTTGAGATAACATCTGAATTATGATACGATTCATTTCTGATGATGTTATTAGCAGTTATCATGAATTTTCTAGGCACCCAATTTTCGTAGAGTTAGGAGAGTTGTTCGGTGAGATTAGTTAGGGTGCATACAAGTTGGCCTGTATACTCAAGGATATATAGAAAGGAAATGTTATTAGTAGTCGTCATAGGAACGATGATTGAACTGCTTCCCTGTGCAGTGTTCTAAACAATATATATGATATTTTTATTTTATATACCAACCTTTCTATCATGGATACGAGGACTCAGTATAATCACCTTCTAGTCGGGAAAGTACCATGAAAGGAATTTTGGAAACTTGAGAGAACAACAACAGGATAGAACCCTTGGTTTAATTCGCCATACAACCATTCAAGTTAATTAGCTGGCAATAGTTTCAATTTTTTATCGTATTTTGGTTAGATGGTTCAACATTCACAGCTTTCTTCTCTACAAATAGAAAGCTTATATTTTCAGTAGTTAACTCATCAAATACATTCTATGAAAAGTTATAGAGGTATCAAACAAAGAAGGATGAAATAAATTTAATTTGTTCTTATTTTGTTAAATATTATGTTATACCTACTTCCTATTCAGTGAATAAGATAAATGTTTGTCTTGTTTCCATTTTATTTTAGTAATTCGTTTATCTAAGCTTACACTTTTCAACTATTTAAACGAATGGTTTGAAAATTGAAAGTGCATTTACTTGGACTAGTTTGGATTGTTTGTATAATCTCTCGTAGGCTAGAGAGGGTTCTTCTCATTAAAATAATCTTCAGAATACAAGACTATTTAAAAAGAAAAAGTAACAATCTGCTTAACAATTAAATAACAACTAAAAACAGAACATAACTAATACAGCGGTTAGTTATTATTGTTCACCCTTCCAAAATTCGTGAAAAATATATGTTTACAGTTATAACTTAAAACTTAAAAATGCAATTCAATTTGCTTTACATCAGGTTATTTTTCTTGCGTACAAGAAGTAGCATCTTTTAACCTCTCAGGATTAGTTAGGAAAACCTCATGGAACCATTTTGAAATCCTTCAGTTCCAGGTCGTTTTCTGCCGTGACATTCTTCTCATTTTTCTTTTGCCCTTTCTTTTTGCAGATTGAGCCAATTCCTAGTGGAAATCTACCTCCTGGTTTTGATGCAAGCACTTGCCGCAGTGTGTGAGTATTTGGATATTACCATGCATTTTTTTAATTATACTTTTCATTCTATTTTAATGTAATTTAATTTATATTTTTTTGCTTTTAGTTTGATTTCTTGCGGGATCTTATAAAGCCGTGTTATCATTCTCTTTTTAGTATGCCATTGAAAATATTTCTTTTACAATATTAGTTTCATTAGTTTCTCGTTTGCGATTAAATCCTATACTCGTTATTCCGTGAATCATTTCAATAATGATGATAGGTATAGTTTGTGCACTTTAACCAAATTTATGAGGTATATTGTTGAATTGTTGATAATCTTCAGTTGTTGCATCTCTGACCCTTCTTTGTCACTTCCATTTGATTTATTGCATAATTGCTTTTGAATAATTCAGATATGTTGGAAACATCCATATACAAGTAACAGAACCACTTCTTCAAGAGGTTTTTGGTAGTATTGGCCCCGTTGAAGGTTGTAAGCTTGTAAGAAAGGAGAAGGTTTGTCTTTTGCAGTGCATATTATCCCTCTTCAAACTCGAGTATTGGACTTGTTGGAAATTGCTTATTATGTTCTAAGCTCATTATCATACTGACCTACACCCGTGTTGCCTCTGCTTTTTGTAGTCATCCTATGGATTTGTCCACTACTTTGATCGCAGATCAGCTGCCCTGGCTATTTTATCACTCAATGGGAGGCATTTGTGAGTAGAACGAGAAGATATGTATAAATTTTTATTAAGTCTTCTTATTTTGCAGTATCATCTCGAACATATTATGTATGTTGCAGGTTTGGGCAGCCTATCAAAGTTAACTGGGCATATGCTAGTAGCCAGAGGGAAGACACATCAGGTTGGACTTTAAATGATCATTATCCCATTTACTGATTTTATGATGGTTTTTTTAATCATAACAAAATTCCATAATCATTAGATTTTGTTTCTTTGTGCAGGTCATTTCAACATTTTTGTTGGCGATCTTAGCCCTGAAGTCACTGATGCTATGTTGTTTGCATGCTTTTCTGCTTACTCCAGTTGCTCGTAAGCATACTCTCTTTGAATGTTAAACATCATTTCTCATCTTCCTTCTTGAGCTATTCATTTAATGGCTCCCTAACTATTAGAAAATAAGATTAATTGTGTGTATGTGTGTTTTTTTTTTTTTTTTATTTATTTTTTTTATCATAGAGTTGTTGAGATTATTAATTTTTTTAAAAAAGTTATATAGATATATGCACACTTGCGTGCACACGTATATATATCTTGGAAACTTAAATTTTTATGGGAACTATGGAAACTGGAAAGATTACAAATTAAGCTTCCTCTTGGAGTATGTAGAAAAACAGTTTCCCCAATAAAATCCAATAACAGAACACCTAAACTCAACAAAATCGAATGATTTCAATCCTGACTTGGGTAGCTGACAAACAAGAAACCATAACTTTCTTTCCTCTTAGGAGCTCAGTAGCCTTTTGAACATGATGGATTCTATGCCTATTGGTAAATAAGGTAACATCTCCTTGATAAAGAACTAAGGGGTCATGGGTTCAATCTATGGTAGCTACCTACCTGGGATTTAATATCTTACGAGTTTTATTGATTCCCAAATATTGTAGGATCAGGCGGGTTATCTCGTTAGATAACTGGAGGTGTGTGCGCGCTGGCCCACACACTCACTGATATCAAAAAAAAAATAAAAAATGGTGGATTCTATCTGGCCAACCCTTTCAGTGAAGCTTTAGATGAGATGAACCAAAGACCTTCCAATCCTGTGAAATCTAGAATGCCAATAATTTCAAAATTTCTAATTGGAAAATATACTGCAAATATAAAGTTGAGACTCGAGCAAACCCAAAGCTGGAAGGAAAATCTAAAAAAACAAAAGGATGACAGTTTCCTTTCCAACAATCCTTGAAATAACCTGTCTGATCAATCCCAAAAATGAAACTTTTATCTCTTCCAAACTAATGCCTCACTCTTCCTGACAAACTTTTTTCTTGTACCATTGAAAATATCATCCTTTTAAGATTCATTGATAGACTGAAAAAATGAGTTTTCAATCAAGTCTCATGGACAAGTGCATCTTTACCACTGTTTTGCTAATTTCAGAGATGCAAGGGTTATGTGGGATCAGAAGACTGGGCGCTCAAGAGGGTTTGGATTTGTTTCCTTCCGAAACCAGCAGGTTTTGAATTTATTTCTCAGTGCCCCTGCTAACTGTTCGTTCTTTAATTTTGTTCTGAAGAATGAACATTTTGATGCATTTCTTTCAGGAAGCTCAAAATGCAATAAATGACTTAACTGGTATGTTCTGGTTCTTATCTTGTTCATTAATGGTTGTCTGCCAACCCTTGTAATGTCTTTTGGGATTTAGTTACTGTGATGGACTTATGCTTGCAACTTATTAATCTGACCACTTATTGGTCTTGTATATTTTTTCCACTCAGGTAAGTGGCTGGGGAGTAGACAGATTCGTTGTAACTGGGCAGCCAAAGGTGCTGGAGTGAATGAAGATAAACAGAGCTCAGATACCAAAAGTGTGGTAGAACTATCAAACGGATCATCTGGTGAGTTTTGTACAGATCCTGGACCACGTATCATGCATATGGCCTTCTTTTATTTCTCCAGTTACTGCAGAGACTCGTACTTTTGCTATTATTTTAACACCCTAAAATTAAATGTGATTCATTTATTTGACTTACAAGCAGAAGGAAACCGTTTCTGTGCAAGTGTGAAATTTGGTTCTCTGTGACCTTGTTATTAGAGTAAGATCTGAAAAGCTTATATTCATCGCTGTGATTGTGCAGAAGATGGTAAAGAGTCTGTAAATAATGAGGCTCCTGAGAACAACCTTCAATATACTACTGTATACGTGGGCAATCTTGCTCCCGAGGTAAAACTACTTTCACTATTGCATGATCCAACCATTTTTCTCTTTAACATGCACTTAGAATGTGCACTAGAACGGATGACTCTTTATAAGACCTCATATATAGCGGAAAAGATGTTTGGGGGTGTTATCCTATTTTGTATGGAGGATGTTCGATAAAATTCTCCTATATATCATAGTTCGCATAGGCCTAGCTATCTCATTGGGAATCAATAATTTTCTTATCTGCAGGTCACTCAACTTGATCTACATCGCCATTTTCATTCTCTTGGTGCTGGGGTCATTGAGGAAGTCCGAATTCAGCGGGATAAAGGATTTGGTTTTGTAAGGTATAATACTCATGCTGAGGCAGCTCTGGCTATTCAGATGGGAAATACTCGGTCTTTTCTTTGTGGTAGACAAATAAAGGTATGGTTCTGCTTTATATGGTGAAGCTACTCTCTTACAGCTAATTGTTACTGGATAAACAAAACACATAAAACCACAACATTCATATACAAGAAAATATCTGAGCAAAACGATTTCACATTGTCTCCTCAAGACAAATTTACTCACCCTAGTGTCTGAGTTTAGATAGTAATTGTCTCTCAGAATATAACAGATTACTTTTCCTATAGAAGTAGCACCACGTCCACAATATCATCAAACTAAACTTTGTGGATATATTGAACTTCAGTAAATTTTGAAATGGAGAAAATTTTTAAGGAAGAAAGATTCTATGAAAAACGTTGAGAAATCAAATTGAAGAACTAGACTAATTCGTGGCCACTCGAATAGTTGTGTCCTTTCTTCAATTTGGTTATTTATGAAACAATGCAATCATTCTTGAAGAAACACAACTTATGAAGAGTTACATACAATTTATTCCACAAATTGTGTCCATCGGGAAGACTAATAAAATATGGACCGCATGCCACTTTTCCATATTAGTCATCATATTAGTTGACAGTGAAGTTTTTGTATGGTAATCATCATATTAGTCTTCGTTGAACGGAAGGAGCCCACAACACTGGTGATCTGACAGTCCATATTCCATAGATTTGGGTCTGAACTGGTGTAATTGCCCACCTGAAAATAAAACAGTTGGGCTCCGTTTTAGGTGCACATTTCTGTTTACAATTTTTCAGATACATAAAATGCATAGCCGTCTACTGAGGGAGAAAAGTTAACAAAGTTTAATCAAGGGTCGAGCAAACTTCAAATTTTCTCTCATTTTCAATTACAACTTTCGAATTTCCAAGTTGTTAATATATCTACAATCTTCTATGATCCCCTGGAAATTCCCGTCAGAAATTATCTGGTGAATAATTGTACTAATGGTGACCATCCTTCCCCCATCGGCTCTTGATGGACCCCCCTGGTCCCCATCCCTCTGGTCTTCTCTGCGACCTTTCTCTTCAATCTCTCATTATTCATTGAAGTTTATAAAGCCCTATAAGGTGGCAACGCCAAGTTCTCTGAACTGAGTGAAGATAACATACTGAATGTCTTCATTCACTGGACTGCACTCTCCGTCTTGTATTAGTAACTGTTCTTCTTCCCCCCCCCAAAAAACAGAATTTGTGTAGAGAGTTCCATTCTGATTCCCATGTTCTGTGGGTTGAGAAAACATCTACCCAAAAAGGGGGCTCTGTCACTGAGATTGTAAAGAACGATTCTTCTGCCTCACCCATTGGTTGATTGTCCTGGCTGGAGGGTCAATTCATGGTTTGGCCTCCTGTCTAAAGCTCTTTCTCAGCTACCTTGCTCCCCTTCATAGTCTTTTTTCATCCCTAAACAACCCCTGCCCTCCATATTTCTTTGTTAGAATGAATAACTTCATCCCATTACCCATTCTCTAAAGTTTGAAAATTTATGGTTGAATCACGAGGATTTTCTTCCCCACGTAGATCAAATGTGGAAATCTCTCCCAGATTCTTATTAGTCCGGGCACTTCTTTATGATGAGGTTGAAGCTTCACAAGGACCATCTTAGAAAATACTTCACCTTTGGGAATGTTCAAAAGAGAACTTCTTCTCAGCAAAATCAGTGCCATAGCCTCTCAAGAACTCTTCCCCTTTACACTTTTCTCAACAAACTCAGAATATCCCTTAAAGCTCAGAACTCATTCCTTGATTCTTTGACTTGGTATTTTGCTCCTCGCATTATTCTGTTAAATTGCTTATGGAGGATCTGGTGGGAATTGCAGATCCTCTTTTGAAAGTTCTTTATACGATGATTTAGAAGGATCCCTATCCAATGGAAATTAAAAATTTTCATTAGGAACTTAGTATTGGAGCCATTAACACTGTAGATAGGTTGCAAAAACGAATGCCTTATATGCACTTGTCCCCTTCTTGGTGCATTATGTGTAAAGCTAGCATTGAGTTTTCTGGCTACCTTTTATACATTACCCATTTGGAGCTCGTTTTTTGGCTCATTGTTTCAGAAGTTCTTGGTCAGTTTTTGTTGTTCCCTAACAACGGTTTTGATCTACTTGCTTATGTTTTGGTGGGTCATCTTTTTGTGATTCTTGAACGGTGTTATGGTTGGCTCTCATTCGGGCATTTTTCTAGCATCTATGGGGTGAATGAAATGGTCGCCTTTCCAAAGATACTGCCTCATCTTTTGATCTTTTTATAGATATGACATGGTTCTTACTACTGCTTTCTTTTAGTGTAAAACTAATCAATCTTTTGTTCACAATAACTTATCTTATTTGATTTCAAATTGGAGAGCTTTGTTGTAATTCACCCATAGGTGAGTGGAGTTTTACTCTCCCGATTTATCAATCAATGAAATTAATCCTTCTTAAAAAGAAATTCCTTAAAACTCAGTTGAAGAGACAACTTGCAGTGAGGAAATCGTCAGGAGGCAAAGTATCATGAGTCTCAAGGACGGAGATGGTGGATTCCAACTCTTTTTGGTTTGTTGCCTCTCACACTCTAGGCTTCCAATTCTTTTGGGAATAAGGCATCAAATGGGCCTCGAATACATTACCTTTTGGAGACCAACCATTGATATAGGTTGGTGGTAGGTACACCCTTATTCTCCCTTCTAAAACCTCCCATTTTACTCCACATTCCTCTCCAAGGTGCCGAGAAAAGTCATCTCCACTGTTGGGAAATTTCTTCAGAGCTTCTGGGATGGGGACAATCCCATCATAAGCTCCCATAACTGGAAAAATGCCTCTTGCCCCATCCTCCCATGTTGAATAGGTTTTGGAGATTTTGTCCAAAATACCCAGATATTTCTAACCAAGATGGCAATTTTCTGTAGAAAAGGTAGCTCTTTGGAGAAAATATTTTTGGCCAAATATTGCCTAAACCCTGCAGATTGGTGGCCTAATTTCACTTGAATTGTCAGACTAAAGGTTCTTAAGTTGGTGCTTCCCAAAGACCACTTGTAGTTTTGTTCTCCAACTGCTACGAGGGCTCCATCTCCGTGGTCAGCTAGAATTATTTGAACTACTGGAGTGTACGCTATTCTCTGAAATGTTTTGTTTATCTATGAAATTTTCTCTAATTGTAGGAATTTTTTAAACCTCCCTTAGCTGGGCTGGAGCTTTCGTTCTCTCTTTTGTCTTTTTCACACATCTTGAAACTCTGTTTCTTTCCAGGCTTACTAGTTACTACTGGGATATCTCCTTGTTATCTACTCCCCATTTTTAATAATATCTGAAAACATTTTTGCTGTTTGGTACTTCAGATTCGAAATAGAAAAGAAACATGAGGATTGGTAAAGAGGCTAGGAACTTGTGAGTTCATTTAGGAAATAACCCAGTTGGTTTTTGATTCTTATTGCAGTGCTCTTGGGGTAGCAAACCCACACCACCAGGAACAGCATCCAATCCACTCCCACTACCTGCAGTTGCTTCCACTCCTGGCCTTTCAGCAACTGACCTTTTGGCTTATGAGCGGCAACTAGCAATAAGCAAGATGGGTGGTGTCCATGCAGCACTTATGCACCCTCAAGGGCATCATCCTATGAAACAGGCACCAATGGGAATGGGTGCAGCTGCAGCTAGCCAAGCTTTATATGATGGTGGCTTCCAGAACGTTGCAGCACAGCAACTTATGTACTACCAGTAGTAAATATGGCTAAGCTTTTGCTTTTATTTGATGAAATCTATTTATATCCTCCGACTTTTTTCTGAGTTTATCAGTCTTCAGTGCGTCTTCTATATCTGAGTTTTTCCTTCTTTTTGGTGATCAGATTCTTTTGCACCTACAAATGGAAAGTATGTTTGTTACACCTATTTTCTTTTTTTAGTGTCATTGGGGCCAGGGGCAGTGGCTATGGGCATTAGAGGAAGCTTGTTGATCAATCAGAAAGTAATTTGATATTTCGTCTTCTTTTTGAACGAAAATCTTGTTACAAACAACATAATACAGAACATATTTAACTGATTAATCAACCACAGCCTTCTGCTCCCAATAAAAGAGTGTGCAAAAAGAGCTAGAAGAGAAAGCAGAGTGTACTGCCAAGATTGGCCTCTTATTAATTGACGTTTCTGATTTTTGTGCTTATATTTGATTGTGTATATTTTGTTTTTAATTTTTAACCTCGAAGTAGATTATCGACCATTTTAGTTTGATGATATTACTATTAAGTAACAAATTTCTTGAAATAACCCTTCAATGTAATAATGAATTACTTACACGACTCAATTTAATCAAGAAAGTTGCACAGTTCAATTGGTTACTACTGTTCGCTTAAATGGAAGGACTCGATTTGCTTTAAATATATATATATATATATATATATATATATATATTATGACCATAATTAGGTTTATACACTCTTTTGACCCTTGAATTTTGAACTTTGTTCTATCTTGGCTCTTCAACTTTTATAATGTTCGTCTTAGTCCATAAATTTTTATACAATGTTCATTTTAGGTTACTTCTCTGTTTATACTTAATGGAAGAATTAGATTACCATTTATTTCAGGGCAAATAGGCACCATGTTTACCATTTGAGTCACCTACAACCAAATGATTTCAGTCCCTGCAACTTCACCTACTACCTGAACTTGTTTATGAAATCATCACCTCTTACATCTACCTTCTCGCTACCGCCAGCAATTGTCATTTTCTAGTTCCCCAATCTATCATCGATGTCATTGGAGGACACATTCAATTTTGTTTGTTAATTCGTCTGTTTCAGCTTCTTCTACCTTTACCATGAACAACATCCACCATAGCTTCTCGCTCAATGATGATTAAAAGAAAAAAAAAAAAAAAAAACTTAGTCGAGTAGGGAAATGCAGCCACGAAATCATATGGGAAAAAGGGAGAGATCTCTATTTGTCTTCATTTGCAGCAAAGGATCAATGTACCATAAATACACAAAATACGCCTTAGAATTATGATTTTTGAATAATCAATACAATAAAGTAAATCATCTAAATCTCTATTAATGTAGCAATACCTCAATGGAGATAGAAAGAGATCATGAGATTATGGAACTAATTTTGTTGGAGATAACTTTTTAATGTGATCATGCTTACCACACAATTACTCATATTATCATGGAAGTGCTTCTCATATTATCATAATTTTTTTTTTTAATTTTGTCATATTTCTGGTATTGACGAAATCACTCAAAGATATGCAGCTCGAATTGAGGGATTTTCTTAGGGTGCTTTCTTCTATATTATTTAGATGCAGCCATGGCCCTTAAATATACAAGGAGTCCTAATTTTAGGGCATAACAAACAAAGAATAATAATAATAAAAAATAAATATGGTCAATAACAGAATGAGAGAATAAGAATCTTTTGTAACAAATTGTATAACTAGATCATTCTTTCAAATATGGGTTTGTGGTCTGTTGTGGCATTCCTTGTGAGGAGTTGGTACATCTGATTTTTGACTTCTTCCAGCTTGCTTGGTATCCCTCCCCCAACTTGGGGTTGGTTCAACCTCACCAAGTTTGTTGTGAAGAAGATATAATTGTGAATGGAAGAGAGGCTTTGTGTGACAGTCATCAAGTTGATCTGTTGTAGGAACATAGAAAAACTCCAAGCTGCCTTTGACTACCCGATCCTTTACAAAGTGAACATTGATTTCTATGTGTTTGGTCCAAGAATGAAACAATGGATTCGCAGCTAGGGCACCGACACCGAGGTTGTCACACCAAAGGATTGGTCTCTGCTTTGATCTCGTACCCATTTCATCCAATAGTTGTTGAAGCCAAATGATTTCAGAGGATGCTTGAGCCAAGACTCAGTAGCTGTATTGGACCTTGCAACAATGGTTTGTTTCTTGGAAGTCCAAGAAACCAAATTGACTCAAACAAACACACAGTAAGAAATGACCGATTTTCTATTATCAATGTTTGATGCCCAATCAACATTGGAGAAGGCCGAGACATTAAGGTGAGGACTTTGCTGAAACGAAAGTGTTGGGGTTGATGCCTTAAAGTCTCGTGTCTTGTAGTTTGTAAACAGTTTGTATGAACGCTTGTGATGTATAATATATGATATTTTACTTCACTTCTTGATTTTGCTTAGTTGTTTGTTTTATTTACTTTACCACAAACCAATAAACCTAAAATCTCTAGTTATCTGTATGTAACTTAAGCATGTATGTGGTGACATACAAGTGGATCATGTCTTAAGTGATAACCAAAATGGTTTGTAGTATGTGGATATAGGAGGGAAACCTTATCCTAATAAAGCTACGGATACGGTCCGCTTTGTGGAATGGTCACAAGTGTTGTGACTGTCATAGATGGTCTAATCCTGATTATTCGTGTAGGGGACATGCGAGCGGAGGCATCCTATACAAAGAGTTTGTATAAGACCTGATCACGAAGTGTTAACATCTCATTATATAACACCGTTCGTGACAATGACTTCACTTCACTAGGATGACCATAGGTAACATGACCTCAATCTTGAGTGAGTTGGGAACTTCTGCCATTAAGGGCAATCCTTTGATTTTCATGGGTGCGAGTGGCCAGGTCGCTGACTTAAACCTATCATTTTGGGGATTCGTCGAATTTGGGAGCTGGGAACTCAGCTACACAAGATAGAATTCACTTCTTCCTCGAAGCAGGAGAAAGTAGATAGATGACTCCCTTAAGGGCTGGTTCCAGGACTTGAACGATGTGGCGTCACACACCTTCTCTTAGCCCGAGAGGTGTTCACACATAGTTGGACTATATTGTATTGTTCATTAGAGGAATCAGTAGTACTAAAGGAGTGAAATAAATTACAGGCGCAAAACGGTAAATTGGCCTAGGTGTACTTACGAGCATATGTGAAGGATCATCGTACTCATGATTGGTTAGTGGAATGCTTGTCAGTTAACGGATGGTGGATCTCGTGGCTAAAGAGTTTAGTCAGCTATTCACGTACCATTGGAGCTTGGAGCCACAGGTCCATAAGGTCCCTTTGGTAGCTTGGATAAAGTCGAGAATCAGTTTTTGGGTCAGTTTGAAATGTTCAAATTGACAAGAGGGAGTTCGATTATATATGATATAATTGAACTAGTTAATTATATATGATATAATTGACTAAATATATAAGATACATTATTTTGGAGAAAATTAGATATAAATATGATTTATATCAAGTAGAGGAGAAATTTCTATAGTAGATATATGATATCAAACTATATGTTAAGAATATAATATGATTATAATCATTATTTATTTAAATAGGCGGTTATGAGATAATTGGCCAGGAATTTCTTCTAAATCGTGCGTAAGTGGGAAGATTGATTTCGGTTATTGTAACTGAAGAATAAAATGAACATTGTTTTCATTTTGTAAAAAGTTCGAAAAATTCGCTCACGGTGTGGAAACTTCATGATCGCTTAGTTGAGAACCTATACAATAGCGCCTATCGCCTAAACGATTGCACACCCGCGTACTAAACGATCGCACGCGATTTCTAAATGATCGCTTAGCGTGCCAAGCTGATCTAAACGACTGCTTACTATTTACTAGATAATCGCTTAGTAAAACCTACACGATCGTGTACCTTTCTCTAAGTGACAAGCACTCGACTATACGATAGTCACTTACTATCTCCCACTTGCTTGTTCGTTCTACATGATCGTCCTTTCCTCCTCCCTTTACCAATTCCATCAAAGTCCACTCTTTGGATTCTCACTCCAAGAATACCAAAGGCTTCAAGTGGTGGTGTTATCCCCGGTTGTTACTTGTTCGTGTGCTGCCGTTCGTGTAGACGATCGTGGTGCTGTTAGGCGACTGATTGTTCGGTGATAAGAACTGTAGAGAAGTCGCTTCCGCTGGATTGAGTTCGAGTGAAGATTGTCTTCAACTGGTATATAAACTCACTCAATTTGTTGTATTTTAATTGTTAAAGCATGCCGATAATTAGT
This sequence comes from Benincasa hispida, assembly GCF_027475165.1. Lineage (NCBI taxonomy): Eukaryota > Viridiplantae > Streptophyta > Magnoliopsida > Cucurbitales > Cucurbitaceae > Benincasa > Benincasa hispida. The sequence continues at coordinate 76,570,005 of NC_143478.1, read as the reverse complement.
GTTACAATGCATATCGTTTGTTAGAATGTGTGTATGGTAATTCGGTCACAATGAAATAGGAAAGATCCAAAACGACTCATGGATACTCTTGTTTAAGAGTTCCTTCAATTGGTATCAGAGTCAGGTTTTGATATTCCAATTTCATTGATGCAACAATTTGCATATACATTTGCGGTGGGTGCATATCTGCTCTCTGTTTAATTGTTAAATTGTTTGTGGATGTGTGGAATAATGGAGTTGTCTGGGATATAACTTTGGTTTGATTAATTCTCTTGCATTTTCGGTTAATTGTAAAGACCCCTGCATTTTTGGGCATAATTAATTGCTATCGAGTCTGTAATCCAAAGTCAGTTTGAGTCTTGAGTCGTTCGTGAAGAAGTTCGGAGCAAGAGTTGCTATTCTTCGAGGAAGAAGATGATCAAGGGTTGATCGGGTCATGTAGACGATGGGGTAAGTGATCACTGAGTATCGCATGCTCGGGTGTCATTTAATGCGCGTGCGCACTAGACATCGTCTGACTAAAAGATTGCGGAGTATTGCACAGTAAATCGTTTACCTTTCGCCACGTTAAACGATCGTCTAGACGATCAAGCTTCGCAGCCTCGTTGTCGTCTAAGCGATCATTTAGCTTTTGCGCTATTGTCTAGTGTGCGCTAAGTGATCGTTTACCTGTGGCATTTACTAAACGATGGAGTTCTCCTGGCAGTTCAAGACCCGCCGCCTGTGAACCGGTTTGCTCGATGAAAAATGTAATAGATAGAGTTATTTCATTCCGATTTTGTAAAGGTTCATCCCGGTCCATTAATCCTTGATTTATTACATGAGGTGTATGGTTATTTATACGTCATATGATATGCACATATAGTAAATCCTACCTTAGGGTATGTATTGGTCATGCATCATCTCTTTATTGTAAATGTTATAATTTAGAGAAGCATGATTTAATTATGTAAGAGCATGGTCATGCATCATATAATAGAAGAGTTATATTTATGCATGCATAAAAAGCATTGACATGCATCATATTTATATTATAATTGTTCTAGTATAAGGGTGTATGGAAAGCATGTTTGCTTGGTTATTACGCTTATATATAAAAGTTATGTATAGTAATGACCGAACATTGCATGAAGCATGACACATAGTTTCTTTATAAGCGTTATAAACACCTAGTTATGCGCAATGTGTTTTAGTTGTTTCTTTTTAATGGTTAAAGAGAAATTAGAACTAAAAGCAATAAGAAAGACATGCATGCTCACTTAGGTTTAATTCATGGTTTTAAAATGTTTAAAACTTGGATAACATAGATCTAAGATCACGGTTCTAATATGATTAGCAACCCTTAGGCTTTAATCTTTTAATCAGTTTAATAGGATTAAATTGACTAATAAAAGGTTAAAGTGTAGCAAATCTATCTATAAGGGACCTTTTAACTAAGGTGGGTTCTGTCTAGGCTGGGGTATTTAAGTTGATGGAAACGTAACACCCCTACCTGAGAATTTATTTGGAAAGATGAATTAGATAGATTTGACGCATGCATGCAAGTTTAGGACAATCCATTAAAGTATTTAAATGTGACTACTTGAACTTGTTCATAATTCATAGACAAAAGTTGTTTATGAATGGACTTAAAAAGATGACTTAGACTAAAATCAGTAGCCGGATTTTCTAGGTTAATGAACCCCTAGGTAAAACATTCAGTGGGAGGTACTTAGGGCATATGATGCTTCACTTAAACTTTTCACGTTTCTCCTATATAGTCCACACTGTGAGATCTACCCTCGACCTCATGGCACCTTGGGAGTGTCCCCCTAAAGGATGGTGTTTGGGTAGGTCAATATTAAGGTGGATGGAGAGAGTGTTCATAGTAAATGGGAGCGGAAAGTGCGATAACAAATCCCTCGGTCTCCCTCGTTGGATTGAATAAAGTTTCTGCGCATCGCCTCGAGGCACCCTGAGAGTGTTCCCCTATAGGATGATAGTTTTGCACGTTTCTTTATTTGATCTCCTGTAAGAGGACAAGGTAACTTAGTCTCTTGTCCTAATCTGCTTCTTCCTACGGTGGGCTCATTAGGGCGAGACTCTGGCACCGAAAGTTAGGGGTCACACTTACGCGGAATTGTTAAAGGTCAATAGTTCTGGATCGAATAAATGGTGGCTGTTAGGTTCAATTCAAAGATTTGGTTTTTCCTAATGGTTGAGAATGTCTCATCCCAACAAAGGGATATCTGATCACCCCACCGATGACGTTTGTCCTGCCTCGCTGGGACATCATTGCAAAATAGAAGTCTTACACTTAGGTACTTGAAACTGTTTTGCAAAGTTAATTGGTTAAAATATGGTTTAGCAAAATCCAATAAAAATTCTGTTCGTTTTTCAGCAACAATCTTTTGAAAATGGCCATGGCCACATTAGCTTTGCTTAGCACCGAGAAATTAACTGGCAATAACTTTTCAACATGGAAACACATGATCATGACGATACTAATCATCGAGGATCTCATGTTTGCCCTAACGAAGGTCTTGTTGGGATTGGTGTCCTAATTCTCCCGGAGTCTCGTTGTTTTGTAAACATACACATTGTTTAATGAATAAAATAAGTGTTATTTAATTCTAGCATTTACTCATATCCAATAAACAAAGCTCTTTGGTTATCTTATGTGAACTTAAGCATGTATATGTGATATAAAAGTGGATCATGCCTTAAGTGATAACCTAAATAGGTCTGCAGTATAAGGATTAAGGTTGGATACCTGATCCTGGTGACACTATGAATACGGGCCGCTTTGTAGAGGTTCGCAAGTATTGTAAACTACTACAGATGGTAGATCCTGACCATTCATGTGGAGACGTGCGAGCGGGGGTGTCCTATACAAAGAGTTTTTATAAGATCTGGACCACGAGATGATTACACTCTGTATATAACGCCATTGATACTAAAGACTTGCATCTCACCTAAACGACCATAGGTGACACGACCTCAATCCTGAGTGTTTTGGGAACTTCTGCCTTTGAGGGCGGTCATTTGATTATAATGGGTGAGAGTGGCTAGATTGCCAACTCAACATGCTTACCTTTTTGGGGACTTATCTGATCTAGAGCTGGGAACTCAATCCACAAGATGGAATTCACTCTTTTCCTGAAGCAGGTAGAGAGATTACTCCCTTAAGGGCTGATTCCGGGACTTAAACATAGTGGCCACAGCTTCTCTTTGGAAGAGAAGACTCAGTCATAGTAGAACTATGACTTATGTTCATTAGAGAGATTGGTGGTACTTAAGGAGTTAGGTGTAACTACAGAAACATAACGGTTATTGGCCAAGCTGTATTTACGAGCGATCTGTGAAAGGTTGTTGCACTACTAATTGGTTAAGATGGACACATAATATATCTATGGTAGGGAGAGTTCAGCTGTCGGTCTTTAGTGGAGTGCCTGACAATTAATAGATGGTGGATCCATTGACTAAAGAGTTTAGTCTGTTATTCATGTACCATTGGAGCATCGAGCTACAGGTCCATAAGGTCTCCTAGGTAGCTCAATGGATTCAATTGAGAATCAATTCTTGGTGTTGATTTGAAATGTTCAAATTAACAAGAGGTATTTTGATTATATATGATATAATCGGTATAATGTATGAGATACATCTAGTGGAGGATTGATGTAAATGAGATTTACATTAAGTACCATGGAATAGAAAAAGAACTATGGTTTATATGTTTCATGAGATGAAATATTAAAACTATAGGTTATAAATATAGTATGATAAGTTGGTTATCATTTATGTTTATAATAATATTAATTATTGAATAATTAATTCTTTTTTTTAATAATCAATTGAGTGGGTGGTTATGAGATTCATGATAACTGTGAGATAAAAGGAAAATGGTTTTCCTAATTTTAGTATCTGTTGAAAATTTTTCATAAAAAGTTTTTTGAGATTTCTCTCGGCAAAAAGAATCTCACGGAGTTGTTAAATAAATATAGATTTACTAAACGACAGTTTGGACAAGCTAAACGATCGTACAATATTTACTAAACGATTGCATAGCTTTTGCTAGACGATCCCTTGCCCAAAGTAAACGATCGTGTAGTGTTTGTAGGCGATAAACTGAGCTAAACAATGAGCAAAACGATCGCATAGCTTTTGCTAGACGATTGGGCATCAACCTATACGATAGGTCTCCGCCATCTCCCACTTGCCCAGTCATGTACACGATCGGTGTTTCCTCCTTCATCTGCCTTATTCCAAGTCCGTACAGAGCCCACCCTCTGGATTTTCACACCAAGAATACCAAGGAAGCCTTATTAGTGGTGTCATACTTAACTCGACACTGTTGAGGTGTTGTGGAGGCCGTTCGTGCTATTGCTGGGGAGTTCGTGGCCGAGGTGATCGTTGAGGACGACCACGAAGTGTTCGTGCTGTGTTGCGGTCGTGTAGATCGAGCGTTCGAGGTTGCTGTTGTTTGAGCGATCATGCGCAAAGGAGCATGGAGATGCATCTTCAAATGTTCGTAGAGTTTTCCCTTTGTGCATTCGTAGTTATTCATTTTGTAATTTCTGTATTAATTGTATTTCTGCTTGTTCTATTCGACTGTAAATGTAATGTTCATTTATGACTGTGATTTGGAATAATCGTTTTTCCACTGCTCATGGAAATCTTGAGTTCGATTTCCTTCAGATCTGTCCTTCTATTCCAACTCCAAATGGCCATCGAAATGTTCAGAAGGTATATGAGCGACGGACACGGGCGAATGAGAAAGTCGAGCCTATATCTTTGTAAGTCTTAATGAAGTCTTGGTCAAGAAGCATGAGCCCATGGTCTCAGCGCATCAGATCATGGAGTCCCTGCGGGAAATGTTTGGACAACCAGATGAAAAGCACCAACATGAGGCTCTTAAGTATATATTCAACTCCAAAATGGAAGAAGGCACCTTTGTTCTTGAACATGTGCTTAACATGATGGTCCACTTCAACGTGGCAGAGTTGAATGGGTCTACCATCGATGAGGGCAACCAGGTTAGCATAATCCTACATTCTTTGCCGGAGAGCTTCCTGCACTTTGTTAGTAATATGATTCTTAACAAAGTGAAATACAACCTTACAATTCCCCTTAACGAGTTGCAGACCTACCAATCTTTACTGAATAGTAAGGAGAGGAAGAAAGCTGAAGTAAATGTTGCTTCATCTTTCAGGATGTTCCATACAGGTTCGACCTCAGGAACGAAGTCTGCACCTTCTACTTCTAACTTTGCAAGGGGAAGAAGAAGAAGGGTGGTAAGGGAAAAGGGAAGACGCTTGCTAACCCGCCACCTGTCGCCCTAAGAAGGCGTTCGCCGCCTGTTGAAAAAGGAAAATGTTTCCACTACAACCAAGATGGACACTGAAAGGGGAACTATCCTTGCTGGCTGAAGGAAAGGAAGGCCGCCAAGGCTAAGGCCAAGGCTGATAAAGGTAAATATGATTTACTTGTACTTGAAACTTGTTTAGTGGAAAATGATGATTCTGCCAGGATAATTGATTCGGGCACCACAAATCACGTTTGTTCTTCTTTTCAGGGGATTAGATCCTGGCGACAGCTGGAGGCTGGTGAAATGACGATGCTAGTAGGCATCAGACATGTTGTCTCAGCTATGGCAGTGGGAGGGATCTAGTTATCTTTATAGAATAGGTTTCTAATTTTGAATGATGTATATATTGTTCCTGAACTTAGAGGAACCTTATTTCTGTAAAGTGCTTACTACAATGTAAATACACTATTTCATTTAATGTGGATAAAGCATTTATTCATATAGATGGTGTTAATATTTGTACAGTGTATCTGGAAAATAACTTATATGTGCTAAGACCGTTAGCTATTAATTCCCTCCATAACACAGATTGTTTAAAAATGTTGTAACTCAAACTAAACGTCGATGAATTTCTCCAAAAGAAAATGCCCAACTTTGGCACCTTCATTTAGGGCACATCAATCTCAATAGGATTGAGAGATTGGTGAAGAATGGACTTCTAAGTGAGTTAGAAGAAAATTCTTTACCGGTGTGCGAATCTTGCCTTGAGGGTAAGATGACTAAACGACCTTTTATTGGAAAAGGTTATCGAGCCAAAGAGCCTCTTGAGTTAGTACATTATGATCTTTGTGGTCCTATGAATGTGCGAGCTCGAGGTAGCTATGAGTATTTTATCAATTTTACTGACGATTACTCTAGGTATAGGTATGTTTATCTTATGCAATAGAAGTCTGAATCCATTGAAAAGTTCAAAGAGTTCAAAGCTGAAGTTGAAAACGCATTGGATAGACGAATTAAAACACTTCGATTGGATCGAGGTGGAGAGTTTTTGAACTCGCAATTCCAGAACTATTTGATAGAACATGGAATCATTTCCCAACTCTCAGCGCCGGGTACACCTCAGCAAAATGGTGTAGTGGAGAGGAGAAATAGAACCTTGTTGGACATGGTTCGTTTGATGATGAGTTAGCTTCGTTACCGGACTCGTTTTGGGGTTTCGTAGAGTATACTATGGTATACATACTCAACTGTGTTCCCTTCAAGAGTGTTGTGAGAATACCTCTGGAGTTGTGGAACGGGCATAAAGCTAGTTTACGTCACTTTCGCATTTGGGGTTGCCCTGCCCATGTGCTTTAGGCAAATCCCAAGAAGTTGGAACCACGGTCAAGGTTATGCTTCTTTATAGGCTACCCCAAAGGTACATGAGGGGGTTATTTTTATGATCCATCGGAAAATAGGGTGTTTGTTTCCAATAACGCTACTTTCCTGGAGAAGGATCATATTAGGGAGCACAGTCCACGAAGTAAAGTCGTGTTGCATGAGCTTTCCAATGAAACTACTGAAACTTTAACAAGAGTTGTTGAAGGGTTTGTTTCATCAGCAAGAGTTGTTTGATGGTAGTTCATCTAACAGGTCGGTTCCACCTCAAGAGTTGAAGGAACCTCGACGCAGTGGGAGGGTTGCAACCTCGCCCGTTTGTTATCTAGGTTTCACGAAAATCCTAGCTATGGTAGCAGATGGCGATGTTGAGGATCCGTTGTCTTTTCAGAAGGCAATAGAGGATGTAGACCAGGATGAATGGGTCAAGACCATGGATCTCGAGATGGAGTTGATATACTTCAACTCATTATAGGATCTTGTAGATTAGCCTGATGGGGTAAGACCTATAGGTTGTAAAGAATCTACAAGCACAAACGGGGTGCTGATGGGAAGGTGTAAACCTTCAAGGCTCAACTTGTGGCAAAGGGTTATACCCAGGTAGAGGGAGTCGACTATGAGAAGACTTTCTCGCCTATTGCCAAGTTAAAGTCGATCTACATTCTCCATTCCATTGCAACTTATTATAATTATGAGATCTGGCAAATGGACATAAAGACGACCTTTTTGAATGACAATCTTAAGGAGACCATTTATATGGTGCAACCCGAGTGATTCATAGCCCAAGGTCAAGAGCAACAGTTCGCAAGCCGAATCGGTCCATTTATGGGCTGAAACAGGCATCTCGATCTTGGAATATACGGTTTGTTACTGCGATCAAGTTGTATGGTTTTCACCAGAACGTTGATGAATCTTATGTCTACAAGAAGGTCATCAATGCTTTAGTAGTATTCTTAGTGTTGTATGTAGACAATATACTACTCATTGGGAATGATGTAGGTCTACTGACTGCAGTTAAGAACTAGCTAGCAACCTAATTCCAAATGAAAGATTTGGGAGAAGCTAAGTTTGTTCTGGGTATACAGATCTTTCGGGATCGTAAGAATAAAATGCTAGCACTGTCTTAGGCATCGTACATTGACAAGATGTTGCTCAAGTACTCTATGTAGGACTCCAAGAGGGGCCTACTACCATTCAGGCATGGAGTCACTTTGTTTAAGGACATGTGTCCTAAGATGCCTCAACAGGTTGAGAAGATGAGACGGGTCCCATATGCGTCTGCTGTTGGCAGTTTGATGTACGCGATGCTCTGTACTCGACCAGACATCTGCTACGCTGTGGGCATAGTCAGTAGGTATCAGTCTAACCCAGGCCAGGGTCACTAGATTGTAATGAAGAACATCCTCAAGTATCTTCAAAGAACGAGGGACTACATGCTCGTGTATGGATCTAGGGATTGGATTCTCACTAGATACACAGATTCTGACTTTCAGACTGATAGGGACTCCTGCAAGTCCACTTCAGGGTCAGTCTTTACTCTTAATAGAAGAGTTGTAGTGTGGCGAAGCACTAAGGAAGGGTGTATCGTCGACTCCACTATGAAGGCAGAATACGTAGTAGAGTCAGTCTAGGGCCTAAAATGAGTGGTTACATTTACACAGAGTTGTTAAGGATGTTAACAAATTCTGGATCGAACAATGGTGAATATTAGATTCAGTTACAAGGAGTTGTTTCTGTCTAATGGTTGAGATTGTCTCATTCCAGTGAAGGGGTACTTGATCACCCTATGGTGACTTTTGTCCTGCCTCACAAGAACATCATTGCAAAATAGATGTCACTTAGGGTACAATAGAACTATTTTGATAACTTAATTGGTGTTAGAAGTGGTTTAATGCAAGTAGACTTATTAAGTTTGTTATTTTTATAGCAACTTTTAATTATGGCAACCATTACATTATCGCTTTTAGATGCTGATAAACTAACTAGCGAGAAAGGCTAGTTGGAAGAATACAATTAACACGATCCTTATCATCAATGATTTATGGTTCGTCCTTATAGAGGATTACCCTTCTATTCCACCTCCCAACGCTGCTCGAAATGTTCAAGAGGCACACGAACGTTGGACATGGACGAACGAAAAGGCCCGAACGTACACCTTGGCCAGTCTTAACGATGTTTTGGCCAAGTAACATGAGCCCATGATCACTGCACGTAAGATCATGGAGTCCTTGATGGGAATGTTCACACAACCGTCCGCACAACTCAGGCACGACACTCTTAATTTCATCTTCAACTCCAAAATAAAGGAGGAACATCTGTTCGTGAGCATGTTCTGAACATGATGGTCCACTTCAACATAGCGGAGATGAACAGATCGAGCATTGATGAGGCCAACTAGGTTAGCATTATTTAGGAGTCGTTACCAGAAAGCTTCCTTCATTTCGTTAGCAACGCTGTTTTGAATAGGGTTGAATACAATCTTACAACTCTACTAAATGAGTTGCAAACTTTCCAATCTTTGCTGAAAAACAAGGAGAAGAAGGTTGGTGAGGCAAATTTTGCTTCATCATCCAGAAAGTTCCATAAAGGTTCAACCTTAGGAACTAAGTCTGCACCTTCTTCTTACGACACCAACAAGTGGAAGAAGAAGAAGGGTCGTAATGGGAAGGTGCCTGCTAACCCACAACCTACTGCTCCACGAGGTAGGCTACTAGTGAGGGTTGACAAAGGAAAATTTATTAATGCAGCATAATTCTAAATCCTTTGAAAAGTACAAAGAGTTCAAGGTTGAAGTTGGAAACGCATAAAGTAAAATGATTAAAACGCTTCAATCTGATCGAGGTGGAGAGTTTTTGGATTATGAGTTCCAGAACTATATGATAGAACATGGAATATTTCCCAAATCTTAGCACCTGGTACACCTCAACAGAATGGTGTATCGGAGAGGAGAAATCGAACCCTGTTGGACATGGTTCGGTCGATGATGAGTTACGCTTCCTTACCTGACTCGTTCTGGGGTTTTGTAGTAGAGACTACAGTTTATATCTTGAACTGCTTTCCCTCCAAGAGTGTTGCCAGAACACCTTTGGAGTTGTGGAATGGTCGTAAAGCTAGTTTACGTCATTTCCCATCTAGGGTTGCCCAGCACATGTGCTTGAGGCTAACCCTAAGAAACTGGAACCACGATCGAGGCTTTTCCTATTTGCAAGCTACCCCAAAAGGACACTAGGGGGTTATTTTTATGATCTTAAGAAAAACAAAGTATTTGTATTGAAAAATACTACTTTTCTTGAGGAGGATCATATAAGGGAGCACAGTCCTACAAGCAAAATCGTGTTGAATGAGCTTTCCAAAGAAACTATTGAAACTTCACTAAGAGTTGTTGAAGAGCCTACTACCTCAACAAGAGTTGTTGATTGGGTTCATATAGTAGGTCAAATCCACCTTAAGTGTTGAGGAAACCTCAACGTAATGGGAGAGTTGCGAACCCACCTATTCGCTATATAGGTTTAACTGAAATCCTGGATATGGTAGCTGATGGCGAGGTTGAGGATCTGTTGCCTTACAAGAAAGAAATGGGGGATGTTGACAGAGATGAATGGGTCAGAGCCATGGATCTCGAGATGGAGTCTATGTACTTCAACTCAGTTTGGGATCTTGTAGATCAACCTGATAGGGTTAAACCTATAGGTTGTAAATGGATCTACAAGAGGAAACGAGGTGTTGATGGGAAGGTGCAAACCTTCAAGCCTAAACTTGTGGAAAAGGGTTATACCCAGGTAGAAGAAGTCGACTATGAGGAGAATTTCTCGCCTGTTGCCATACTAAAGTCTATCCGCATCCTCCTATCCATTGCCTCATATTATGACTATGAGATATGGAAAATGAATGTCAAGACTGCTTTTTTGAATGGAAATTTTGAGGAGACCATTTATATGATGCAACCCGAGGGATTCATAGCCCAAGGTCAAGAGCAAAAGGTTTGCAAGCTTTGAAACAAGCATCTCGATCTTGGAACATAAGGTTTAATACTGTGATCAAAGCCATTTTATGGCTTTTACCAAAACATTGATGAGCATTTTGTCTACAGGAAAATCATCAACAGTTCAGTAGTTTTCCTAGTGTTGTATGTAGACGATATCCTACTCATTGGGAATGACATAGGCTTACTAACTTCAGTTAAGAACTGGCTTACGACCTAATTCCAAATGAAAGACTTGGGAAAGGCTCAGTTTGTTCTTGGGATTCAGATCTTTCGGGATCGAAAAAGCAAAATGCTAGCACTGTCTCAGGCATCGTACATTGATAAGATGTTGATCAAGTACTCGATGCAGAACACCAAGAGGGGCCTATTGCCTTTCAGGAACAGAGTTACATTGTCTAAGGAATAGTGTCCTAAGATACCTCAAGAGGTTGAGGGAATGAGACGGGTCCCTTATGCATCTGTCGTAGGCAGTTTGATGTATGCAATGTTATGGACTAGACCTGACATCTACTACACAATAGGAATAGTCGGTAGATATCAGTCTAATCTAGGACCTGGTCACTGGACAACTGGCAAGAACATCCTCAAGTATCTTTGGAGAAAGAGGGACTACATGCTTATGTATGGTTGTAAGGATTTGATCCTTACAGGATTCACAGACTCTGATTTTCAGACTAATAAGGATTCTTGAAAATTCACTTCATGATCGGTGTTCACTCTTAATAGAGGGACCGTAGTATGGCGAAGCACCAAGTAGGGGTACATCGCGGACTCCACCATGAAGGCCGAGTATATAGTGGCTTGTGAAGCTACTAAGGAGGCCGTTTGACTTCGGAAGTTTCTAACTGATCTGGAAGTTGTTCCAGACATGTCTAGTCCCATCACTCTTTATAATGATAATAGTAGTGCTGTGGCGAATTCTCATGAGCCTCAGAGTCATAAGCGCGAAAAGCACATAGAGCAGAAATACCATCTCATCCGAGAGATTGTGCATCAAGAGAACGTAATTGTTACGAAGATAGCTTCGGAGTACAACATTGCTGATTTATTTATGAAGACCCTTATGGCTATAATGTTTGAGGGTCACCATTAGAGTATGGGTCTATGGGACAAACCACGACTGGACTAGGGCAAGTAGGAGATCTTGTACAGGGCGTTTGTACCCTAGTTTATTGTTTTGTGCACTTGTAATTTGATTATCTTATACACCCCACTAGCTTTAGAACAAGTGGGAGATTGTTGGGGTTGATGCCCTAAATCTCATAGGGTTCTATAGTTTGTAAATACTTGTATGAAAAAAACATTTTGTGATTTGTAATATATGATATTTTATTCACTCTAGTCTATGAAATATTTGATATTTTAGTTGCATTAACCACAAACCAATAAACTAAGATTCATGGTTATCGTTGTAACTTAAACATGTATGTGGAGACATACAAGTGGATCATGTTTTAAGTGATAACCTAAATAGTCTGTAGTATAGGGATAAGGTTGGATACCTTATCTTAGTGACACTACGAGTGTGCCTCGCTTTGTAGGGGTGTTCAAAATACCCAGTAAGCCAACCAACCTGGACTACCCAACCCAAACCGCAAGGGTTGGGTTGGATTAGATTTTATTTTGGGTTGAGTTGGGTTAAAATTTTTGAAAATATTAAATTCTAGTTGGGTCTCGGGTTACCCTATTTCATGGCCGACTTGACCCGACCCGTATATATATATGTATGTATGTATATAAAATGAAATAAAACATAAAATCGGCAGATCGTATAGCATTACTCAGCGATCGTGTAGCATTTGGTAGGCGATCGTATAGCATTGGGTAGGGGATCGTATAACATTGGATAGGCGATCGTATAGCATTTTGTTACTCAGCGATCATGTAGCATTTGGTAAGCGACCGTGTAGCATTTGGTAAACGATCGTATAGCATTTTGTTATTCAGCAATCGTGTAGCATTTGGTAAGCGATCGTGATAGCATTTGGTAAGCGATCGTATAGCATTGCGTAGGCGATCATATAGCATTGGGTAGGTGATCGTATAACATTTTGTTACTTAGCAATCGTATAGCATTTGGTAAGCGATCGTATAGCATTTGGTAAGCGATCGTGTAGCATTTAGTAAGCGGTCGTATAGCATTGGGTAGGCGATCGTATAGCATTTTGTTACTCAGCAATCGTGTAGCCGAGCTCAGCGATCATGTAGTATTTGGTAAGCGATCATGTAGCATTTGGTAAGCGATCATGTAGCATTTGGTAAGCGATCGTATAGCATTGATAGGCGGTCGTGTAGCATTTGCCATTTGGTAAGCGATTGTGTAGCATTTGGCAAGAAATCGTGTAGCATTTGGTAAGCGATCGTATAACATTGGTAGGCGATAATGTAGCATTTGTCATTTGGCAAGCAATCGTGTAACAGAATTGGTGACCCAACCCGGCTCAACCCAAAAATTTTGGGTTGGGTTGGGTTGGGTTGGGTTGACCTTCAAAAAATGAACTAATAGGGGTTCATTATTATCCAACCTGAATTTTCGGGTTGGTCCACAAAATTCTCCTAACCCGGACTATGTACACCCCTACCGCTTTGTAGGTGTTACAAATATTGTAAACTGCTACAAATGATTTGATCCTGATCATTCATGTATTAGACATGTGAGCGGGAATATTCTATACAAAGGAGTTTATATAAGACTGGACCACAAAATGTTTAGTCTCGTTATATAACTCGTTCATAATTGAGACTTTTATTTCACTAGGATGACCATAGGTAACATGCCGTTAATCCTGAGTGAGTTATGAGCTTTTGCCTGTTAGGGCAGTACTTTAATTTGCATGGGTGAGAGTGGCCAGATCACCGACTCAAGAAGCCTACTATTTTGGAGATTCTTTTGATTGAGGGAGCTGGGAACTTAGCTGCACAAGATGGAATTCACTCCTTCCCCCAATCTGGGGTAAGTAGATAAATTGCTCCCTTAAGAGCTGATTCGGGGCTTGAACAATGTGGCGCCATACCATCTCTTGGTCCAAGAGGGGCTTAGTCATAGTAGGACTATGATTTATTGTTCATTAGAGAAATTAGTGGTACTTAAGGAGTTAGATGTAACTACAGGGAAAAACGGTAAATTGGTCTAGTTGTACTGTTGATTGGTTATATCTAATGGATGCAGAAATATATCTGTAGTGCAAAGAGTGCACCTGTCGGTCTTTAGTGGAGTGCCCGACAGTTAACAGATGGTGGATAATGTGATTAAAGACTTTAGTCAGTTATTCACGTACTGTTGGAGCATCAAGCTACAAGTCCATAAGGTCCCCTTAGTAACTCAATGGATTCAAGTTGAGAATCAATTTTTGGTTAGTTTGAAATGTTCAAATTAATAAGAGGGAATTTGATTAGATATGATATAATTCAATTAATTCAAATCTTTATGATATAATTGATATAATGTATTTGATACATTATTATTTGATTGGAGGAACTAGTATTTGAAAATGATTCAAATACAAATTTCTATGAATTAGATTCATATTATTAAATTTAATACAAATATGATTTATATTAAATGCCATAAAAAAGAAAAATAACTATGCTTTATATATTGTATATGATGCAATATTAAAACTATAGGTTATAAATATAATATGATAAGTTAGTTATTTTATTTATTAATTATTTTATAATTAAATTTCTTTTTCTCAATAACCAACCTTAATGGGTGGTTACATGGTTTTATGGCAATTAAGGGATAAAATGAAAACAATTTTCTAATGTTCCCGCGAGTTATCAGATTCACCATCGAGTGATTACACGATAGCGTCGAGTTTACTAGACGATAGCTTGTGAGTCTAAATGATCGAGTATTCAGTCTCTAGGATAGACTTCCATCTTCTACACGATAGTTCACTCGTTTACTCGATAGTTCTCCTCCTCCACTCTAATCCTTCCCTCTATCCAAAATAATCTAGAGTCCACCACTCTTGGATTCTCACACCGAGAATACCAAGGTAATCTTGTGGTTGTGTCCGATTGTTCGAGGATCGAGTTACTACTTGTTGGTGTTCGAGGGAGACCGAGTTCTTACTCATTGTGTTCGTGACTGATCAAGGGATACACTTGAAGAAAGGTTCTTCAAAGGTATTGTCTCTCTGACCTTTGTATTTATTTCGAGAAGCATGCTGTAATTTATGACTTTGCGTAATCTGTTTAGTATGAATGTGAATGTATGTATTCTTTCACAATGGAGTCTGGACGATCCACTTCTGCTCATAGGTCCTCTATATTTGGAGTTCCTTCATTGTGATCACAAACGAGAGCATGAGCAGAAATTCTTTAAGAGTTCTTCACTTCCACAACTTCCTTCGATTGATGACCAGAGCTTCGTCATAGATAGAGCTCGAGAGAGACTACTCAACTACCCATCCATTCCATCACCGATAGCCTTGACACATATCTGATGGAAGTAAGAGATTTCCTACATCTAGCCTTCCACCTCTCTTCTCAACTCTGTATTGTATTACATTTTGGCTTAAGTCATTAATACATTTTGTATTCAATGCATCCTTTTAGTTCCTTCAATACCATTTTCATCATCTTTTTCTCCTTTATCATCTTTTACTTTGATTGCAATGAGTTAATTTTAGATTGCAAGAGTTATCACATACTCAATCATGCGGTATAGAGATATGACGCATGTAGCAAACCACCGAGAGGTGTGTGTTGCACGAGTATTGTGAGCCAATCCTGTTTTCTTAGTGCGAGGCTATCGCAATGCTTGTCTATGAGTAGAGTAGCTAAACCAAATACCCTAGAGGGTAAGTAGTGGAACTCGCTAAGTAAAGTAAGCAATGTTCCTAGAGATAGGAATAATCTTATGCTCAATGCAACCATGTGTTATAGAGATATAAGCATGTGGCTGACCACCGAGAGGTGTGCGATGAGTTAGTGTCATGAGCTGGGATTATCCTTGCGATCAACTGAATGACTTGGTGAAATTTTCTCCCCTCAACCTTACTTCTCCATGCATCTCATTACGCGTTAACAGTTACTGCATCTCTACCGATTCTCATAGTCAAACTTCAATTGTTTAGTTTGTTTAGCTAGGAGTAGGAGTAGTGCATAGTTAATCAACTTATTTCTTTTTATTTTTATTCCCCGCCTTAAAAGCATTACTTTACAAACATTACTTAGTTGCAAATCCCCATGTTTAACCTTGGGTCATTCCGAGAAACTTGTGATCTCGTTATACTTGGCGAGAGAGCAAGAAAATTTGTGACAGGAGGCATGGTCATCACATACACGATTAACGCATAATGCATATTCTTCATACTAACGCATGACCATCAACACATGACAATCAATGCATATCAACAGAACACAAATTCAATCCTTAACATATATCCTTGAATTCGACCTCGGATCTCACTGAGAAGTACTCTAACTAGACTTACACTTGGGTTTAGTTAGAGAAAACATTGCATTTAACTAGAAAATTCATCTCACTTAGAATTAAGAGCACGATATAAGGCTAATAATCATTACATCTTTCAAAACGCAGCAAGCATAGCAACATTGGTATGGAAATTACTCCAGCATTGTTACGCTCGGCTGGTGCCTTGTGACACTGGTCTGGAAAAATTTCCAGCATAGCAACGCTCGACTGAAGGGTTGCAACACTATCCCTTCTGTGCTATAATGTAAAGTATAGCGTTGCAACGCTTTCCCATTATGCTCTAGCACAAAATACAATTTTTCTTTAAAACCAGTCCATTCTTGCTCTAAATTGCATCAATCTTCTCAGCAACACTTGCATCACGATCGGCACGGTCTTACAGACTCGATAGTAGGAATTTAAACGCCTAAAGCAACGGGCATTTACAACTTTAAAAAATTTAAAGCAATAAATCTAAAGTGCCAAATTTTGAAAGCATCCAATTTGCAAACCAACATTCACAATGTAGTGCAATACATACCATTTCTCTGATCTTTGTTTCCAAAAAGAAATTCAGAAACACAACCTGGCTTTGATACCAATTGAAGGGATGGAATCCCAAGCGTATGAATGCCTTTGTGTCAGTGAATTGTGTTTAGAACAAAAACAAAACCAGAGCAAACATAGAATGATAAACATAATTCTAAGCATGCTTTCTAAAATGTATAGAGAGGAAAAGGGAAAAGTAAACACTTATCCTTAAAGAAATCCTCTTTCTTATGCTGCTCATCTAATGATAACGAACTCATCCTCCACATCATGAGACTATCTTCCACAAACACAGCATGAACATAGAAACTCTTAGACACCACCACGAAAATCTTCCTTACAATTCTCAAGGTGAGAATTAAGAAGAAGTTGTGGGCTCTTCTTGTTAATTTTGGTGAGGGAATTTGAAGAGAATTTCTTTGTGAGAGTTTCATAGAGAAGAAGAAGAATTTCTGAGAGAGTTCACAACTTTTATGATTCACTTATGTTCATCCACCACCAAAAATCCCTCTATGATCCTGTATATGAGAGATAAGGAGAGTTATTTTCATAACTCCCTTCATCATGTAAATTAAAACATTATGTTATATCTCATATAATATAATCTATAGTTTATATTATATCATATATAATATGATCTAACTTTACATTCTCTCATATAACCTATAGTTTTATTATGAATTATATTCATAATTTTAACCTATAGTTTTTATATGAGTCTCATTCATATAATTAATATTTGAATCATATTCAAATATTTATCTCTCTCATTAAACTTCATATTATAATTGTTGGGGTTGATGCCCTAAATTCTCGTGTCCTGTAGTTTGTAAAGAGTTTGTACGAATGCTTGTGTTGTATAACATATGATATTTTGTTTCACATCTTGAATTTTCTCAGTTATTTGTTTTATTTGCTTTACCACAAACCAATAAACATAAAATCCCTGGTTATCAGTATGTAACTTAAGCATGTATGTAGTGACATACAAGTGGATCATATCTTAAGTGATAACCAAAATAGTCTGTAGTATATGGATATAAGAGGGAAACCTTATCTTGGTAATGCTATGGATGCGGTCCGCTTTGTGGAATGGTCATAAGTGTTGTGACTTGTTACAGATGGTCTGATCCTAATCATTCGTGTAGGGAAAATACGAGCGGGGGCGTCCTATACAAAGAGTTTGTATAAGACCTGACCACGAAGTATTAACGTCTCATTATATAACACCATTCATGATAGAGACTTCACTTCACTAGGATGACCATAGATAACATGACCTCAATCCTGAGTGAGTTGGGTCATCCTGCCATTGAGGGTGATCCTTTGATTTGTATGGGTGCGAGTGGCAAGGTCATCGATTCAAACCTACCATTTTGAAGATTCGTCTGATTTAGGAGCTGGGAACTCAGCTACACAAGATGGAATTCACTCCTTCCCCTAAGCAGAGGCAAGTAGATAGATAGCTCCCTTAAGGGCTGATTCTAGGGCTTGAACGATGTGGCGCCACACACCTTCTCTTGGCCTGAGAGGTGTTCACACATAGTTGGACTATGTTGTATTGTTCATTAGAGGAATCAGTGGTACTTAAGGAGTGAGATGTAACTATAGGGGAAAAATGGTAAATTGGCCCAGGTGTACTTACGAGCATCTATGAAAGGTCATCGTACTCATGATTGGTTATATTCAATGGACACAGAAATATATTTGTGGTAAGAAGAGTTCAACTGTTGGTCTTTAGTGGAATGCCTGGCAATTAACGGATGATGGATCTCGTGGCTAAAGAGTTTAGTCAGCTATTTTCATACCATTGGAGCTTCGAGCCACAGGTTCATAAGGTCCTCTAGGTAGCTTGGATAAAGTCGAGAATTAGTTTTTGGGTCAATTTGAAATATTCAAATTGACAAGAGAGAGTTCGATTATATATGATATAATTGAACTAGTTAATTATATATGATATAATTGACTGAATGTATGAGATACAACAAAGACCACTTCAACAAAGACCACTCTTTGGATTCTCACTCCAAAAATACCGAGGGCTCTAAGTGGTGCTGCTGTCCCCGCTCTTGCTTGTTCGTTTGCTGCCGTTCGTGTAGACGATCGGGCTGCTGGTAGTCGACTTTTTGCTGGGCGATAAAGAACGTAAAGGTTTACTTCCACTGGGTTGAGCTCGAAGTGAAGAGAGTCTTCAATTGGTGCGTATACTCAATTTCTTGTATTTTATTTATCAAAGCATGTCGTTAATTAGTGTAAAATTGCATACCTGTTTGTTAGAATGTATGTGTGGTAATTCGTTCATAATGAAATAGGAAAGATCCAAATGCGCTTATGGATGCTCTTGTTTAAGAGTTCCTTCAATTGGTATCAGAGCCAGGTTCTGATATTCCAATTTCATTGTTGCAATAAATTTCATATACATTCATGGTGGGTGTATATCTGCTTTGTTTAATTGTTAAATTGTTGTGGATGTGCAGATTAATGGAGTTTTCTGGGATGTTACCTCGGTTTGATTTAATTCTTTTTACATTTTCGGTTGATTGTAAAGGCCCCTGCATTTTTGGGCACATTAGTAATTGAGTATGTAATTCAAAGTCAGTTTGAGTCTTGAGTCATTCGTGAAGAAGATTGGAGCAAGGGTTGCTGTTCTTCGAGGAAGAAGACGATCAAGTGTTGATCGGGTCGTGTAGACGATGGGGTAAGTGATCGTTTAGTATCGGATGCTCGAGTATCGTTTAACGCACATGTGCACTAGACAATCGTTTAGCTAAGCAAGCTTCATCGCTTAGTAACTAACTAAACGATCGCTTAGCAACGCACGGTAAATCGTTTACCTTTCGCCGCGTTCACCGATCGCCTAGATGATTAGGCTTCACAGCCTTGTTGTCGTCTAAGCGATCGTTTAGCTTTTGTGCCTATCATCTAGTGTGCACTGAGTGATCATTTACCTTCGGTGGTTACTAAACGATGGAGTTCTTCTAGCAGTTCAAGCCCCGATTCGCCCGTGAAAAATGTAATAGATAAAGTTATTTCATTCTAGTTTTTTGTAAAGGTTCATCCCTGTCCATTAATCCTTGGTTTATTACATGCGATGTATGGTTTTTATATGTCATATGATATGCACATATAGTAAATCCCACCTTAGGTTATGCATTGGTCATGCATAATCTCTTTATTGTAAATGTTATAATTTAGAGAAGCATGAATAAATTGTGTAAGAGCATGCTCATACATCATATAATATTAGAGTTATATTTATGCATGCATAAAAAGCATTGACATGCATCATCTTTATAATCATGTTTTCTTGGTTATTACGCGTATATAAAAGTTATGTATAGTAATGACCGGACATTGCATGAAGCATGACACATAGGTTTCTTTATAAGCGTTATAAACACTTAGTTGTGCGCGATGTATTTTTAGTTGTTTCTTTTTAAAGGTTAAAGAGAAATTAGAACTAAAAGCAATAAGAAAGACATTCATGCTCACTTAGGTTTACTTCATGGTTTTAAAATGTTTAAAACTTGGATAATATAGACCTAAGATCACGATTCTAATATGATTAGTAACCCTAAGACTTTAATCTTTTAATCAATTTAATAGGATTAAATTGACTAATAAAAGGTTAATGTGTAGCAAATCTATATATAAGGGACCTTTTGTCTAAGGTAGATTCTGTCTAGGTTGGGGTATTTAAGTTGACGAAACATAACACCTCTACTTGGGAACTTACCTAGAAAGGTGAATTAGATAGATTTGATGCATGCATGTAAGTTAAGGACAGTCCATTAAAGTGTTTAAATGTGACTACTTGAACTTGTTCATAATTCATAGACAAAAGTAGTTTATGAGCAGACTTAATAAGATGACTTAGACTAAAATCAGTAGTTGGATTGTCTAGGTTAATGAACTCTTAGGTAGAACATTCAGTGGAAGGTACTTGGGCACATGATGCTTCACTTAAACCTTTCATGTTTCTCCTATATAGTCCATACCGTGAGATCTACCCTCGGCGTCGAGGCACCTTTGGCATGTCCCCCTAACGGATGGTGTTTGGGTAGGTCAATATCGAGGTGGATGGAGAGATTGTTCATAGTAAGTGAGAGCAGGAAGTGCAATAGCATATCCCTCGGTCTTCCTCGTTGGATTGAATAAAGTTATTGTGCATCACCTCGAGGCACCTTGCGAGTGTCCCCCAAAAGGATGGCAGTTTTGTGCGTTTCTTTATTTGATCTCCTGTAAAAGGATAAGGTTACTTAGTCTCTTGTCCTAATATGCTTCTTCCCTACGGTGGGGTCATTAGGATCAGACTCTGGCACCGAAAGTGAGAGGTCACACTTACGTGGAATTGTTAAAGATTAGCAGTTCTGGACCGAATAAATGGTAACTGTTAGGTTCAGTTCCAAGAGTTGGTTCTACCTAATAGTTGAGAATGTCTCATCCCAACAAAGGGGCATCTGATCACCTCATCGGTGACGTTTGTCCTACCTCACTAGGGCATCATTGCAAAATAAAAGTCTTTAACTTAGGGTACTTGAAATTGTTTAGCAAAATTAATTGGTTAAATTGTGGTTTAGCAAAATCTAATTAAAGTTTTGTTCGTATTTTCAGCAACAATCTTTTCAAAATGGCCACAACTATTTTAGCTTTGCTAAGCGCCGAAAAATTAACTGGCGATAACTTTTCGACATGAAAACACATGATCACGATGATACTAATCATTGAGGATCTCATGTTTGCCTTTACGGAGGTCTGTCCTCCTATTCCAGCTCTCAATGCCGCTTGAAATGTTTGGGAGGCATACGAGCGATGGACACGGGTGAATGAGAAGTCCCGAGCCTATATCTTGACAAGTCTTTCTGAAGTCTTGGCCAAGAAACATGAGCCCATGGTCTCAGCACGTGAGATCATGGAGTCCCTGTGAGGGATGTTTGGACAACCGTCTGAACAGCTTATGCACAAGGCTCTCAAGTATATATTCAACTCGAAAATGGAAGAAGGCACCTCTGTTCGTGAACTTGTGCTTAACATAATGGTCCACTTCATTGTGGTGAAGTTGAATGGGTCTACCACCAGGTTAGCATAATCCTGCATTCTTTGCTAGAGAGCTTCCTGCACTTTGTTAGTAATGTGATTCTTAACAAAGTGAAATATAACCTTACAACTCTCCTCAACGAGTTGCAGACCTACCAATCTTTACTGAAAAGTAAGGAGAGGAAGAAGGGTGAGGCAAATTTTGCTTCATCTTCTAGGACATTCCATACAGGTTCAATCTCAGGAACAAAGTCTACACCTTCTACTTCTAACTTTGCAAAGGGGAAGAAGAAGAAGAGTGGTAAGGAAAACGGGAAGGCGCCTGCTAACCTGCCGCCTGTCGCCCCAAGAAGGTGTCCACCACCGGTTGAAAAGGGAAAGTGTTTTCACTGCAACTAGGATGGACACTAGAAGAGGAACTGCCCTCGCTGGCTGAAGGAAAGGAAGGTCGCCAAGGCTAAGACTAAGGCAGATAAAGGTAAATATGATTTACTTGTACTTGAAACTTGTTTAGTTTAGAATGATGATTCTGCCTGGATAATTGATTCGGGTTCCATTAATCACGTTTGTTCTTCTTTTCAGGGGATTAGATTCTGGTGACAGCTGGAGGCTGGTGAGATGATGATGCGAGTAGGCACCGGGCATATCGTCTTAGTTGTGATAGTAGGAGGGCTCCAGTTAGTTTTACAGAATAGGTTTCTAGTTTTAAATGATGTATATATTGTTCCTAAACTTAAGAGGAACCTTATTTTTGTAAAGTGATTGTTGAAATGTGTTCGAAAAAATCGCTTAAGGTGTGAAATCATATCAATCACTTAGCTGAGAGCCTATACGATAATGCCCTATCGCTTAAACAACCGCACACCTCGCGTCTAAACGATCGCACACATTCTCTAAATGATTGCTTACTAAATACTAGATAATCGCTTAGTAAAACCTACACGATCGTGTAGCTTTCTCTAAACGATAAGCATTCGCTATACGATAGCCTTCTTCATGATCATCCCTTTCCTCCTTCCTCTATCAACTCCAATAAAGACCATTATTTGGATTCTCACTCCAAGAATACCAAGGGCTTTAAGTGGTGGTGTCATCCCCGCTCTTGCTTGTTCGTTTTCTGTCGTTCGTGTAGACAATCGTGCTGCTGGTAGCCGATTGTTTGCTGGCCGATAAAGAACGTAGAGGTTTGCTTCCGTTGGGTTGGGTTGAAGTGAAGAGAGTCTTCAACTGGTGCATATACTCAATCTCTTGTATTTTATTTATCAAAGCATGATGTTAATTAGTGTAAAATTGCATACCTGTTTGTTAGAATATATGTGTGGTAATTCGGTCACAATGAAATAGGAAAGATCCGAACGCGCTCATGGATGCTCTTGTTTAAGAGTTCATTCAATAATGTATCCATATACATTATATTAATTGCGTCTTATACAATTACCTTCCCTTTAATTAAATTGAACAATTCAAATTTAATCCAAAATTAATTGATTCTCGTTTAATCCTCATTGAGCTAACAAGAAGACCTTATGGACCTACAGATTAGAAGGTCTAGTCATACGAGATTAATTAATTAAACTTTTTAATTAAATTAATCAACATTAATTAATTGTTGGTCACTCCACTAAAGACCGACAACGACACTCTTCGCACTATAGATATATTTCTATGTCCAGTAGATATAATCAACAAAAAGTAAGTTGACCTTTCATAAATTGTTTGTAACTATAGTTGGGTCGAAATTACCATTTTACCCTTGTATTACATCTAACTTCTTAAGTACCATTGATCCCTCTAATGAACAATTAGTTATAGTCCAACTATAAACTAGACCCTCTCGAGCCAATTAGAGGGTCAGGCGCCTTATTATTCAAGACCCAGAATTGACTCTTAAAGGAGCAATTCATCTACTTACCTTAACAATGGGAAGGAGTGAATTCCATCTTGTGTAGTTGTGTTCCCAGCTCCCAACTCAGACGAATCCCTAAAATGGTAGACATATTGAGTCGGCGAAACTGACCACTCTCACCCATATAGATGAAAGGATCGTCCTCATAGGCAAGAGTTCACAACTCACTCAGGATTATGGTCAAGTTACCTATGGTCATCTTATTGAAATGTAAGTCTTTTCAAGTAACGATGTTTATCCCTATATTATATCTAACTTCTTAAGTACCATTGATTCCTTTATTGCACATTAGTTACAGTCCAACTATAAACCAGACCCTCTGGGGCCAATGAGAAGGTTAGTTGCCTTATTATTCAAGACTCGGAATTGGCTCTTAAGGGAGCAATTCATCTACTTACCTTAACGACGGGAATGAGTGAATTCCATCTAGTGTAGTTGTGTTCCTAACTCCCCACTTGGACGAATTTCAAAATGGTAGACATATTGAGTCGGTGAAATTGACCACTTTTAACTCATACAGATGAAAGGATGGCTCTCATAGGCAAGAGTTCACAACTAATTTAGGATTAAGGTCCAGTTACTTATGGTCATCCTATTGAAATATAAGTCTCTTCAAGTAACGGTGTTTACCCCTGTATTACATCTAACTCCTTAAGTATCATTGATACCTCTAATGAACAATTAGTTATAGTCCAATTATAAACTAGACCCTTTCGAGCCAATGAGAGGCTTAGGTGCCTTATTATTCAAGACCTGGAATCGGCTCTTAAGGGAGAAATTCATCTACTTACTTTAACAACGGGAAGGAGTGAATTTCATCTTGTGTAGTTGTGTTCCCAGCTTCCCACTCGAACGTATCCCCAAAATGGTAGACATATTGAGTCGGCGAAACTGATCACTCTCACCCATATAGATGAAAGGACCGCCCTCACAGGTAGGAGTTCATAACTCTCTCAGGATTAAGGTCAAGTTACCTATGGTCATTCTATTGAAATGTAAGTCTCTTCAAGTAATGGTGTTATACAAAGAAACTAATAATTTTGTGGTCTGGTCTTATACAAACTCTTTGTATATGATACCCCCACTCACATGTCTCCACGTGAATGATCAGGATTAGATCATTTGTAACACTTTACAACAACTGTAACAATTACAAAGTGGGCCATATCCATAGTGTCACTAGGATAAGGTATGTAGCCTTATCCATCTACTACAAACCACTCAGATTATTACTTAAACTTGATCCACTTGCATGTCACATATACATGGTTAAGCTACATTAAATAACCTAGAATCTTAATTTATTAGATTTGAGTTAATACAAAGTAAATGTCAAATAAAATAATGATTTATTTTATAAAATAAACAATTCGTGTATAAATAATTTACAAACTTCGAAACCCCGAGATTTAGGGCATCAATTCCAACAATCACATCTTGCGATTCATGGAGTTCCATGCAGGATCGATAGGTATCTAGATGCTCATTAGTGTCTTTCTTTCCATCATACAACTTGATGGTTGACAACTTGATTTTGATAGTAGTTTAACATCCATAATCTCATCTATAAATAATGGATCTATCTACATTAAAGTATCTCAGTCAAGACCCTTGTTGTACCTCTTATGCATATTATCCTGAAAATGACCTAACTCACTGGATTGTAAGTAAGTCTACTTTCTAGGGGAATTCTTCGACCTTGGCCTCATGCATCTTCTCTTCCTTCATCTTCTTGATCAGATTTCATAAATATGTTTCCTGTTGGGTTCATATTTTTGTCGTACTTTTGGTATAATCTCAATCTCAGCCTTGGCTTTGGGGCCAATTTAACAAAACTATCTGTACAGTTGACTTCAATCCTCTATACATGCTGGCACTCGTTCAAGCATCATCAGGAGCCTTGCCGTAGAATCCTTTCTTTGGATCAATATTTTCTTTGGCTTTGATCCATGCAGGTCTCACACCTTCTTTAGTTCTTTATCATTGTTTGTGCCTTTGGTTTGCCTCTCCTTTGGTTTTGAAGCAAGGGGATTTGATTTACCGATTCCTTTGATTATCGGAGCTTTTACCTTAGTGGAATCACAAAAAAGTCTTTTAGTTGGCTTTCCTACTTTCTTCCCATTGTAGGGTGGTTCATTGGGTTGGGAAATTCTAATAACCATGTCACACTGTTACCTATTCCATTTACTTTCTACTCTAGTGCCTCGACCTCCTCTCGAATTCGAGGCCGAGGTAATTGTTTTTCCCTGATTCCTCTTGGGTGGCGATCTTGGTTAGAATCCTCTTTATTAAAGCTATTTGTTGGCTTTCAACTCATTTTTTTTTTAAAAAAAAAATTATTTGTAAGGTTTCACTTTACAAATTATTATCATCTCCCCACAGACAATGTCAAAATATAAACAAGACAGTAACGGTAAATTTGTTTGTATGGAAAGAATTAATAACCTACAAAGAAAAAGAACCTTGCTCATCTATGTGGTGGATGTCACAAACATTCTAATGCTTAAGTCAGAAAAGGGAGAAAAATCTAAGGTCAAATGCTCTAACTCATAGAATTCACTTTAGTAGAGACTTCATGCCATTATTTATAGGATCATTTACTTTCAAACTCTTTAGGATTAAGTCTCGAAGTCTACTTTAGATGTTTTTCGGGTTTCATTTGGTCAAATAGCTCGGGTGGTATGTTTTCCAAGGATTCTTGCTGGGCTAAGCTTCAACGTAGAGGCCAAGCAACTCCAAATGGGCTTTGGCCCATTCTCACCCCTTTCCTTAAACCTCTTCTTGGTTCTTGGGGGGTGTTTTTTACCTGAATTTTTCTGTTTGGATTGGTTTGATGCTTTTAATATCTTCTAGGCCAATTTTGCCCCATCCTCTAGAATTACCTACAACAAATATGTTTTAGAATGAGGTGAGAAAGTATGAATTTTGTGGAGAAGCTAGTCCCTACATAAACAATATTATTAAGATTTAATGAATTTTTTTTTAACTTATAAGACGGTCAAAAATCAAAATTATTTATATACTATCAAGAGTAATTTATTAGGTGAGATAGATCATAAAATTCTAAAGCACATACTATCAGTAGAGTCTCTTCCAACAAGAGTCTCTGGTGCGTAGAAATTGGAAGTCAATTTTATTTGACAACCAACTTCCCTTGGACGTATTATGCGATGCATGTTCCTAAGATATGCGTTGATAGTCATGCATAGATGGTCATGCGTTAGAATGAAAATTGCTTTAACGAATGTATGCGATGACCATGCATCCTGCCACAAGCTTTCTTGCGTTCATGCCAAGTATAACATGAATGCAAGTTCTCGAGTAATCCGAGGTTGAACACAGGACTTGTAATTATATGTTTGCGATGATTGTGCATGCGGCGGTATAAATAAAAGAATGAAGGGGATGTTACTACGTTAATCCTACTCCTATTCCTATCTATCAGACAACGCAATGAGAATATGCATGAAAGGTAGAAATGCGACAAACCTTGACATGAAATAAATTTGTGGGAAAATGGATAAAATGCGGAGATGTTTCATTGAAAAACTTAAGAGTGATCGTAAGGGCAACCCTAGTCAACGCAAACTAATGCGATCATACAACACTCATACAATAGTAAACCACCTCTCGGTGCAAATGCTACGGCTTCTAATGCTAGAACGCATGCGATGTATGTGCAAAGGTGTCTATAGGGCCTACACATAAACCTCTAATTCTTGTCTATGTGATGATATACAAACAAGGCGACCACATATCATCATTCCTA
Source organism: Benincasa hispida (assembly GCF_027475165.1). Lineage (NCBI taxonomy): Eukaryota > Viridiplantae > Streptophyta > Magnoliopsida > Cucurbitales > Cucurbitaceae > Benincasa > Benincasa hispida. The sequence continues at coordinate 76,542,667 of NC_143478.1, read as the reverse complement.
TTCCTAGGGTGCATGTGATGCAGTGTTGACAAAGAGAGCTTATCTCTAAGTCTCTATCTGTTGCTTATGCCGATCTAATCTCGCTCTCTCGAGTCTGGATTCTAACCTAGCTCTCTCGAGTCATTAGGTTCTTTCTTTAGACTCTCTCTCGAGTAGCTCTAAAGCGGTGTTGGGCACAACGTAAGACAAGGCAAACGCATGAACTTGGTTGACGCAAGGGATAGTAAGTGAACAATGCATACATTACATAATGCGACCAACCATTTACCCTCTCGGGCAGTTGATTGTTGCTGACTTCACTCATAGACAAGCAATGTGTTAGCCTATAGACAGTCATTGCAACAGCTTCACACTAAGCAAATAAGGTTACTCACATGCTCGCGCAACACATACCTCTCAGTAATTTGCTACATGCTTCATATCCCTAATCCACATGTCTAAGTATGCAATACCCAAGCAATCCCACTAAGTGTTGCAATGAAAGTAAAGATGCTAAGAAAGAAGATGGAGATGAAGTCGAAGGAAAAGAAAAATGCGTTGAAAGCACATTGTATTAATTTCTTAATTCAAAATGTCATGCAATACAGTATAGCAAAAGAAAGGAAAAAGAAATGACCGGCTGGAAGTAAAGATTTACTTCCAGTGGATATACATCAAGGCTACCGGTGGTGTCATGGATGGGTGGAGGAGCTGACTCTCTCGAGATCTAACTCCAGTCGAAGGCTCCGATCGTCACTCGGAATGGATGAAGGAGGTGAAGAACTCTCAGTCGTCTTCTCACATGTTTGTCTGGATCGCAAGGATCTGTCATAGGCAAACCTTGGATCAAATGAATTTCAGCTCATCAACTTCTATCTATAGAGCTTTAGTCATCGATAGCATTAATTGGACTGCTCTGAGTCTGACGTTCAGCGCGTTAGTCCTTTCTGAATCTTTGCCACCAACGGCGTGGTAGGTGAAATATCAGCATCAACTTTGGATTTTCTCGAGGTAGATGTGTTGATGCGTTCATTCCACCTACCTTGCATTGATCCCATTAGTTGCGTTATCCCACAACCGCAATCATTCAATGACCGCATTCACTTAACAACGCAACTCTACATGATGACCGCAATTGCTTGACGAGCGCAACTCCCATGCGATGGACGCATACGGCTAATTACCGCAACATCCATGCGTTGATCGATGCGTTTGCCTTGTGATGGAGTGTTTCTCCGTATGCGGTCATCTATGCGATGGTCCGGTTTCCGCGTTTGCGTTCATTTCCTGCATTGACTACAAAAATAGAATATTGAACGCATAATTAACGCAAAGTAATAGGTTAGCTGAGATTCGATATGTTGATCGACGAAAACTCTATTTCTCATGAATTCCTAGCATGATCGATGCATATTCTGCCTAACAACCTTCATAATTCTAAGTAAAAGGCCTAAGATGACATGCATATCTGCATGTCATCGGTCTCTGTTAGAAGTTTTGGCTGCCCTATGTTTCGTTCGTTTGTATCTGAAGATGGAGAATGATGATCTTCTAAACGCATGGAAGAATTTGAATCTGGCTTTGGAGGAAGGCAATACACCTGTTAGGATAGGATTATGCTCAAATTATTTTCATTGAACGATGCACTGACCATTAAAACATAATACATATCTTTATGAAAAGATGCAATAGTTTATTCTAAAAAGTATGTAACATAAATTTAATCTATTTCATTCAAAAGTATAACATGTATCAACCATCAAAGTAACGTTGCAATTCACAACTTATGTAACAATAAGGAACAACATTATTTCAAACTTCAAAAGTATCTAATTCTACCCAATTAAATATCCATATAACATTTCAAACAATATAGACATGCCAAACATAGATATTAAATAATTTTTCATGACATAAAATCCAACCAGCAATGTAATTCAAGAAATGAAATTCAAACTTTTTGCAATCATTCCATAGATATATTTTTCATAAAAATACCAAAAGCATAATTGTGTCAAATTAAAAAAAATAAAGGTTACCAAATATGCATTTTTTCTTTCTTAGATACAAACAAACTATACTAATTGCTCCAATTTGAATTAATTCATTATTTGACATTCAAGCAACAATTGATTCTTTAATCACACATACAAAAAAAAAAAAGTTTAACCAAGAGATTTTGGTACTCATTTCTTGGGTCCTTCAATGTTAGTAAGTAATGATTTTGAAACCCATTTTAAATTAGTTCCAACATTGCTAGCATTAATCTTTGGCAAATAGCAAGTATGAAATTTAAGACCAATTTTGCGACAAGAATAACAAGTCACATTAGGCAAGAATTTCTTTTTAACATAGATTTGCCCTTTATTTCTATTCAAGAAATTCTTATTATGAGCATTTTTAATTTAAAATAGTTTGGTCTAATATGACCTTTAACTCCACAAAAATGATAAGTAGACATAAATTTTGATTTTATGTGATATCTCTAGCATTTACATGTCTAGGCACAAATTTAAAACTATGCATATATTTAGATTTTCATGACCATATTTAGACACAAATTTTGATTTTTCAAACATAGGTTTAACCTTTTCATACTTATTCACAAATTTCATATTATGAACACATTTTGATCTAGCAAGAGTTTGTTGATGTACCAATTTTGAATTCCTTTGATTGTATTTAACTTTTTTCATATCCTGGCACAAATTTAGATTCAATAAAATTAGACATATGGGGCAAAGCATCTTTAAACATATAAGGTGTGGCTTTAACAAAAGTAGTACTTTTAGAAGAGATGAACAATTTTCATTCATATAGCTTTATCCCTTTTTATCATTACAGGTTTACCCATGTCAATGATCTTATCAAATTTTTATGCACCTATAGTCAATTTTTTTATATTTTCTTTAGCACATCCAAGCTCATTCACAAGATTTGACTCTTTTTCTTTTAGAGTTTTAATAAGTTCATTTTTATCAAAGACATCATGCTCAAGAAATTTAATTTTATCAACAAAAGAAATGCTCTCTTTTTCTAATGCTATATTGCTAGTTTTCAAATCAATAATTCTATTTTTCAAACTAGCAATTTGATCATTTAATTCCAAAGAATAAGATTCAAATTTTTCATTTTTATTTCTCAAACCATTCAAATAAATTTACATTTCACGTGATAAAGACTTGAGCTCATTATTCTCAACTTCAAGAGATTTAATCTTATCAATCAAAACATTTTTTTCATGGCAAAGAGAATCATGCACTAGCACATCATTGGCTCAATTTTTCAAACATGCATTTTTATCTATCAAAGATTTATTCTCAATAGACAAAACCTTAAACTTCTTTGATAGTTTTAGATATTTAAAACTAACTTTTAGATATTTAGCAACTCATTATTCAATTTTAATTTAGATAAATTATGCCCACAAACAACATTGAAATCCATATCAAGCATAAACATTTTCATTCTATCTTTCCAAACATCATAATTTCTTATACCATCAAAGAATAGGGGTTGATCTAAAAGTTACCTTAGCAAATAAGCTTTACAAATAATTTTTTGAAATATTAAGAAGATACTCAAGTACCAAAATGGTATTTGAAAACTAATTCCAATAGATACCAAATGAAAGAGCTTTTGATATAATAATAATAAAAAAAAAAAAAAAAAAAAAAAAGAAGAAGAAGATTAATAACAAGAGTGATCTCACTCTGTCAATTGTAGGATTGATATGACAATCCTAAAAGGGTGAATAAAATTTATTAAAACTAATTAATTTTTTTTTTACTAATGTAGGCCCAATTAAACAAATTAACAAATTTTTTTTGTTAACAAGTAATTTAAACAATAAATCTATGCAAATAAATTCAACCAAAAAATAATCAAGAGGTTAATAATACTACTTTAAAGCCACCAAATTGATTCTAATAACAAGATTGATAACAAATATAGAAATTTAAGAATTACCAATTAAAATATACAAATATGAACAATTAACTTTACTAACAAATATTGCAATTAATTTCACGTAATAAACTACAATAACACATTAATTGTAAAATTAAAGTACTATATGAATAGAGAAAATTAACATCGAAATTTTTTATAGTGATACGGTCAAGCTCGACTTACATTCACTTTCCCAAGTGCCTCTTGGGATTTTGTATAATGATCTTACCGATTCTTTCCACATATTAGAGCTCAACCACTACACCGCTCTTTTTGTGAGTTCAAAAGCAAACTCAATCCTTTCCACGGATTAGGATCAAATTGTTACAACCGTTCTTTTTTACAGATCAAGAGCAAGCCTTACAAAATGTTTGAAAAAATTAAAGAACACACTTGATAAACTCTCTAAAAGATGGATTTACAAATCTTGAGCTCACACAAATCAATCCTCACTATACATAAATCTTTCACAAGAATAAGATGAAAAAGAAAAAAATTGAAGTTTGGAAAGAGCAACAATGAAGACTTAATTTTGAAATTAAGTACAATCCTCCACAATTCTTTCTCAAGAATTGTGGAAGATTGTAAAAAGATGTGAAATTGTTGTTTTAATTTTGAAGAAGATGAAGAGTTTAAAAAGAAATGGGGTAGGTGAAAACAAAATTCAATTTGGCTATTAGATGTTGGTAAAAGAAATTGAATGCTTGAGATTTAAACTAAACTAGTCATATATATTTTTTAAAATCATTTCTTTTAAAACCCAACAAAAAGCAAATATCAAGAATACAAACCTAGTTGTACACAAATATAAAATAATATTAAATTCATTTTTTTAAAAAAAACTAATCTAAAAATAAAAAACTCACCATGTGTCATGTGACAGTCAGCCATTGCTCTAAGTGGCATTTCAATTTGTCCACTTTGATGAAATTCTGATACGTCATCGGCTCGGGATTTCTCCATTAAATTTGTTTCGGCCATATGTTATTTGTTTAAACACTTGAACTATTCAAATTGCGTTGGAATTATAGTTTTGAGCTCTACATAATAGACCCTTCAAAACACTCAAATTGTTAATGAATAAAAGTAGGTTTGTTATCATCAAAACATTAATAAATTAATGAATTAAAATTAATTAATTTGAGATTTAGAGGGAAAAAAAAAAACCAACACGTGTAGAGTGGTATTTTCTTGAAGCCATTATGAAAAGAATGGGCTTTCATGACGGATGGGTGTCTCATCTTAAATTGTATCACTTCAACTCGATTCTCTATAATCATGAATGGAGTAGCAATGTATTATTCCGGAGAGAGGCCTTTGTCAAGATGATCCAATTTCTCCTTATCTTTTCCTTTTTGTTGCTGATGGCTTGTCTTATACTTTACAGCAGGCTAAAAGGAGAAGGCCCCTGTCTGTCCTTTCTATCTCCAACAACTCCCCGGTGATTTCTCATCTATTATTTGCTGACGGCAGCTTGATATTTTGTAAGGCCGATGATGTTGAATGTTCATATCTTAAAAAGCTCTTGATATCCTATGAACATGCCTCTGGTGCTTTAATCAATTATTCAAAATCTGCCATGATCTTTTCACCAAATGTTTAGGAAGATAGAAGAGTTGAGCTTAGTAATATTTTGGGTGTCCAACTTGTTAAAGAAGGCATAAGATATAGAGTGGCGTATGGTGAATCAATCTATGCTTTCAAAGACTCGGCGCTTCCTAAGGAAATAACTTTCGTACGCCGGTGTATAAAACAGTCTTTCTTAAATTCAAAGTTGTCTGATTTTATTAGCTCAGTTTATGTATATAGCTAGGAAGGACTTTTTGTCTTCTCTCGCCCGAGTGGCATAATAAAATTTATTTTCAAAAAAAAGTTATGTAGGATAAAATGACACTTAAATTTTGATGAATATTTTCATGATAGAGACTAAATTCAAAGTATAAGAACATCTGTAATATAAAGATTAAATCCTTACCAACTAAACTTCATGGATTAACAATACTTTTTAGAGATTCTAAAACCATTACAAATATCTAAATACTTTAGATACGAAGCACATGATCAATATTCCACGAGAGGGAAAAAAAAAAAAAAGAGCTGAAAGTAATATTTCGAAAAATCATTTAATTGATCAGATGGAATAAACACAGAGAATGATGCGATTCTGCAATTATTCTCAACTCAACATCTACATACGAAAACTAATTCTTCCGCATAGGAGCTACCAACCATTAACGAACACTTAGTACTTGGTTACATTATGAAGTAGTAAACAAACAACTGGTGATTGCAAGTACATCAGTCTGTTTCCAGCCTCGCTATGTACTTGTCATAATAGTAGGCAGCTTTCTCAAGATCGCCTAGTTCAGTGTAGCAATCAGCAATTGCTCCAAAGGCTTCAGTGTTTCCTGATTGTTCTCCTTCTCTTTCAGAGATTGCCAAAACCATTGAATGGTATTTGATTGCTTCTCGATACTTTCCCTGCCTCTGCAGTGAAGCCCCTGAAAGATCCAATCCAAATTCGTGTCAAAGCAATACCAACAATTACTCAATAATGGCATTGTGTATTACAGTTGATGTGGGAAACAAAGCTGTGGGAAAAACATATGCACTGATCATCGAAGGCATTCCTATTGCGAGCCATTTCTAGGTGCATAACCTTTGCAATTTGCATTGAAGTCAATTTTAGAAGGCTTTCGAGTAACTCATGCATCCTACAGAAGAAGGCCTACATCTCCTATAACAGAGATTTCCTCCATGAGAATGCACTTCCGCTGAGAGTTATTGATTGGTGAAAAGCCATAATGCAGCTTTGTGTACAAGGAGATAGATATAGGCAGCAAATTAAGAGTTCCACATGGTGGTTTTAAGGCGTTGAATTCAATGAAAGCATTGTTCAAGATCTTTTGGCACTACCAACTTACGATTACAAATATTCTGTGTTTTCGTAGAAGGAACAAGAACAGGCGGCAGGTTACTAGCCTTAATTATAGAGAAGGCAAAACCCTTGCGTATGCGTATATTAAAAATGCATGAGGGTAATTTTGCCATATGGCTCCAAACAAAATATTATCTGACATCAATGAGTTATTTTAACAATAATAAGGTGCTCTGTCTTTTAAGCAATATAAGAAGCAAGAAGTTTAATAAGAGATAAAAAACAAACCTAAACCTCTTGCAGCCTTCTTCTCCTCAATTGGATCCTGTAGACTCTGAGCAAGCTCAAGAGCAGTCTTAAACTCCACATATGCCTTCTCCGGATCTTGATTTCTCAAAAAGTTCTTTCCAGACTTCAATCGAGAGATCAACTCCTCCTTCCTTGGATCAACAATAACTTCATTCTCAAGTATTCTTCCACCAACAGGAGCATAACTTAAGGTGGGAGCATAAGACTCAATCTTTGCTTGCCTTCTCAATGCCGCGTTAATCTGACGAAGTTGTTCATTTAACCGCTTCAGTTCTCCCCTTCTTTGCCGAGCAAGCAACCCTATTAAAAGTCATACAAATTAGACATGCTTTATATTTCCAATTCAAACTAAAAATGTAAACTTTTGACAAGATATAACGAAGGATAAATACTATGGGATATAGTAGAAATTAAATAGTAATAGTGAAACCAAGTTACTATTCATCCACATTTTATCCAACCTACTACTAAATTTGGCCATAAGAGGAAGGACCAACAGTCTTTATTTGGCATTGAATGTGCAATTTTAGAGTGGAGTAGACTGCTTACCATTCCCCTTTCCACTCCTTCCCCGTCAAAACTTAAAAAGACAAAGGGAAAAAGGCACACAGGGATCAAAAGCTCAGTCTTTAAGCTCCTCTTCTAGACTACTGAGAGATTGATACCTATATAAATGATCAAGTAATTACCGTCCTACATAGCATCAAATCAAGGAATGTTACCTCCAACAGTGGCCCCTACAAGGGCGACAGAAAGAAGTATTGGCATGTTGAAAGCAGAACTCTCAGCCTCGCATGTTTCAGCCATAGCTTTCAATGGTACGGAAAATGTAAATATATTAGCCAAGAGAAACGCTGTAACTGGAAATCTTGTCTCAATATTTCCCTGCCAAAGATAAATTTATTAACAAAAAGCAACACCACATTCCAATGGCCAAAAACATTCTAATAAATACAACAAAGTGGAATGAAATCAAACCCTAATAAAGCTCCCCTTACATGTTTCCAGTACTTCAAACATTTAAAATTTCCACACTCAGCAGAGTCCCCAGATCATATTTTTATTTGGGAAATCGGAACAACAATAATTGTTAAATAAGTGCAGTAGTAGTACTAATCTCGATATAATGTTTATATCTAAACACAACGCTCACTAGGAAGTTCTCGTTAACTAAAAATCCTAAAAAAGAAACACTAGGAGTTATCAAAAGATAATTGTACCAAACTCAAAACTGATAAGCAGGAAACTCACCATCATACCTGACATTTTAAAACGGGCAACGAATTCTGTATCCCAAGTGGTCTGACGATGCTGTCCCCACAAAATGCAACAAAATTGTCCACATTAAGTGAAATATGAGGTATTCTCCCTGCCACAAAGACATACAACACTTAAATTAAAGTTGAAATGTAACGCACAATTGTGTTGAATCCCATTTTCCCCTTTTATGAGTCACACACTTAATGAAAGCTCCGTGCCCAGAAATTCAATGGGACAAAACACTAGCTAATTTAACTTGAACTTGAAACTGTAAAAGCCCATTTGCGCTCATAAACACGCTCGGACGATAGAAAGTTGTCATTTCTTCCGCCAGATCCTAAGTCCTACTAACCATATAAGAACCGGTTTGAAGAATGGTTGAAACCCTAATTAATAGTCGAGAAATGGCGGGAACATGTTGGTTCCGCAATTGAAAGCATCAAAACCTGAAGCTAAAAGGTTCGGAGCATCACACAATCGAGTAGACGGAAAAGGAAGAAAAGAGTATGAAAGCAGGATAATACTAACCGGAAACATGGAGCTTCCTCGATAACTGATCGGAGGGAGGAGATTGCCGGGAATTGAGGCGGGAAAGAAAACAAGAGCAACGCATTGCCATCGCCATTGCTTCGGATAAATGTAATGTGAGCTAATTCCAGTGTGCGATATCTTTATAAGCTGGTTTCCGTTGATATCAAATTCCCCTTTTTTCTCAATAAAATAACATTTTTGCCACCCCATTTGTTTAATTAATGTTTAGCGTCGTTGTAAATGCCAAGTCAACATCGTCCACTCATTGTTAATAATAACATATTTGTTACACGAAGGGACTTTTTTTTGCAGAAAGTTGTACGAATAACCCAATTTTTGAATCCAAAATATTAAATGACCAATTTTTAAAAAATAATGTCAATTGACCCTCTGCTTATGTTATCGAGATGAGATTACAAAAATTTCCCCTGATAACCGTTTTGCTCTCGCTCCGCTAATCTCGCTCTCGCTGTCTATTCATCTTCCATCGTGATGTGATTGTTTGTCACTGTACGATTGATTTGACAATTTTCACTAAATCTGTCTACAATGTAAAATCGTTAACACACAACAAAATGGTGTATTATTTAAAATCTAAACTTTATTTGAACTGTCATTTTGTTGAACGGAGATTTATTGAACGAGGTTTTCCAGAGCAGAGTTTTTGGGAACCAAACGGAGTTTTCAGAACAGGTTTTTCAGAACGAAATAGACTTTTCTTGAACTGAGTCTCATTGGTGTTTGTAGAAACGTGGTCTCAAAACAGGTATGTAAATAGACATTGTAAAATAGCATAACAAAAAGGGTGTGAGAAAGAGGGACAAAAAGAAAGGTGGAGAGAGCGACATTGAGCGACAGCGAGAGAGTGAGATTGAGCGACAGCGAGAGGCACGAGAGCGAGAGGCGCAAGAGCACATGGGAGCGACAGCAAAAGAGATCCATGTGTATTACTATCTGCTTAATAAAAAAACGCTCTCTTGCTTTGTAGGATGACACAAAAGTGTGTACTAATTCGATATGGAGTTCATTGGGATGAGAACCAAAATTTGTATGTTGAAGGCGAGCTAATAGGAATCGTTGTGCCTATTACCTTGAAGTATGAAGAACTTAAAGTTCATATTTACAGGATTGCAAATGTAAGTTGCTCAGAGTTTGATGTTGTTATGAGAGTTAAATATAAGCTTGACTTTGAAGCCCCTCCACAGTACATACGAAATGATGGTGATGTTTACTTCCTTCTTTGTTGGGACGATCTTTCTACAGTTCAGCTATATGTAAACTAAAACCATACCACGACGAAAATGTGAATATGAGTGATGATGGTTTAGGTGTAGACAGACAATACGAGGCATCATATGAGCTTAATCGAGAAGAGAATGATATTCCATTGTTTATGAATACTCAACCATCAACATTATCAATAGACAATGACAGAATTCGTGCAGTGGACTTAATGTAACAGACCTGTGCCTAGTAATGAGAGATCAGCAGGCTTGAATTTTATGGATTGTGGTCATTCAGAAGAACGTGATCCTTTCATGGTCGATAATGAGAGATCAGTAGGATTAAATTTTATGGATTGAGATCAGCAGGCTTGAATTTTATGGATTGTGGTCCTTCAGAGGTGCATAGACCTGTAGTGGCTGTTACTGAGAGATCAGAAGGATTGAATTCCATGTCTTCATGTCGTAGAGAGGAATTGATTATGATTGGCACCTCTTCATCCGAGACAGATGTTGAAGTTGGTCAAATTTTTTGAGTAAGAGTTATTAAAAAATGAGATTGTCTATTCTGTGCATAAACAATAATTTTGAATATAAGGTAAGGAAGTCAACTACGTCTTTGTTTACTGTTAAATGTATAAAGGATAATTGTAAGTGGAGCCTTCGTGCAGTTAAAATTCCAGGGTGTGACATATTTAAGATCACGAAGTATATGCGGTCGCACACATGTTCTATTGGAATTTTAAATCATGACCATAGACAAGCAACGACTGCGGTAGTTGGTGAACTAATCAAAGACAAGTTTACAAGCATAAAACGTGTTTATAAACCTCGTCATATCGTCGAGGATATAAAGAAAGAGTACAGCGTAAACATAAGTTACGATAAGGCGTGGCATGCAAGGGAAACTGCTTATGCTCTCGCCAGGGGTACTCTAGAAGAGTCGTACGCTGTTTTACATACATATGGTGAAACATTAAAGATGGAGAATCTAGGTACAAGGTTTGAAATCGAACTTGAAAATGATGTCCATTTCAAGTATATGTTTATGGAATTAGGACCTTTTATTAGAGTTTTTCAAGTTGTTGGCCTGGATAATTGTTGATGGATCGCATCTGAAAGGAAAATACAAAGGGACCATATTGGTCGGCATCTCCATGGATGGCAACAACTAAGTTTACCCACTAGCATATGCCATAGTGGACAATGAAACTGATCGAGCTTGAAAGTGGTTTATGTCCAACTTGAAGTGTGCCATTGGAGAGCCTTCTAACTTGTGTTTGTGTCCGATCGAGCAGTATCTATTGGCAATGCCATTTGTGAAGTTTTTCCCACAGCATTTCATGAATTATGCACCTACCACCTAGAAAATGATATTCTTTCCAACTTTAAGGACAACACGATTGTTGGGATGTTCAAGAATGCAACCAGGGCATTTCGCATGTCAGAGTTCCAAGCACACTGGGACCAACTACGTACTTTTCGAAATGGTGCAGTATCAAAATACTTGGAGGATATTGGTCTTGAAAGATGGGGGCATATTTACCAAACAAAACGAAGATACGATAACATGACGTCCAATAGTGCAAAGTGTTTCAATTCATTGACCAAAGAATATCGACAGCTACCCATAATGTGCTTGTTGGAACACGTTCGAGTTCTCATCCTGGAAAAAGGTTTTGGATAATGGTCGAACTGCATTTTCTCGAACCTCGTTGTTCGTATTCTTATCGGCAATCCAGTTCACCATTTCCTTCAATATAGCTGCTGGAACCTCATGCTCCAAGGAGTATTGGATCGTCATTTTAAACTGTATCGTAGGTACCCCAGGGAGGGGGTACTTAATATTTGGACGATCCAAAGGAAGTTGAACCTTAACTTCCTTCTCTTTTATTATTTTCTTTTTTGGTTCAACGGGAGGTGTGTACTTATCAACGACCTTCCTCTTATGTGTTGTTATTCTACTCTTGACCATAACCTACAGAAATATAACAAAATGCTGAACATGTTGAATAACAAATATGAAGAAAGAAATTTTCGAATCACATAATGATCATACCTGTGAATCGAGATGTAGGGTGTTTGAGGAGGTCGTGATATCAAGCTGTACAGATGAAAGTGGAGGTGGGATTGGTGACTTTAGTGGAAGTGAGGTAGGTGACTTAGGTGGAGGTGGGGTTGGTGACCTACATACAGGTGGGGTAGGTGACCTACGTACAGTGGGGATAGAGGACATAGTGGCATCATGGTCTGTCTGTGGAGTGGGAGACCTCGTCGCCTTAAACACCGTGGAACCTTTCATAGACTGTAATAGAGACAAAATAGTTGACAATTGTACTTTCATGTCTCTCGTGTCTGTCTCTAGGTTCGATACACGGGCATCTAAGCTCGATATTGAGTTGTCAATGTTCCGTAGTACGCATATACACCAGGATCAAGATTGCCTCCCTCCCCATGGCCCGAAACCTCCGGTACAGAACACTCCTTCTCAGGCTCAGGACGTACATCACCACCCACCAGCACATCATGAAACATATCTTCACTGGGGGTGTAAGTAGGCTGGTGGATGTTTTGGTCCCCATCAGATTCATCATCCTTCACTCCACCTTCTGAATTACCCTACTGTTCACCTTCCCCACCTTTTGAACTATTATTATCTGAACTACTTTCACTATTTGAACTACTAGAGCTCCCTGAACTCTTGGTGTCGGAGTGTGCTTATCTTACGGCTCGTCTATCAATTGGGGCGTCCCGAAACTTCTTCTCAGTATCGGATATGACAAGACCTTCTTTGACTTTTGTCTGTATTAAGGAACCCAGTAAGATGGTTAGTGTACATTTAACTACCGAATAAACATACTGTAGCTACATAGATTACACTTACATTTTGAGACTAAAAAATGTCTCTCTCGAGTGCTTTGAATGACATCGAGTGGGAGCATGACCACTGTAATATACGAGGAATGGCTACCTTGCTCTTTCGAGTGGCAACGTTCCCTGCTATTGACGAAAGGATCTCGTACATCCATACCTAAATCCAAACAACTCAAATTTATAACTATGTTAATGTTAAACCAAAGATAAAGTTAAGTTAAGGAACATCTACCTGGAATGCTTGGGGAAATCCACGGAGCAAGTACTTCTCAACATAATTTTTATTTCCCCTCACCCTCTCCTTGTATAAACCAACCTTGTCCTTAAGTGCGGTCTTTAGAGCATCAAGTGTCCTCTACCAAATAATTGTACCCCAATCAAGATTGTTGTAGTAGTCTATGTCCTCAACATCGTCAAATAGAGTACGATCTACAACATTCTTTTGCTTGTTTTTACCCATCAGTGCAACCTCTATGTAATATACTAGGGTAATTTTCATAGCATCATTATCATTTTCAAATACCAATTTTTTGTATTCTTCTTCAAGCAAATTCAAGTGGAATGTGTCTGAGGTCGACCGACTACCATAGTACCTCGTAAAAAGTTCTTGTGAGGACTCCTCACTCCGTTCAACTCGCGTAGGAGACCACCACAAACCAGTGATAAAAAAAAGTTGTCCTTCGAAAATGCGACGACCTTTCCTCTGACAAAGAAACTAATTGAGTCCATTCCTGACTTCTTCACTTCCCTCAATAACATATGATGGATTAGAGGGTTGTTGAATACAAATTCAATATCTAGAAAGCGACCAAAAACTATTTTCTTGAACATCTCTAACTGCCTTCCAGTAAGCTTCTACTTTATAATCTTGTTGGCATTGGCAACGTGGGCCAGGCAAGTTACTTGCCCAGAAAACCTATCAGCTTCACGAATTTTCAAATATTTTGACATCTTAAATTACTCCTGCATTGTATGAATATTCAATTTATCAGTTAACAGGTTTGTACTAAAAAATCACTAACAAAATATATTGTTAAAGTCTTGCTAATCTCACTAATCTTGCTAATCTCGCTAGTTCTCGCTATCTCTCGCTGATCTCACTCTCGCTAATCTCGCTCTTGTTATCTCTTGCTAGTCTCACTCTCGCACATCTCGCTCTTGCCCATCTCGTTTTCGCTCATCTCGCTCTCGCCCATCTCGCTTTCGCTCATCTCGCTCTCACAAAACTCGTCCACTAACTTGTCATCTAACTATATCTTCTTTGTCCTCAACCAATGCAAAACACATCGAAACCCACAATAAAAAACTGACGTGAAACTAGTTATGAATGTGACGACTGATCAAACGAAACCAACCTAAACAGACGCAATACAACATGGAAGACAAAAATTAAATTCACTAACCTAGTACAGAACTTCGATTACGGTAGTAGATGGACGATGGTTTTGCAGAGCGAGATGAACGACACTTGCACGTACAATTTTCCCTAATTTTGAGTGGAGTGGGACGACCGTTGAGTTTGAGCACACTTGTATAGATTAGAGGGGCATTTTTGTAATCTCATCCCATGATGACGTAAGCAGAAGGTCAATTGACATTATTTTTTAAAAATTGGTCATTTGACATTTTGGACCCAAAAATTGGGTCATCCGTATAATTTTTCCACTTTTTTGGCATTTCGGATACTTTTTCTGAAACTATATAGCATAGTTTAAATTACAAAATTGTGTACATTTGACCTTAAATGTATCGAATAAATCCATCACTCAACTTTCAACTTTAATTTTGTATTTAATAAGTTTTTAAAGGTTAAAATTTGTGTCTAATAAGTCTATAAATTTTCGTTTTGATATATACATATTCATTTTTTTAAAAAAATAATTGGGTACTAATCTATTAAATATAAATGTGAGTTTATTATATCTAATGAATCCTACCATTTCAATTTTATGATTAGCAAATATGTGACTTAAAAAGAATATTTCATTTCATTTTAATTCATATAATTTTAAGTATTCGAATGCAGTCTGTTTACTTCCCATTAATCTTAAAAATAGTCATTTGTGTTAATTTAGTGTTGATTTTTCGAAAAACAAAAAAAAGTATTTCTTTGCATTTTCTTTATATTTTTAGGAAGTATATTCACATAACATGTTTTCTCACATGAATTATTGTTGACCAATTTTGATGAAAAAAGTTGAAGGACTAAATATAAGATTTATAAAAAATAAAAATAAAATTAATTTTAAAAAACAATAATTCTTTTTTCTATTTTACTGAGCATAAAAAAATATTTTAGTAAAACCAAATAAAATAGAATCAGCTCCACTGAAATTAGAGATTTGAATCCTCAAATTTTAAATTGTATTAAAAAAATCCAACTTTTAAAAGTCTTAAAATAAACTTGTATATAATATCAAATTCTACAATATCTAATTATATAATAGGTTAAAATATCATTTTAGTCTCAGTTTCATTTCATTTTAATCCATACTTTCTATTAATCATGAAATTAGTCATTGTTTTTAGTTTTAAGTTGATTTTTCCAAAAGAAAAAAAATAAAAAAGAACCGACTCCACTGGGGATCGAACCCAGAATCTCTGGTTCCGTAGACCAGCGCCTTATCCATTGGGCCATGGAGTCGTAGCCATGACAATTGCTTAAGACAAATTAGTCTTATTTTGTTAATTATCCGGCCTACACATTTTTTCAGCTGACAAACTTTCAGGATCTGTAGAATACAAAGCCAGAAATAGAAATTTCTCATTATTGGAACAACATAACAGAATTTGAAGTTACATCCACATCTCCCAGCCCTTTCTTCATTTCGTAAATCAGAAACGTAGCTACTTGCTCATATTACTTGGAATACGCATCAAAGCATTGAATGCAGCTTATCATAGTGTGTCCTCACATGGCTTCTAGTAATGTCCTTTATACATGGACAACCAGAAAGTGCCATACTAATCTCTAACTCATTCTTCAGCATTTCCAGTACTGTTCTTACTCCCTCTTCTCCCTTTGCAGCTAGCCCATATATAACTGGTCTCCCAACCTGAAATAACACAGTTCAAGTGCAATCAATCAAATAATCAAATACTTAATATAATTACGTGACTACCGTACTTGTTAAATCACCACTCAACCTAAAAGCTTAGGTTTATGGGTTATGGTAAATTTAATTATATTTATAGGCTACAAATTTTTTGTAGAAGGTTGTACAAGTGGCAATCAATGTTAGTTGTGGAAGAAATGATATTATAAGAGTTTGAACATAGAACCTCTTACTTTACCATGATAAGTTTATGGGTTAAGGTAAGTTTAATGATAGTCTATTGTTATGTGCAAACAACGTCCTACATTGGTTAGAGATAGAAGTGATCATGGTTTTTATAAGTTAGGGCAATTATCTTCATTGGTTTAATGTCCTTTTGGTGATTCCAAAAGCAAAGTGTGAAAAGTGGACATTATCATATCATTGTAGAGATGGATGGAGGTTTCGTTGTCTGTATCATCTTTATCTTAGTTACATGAACAAGTTAAACATTAAAACAAAACTTTACTTTCTGAAGAAGTATAAAGTGAAAGTAAGAAACATGGATTCTACCATTACATAGCCTAAGAGGCCCATTGAAAGTTGGAGGAATAGAGCTTACAAGGACTGCCTGAGCTCCGAGGGCTAATGCCTTAAATACATCTGTTCCTCGCCGCACACCTCCATCTAACAGCACAGGAACTTTACCCTTGACAGCATGAACAACCTGCAATTTGATTTCTTGTTGAAAAACCATTCTTCCGAAACTCATTCTTATCACTTAAAAGACAAGTTAAACGATTATAGTAATTGGAAAATCAAGCATGTAAAATTTGGAAGAAAATGCACATAAAGGAGAGGAGATATATTGCTCTCATATATCACTTACTATGGAAAATGCATCATACAAGACACCCTTGTGAACATTCATCAATTTTGAAAGAATGTGCAAATAAAGGAGAGGAGATAGCAACCAGAATTGTAAAAGTTGTGAAAGAACAATTGGATGCAGGTTGTTTGTTTAACATCTATTGAGCAGATTCAGGTACTTGGTTCAGCCTTGAGAGAACAGAGGTACTATGCAATTATTTTATGCTGAAATCAAGGTACCAATTTGTATGATATCTTTAGCTAATAATAAAATTAGTAACACAAGAAATTTACCTCTTCAACGACAGAAATGGTGGGAGGAGAAAAATCTAGTTGCCGGGCTCCATGATTGGAGACAATAATTCCATCAACACCTACTTCCACAGCCTTAATTGCTGCATTTGTTAACGAATTAAAAAGGGATATTCATGGACAATGACACGACTCACTAACCAGATACAGATTTATCAAGACAAAAAAAGAAAAAGGGTACAGATAAGATAGATAATCATGCATTTTCCTTCGGTCGTAATCGAAACTTAATTGCGAGATTAAATGGTCTTACTCGCAGCATTTGAATTTAACGTTAAGATATGTTATTGCAAAACATTTAATCTGTTAGGGAAAAGAGAGTGCATTTCTTGATTCTTATGTCTTTAAGACATAATTCTTCTAATCTTACCATCTTCATGAGTGAGAATTCCCTTTACCAGAACTGGTAAACTAGTAATTGATTTCAGCCATGCTATATCCTGTGGATGGTACAATATCATAACTGAGCCAGTAAAATCATGGACATAAAAATCATCAAAAACAACACTTTTTAGTAGTAAAAAATTCATATAGAGATGATATTACTAGAGCTTTTTGTATGTTGTATAATCTATTTTCGTAGTCTGGAGAAGTTTGTATAACATAGAAATAGTCAAGTTATTGAGTTACTTGAGGGATAGCCACCAAAATCTAATAAAATTTTCATAAGCAGACATATTATCCATGGACATCATAACAGTTTATTGGACTTACTTTCCAACAAAGGGATGAGTCAAAGGCCTCGTTAACAAAAGACTCTAATAACGAACCTTTATCCTGCATGAGATCACGAGTTAAGTTTATTATAAGAACATGAGTTAAGTTCATTATAAAATAAACCCAAGAGTAGCACAAGTTTGAAAAATAAACAAATTAAACTCGAAGTCGGATTCAGATGTATGAATAACCAAAATTATTAGTCTAGACAACCATATAATCATGCAACTATACCTAAACTTTATAGCAGGGGCATACAACCAAATTGTACATCATGACATGGATATTAGTGAGGTTGAAAATTTGTTTGATTAAAACTGGTACTTTCATGATTCTAAATAGGGAATTTAAATATTACTCACAGAGTCAACTTCAATTTTAACAGACAACAAGCCTTCAAGGTTCTTCAGTGGAGGCGTAATCATCCTGCAAATTCATCCGAGTACCATATTAGATGAGACAAAATCAAGGTACAGTTTACAAGTTTGATGTGAGATGAAGGAAGAAAAGATCCTATCTCAGGACTTAACAGTTACGATACAGGAATATGGATTTTCCCCATACCATGATGAACTTTATACCCAGCAAAAGGAACACACCACAATAGATAGGAAAGAAACTAATTACATGTTTGAGAGCGATTTTGACATAGTTAAATCACTCGTGCTCAAAGTAACTCTCAAACATGTGTTTAGCTGTTCAAAATCAATTTTGGAAGCATAAAACTAAACATACAATGAAAATATGAAAATTACTTAAAAACAAATTATTTCCACTAAAATTACTATTCCTAAAATCACTTCCAAACACGCCCTAAGATGTGAAGCATTGCTACTTGTTCTTTATGTCAGCCTCCCTTCTACCAAGTCGAGGAGTATCAGCAGTCAGGACAATGGCCTTGTATCCAAATCTCTCAGCTCTCTGTACTAGCAGAGTTGAGATCTCGCGCCTTTTGAAAACCTTATTATAGAACAAAAAAACTCCATTAACTTGCAAACAATTGGATTCCTGCTACAGGAAAAGATTGAAAAAGTCAAATTTAAAGAGCTAAAGTAGAGCCATTTACATATAATTGAAAGAAACGGATAGCATTGCAGCTAGTGGCAACTTCCTCCATTGAGTAGGAGGAGGCATAGGATAGAACCTACAATCAAAACCATCTAAATTCAAACACAAAATTGAATGAGAAAAAAAACTTCTAGTTCAGTTTGTAGTCATATTGGTACCATTATAGTTTTTGCAGCAGCTGCTGCCCTGGCTGTGGCTAGCTCTCCTGAAAGAACACAAATATCAACAAGAAAAAGTGGAATGAAAGCCATATCTCAATTAAGCAATCCACCAAACTTTAACCTTCGTAGTATGCCAACTTATGTGCACCGGTTGGAGCAACCATGATAGGTGCAGAGATACGATAGCCCAAGATCGTCGTGGACATATCGATTTTACTCACATCGACAAGAATTCGAGGTTGAATCCTGAAAACAATTGAAAATTATGAACAACGTATAGTATCACTTTTCACAGTAATCGCAAACTAGCTTTAAAGAAACTTACATGATTCTATAGAAAGCTTGCATGTTCTGTCTAAGTGTGTGCTGGTCCTCAGCTCCTCCTGCATAGTAATCGTAATACATTTTTGGAAGTGCTTGCCTAGCCAATTCTTTGAAGTCATCCACATTCACTGGTTCAGTTGACATTTTAATACTGATAAAATAGAGACAAGAAGAGAACAATACTGTTTTAGAGATTTTGGTAACCATGAAGATCCATTCAAACAAATATCAGCCCAAATGAAGATCTGTACAATACCTAGCAGTGAAATGAAAACTCAAAAATCATAGTTACAAGATCTTGCCCAAATCAGTTCAACCATTGAATTATAACTCTTTCTTACTTATTTTGGCCAAAAACCCTAGAGCAAATACCTTGCATAATACTTCCATATTCTCTAAATCCATATAAGATCCACTTCTTGATGAAGGGAAGATGAAATTGCCCAGATTCATCACTGGAACTTTTAAAACAGAGGAATTGGTTAGCAAAATTAATGACACCAAACATCCTAATGTATAATTCTCTTAGAAGGTGACTCTCTTGACATTATAAAAAAAAAAAAAAAAAAAAAGACCCACTAAACTTGGGGTTGATATTTGATAAAGTCAAGTAAGCTTCATGAGAACAAACTTGAGAAAGAAGTAGATCAGCGAAAAGAAAAACTTACAGAAATAGCAACGACAAGCCGATTGAAGTGATGAACTAGAACAACACTAACAGTGAATCAACTTTGTTTATAAGGAACAGAAAAACATGTTCAACTGGGCGTTTACCGGGAGACATAATGTAAGATGATACATATCTATTTAATATCAATCATTGGACCTTGGTGTTATCTATTTATTTATTGTGTTGATTAATATTTCATTTTGGGTCCGTTGTACACGTAGCAAAATCAATCAAAGTAGCATAGCTATAAGGTTTAGGACATTTTCATTTACCTTAACTGAATCAACAAATGTATGGTTTTAAAAACTCAAAAGAAAATCAACTGGATACTTTAAAGAATTGGCCCGAGCTTTTGTAACTTGGTTCTTGGGAGGGAGAACCCAAAACACTGGTTGTGTCCTTGTTCGTTCACTTTATTCTACTTTGTAAGTTCTTCATTGTGTCCTTGTTCGTTGTTCACTTTATTCCGTTGTGTAAGTTCTTAATCCGTTGATTGCAACACTTTGAAGATGATCACGGCTTAGGGGAGCCTAAGCCATAGCTGTCAGAGAAAGGATTCTCAATCTTAGGGGGAGCCTAAGACTTAGCTTCAGAGAAGAAGTTCTCTATCTTAGAAGGACCTAAGATTTATCAGTGAAGGGAGTTCGTTGATCCAAGAGTAAGATAATCAAGTTGAGAGGAGTCTCACACACTGTCAAGTGCCGAAGTGTTAGATGCTAATATTAACATACTTAGGGGGAGCCTAAATTCAATTAAGAGGGAGTCTCATATCTAGGGGGAGCCTAGGTGACGTGTGAGTTAAGCTTTATGTGAGCCACTGTAGTGGTTGGTGTATTACAGATAAGTACTACGTCGTAAATTGTTTAACTCTTTAATATTAGTGGATTATCTTTCTTGGGGACACTGCCCCCTAGATATAGGTGGTTTATTATCGAACTGGGTTACCAACTCTTGTATTCATTTACTTGTTTTACTGTTTTGTTGTTACAGTGCTTGTCAGTATTTTCTGTTTAACATCCGTATATCCAATGGCGAGTCACCCTAGTGCTTTTTCAATTGGTATCAGAGCGGGTCACCTTTATCTCAAGTGTTTCGATCATGGATGGGATAAAAAAAGGTGGATCTACCACTTGTCCTCTGGATCTAGATAGAACTAATTATTTGTATTGGAAAGCTTGAATGGTTGCCTTCCTGAAATCGATTAATAGGAAAACATGGAAAGCTATGGTTGTTGGGTGGACTCATCCTACCATCAAAACTGATGATGGGAAAGAAATCTTGAAGCTAGAGTCATAGTGGTCTAGAGAAGAAGATGAAGCTTCAGTGGGGAATTCTCATGCCCTGAACGCCATATTTAATGGTGTAGATCACAACATATTTAGACTAATTAACACGTGTGTCTCTACTAAGGAGGCATGGGATCGTGACGCATGAGGGAACTTCTAAAGTCAAGATGTCAAGGCTATAGTTGTTGACATAAAAATTTGAGAATCTTAGAATGCATGATGATGAGTCCATTGCTGATTTTAATGTCAGACTGTTAGATATTGTGAATGAGTCCTTTGCTCTTGGTGAGAAAATCTCAGAAGAAAACCTTGCCCGAAAGGTGCTTAGGTCTCTACCTAAAAGGTTTGATATGAAAGTTACCTCTATTGAGGAAGCTCAAGACATAATCAGGTTGAGAGTAGATGAATTGTTTGGTTCGTTGCTTACTTTGAGATGTCATTGAATGGGTCGAGAAGAAAACTAAGTGTATTACCCTTCAATCCTCTGTTAAGGAAGAACTTGTTGGTCATGATAGAAAGTTAGATAATTTCCTTGCTAAATCAATTTCATTGCTTTCAAAATAGTTTAATCGTGTCCTAAAACGTTTCGAAAAGAGGTTTGACACGTCCAACACTAACCAATCTGGCAGTTCTCCTCCCTCCAAATAATTTAGAACTCAGAGTCGTAAGAAGGAAGCTGACGAGTCAGGTACTTTATTTTTCCAAAAAGAAAAGTACTTCAAATGTATAAAGTGTGACGACTATGGTAAGGATGGCAACGGGGCCAGGGTGGGGCGAGGATGCATTCCCTATCCTCGTCCCTGTGGGAATTTTTAATTGTTGGGGTTTATGTCATAAAACTCGCAGTTTGTAAAAAGATAAATATATTCTATAGTCAATAAACTTATTATTGATTTTATAAATTTCATACATAAGTGTATAAATCCAATAAACTAAGATTTGTGACTACACTTGAACTTTATGTAGAGACATAAAAATGAATCAAGTTCAAGTAAATAACAAAAACGATCTATAGTACATGATTAAAGTTGGTACCTTATTCTGGTAACACTATTGGATGTGGCTTAGTCTGTAGTTGTTACAAGTTGTTGTAAAGTTACTACTAACGAAGTGATCCAAATTCGTTCATGTATTTGACATGAGGAATGAGGGCGTCCTATGCAATGAGTTTGCATAAGATCGGACCAAGAAATAAGTCACTATTACTTTATAACGTTGTTTACTATATAAGACTGACTATTTCACTTAGATGACTTAGGTAACTCGATCTTAATTTTGAGCTAACTATGAACTCCTATTTATTTGTGATTATCCTTAGATTTGCATAGGTGAGGGTTGGCTCAACAGCGCTGGCTCAATAAGTCTCCCATTTCAGGGGTAAGATCGAATAAATAGCTGGGGACATAGAGTGCAAGGCAGAATTTATACCTACCCGATTTAGGGATAGGAGAAAGGTTGTTCTCTCAAGTACTAAATCTAGGTCTTGAACTAGGGGCCCCACCCTCTCACTGAGCTGAGAGAGATTTGGTTTAGTGACTAGATCACAAACCAGTTATTCATTAGAGAATCAGTAGGAACTTAAGAAACAAGACGTAATCTCGGGGGTAAAACAGACATTTGACCTAGCCGTTATTACAAACAACCTGTGAAAGGTCAACTTACTCATTATGGTTAAATCATGTAGACATAATATATCTACAGTGAGGGGAGTGCAACTATGGGCTTTAGTGGAGTGACTCATTAGTTAACGAATGAGGGTTAATTCGGTGTAATGAGTTTAGCCAATTAATCTCAAATCGTTGGAATTCATGATCTGTAGGTCTGTGAGGTCCCCCTACTAGCTCATAAATGGATTAGCTTTAGAGTAGCGTGATAAGTTAATTTGAAACGTTCAAATTAGAATTAAAGGAATTAGTAATTATATGAGATATAATTACACGTTTAATTTAAAGAATTAAACGGAATAGGAGAATTAATATTTAAATATGATTTAAATATATGAAGGTGGATTTGTGTAAAATTAATTTAATATTTGATATTAAATTAATTAGAATTAATTAAATTGTTTAAATAATTATTTATTAATTTTATTAGAAAAATTAATTTATGAAATTAATTTTACAAATTTAATAATATTTTCAATTTTAGAAATCAAATTGATTATTGAAATCATTTTGGTAAAAATTGAAAAATTTGAAACACAAAATGGAATTATGGTTTTTCCCAATAACATCATCAACTAGTTCACACAAAACCACCTATTTTTTGCTTCAATAACTCCAAGCATGAGCTGCATCTCATGCAATCATCTTCTTTGCATGAAAGACCTGCAATAAATAAAGAAGATTGGAGTGGAATTGAGGCATGCATCTATAGAGTTTTTGCTGAAAAATTCATGTTGAAGAAGTTGTTCTTCAAGTGGGCTGTAGCAGTGAGTTCTTCTCCAAATTCCTTTCATTCAAGCTTATTTTGAGTCTCAAAACTCAATCTAAAGCTCCAAGAGAATAGTGTGTAAGATCTTGAGGTGGTCTACAACAAAATTTGGAGAAGTTTGCAGTTGAGAATCAGGATTTCAAAAAGTTCTATAAAGGTATGGCTTGAAACCCTCTTGTTATTGTGTAAGCATGCTTTAGTTAATGCCAAAATTAATGAATTAGAGTGTTTATTGATCATTGTTGCTTCCGCTGCTTGCTAATATACTCCAACATTAATCCCCATTCCTGTCCCATTTTCCATTTTTGGGGGGTCAGGGTCGGGGTCGGGGAATCCTTATTTGGGGATTCGGTCCCCGTGGGGAAAACTTCTTGTTTTTTATTTTATCATTTTATTATTTTTATTATTTAAAATGAACTAAAATTAGTATTTTATTGAAATTGTGATTTTTATGTTATATATTAATATTATTGTTAGATATATTTGTTTAAATTAACAATTAAAAAATTATTTTAATATTTTTATTATAAAATTTATTATATTAAAAATTTTTTTAAAAAAACTATCTGAAACAGTAGCCAAGCTACTGTTTTAGTAGTTTATATATAATAATAGGGCAGGGATCCCCTCGCCGCCCCCGCCCCCGTCCCTGACTGGGGACCCGATTTGACCCCCATACCCGATCAAATTGGGGATTCCTCGTCCCAGTCGGATCGTAGACCCGACCCCGCAGGAAATTTTGCCATCCCTAGGCTATGGACACTTTCAAGCAGAATGTCCTAATTTTTTAAAGAAGCAGGGTAAAAGCTATGTTTTAACTATGTCTGATGTTGAGTTTGGAGATAGCAGTGACTCAGAGGAAGATGTTAAAGCACTTGTTATTAACATTTCATCTGACAACCCGTCATGTGAGGTTTATGAGCATGGTGTATATGTAAAAAATGTTCATGACACTACCAACCATGGGTCTACAAGTCCTTATCAAGCTTTGTTTGAAAAATGGCAAGATGATCAGAAGGCTCTTAATATGTAGAAATAAATAAATTGAGACCTTGATTGCTGACAATCACAGACTTATGTCTACGATTGTAGAGTTAGCTTGAACGTTCACAGGTTAAAACTGAAAAATACACTATGAGCAAGAATGTAAGAAAGTTGAACACTGGTACTAAGACTCTTTAGAAATCCTAACGAAAGGAAATGCGATAGGTGATAACATAGCTTGGTTTTTCAGAAGGTAGTCGTCAGCATAATAAACAGTCTAAAGGGAAGCAAAATATTGAGTTTGTTAGAGCTCAAGAACTAGAGTCCAATGGTTTTACTGAAACTTCCTCCTCCAATCCTATTGAGAAAGGTAACAGTATATTCAGGCAAAGATGGATTTGTCACTATTGTTGCTGATAGAAAAATGTTCATGTAGTGGAAGAAATCAAAATCAATAAACACTCTAATTATACTTAATTTGAGTTTTAAAGTATGTAATAAAACTGTTATTTAAAGTAGGGTTTCATAATTGTATCACCTTTGATGAAACTCTTGAAATCCTTACTCCTCACCACGAATTCAGCCTCCAAATGCACAATAGAATACTAAGAGGATCTTCTCTACTATCCTCTAACTTAGATTGTGTGGTGGAAACACTAAATTGGGGCCTAAATGATAGGAAAGGAAGAGGGTATTTAAGAGTAAATCAGAATTTCAAAAATCAATTTTTGTATGAACTCTTCAAACTCTGAATTTTAGAGTATTTGTGTGCATGATTCATGCAAACACTCCCTTAAACATCTGATTGACACTTCAATCAACACTAATGAAGTGGATTAGGTGTTGAATTGTGGATAATTCCACTTCAAACTCCAAAAAAAATGGACATTTCCACTCAAATTTTAAAAAAATCATTTTAATTTTTGGTTTTTATTTATTTAATTTTACATTTTAGAACTAAATTTATATAAAACCAAAAATTCAATCCAGAAATTGAATTTCAAAAATGAAAAATGATTTATTAATTTAATTAATTAAAAAAATTAATTAATTAATATTAATTTAATATCAAATATTAAATTAATAAAATACCTAATTTAAACATGAATCCTATTCATGCAAATCAATATTTAAATATTTTGATCTCTACGATTATATTTAATTTCCACAAATTAAATGTTTAATTATATCAAATATAATTAATCAAACCCTAAATTGAATTTGAACACTTAAAATTCCAAAACCCTAATTTCGAATTTGAACATTGCAAATCTACTCAATTCGCTAATCCAAGACATAATTTTACGAGTTAGTAGAGGGACTTTATGGACTTACAGATCATGAGCTCCAACGATTTGAGATTAATTGGCTAAACTCTTTAGACCGAATAATCAATATTCGATAACTATCGAGATACACCACTATAGCTTGATAGTTGCATTCTCCTCACTGTAGATATATTTCTGTCCACTTTAACCATAATTAGTAAGTCGACGCTTCACAAGTTGTTTGTATTTATAGCTATGTCAAAATTACCATTTTTACCCCTATAAATACATCTTGCTTCTTAAGCTCCCACTGATCCTCTATTGAACAATTGGTTTATAGTTCAACTAATAAACCATATCCCTCTCGGCCATGAGAAGGCGAGGCCGTTTTGTTCAAAACCAGGAGTCAGCACATAAGGGAACTACTTATCTGCTAACCCTAAATTGGGTAGGAGTGAATTCATATTCATATTTATAATATTTAAATTAAATTTAAATATTTTTAACTCTCCAAATTTGTTTAATTCGATAATTAAATGTTAATTACATCATATATAATAATCCAAACCCTAATCTGAATTTGAATATTTCAAATTCTTTTAACACACTATTCTAAGACCTAATCCATTTACGAGCTAGTAGAGGGACCTAATGAACCAATAGATCATGAGCTCCAATGACAACCAATATTCGTTAACTATTGAGACACTCCACTAAAGATCAGTAGTTGCACTCTCCTCACTGTATATATTTTTATGTCCATTTGATTTAACCATTATTAGTAAGTCAATCATTCACAGGTTGTTCGTATTTTCAACTAAATAAAAATTATCATCTTACCCCTATAATACATCTTTCTCCTTAAGTTTCCACTGATCCATTAATAAACAATTGGTTTATGGTCCTATCAATAAACTGAGTCTTTCTCAGTCATAGAGAGGGCGAGGCCCCTTGTTCAATATTAAGAGTCAGTACTTAAGGGAACAACCTATCTGCTATCCCTAAAAATGAGTAGGAGAGAATTCCATCTTGCAGGACTATATCACCAACTATCTACCTGGTTTTACCCCTAAAATGAAACATTTATTGAGCGGCAATGTTAAGCCACTCTCAAAATTGCGGATTAAAGGATAATCCCGAGTAAATAGAAGTTCATAGTTAACTCAGGACTGAGATTGAGTTACCTTAGGTCATCAAGTTAAAATTGGTTGTTTAATAGTAAACGGCGTTATAAGGAAGTGACTATTTCGTGGTCCAGTCTTATGCAAAAATTTTTTGCATAAGATGCCTCCATTCGCATGTCTCCACATGAACGATTTCGGGATCACATCGTTTGTATCAAATACAAAGCGAACCACATCCATAGTGTCCCCAAGATAAGGTACCGAACCCTATCTTTATACTTTTAGACCGTTTTGGCTATATACTCAAACTTGATCCTCTTTTTTGTCTCTACATAAAATTTAATTATTCATGCTATAGCCAGGAGTTTGTTAGTTTATTGGATTTAGGCTATTACAAGTGAAATTTACATGTTTAATAACAACTTTATTGAATAAACCTCAATAACGACTTTATTGCAAATAGAATATGTTTAAAGATTACAAACTGCGAGTTTTAGGACATACAACCCAACAAACTCCCACTTGGACTAAAACACTAGTGGGTTTACATATATACAATGCTGAGTAAGGGAGAAATAAATACAATAAGCTAAGGCATCTAATACCCATGAATTCTCCCACTTGCCCTAGATTTATGAATCTTGTAGTCCTAGTCTGACTAGGTGACCCTTGAACACTTTAGCCGTGAAGGTCTTTGTAAATGGATGCGCTAGATTTTCTTATGAGGCGATTTACGTGACGATCACGTCTCCTAAGTGTACTTTCTCCCTAATGAGATGGTACTTGCGCTCAACGTGTTTCCTGCGCTTATGGCTTATCGATCTCTTGAGTTTGAATTGCTCAACTGTTATCATAATAGAGGGTGATAGGCATATCACCAGATGCATATTTGGAACTACTTACAAATCACTCAAGAATTTTCTAAGCCATACTGCTTCTTTCATTGCTTCAGATGAAGTTACATACTCCAATTCCATGGTGAAGTCAACAATACAACTTTCTTTTATACTCCTCCATACTATAGCTCCTCCATTGAGAGTGAATATTAATCCTGGAGTAGATTTTCTAGAATCCACATCAGTTTGCAAATCAGAATCAGTGTATCTTGTAAGGATCAAATCCTTAGAACCATATAAGCTCGTAGTCCCTCGCTCTCTGAAGATACATGAGGATGTTTTTAACAGCAGTAATGATCATATCCAAGATTGGAATGAAATCTCCTAACTATTTCAAGTATATAGCATATGTCTAGGCATGTACACAACATGGCATACATTAAACTCCCAACTGCTGATGTATAAGGAATTTGTTTCATAGCCTCCACCCTTGAGGTGTCTTAGGATGTTGTTCCTTAGATAGATGAATTGTATGAGTAAAAGGTAACAGACCTCTCTTGAAAATTTTCACCTTATATCTAGATAGCATCTTGTTCATATAAGATGTCTGAGATAAGGCTAGCGTTCTGTCCTTACAATTCCAAATTATTTGGATGTCAAGAACATATTGAGCATCTCCTAAAGCTTTTATTTTAAATTGTGATGTTAGCCATTCTTTAACGTCAGCAATAAATCCTACCTCATTCCCAATGAGTAGAATATCATCAACATACAATACTAGAAAAGTTATAGTTTTGTTGACAATTATCTTGTAAACACAAGATTTGTCAACGTTCTGTTTAAAGCCATAAGATTTGATCACATTCCAGGATCGAGATGCTTGTTTTAACCCATAAATTAATCTTTTAAGCTTGCAAACCTTTTGCTCTTGACCCTGTTCAATAAACCCCTCTGGTTGAGACATATAGATACTCTCTTCAAGATAGTCATTCAAAAAGGTTGTCTTTACACCCATTACCATATCTCATAATCATAAAAGGCAACAATGGATAAGAGTATTCTAATATACTTAATCATGACAACTGGAGAGAAGGTTTCTTCATAGTCCACCCTCTCTCTTTGGGTAAACCCTTTTGCCACGAGTATAGCTTTGTAAGTCCGTACCTTACCAACTTGGTCTCATATTCTCTTGGAGATCCATTTGTAACCAATGGGTTTTACTTCATCTGGTTGATTTACAAGTTTCCAGACTGAATTGAAGTACATAGACTCTATTTCCAGGTCCATGGATTTTATCCACTAGTCTTGATTCACATCTTCCATCCTATTTAAAGGTCAATAGATCCTTCAAGCCATCATCAGATATGATCACCTGAGTTTCTATCAAACTCATGTAACGTTCAGGCTATTGAACAACCCTCCCACTATGTCGAGGTACTTTCAACTCCTGAGATGGTTGTGTCAGACTAGTTATGCTAGTTTCATCAACTCTTGTTGATGGACCAATTTAATCAACAACTTGTGTTGATCTATCTATAGTTTCTTTAGAAATTTCATTCAATATTAGTTTACTGCAAGGTTGATGATTCCTTATATGGTCTTCCTCTAAGAATGTAGTATTTATTGGTACAAACACTTTTTCTTGAGGATCATAAAATGGATCACCTTTTGTTTCTTTGAGTTATCCTACAAAACAACATATTTTAGAATGTCGTTCTAATTTCTTCAAGTTTTGCACCAACACATGTGCTAGGCATCCTTAAATCCTGAAGTGACATAAACTACCTTTATACCCTCTCCATAACTTGTACGATATTTCTAAAACACTTTTCGAGGGAACCATGTTTAAAATATATACTGTAATCTGTACTGCATATCTCCAAAATGAATTAGGTAACTGAGCGTAACTCATCATCGAACGAACCATGTCTAATAGGGTTCTATTTCTCCTTTCTATTATACCATTTTGTTAAGGCATACTAAGTGCTATGAGCTAAGACTTAATTACATCTTCTATCAAATAGTCCTAGAATTTCAGGTCCATATACTCACCACCTCGATATGATCGAAGTGTTTTAATCTTTTTACCTAATAGGTTCTTAACCTCTACTTTATATTCCTTGAACTTTTCAAGAGTTTCAGACTTATGATGCATTAGGTAAATATAGCCATATCTAGAATAATCCCCAATGAAACTAATGAAATATTTAGATCTTGTTTGTGTTTTAACGTTCACCGGACCACAAAGGTTTGAAGTTATTGATGCACCTAGGTCTAGCATAGCATAGTGATAATTCTATCTCCTATTTTGCATAGCAAGGTAAACATTCTCGGGTCCCTATATTTCTGAGGCATGTCCTTTTTTAACAAAGCAGAGACATTCTTGCTAACAGTTACTCTCTCTTCTTCCTTCTCTTTTCTTTTCTTAGTACATAAGTCTTTTAAGAATTTAGCATACCTAGGTATTTGTTGAATAGAATTAAGTAAAAGGATATTAATTTGTACCTTTTTAAACATTTCAATTGGTTCTAAATCAACTTCTTCTCCTTTAGGCTTAGAAAGTCTACTAGGGAAGGGGGCCTTAGGTACATACGATTTTACATTAGGGGGAGAGTACTTACGTAACTCTAGGAAGATGGAAGATTCCTCAGACTTATTTACCTTGTTATCATGATCAATTACCTTTTCAGGTTTCTTGGGAGTTGGTTGAACTGGGCTAGCTACTTGAGAGGAAGAAGGAATTACCTTTCCACTTCTTAGAGAGATTACACTTACATTTGCATACTCGATTGAGCTGGGAGCTTTCCTAATGATTTACTCTCAAGTTTGCTTAGCACAATTGCAAGTTGCATATTTGTGTGCCCAAATTTGAGAAGCCTTGTCTAGTCTCTTGTTGAAAAGATTTTGTGTCTTGTTGAAGTTGTTTGGTTTCTTGTTGAAGTTTGTATTGTCCTTTTGCAAATTGTGGAGTTCCTGTTGAAATTTTAATGAATGGTCAACAAGGGGATTTCACTACGTCCTCGAAAGACATACCTGAGGAGCTTGAAGACCTTGTGGGCAAGCTTCGGAGGTATGTCCAACCATACCACATGCTCCACATGTTTTAATGTGGAGAAGTCCTCTTTGAGCAACCTAATTAAAAAGGAAAACTAGATTAGATACTTGAGTTCTCAACTCACTAACCTCTTTAGTCTGAACAACATCATATTCGAGAGTCTTTGATCCAAAATTCTATGAGTTCTCTGCCATGGTTGATATTAGTTAACTAGCTTCAGTAGGTATTTTGTCAGCTAGAGCTCCACCAGTAGCCACATTAATGTTGCTCCTCTCAGATGGAAGCAATCCAGAATAGAAATATTGGATAAGGTATTGGTTAGAAATTTGATGATGGGGAAAGGAAGCACGAAGTTGCTTATACCTTTCCCAATACTCATATAAGGACTCTCCTACCAATTGTTTTCTACCATGTATTTCTTTTCTAATATTATTAGCCTTAGATGCAAGAAAAAAATTTTCTAAAAACTTTTTCTTAAGACCATTCCACGTGATAATTGATCCCGCCGGCAAGTAGTACAATGAATCTTTGGCCACATCCTTTAAGGAGAAGGGAAAGGTCTAAGATTAAGTTGTTATTGCATTACGCAATGTGGGTGCATACCATCACATACCCAATGGAATTCTTTCACGTGTTTGTGTGGGTCCTCACCTGGATTACCTCGAAAAGTAGGTAAAAGATGAACTAAACCGGGTTTCAATTCAAAAGATACCATAGTCTCCGGATATACTATACATAACGGTTGTTGAGTGTAATCGAGTTCGGCAAGTTCTCTTAACGTTTGCTCTCTTGCTTCACCCATGGTGTTTGTTTGTATTGGTTCCTCTTCTTGACTTGATTATTCAAATTCTCTTTCTTCTCTTCTTGTTCTTTCCTTTCGTAGTCTCCTCTCCTCATGGTCGATATCTACAACTAAATCACAAAGTACACTTTAAGAGGAGTGGGTCATGCATAAAAGGATAGTTTAATAAACTAATTATTTTTCTTGTTTTGTTTTTATTTCTTTTTCTTTAAAAAAAAAAAGAATTCAAATATTCTTAAAGGCCAATTGCACAGTTCCCTTGCAATGGCGCCAATTTGGTCGGTGCAAAATAGGTGTCTTTGATTCCATCTTACCCAAGCAAATGAAATTTATAAGGCTCCAACGACTACCAAAACTAACACATAGTTCAAGTGGAAGTAGGAGGTTGATCCCAAGGAAACCTCTATTAATTGACCAAAAATAACCCGGGCGGGGGGGATGGGGATTGTTTGTAAAGAGATTAAATGCTAACTAAAATGAAGATAAAGGCAAGTTGATAGAAAAAGATTCTTGGAAATTCTTGTACTAGGTTTTAATCCTATCATTGTTCTTGAATCACATCATTTAGCCCTAATCTAAGTAAAAAAAACAAAAATCCAATAAGGAAAAACCTTTAAAGACCCATATAGTCAATTAACATGAATCACATCACTTAGCCCTAATCTAAGTAAAAAAAAAACACTTCCATATAGCTTTATCAAGTTCTTTTCTTAGATTGCTTTAAAGACATGGGTTATCATGATTATGATATTCAATAAATACAATAGAGTAAGTTTCAAGAATGATTGAATGAATGTTCTAATAAAGAATTTCAAGAGTTAAATTCGGAAAAAGTCCTAATTAACACAAGAAAACTTAATTTTGTAACCTATCTCACCATTATGCAATAGTGCCAAGCAAGAATTACATACAAGAATTCAATGGAATCAAAGCGCCAGTTATCCTCCTCTATTCAAATTCAACCCAAGAACATTCAAGGATGAAGACAATTTAAGAAAATATTTAAAAAAAAACACACAAGAATTAAACCTAGAATTAAGAATCCCCAAGAAAAAGAATTACTTAGCCTTAGAGATAAGAAGTCTTGAAGAAGTTCTTGAAAGTATGATGAATTCCATCAATCAATTCACTAGAGAATTGTGAAAGTTGCAAGAAATCTCTAATACAAACACAAAGTTGGGTAATTTTATCTTTAATTTTGTTCTAAGCTCTCTATCAACTAAAAAGTGAATTTTTCTCCCCCTCCTCGGTGAAAATGAAACAAATGAATTTAAATCTGCATGTGTAGCATCGCGATGCCAAGGCTAGCGTTGCAACGCTAAATCGTAAAAGAGCCAAGAAGCGTTGGGCTAGTGTCTTGATGCTGTGTTGACGCTCGGTAGCGCAAGGCGCGTTCGCGCACAGACGGTTCCGTTAATCTCTAGAGCATTGTGACCCTGGGTGAAGCATTGCGACACGACCCTATTTTTGCAGCAAATAGGGGCATTCTGTCTTCAAGTGTCAAGCTAGCATCAAGCTTAGTGTTGTGAGGAGCGTTGCGACGCTGTAAGTTGCTGAAGTGTGTTGAATTGTTCCTCTTGAGGGGTAAAGTGGTAATTTGTCCCATATCTTCTTGTTAAGTAATTCTTTGGTTTTGTTTGGCTCGAATTAGCTCCAAATCTTTTGAAATAACTTGGTTTGAGTCGAGATTGGAATTTATCTACCAAAATAGACATTTTAAGCAAATAATTGACGAATAATTGAGGGAATTGGTACTAATAAGATAGCTCTTTACCAGATCTATCAGTCCACCATTTACCAATCTCTTGATCCTATTGAGATTTATATGTCTAAATGTCAAGTGCCAAAGAAAGGCATTAGGATAAACTTTTCGTTTCTTATTTTGAGTTTCAAATATTTTAAACATTTACATATTTAAAATAGCTCTTGTCTCAGTTGGTTTTAACACATACAAGTTATTTTCAAGTTTAACAGAACATATTTGAACACCTCTTGAACTAAGAACACTTTATTAATATCAAAAGTAACTTTATACATTTGTTCTAATAAACAAAAGATTGATACTAAGTTCCCTTTCATGTCAGATCATAATAAACATTTTCTAACAAAATGTAGGTCTGAAAAATAACTTCAAATCTTCCACTACACGAGTTGAAACCAATTCACTTGTTCCCACCTTGAAAGTCATCCCATTCTCTACCAGCTGTTTCTAGGAACTAGTTTCATGAATGAAAGTACAAATATGGTTAGTGGTGCCTGAATATAATATCCAGGTCAAATGAGAATTTTCCACTAACCATTTTTCAATAACAAGAAAATCATATTTACCTTGTTTCTTTTTCTCTATTTTCTTTAATGCAAGGTACTCTGGGCAATTTCTTATCCAGTGTCCATCCTTGTTGCAATGGTAACATTTACCTTTAGCAACTTTGACCTTGCTCTTATTTGTATGAGCTTTCTTTTTCCCTTTACCATTCTTCTTCATTTGAATACTCTTATCTTTAGAAGTAGAAGGTCCAAATTTCTTACCATAAGGTTTAGTCCCAGATGATGATCCCTTCTGGAATTTTTCAAGGGTTATAACAGTTGTTTCCCCTTCATGGCCTTTATTCTTCATTAGGGATTGATAAGCCTGAAGCTCATTAAGAAGAGTAGTCAGATTATATTCTATTTTGTTCATTATTGCATTTGTACGAAATTGAAGAAAAATTTTCGGAAGAGATTCCATGTTGAAGCTGACTTGGCTCTTCTCATCTATAACAGGCCCTTTTACCTCCGGATATTGAAGTGGACCATCATGTCCATGATATGTTCTCTAACAGAGGTCACCTCCTTCATACGAGAATTGTAAACATATTTGAGAGCATCATGTCAAATGGATGAAGATGGTTGTCTGTACATCGCTTGCAATGATTCCATGATTGCCTTAGCGGTGACCATGCTCTCATGCTTCTTAGTCAACACATCAAATATATTGGCTAAGATATAGGCTCGAGCTTTTTCGTTCGCCCTAACTCATTTTTCATACGCATCCCAAACATTTCAGTTTGCAGTTAAGCTGGAAATTGGAGGACATTCCTCTGTTAAAACAAACCTTTAACCATCTATAACTAGTATTGCATTGATATTTGATTTTCAGGTTGAATAACCTTCAGCATTAAACTTATCGGAAGTTAAAAGTTGGATAATAGAATTCAACATGCTGAAAATATAAACAAATTCTAGTAGGAAACTGCTTTTAAATCCAATTTTATTTTAGAAAAAGTAATAATGTACCCATAATTCATTATTAATTACAACGATATTTTAGTAAGTCCGAATATATGCTACCGAGGGGTAGTCAAATACTCCTTCACTGAAGTAAGACATTCTTGACTACATACTAATACCAAAACAACCCTTTATTACTATAGTTATTTAGTTATCGTTTTCGGTCAAGAACTGACTAACGCTTAGTAACTCTTGTAAGGGTGACCCTCTATTTTTAGATTTCAGAGAACGGTATCAACAAGCTCCCAATTTGGAAAACATTGTTGAAGATGGAACTAGGAAACCCTATTCATTTCTGAAGTTTATGGTGTTTTGATCTACAACCCTCCGAATTGGTGGTCGCCTAAAAACGACACGCAGGTGGAACCTCACGATGTAACCTAATGGAAGAGACTGTAGGATATGTTAACACATTTCCTTTACCCATTTACTATGAAATATTTCCCCTATTCACCTTATTATTGACCTATGCAAACACTTTCCTAATAGAGCAGTCACAGTAAAAGCGACATGAAGCCGAGCATGAAGGATCTCATACTGAGAGCTCCATGAGCAGGTTTAGATCGCTCCGATTTCACGGTGATCGAAACACAAACAACATACATTCCATACATACAGTTATGCATATAAAACTAATTATCGGCATGCTCAGAATACAAAACAATAACAAAAAAAAGATTCATGCCACTTGAAGACTCTCTTCGCACTTTTGAACCCAATGCAACGGAAACCCTCCAACAGATCTACCAGCACCTGACGAGTATGTCGACTGCAACAGCACGATCAGAATGTACACGAACACTACAATGGGGACGACACCACCACAAGAGAAACCTGGGTATTCTCGGAGTAAAAAACCCAAAGAGTGGGCTCTGGTGAGTTTGGTAGAGGATGGAGGAGAACACGTCGTGTAGACGAAAAGTAAGTGGGAGATGAAACTCTGCTATCGTATAGCGAAAATGCTTATCATATAGTAGAGCTACACGATCGTGTAGGAAAAAATGAATGATTGTTTAGGAAAAATGTATGTGATCGTTTAAAGAAAAAGTGAGGCAGATGATCGTTTAGACGAACGAGATTCTATCGTATAGGCTCTCACGATCGCTTTCACGGATTCTTTTGGGCACACGATGATACGAAATGCACGATTGAATTAAAATGAAAACGATTTTCATTGTTTTAAGCCCCATTTCCCATGTCTGAACGTGGATCAATCGGTTAATTATCAAATAATTAATCAATTAATTTAATTAATAAATATAATCATATAATATTTATATCCTATAGTTTGATATCATATATCTACTATAGTATTTTCTCCTTTACTTGATATAAATCATATTTATATCTAATTTCCTCCAAAACTAATGTATCTCATACATTTAGCCAATTATATCATATATAATTAACCAGTCCAATTATATCATATATAATTGAACTTTCTATTGTCAATTTAAACATTTCAAATTAACCCAAACACTAGTTCTTGACTTTATCCAAGCTACCCAGGTGACCTAATGGACCTGTGGCTCGAAGCTCCAACGGTACGTGAATAGCTGACTAAACTCTTTAGCCACGAGATCCATCATCCGTTAATTGCCAAGCATTCCACTAAAGACTAACAGCTGAACTCTTCTTACCACAAATATATTTCTGTGTCCATCGGATATAACCAATCATAAGTAAGATGACCTTTCACAAATGCTCATAAGTACAGCTGGGCCAATTTACCGTTTTGCCCCTGTAGTTACATCTAACTCCTTAAGTACCACTAATTCCTCTAATGAACAATACAACATAGTCCAACTATGTGTGAACACCTCTCGAGCCAAGAGAAAGTGTGTGGTGCCACATCGTTCAAGCTCCGGAATCAACCCTTAAGGGGAGCCATTTATCTACTTACCCCTGCCTCGGGGAAGGAGTGAATTCCATCTTGTGTAGCTAAGTTCCCAGCTCTCAAATTAGACGAATCCCAAAATGGCAGGTTTGAATCGGCGACCTGGCCACTCGCACCCATACAAATCAAAGGACCGCCCTCAATGGCAGGAGTTCCCAACTCGCTCAGGATTGAGGTCATGTTATCTATGGTCATCCTAGTGAAGTGAAGTCTCTGTCATGAACGGTGTTATATAACGAGACATTAACACTTCGTGGTCAGGTCTTATACAAACTCTTTGTATAGGATGTCCCCGCTCGCATGTCCCCAACACGAATGATCAGGATCAGACCATCTGTGACAAATCACAACACTTGTGACCATTCCACAAAGCGGACCGCGTCTGTAGCGTTACTAGGATAAGGATTCCCTCCTTTATCCATATACTATAGACCATTTTGGTTATCACTCAAGATATGATCCACTTGTATGTCACCACATACATGCTTGAGTCACATAAAGATAACCAGGGATTTTATGTTTATTGGTTTGTGGTAAAGCAAATAAAACAATCAACTTAGCAAAATATAATATGTGAAATAAATATCATATATTAATAACACAAGCGTTCGTACATACTGTTTACAAACTATTGGACACGAGACTTTAGGACATCAACCCCAACAGAGCATGGATCTCACGGTGTGAACTCTTAGGGACGTGAGAGCTAAAAACAATATATCATATATATTAATAATCTCTTACTAAAGTGTTTTATTTGTTTTGGATAAATGTTTACTCAGGTATATTCCAGCTAAAAAAAACTTAAGCTTAGGTGATTATCCAAGTATAACATTTATATTTGGATTTAACCTACAATGTCTAAGTGATAAACCACTTTATTACCTCACTTCGCTCACGCATGCTCATAAAACCGAGTTAACAACGCTCAGGAATCGGCTAAAATCTCTAAGTAGCAGGTGTTTCATAAACCGTCAACTTAAGTACCTCCAGCCTTAGACAGAATTTTAATCTGGGTGAGTTTGTAGCCAAAGTTTTGCAAGATAACAACATATTTTAACTATTAGAATAAGTTTTTATTTGTCAACCCTAGATGAGCATGCATCTTATCTTTGTTATAGATTTTAAATGTCTAATTCATTTTATAAGACTTTATAAAACTATAGACATGGTTTTCCATCCATAACATACACCAAATATTTCATAATTTAATATAACAAATTATATTAAATATATGAAACCCTAGATCATGAATACTATATATTATAACAAATTATAACATACCTTCAATGCATGATACATGCTTCCTATGGTGAGATTTTAAATCTACATGGCATACTATATACACATACAAGATTTATTTAATTATAATAAACATTCTACAATGCATAAATAATTAAACGCACTGATATAGACCAGTTTTGGCATCCTAAGCAAGCGAACAAGCTAAATGATTACAAAAATAATCAAAGCTTTTTTTGAACTGCCATTGGACCGCACGAACTGGCCTAAATTGGCTCTAAACCAACCGAATCGGACCATAATGCTTGAAATAGAGCTAAACCGAAACAAAAACTACTGAATCGAACCTCCAGCAGCTAAACTAGCCGAACCAAGCCGCAAATCACCTGAAACTGTTTCACTTGCACGTGCGAAATCTGAGTTGACTAATAAGCAGCGTTGCAACGCTACATGAAGGGCATTGCAACACTACAAGGCAGTGTTGCCTTTGTTGGAAAAAAAACTGTTGTGCATGCTTTGATTCTTTTTCAATTACAACCTAATTGCAACTCTATTGACTCTAACAAAGGTATAGACTCTTAATCATACATTAAGACCCATAAAAAAGGATCCAATTACAAAAATTACAACATAATTGAAGAAAAATCTAATGCCAAAATTGTACTATATCCTTATTAGCACCCATTTCATACAACTTATGAAAAGCACCCATCAAGTTAAAATTAACCTAAATTGAGTGCTTAAAATATGCTCTGATAACAATTAATAGATTCGACATTCAACATGCGAAAGTAATTTGGATGCTAAGCACTCTAACTACATCAATTTTAGTGAACATATCATCCTTGAGTTGTTTGATTTGGAGTCCAAGGAAGAAGCTAAGTTCTCCCATCATACTCATCTCAAATTCACTATGCATACACTTAGAAAATTCTTCACACAAAGATGGATAAGTAGAACCAAAAATAATATCATCCACATATATTTATACTAAAAGCATATCATTTTCTTTAATCTTAATAAAAAGAGTAGTATCAATTTTATCCATTTTAAATACGTTCTCAAGCAAAAATTACTAAGTCAATCATATCAAGCTCTTGGAGCTTTGTTTTAAGCCATAAAGAGCCTTTTTCAACTTATAGACATGATTAGGAAAATCAAAACTTTCAAACCCTGGAGGTTGTTCTACATAAACAACCTCCATGATATAACCATTTAAAAATGCACTTTTCACATCCATTTGATACAAAATGAAATTCTTATAAGAAGCAAAAGCAAGCAACATTCTAATAGCTTCTAATCTAGCAACTGGTGCAAAAGTTTCTTCATAATCTATTCCTTCCTCTTGACAATAACCTTGAGCTACAAGTCTAGCTTTATTTCTAATGATATTTCCATTTTCATCCATTTTATTTCTAAAGACCCATTTAGTTCCAATTATAGAAGCATGAGAGGGCCTAGGGACTAACTCCCAAACTTTATTCCTTTCAAATTGATTTAATTCTTCTTGCATAGCTAAAATCCAAAATTCATCATTTTCGGCATCTTTAAATCTTTTTGGTTCAATTTGAGAAACAAAAGCAAGATTATTAAACATATTAAGAGAGGAACGAGTTTTCACACCTTGTTTGAGATCACCAAGAATTAATTCTTTGGGATGGGAAGGAGCATACCTCCACTCTTTAGGCATGGATGAAGAACCAACTTCGTTCTTTTCGATTAAGCTCACCTCTTGCTTATTCGAAACAATTTCCTTGCCTTTGTCACTAACAAGTAAATCTCCAAAAATTTCCTTTTAAAACATCACTATAAATAGGCTCATTAGAAATAACATTGCAAGATTCATCAAATACTACATGCATAGATTCCTCAATTACTAAAGTTCTTTTATTGAAAACTCTATAAGCTTTACTAGTAGAGAAATAGCCAAAGAAAATACCAACATCTGTCTTAGAATCAAATTTTCCAAGTTTTTCTTTGTTATTCAAAATAAAACATTTGCAACCAAAAACTTTGAAATACCCAATATTTGGAATTTTGTTATGCCAAAGTTCATAAGGAGTTTATCCAAAGAAGGTCTAATTAAAACTCTATTTAAAACATAACAAGCGGTGTTAACGGCTTCCGCCCAAAATTATGTAGGTAAACCATACTCATGCAACATTGATCTAGTAAATTCTTGCAAAGTACGATTTTTCCTTTCAGCTACACCATTTTGTTGAGGAGTTCTTGGAGCGGAGAAATTATGAGAAAAACCATTTTCTTCACAAAAAGTTTCAAAAGCATTGCTATCAAATTCTCCTCCATGATCACTCCAAATTTTAGAAATCAGAAAACCTTTTTCATTTTGAACTCTTTTTGCAAAACTAGAAAAGCTTTCAAAGCATCATCCTTATGTTTTAGCATCAAAACCCAAGTAAATCTTGAAAAATCATCAACTATCACAAAGGCATAATAGTTCCCTCCAAAACTAGCAATTCTAGAAGGGCCAAATAAGTCCATGTGTAATAGTTGAAGGGGTCTAGTTGTAGATATTACATTTTTAGATTTGAAAGAGAACTTAGTTTGCTTACCCATTTGACAAGCATCACAAACTTTGTCTTTTTCAAATTTAAATTTGGGAAGACCTCTAACCAAAGAATTCTTGGAAATATTTGAAATTAAATGCATGCTAGCATGTCCTAGTCTTCTATGCCATGACCAAGAATCATTATGCAAAGCCGATAAACATTTATCATTAATAGGAAAATCATTCAAATCAATAGTATAAACATTTTCATCTCTATTTCCAACAAATATAACTTTTCTATCACTAACATTTTCAATGATGCAATTCTTTTTATCAAATACAACTCTAAAGCCTTTATCACACAATTGACTAATACTAAGTAAATCATGCTTCAAACCATCAACCAAAAGTACATTTTCAATTAAAATAGAAGATTCATTACCTATACTACCTTTACTAATTATTTTACCTTTCTTATTTTCACCAAAGGTTACAAGACCTCCATCCTTTTTGGAGAGAGAGACAAACTTGGATGGGTATCCCGTCATGTGCCTCGAGCAACCACGATCCAAGTACCACTTGTTTTCTTAGAGGCTTTCAAACAAACCTACAAACACAAATGTTCGAGTTTGATTCTTTGGTACCCACACTTGTTTGGGTCCTAGATGGTTAGCATTGACAAACTTGGGAATCCATTTCATTTTTGCATAGACATTTAAGGCATTGGACTAAGACAAGTAACAAGAATAAGTTGTATGTCCAAACTTGCCACATGAAAAACAAACAACATTATGCAAAGATTTATCTCTTACAACAAATTTATGCACTCTACTTTTCTTGGAGAAATTATTCCTTGGAGTATTGTGAAAATTTGCCCTTTGAGAAAAATTTCTTCTTGGAGAAGTAGTATGAGCATATTTCAATTTAAAACACTTAGGTCTAATATGGCCTTCAACACCACAATAATGACATATAGGCACAAAGTCAGATTTAACATGCTTAGACACAACCTTAGGCATATTAAGCTTAGGAATATTATGAGATGCTTTTACAAAGATAGTTTTAGAACTTGAAGGAGTAGAACATTCATCAATATAGCCTAAATCTTTTTTATCACCAAAAGGCTTGCCTACTTCAATTATCTTGTCTAATCTTTGAGCACCTATTGTCAACTTTTTAATAGATTCTTTAGCCTTATCAAGTTCTTGCAAAGCACTAAATTCCTTTTCTTTGAGTAATTTAATCAAATTATCTTTTTCACAACTATCATGCTCAAGAAATTTAATGTTGTCAAGTAAGGCATTTTTCTCATCACAATCAAAAGCATGCTTGTCACAAGAGATATTCATTTCATCAATATGCATAGCATCATGCTCATTCTCTTTTAAGCAATCAATTTCTTCAAGTAAAGACTTATTTTTACTAGATAAAATATTGTGTTTCTTTTTAAGCACAATATACTTAGAACTAAGTTTTTCTAAATTATTTTGCATATTTTCAAAAGCTTCGAACAATTCATTATAAGAAAGAGGTTCTAGAGTTACCTCATTATTTTGTTCATCCTCTTTGTCACTATGAGCCATGAAGCAAAAATTGGTCACTTCTTCATTATCACTCTCACTTTCGCTTTCATCGCTATCATCCCAAGTAGCTTTCATTGTTTTCTTCTTGGATTTCTTGGATGATTTGAGAAAAAGACAATCGGTTCTAATATGATTCAGCTTCTTGCATTTATAGCATATTACCTCATCCTTTTTGCTCTTTTCACCTTTTGACTCTTTTTGGTTGCAGAGATGCTTCTTGAATTGCTTCTTTCTCTTGATGAAGTTCTTATACTTACGTGAAAGATAGGCAATATCATCTTCATCAAGGTCATCTTCATCTTGGGAGTCAACTTCTAAAGAGATGGTCTTTAAAGCTATACTATTTTCTTTCTTTTTCTTCTCATCCTCCATGTTTTTCTTAATCTTTATCTCATGCGTCAACAAGAGCCCATGAGTTCATCAATGGAGAGAGATTTGAGATCCTTTGCCTCTTGAATGG
This sequence comes from Benincasa hispida, assembly GCF_027475165.1. Lineage (NCBI taxonomy): Eukaryota > Viridiplantae > Streptophyta > Magnoliopsida > Cucurbitales > Cucurbitaceae > Benincasa > Benincasa hispida. Next base: position 76,499,756 of record NC_143478.1, on the reverse strand, counting down.
CAGTGACTTTAGACTTGCATTGTTTAGGCAAAGACCACAATAACTTCTTTATCTTCTCAAGATTTGAGTACTTTTTTCCAAGTCCTTCTAAAGCATTGACAATGTTAGTAAATCTACTAAACATATCGGAAATAGCTTCATTTTCATCAATTTTAAATATTTCATATTGATGAACTAACATGTCAATCTTTGTTTCTTTTACTTGACTAGTTTCTTCATGAGTAATTTCTAATTTATCCCATATCTCTTTAGCGGTTTTGCAAATAGACACTCAATTATACTCAATTTCCTTCAAAGCACAAAATAAGCAAGTAATAGCTTTGACATTTAAAGAGCATGCTTTCTTTTCATTTATTGACCATTCTTCCTTAGGTTTTATAGTGCTAACACCATCAACATCTTTTGTTGGAATTTTAAAACCTTCCTCAACAATATCCCATAAATCATAATCAATAGAAAACGAAGAAAAATCTCATTCTATTTTTCTAATAACTATAATTAGTACCATTAAAGAAATGGGGCTTTGTAATAGATTGACTATCGGTAAAAGGGATAAAACCTAAAGTTGCCATAGCTTAAAAACAATTAAGTTTATCAAGAAATAAATATTTCAAGAAGAGCAACCTGCTCTGATACCAATTGTTGGATCGATATGGCAACCCTAGAGGGGAGTAAATAGGGTTTAAATAAACTTTTTTTTTTAAATTAATCCAATTAAACTAATTAATACACTTTTTATAAATAAAAAGAAAAATTCAATTTATGTAACAAATAAGATGACAAACTAAAACATACAATAAATTGCTTAAATTAATTGCAAAAATAAAAAGGAAAGAGTTAGAGAAGAAGACACCGTAATTTTTATAGTGGTTCGGTCAAACTCGACCTACTCCACTCCCCAAGCGCCTCTTGGGAATTTGAATAAAATCTTTCCGACTCTTTCCACAGATTAGAGCCCAACCATTATACCAGCGCTCCTTTTATGGGTTCAAGAGCAAACCCGATCCTTTCCACGGTTTAGGATCAAACCATTACTAATGTTGAAATTTTTGAAGAACACAATACAACTCTCACTAGAGTGGATTTACAAGTTTAAGCACTCAACAAATTTATCCTCACAATACAATAACACTCTCTCAAGAATAAGATGAAAAGAAAAAAAAATTGGGAACTTAGAGAGAGCAACAATGGAACTTTTGAGTTTTGGAGGATTATGAAATGTAAAATTTGTTAGTTTAAAATTTGGAGAGGAAAATGGTTTATATAGAGATGGAAAAATTTTTAGAAACCAGAATTAATTTGGACCATTGGATTTTGGAAAAGAAAAATCAATTGTGGAGATTTTAAACTAAACTAGCCGTTAGATACAAACAAAATATAATATTAAATTCCTTTTCTTTGAAATTCATTTTCTTTTTAAAATTAATCCAAAAAATAAAAAAAACATACCATGTGTCAAAAACTAGCCGTTAGACACAAACATAAAATAATATTAAATTCATTTTCCTTTTAATTCATTTTCTTTTTAAAGTCAATCCAAAAATAAAAAATATACCATGTGTAAAAAACTAGTCGTTAGACACAAACATAAAATAATATTAAATTTATTTTCCTTTTAAATTTCTTTTTAATTTCAATTTTTTTATTTTAAATCAATCCAAAAATTAAAAGTTCATCATATGTTAATCTCTTAATGATCCACCATTCAACCAATATGCTGCCACATATCTACATGCAAATGGTCTGGTTATGCCACGTCATCACCACGGTATTTTCTCTATAGACTTGTTTCGGTCATATCGTCTTCGTTTTAGCTCCGATTTGAGTGATTCAAGAAGTGTTGGAATTGTTGTTTCGAGCTCTACACTATGGACATATTAAAACGCTAAGATTTTCAGTAATTAAAAATTGAGTTTGTTATCATCAAAACATTGATTAATTAATTAATTAAAATTAATTAATTTGAGATTAAGGGCCAAAAAGCCAACAATCCTGAGGACACTATGGATGCGGCCTACTTTATATTGATACAAATGATGTGATCCCAAAGTTGTTCATGTGGAGACATGCGAGTGGAGGTATCCTATGCAAAAGACGTTTGCATAAGACCGGACCACAAAATAGTCACTTTTCTTTATAACGATTGTTTATTGTTAAAACTAACTATTTCAAATTGATGACCTAAGGTAACTCGATCTTAATCCTAAGCTAACTATGAACTCCTGTTTATACAGAATTATCTTTTAATCTGCATAGATGAGAGTGGTTCAATATCACCGCTCAATAATCCTCCCATTTTAGGGGTAAGAGTGGATAGATAGCTGGGGACATAGTCTTGCAAGACGAAATTCACTCCTACCCGTCCTAGAGTTAGTAGATAGGATGTTCCCTTAAGTACTGACTCCTAGTCTTGAACAAAGGGGCCTCTGCTTTCTCATGGTAGAGAGAGATTTGGTTTATTGGTTGGACCATAAACCAATTGTTCAATAGAGGATCAGTGGAGACTTAAAGAACAAGATGTATTACAGGGGTAAAACGGTAATTTTGACCTAGTTATAAATACGAACTACCTATAAAGGATCGACTTACTGATTATGATTAAATCAAATGGACAAAAATATATCTATAGTGAGGAGAGTGCATTACTGAGCTATAGTGGTATGTCTTGGTAGTTAAGAGTTTAGCCAATTAGTCTCAAATCATTGAAGCTCATGATCTGTAGATCCATTAGATCCCTCTACTAGCTCATAAAAGGAGTAAAATCTTATATTAGAATATTGAATGGATTTGAAATGTTCAAATTCAAATTAGGGTTTGGATAATTACATTCGATATAATTAATATTTAAATTTATTGAAATTAAACGAATTTGGAGAATTCAAGATATTTAAATATTGATTTAAATAATAAATACATGAATAACGATTCATGTTTGAATTAGGTGTTTCATTAATTTAATATTTGATATTAAATTATTATTTATTTTAATTAATTAAATTTGTTTAGTTATTTATTTAAAAAAACCATTTTCAATTTATAATTCAATTTTGGAATTGAATTTTAATTTATTTAGAAAAATAAAATAAAATAAAATTTAATTTAAATTACAAAATGGAATTATCCACTTTTTCCACTTTGTTAAACACCTAATTAGTGGGTTTTGAAGTGTCAAGATGTCAATTAATTGATTTTACATGTTTAATTTGATTAAATACCCCAAACCTCATTTGAATTTGAGGTATGCAAAATGAATTTTTGAAAATTTAGGAAGAAAAATTAGCTTTCTATTTAACCCTCCATTCCAATCCAAAACCCCTTTCATTTTGGAGTTCCACCACTCAATCCAAGGCTGAGTTTAGTAGAGAAGACTCTCTTGGTAGTCTACTGCAAGAATTGGAGGTCAATTTCGTGGAGATTGCAAGGAACAAGTGGAAATCATCAAAGGTATTCATATTTAAACCCTACTGTTGGAAACCTTGAGTTTGCATGCTTGTTACTCAAATTAATGGAATTAAAGTGTTAATGATTTTGTTTGTTTCCGTATTATGCATGTTTACTTTATCAATAGATATCAGAGCATGATTTAAGCACTCAATTAACGTTAATTTGAGTAAGGTGGGTGAATTTCTTAAGGTGCATGAAATGGTTGCTGATATGGTGTCTTTCCAGTTTTGGCATTAGATTATTCTTCAATTTTCTTGTAATTATTGTAATTGGCTCTTGGTTGATGAGCCTTAATGTGTGTTTAAGGGTCTTTCAATTTGTTAGAGTCAATAAAGTTTTAATTAGGCTGTAATTGAAGCAAGATATGTAAGCTGCAGTGTTTAAAAAATGACGCTATTGCCAGATAGCGTAGCAATGCTACCCACAGAGTGTTGTAATGTTGTTCTTCCTCAGCCCGAGGTATCGTAACGCTGGGATAGAGCATTGCAACGATGCTCATCCCAGCCCAGAATGTGTGCTGCAAGGAGTCAGTTTGTGGGGTTGGTCTGGTCCGATCGATTTAGTTGGTTGGAGGTCCGGTTCAACCATTATTGGTCGGATTCAGCATTTTTTGCAACTTTAGAGGTTCGATTCGGGCGGTTCGGATCCAGTTCAAGCGGTCCAAAAGTGTTTTGAAGCTGTTTTGGATTATTTTTGTAATAATTACCTTATTTGCTTATTTAGGATGCCAAAAATGTCCATATCAGTGTTTGTTTAATTATTTATGCATGTAATGTATGTTTTAATTAAATTAAATCTTATATGTGCATATTGTATGTCATGTAGATTTAAAATCCTACCATAGGAAAGCATGTTTCATGCATTAAAAATATGTTATAACTAGTTATAATATATAGTATGCATGATATGGGGTTTCATAAGTTTAATATAATTGTTATATTAAAATATGGAATGCTTGATGTATGTTATAGCATGTCTACAGTTTTATAAAGAGTTATAAAATGGGTTAAAGACATTTAAAATCTATAACGAAGATAAGCAGCATGCTCAATTAGGGTTTAATTCATAACAACTTGTTTTAATAATTAAAATAGGTCATTATCTCGTAAAACTTTAGTTACAAACTTAAATCGATCTATAATCCTGTTTAAGGCTGAAGGTACTTAAGTTAACGGTTTATGGAACACGTGCTACCTGGGGATTATAGCCGAATTAATTAGAAAATAATTTATTCTTGTTTTACACTTTATGAGCTAACAAAGGGACCTTATGGACTTATAGTTAGAAGTTCCAATGATATAAGATTAATTAATGGGTTATTTCTAAATATAGAAAAATGAATCAAAATATTTACAAAATATAGCAAAATTTTAGAGCTATTAGTGATAGATACTGATAAACACTGATAAACTTCTATTAGTGTCTATCAGTGACATTGATAGATACTGATAGAAGTCTATCAGTGTCTATCAATGTTTATCATTAATAGTTCTAAACTTTTATTATATCTTGTAAATATTTTCAACAATTTTACCATTTAAAATAATTTTTCTTAATTAATTAAACTTTTCAATTAAATTAATTAACATTCATTAACTATAGACCCACTAAAGACCCACAACTGCACTTTTCGAACTGAAGATATATTTCTATGTCCATGGATATAACCAATCAACAGTAAGTCGACTCTTCACGAACTGCTTGTAACTAAAGCTATGTCAAATTACCGTATTACTTCTGTAGTTACATCTAAGTATCACAGTATCACCGATCCCTCTAATGAACAAACTGTTTATAGTCTAATTATAAACTAATCTTTCTCAAGTTAGTGAGAGGGTGAGGCCTCAATGTTCAAGACCTAGAATAAGTTATTAAAGGAGCAATTCATCTACTTACTTAAAAGATAGGAATGAGTAAATTTCATCTTATGTAGCTGTGTTTCTAGCTTCCTACTCAAACAAATCCCCAAAGGATCACCCTTATAGACTAGAGTTCACAACTCACTCATGATTAAGGTCGAGTCACCTATGGGTTAATTCTGAATGTTTATCCTACATATTTCATGGTTGGGGGATTTTGAATGTTTATCCTACATATGTAGGATTAAGGTCGAGTCAGAATCTCGTGCTTATGGATACGTACCACTAAAATGAATTAAGGTTTGTAGTGTATGGATAAGGTTGAGTTAATGAAATTTAAATGTTAAATAAAATAACTTTTTATTTTATTAAATAAATAATTTGTGTATAAAAATTTATAAACTACGATACCTACGAGATTTAAGACACAAACTTTAACAGATGCCACATTCATGGCCACGGCAGATAGTCGTCCACTATGTGACCAAATTTGGCGTTGGGAGTACATGTTTTTCTTGTAGTTAATCTATTTTAGCAGTGACATAGCCTCCCCCGACGAGGTTCGGTTGATGACCATTATGACTCTCAAAATGGCATCGGAAGAGGGTTTTTTTCTTTATTATTATTATTATTATTCTTTAACATTTTTATGCTTTTTTCAATGCTTTTTGCAGTTAAGAAAGGATATATTTGTTGCAGTGTCTCGTGCATCTTCCACTAATGTGGATCGTTGGTGGTTGTAATGCACTATTTCTCTCTCTTTTGGAAGGGAATGAAAAATTGTTGCGCTTTCGTAGTGACTTGTCTAGCCGTAAAAGAACAGGTTTGTGATTGTTGAATTTAAGTGGGAATGAGAATTTGTGTTGTGCTTTTGTGGTGACTTGTTTGTTTTCTATGGAATTTTCCAAATTTTATTAAGATATGGAGGATGAAGAGGAAGATGAAGTTGGATCCATGATCAATCGACATCGGTATTTGCATCGACGTTGATCGTTGAAACTCGACATTGACATTGATGGCAACATTTGTATTGTTATTTGAATCGGCATTGACATTAGATTTTACATTGACATCGATCATTTAGTAAACTCACAAAGTACTATTTTGAGTATGAGGATGGGGATATTGGGTTAGATTAGATTAAGTTATTTGAGTTAGATATGGTTTAGATTATGTTATTTGGATTAATTAAATTTGATTTAGATTTAAGTTATTTCCTATTCGAATTATGATTTGGGAATAGATAGTTTAGAGTATGTTTGATTGATAACCAGGATTTTGTTTTGTTTCCAGATTCACCAACTTCAGCAAATATGGCAGATAATTCAGATTTTATTTTTGAAAACTGTTTTCAAATTTTATGTTTCAAACGGTGCAAATTCTGACAACATTTTTATGTTATCATTATATCCACATTTAGAATTCTAAATTTAAAAATATAAAATATATTAAATAAAGATAAAAACATGAAATACAATATGTTATGTTATAACTTCATTCATCTTTTAGAATTAAAATATTTATATAATGTATTATAAATTATATAATATTACAAAATAATATTTATACAAAATTTTCTTTAGCATAAAACATATTCATAAATAAATTAATAATAGTTTATTATCATTTAATATTTAATAAGTAATATACTACAACTAGTTTTATGGTTTATATTTTAAATAATTGTTTAAGAGTGGATTTGGTTTAATTTTTCAAGTGTTTAATTTTGAAAATAATTCATTTTGAGAAATTGAAGTGTTTGGTGGCCGCTCAAAATAGCTTTTAAAACACTTTTAAATTTTATTTTAAATAGTTTTATCAAAGGAGTTTAAATAAAAATGATATTTTTTACAGAAAAAAACTTGTTTCTCTAGTCAATCCAAACAGATCCTAAATTAGAATCTAATTTATGAATCGCTATACCAAACACGTATCTGAAAACATAAAATACAATTATATTTTTAAATTTTTGTTTTTAGATTCTCTAATAAACAAGCCTTAAGTCTTTTCATTAGTATAAATATAGTTTATTAAGTCTCTGTCAGTTAAGCACTTTTCCATTTGATAGAAACCTAACCACTTTTTGTATTCTCTCTAGTCCCAGGTCAAAGTTCATGAACCCCAAACGGTCGATCGGTCCAAAAATGAAAAAATTAGGATCCAATTAAAAAATTGTGAACTCCTATCTTGAGAAGACATTGTTGAGGATCCTAGATTGAAAAAATGGAGAGATCTCACGCTCTTTTTAATCTAGATGAATTACTCCTTCCATCGAAACTAATTTAGGGGTGGATCTTATTATGTTTATTTGATATTAAAAAAAAAAAAATCATCCTTACCATTCCACTCAAACTTGTAATTACAAAATTTAAATCGGTGAACTTGTAAGATTACAAACAATAATTATAATAAATTAATTCCAATAATCCAATAAGACATGATTTTAATTGAGTTTTGGTTCAACCCAATTAATAGTTAATTAATTAATTAACTAATTAATGGCTTGAAATTTTGCATGAGAGGGACGTGAGAGGGAGACATTTTTGCATGCATAATGGAAGCAGGTTAGCACAGCTGATACATCATCTATTTAATTGAATTAAAAGAAATACTAGAAAATCAAAATGAAAATGGAAATGATATTATAAAAGTAATACATAATACGAACGATTTTGTTTGGCAAAAATGTTTCACAGATGGGACATGGGAATAAGATTTATTCCCGTCGAGACAGCGTATAAGTTATTCTCGCATGTTTTTTTTATTTTTATTTTTATTTTTTTAAATATACTCTCGTCAAAGGGTATTTGATACCTTTCTAAAAGTAAGGGTTTATTTCTTTTTTTTTTAAAAAAAAATAATAATAATTTCATTCTCTCTCCCTCTCTTTTTTTCTTTATAGATTTTTATTTTTTTTATTTAATATGTTTGTTATATTTTAAATTTTCTAGCGTTTAAATTAAATGTATAATAAAACATATTGTATAGAATTTATTTGATAATAATATATTATTAAAGAGAAATTGCAATTGGTAATAACACTTTTATGGATAATAACTCCTACAAGTTATATGGTTTATCATTAAGAGGCTATTTGTTTTTTTGAAAATATAGAAAACCAAAATCTTTAGATGCCTGAAATTATAGATACTTGAAATTATGCATGTTCGACATTTTTAGCTAATTAAGAGATGTCTACGGGGTGGGATGGGGACGGGGGAGGCTTCCCCGTCCTCATCCCGACCCCTTATTCATTTTCCGTCCCTGTGGGGACAGGTGCGGGGATTCCCCGCGGGAAAATTTTTTCCGTTTGTTTTATTTTTAATATATTCATTTTTAGCAATTTTGTTATTCTCAATCAAATAAAATTATATATATTAAATGAGTTATTTTCAATAAGTTTTTCATTAAAAGAAAATAGTATAAAAATTCATTATAAAAATAATACTATTACATGTGTAAAAATATAATTTAATCCTATAATTTCTAAAAGTTAAAATTTAAATATTACAATATCATAGTCAAGCTTTCCATTTAAATACTACAACATTTGTGGCTTAAAGTAAAAAGTCTTATTATTAAAACAATTTAGATATGTATTAAAATACAAAAAAGTTTAAATGAAAATTAGAAAATAATTAACTTTTCATACCATAATTTTTGTAAAAAGTATATAGATAAAATTATTATTATTATTATTATTATTATAACTATTATAATAATTATTATTATAAACTCATATTCTATTTATGTAAATAGAATATGATATGATAATAATGATGATGAGTAATTATTATTATATAAATATAATTATATAATATATTCATTGGGATATGGATGGGGTCGGGGGTGGGGACCCTGTTTAGCCAACAGGACAAAAATTATCCCCGCTCCCTCCCCCATTCCCCGTTTAATCGGGGATTCCTCACCTCATTCGAAGCGGGTCTTCGCAGGGCCCTGACCCTGCAGGGTAAATGGATATCCCTGTAACTACATTTGTTTTGCAAGAATATTTTTTAAAATGTTTGGAAATACTTGTATAACTATGTTTGTTTTGTAAGATTTATACTCGAGAATGTCTGAAATCTATATAATTCCAAGAAGGCCTTAAGGTTGTTCAATAATTCATAACTAACTTAATATAATTTTAACTTATATAACATATTTGTTTTTAAATTAAATTAATATAGTTTTATTGTTTTATTTGTTATTGTTCTCCACAAAATAAAGAAGAATGATATTCTTATTTATTTATATAATATATGAGGGGAAAAAAGACTAAAAAAAAGTAAAAAGGGAATGTCCTCAATATTAGAATACAAAAAATCCATGTTTTAGGAGGACATCCAAAACTTCCGATAATGCGCTCCCCGAAATCTTCAAATGCTTGAGCATCTTACATTACCACAAAACAAATGCGAAAATTCAGATACCCATTCCATGAGAATCTTGGATTCCTGTAAAACAAACGATAGAGAGTTGGATCTAAATTTATTGTATATTTGCAAATTTTTTTACATTGTACTACGTGCTAATACTTTTGACCTAATTGTTATATTTGCAACTATTTTCTTAATTAATTATGATGGATAAGAATATATTAAAAAATCTAGTAGTTTTTTTTTAAAATATTAGTTAATTAATAATCTACAAATTTAAATAATTCACTTTTTAAATTAATCAATTATATGAATTATTCTAATAATAAAAAATTGACTATTTTACTAAAATTGTTCCTCCATTAATTACTTGTATTAATAAATTAACCTATAATTTTCAGTAAATTAAATAAATATATATTCATTTATTCAAATATTAATTATTTATTCGTGAAATTTATCACAATTATTAAATGAAAAGCTATATATTGATGAGAAAAACATTTGTTTATATAAAATTCCATAACATTCTTTCGCAGAATCAAACACAATTATCTTATTACCATGCATCTATTATTCGATTCTCAGAATCTTATTCTGGGGCATCCATTGTTGATCAACATCAAATGAAACTTTAAACAAATGGCTATCAAATTTAATCAAGATATCTTCGGTATCAAAAGATGTAAATTTAAAAAGATATGTATTGTTTATCTTTTGACTTTCTAGTAAACACCCAACGAACAAAGTTTATTTTGTTCCCTATAAATAAAGTTTGACTCACTGTTAGTGTTGCACCTTCAATCGAGATCCTCCTGCCTCTGGCTATCTGTAAGCTTTAATTTACTACTTTTTTCTCAAGTTTGTGTGTTCTCTTCTCATTAGCATTACATTACATTACATATATTCCACTTAACTCCATTATAATTCTTTCTACTTCGAGTGCCTTTCAAATTTTACATGTGTTAGACTAAATTATGAATTTTCTTGTTATTTGCTGCTTTAATGTTCGCTATTAGTTTATTATATATTTCTTTAGTCTTTATTATTTATTTCCGTTAACCAATAGTTATCGTACATGTAAAAATCTATCATGAAAGGTGGTCTTCAAGCCAAAAAATAGAATGTTCAAAGACAAAAGAGATCAAAATGAATAGCAGAATCCGTCCATTAAAGGATGGCATTCAAGCCAAACAGTAGAATGCCAAAATCTGTAGGCATGTGATGCTAAAACGTGAAATCTGAAGGCATTGTACATGCAAGACTTTAACTAAGCCGCTATAAATATGTAATGAGAGGAATATTCTACGTATCTTATAATTTTGGGAGGCTTTTAAATACTTGTTCGATTTAGGGTTGTCAAGATAGTGCCTCTTTCGGTGTACTATTCTTTGATCATGTTTTTAGATCGGATGTCCATTTGGACATAATGGACTTTGATATGATATCATGTTTGATAAACATGAAGTTCAGTCTCAAAATTAATTGATAATGAGAGTAGTTCATGTATATTATTATAACATTGCGAGGACCTTTTAATTTTTTTTGTAGTGTTAGATGATATAATATTAAATCTGTCTTCTTTGAAAAGCTTAAATTTTTTTTGTTCAATGGGTGATTTAAGATGGTACCAGAGCAGATGGTCAACGAGATTCTATGTTCTTCAAACCTTGCAATGTTATTTCCTCCCAATTAATATTGACTTTCACTTGTTGGATTTCGGCAAGATATTTTCTCTAATAATGTTTTTGCCCAAAATAAGTAAGAAAGAGTAAAACGCAATGGTTGTATGTATTAATTTGGGTATGCAACATCTTGTATTTGAGTTTTCATTTCATTGCTAGCTAGGTTGTTGTAGAACATTATATATCTTACTTTTTTTTGCTTGATATTTGTTTGGATGCATATCATACATGCACTTGCTAATTATATACATATATAATATGCTTAATTATTCCTACATATATTAATGTTGTTGTCTATTTTATTAGGATTGAAAATGTCAAGTGAAACAGTGAATGTGGATGACTTCAAAGAATTGGCTAAGCAGGCACTTCCAAGGATGTATTACGATTACTATGCAGGCCGTGAGGATCGAGGAACAGATATGTTCAAGGCATTAGCTCTTGGTGCTCAGGCAGTCCTTGTAAGCTCTATATATATTTCAACTCATTTCAAAGGATCTATTATCACTCTTCTATTCAAACGTAAAACTGTGCTATGTTCAAAACGTTTTACGAGGTTGATTTAATGAAAATATCGATAAAATATTGAATATCAATGGAGTTTTGGAAAGGACGGGCATAAAAACAAAAAGTTTAAAAAAGATGTATTTAGATTAATAAATAAACATTTTATGCATGTTGAAATGTCTATTGTTTATAATATATAATGAAAATATCAATTCATCTTTTATGTTGACGTTGAATACGTATGTAGATATGTGAAAATATTGATGAAAATATCGACCTGACGATAAAAAATTATTCCAAGTGGGAATAGTGACATTGTTTTCTGCATTTTAAAACTATTTCAATATTTATTCTTTTAGATTTCTAGAATTAATAGTTATGCTTTTATTTCCTTGATGGAATGTTTTGGGGATTATTTCCAAAAGAAAAAAACAAAGAAAGAAAGAATGTTTTGGGGATCCGAATAAAGAAAAGCTAATTTGGTTTTAAAATGGTTTGTTTATAGATGTTTTATTATTTATTCATTAATCAACTTTATTTAGGGAAATAGTGAATAAATATTTATCCATTGGTTTCATATTTAAACTATCATACAAGTAGTAATGATTTACGATAAATCGTTACAAAACATGAAGGCATATTTACCAATTTGATAGAAGTTTTTAGGAAAATCACACCAAAGTGAGTAAAAAGAAAACACACTTAAATAGAAATGAATATTCAAATATTTGTTTAAAAAAAAAAAAAAAGTTGAAAGGGTTTTTATATAGTTGTAGAAGATCTAAGAATTGATTATACATCGATTTAAGGTAAATCCGTAAATTTTAGAAATTAAATTATAAAAAGAAATAGATAGAACTTTACATATTCTACCTTGTTTATCTCTTTAAATACTTTTAGGTTTTGTACGGATGTGATCATGTGAACAAAAATAATGAATAGTAAATGTTAATGTTAATTTTTATTTTTATATTAATTAAGTAATAATAACTAATAAAACAATTATGTCAAACCGAGCATACCTCAATTAATATTCAAGTGTGCTAAAACCACGAGATCCGTGGTTCGAATCCTCCTATCTCAATTATATTTTTAAAAAAATAATAAAACAATTCTAACAAAATATATGTAATAAATAATTTTTAAAAAAATCATGAGAACGTGGGTAAGAAGATTTTTTTTTCTTCTAAATATCAATTTTTAGCTTTTAAAACAACTTGACAAGGGAAATTTAAGTTTATTTTAAAAATAATGGATAATGTTGTAAATTTAAGATTTGGTAAAATGACAACATAGTCTAAAAATGATTCGCCTCTTTAGCCAAAGTTAGTTAAAGATTTCATGTTTCTTACTTCGATTCTATACTTGTCTAGAAATATCAAGTCTCTAGAATTAATTGTACTTTGAGTATTTGACTACTATAATTTCTTTTTTTAGCAAAATTTGATTATTACTACAATTGATTGCACTTTAAGAGGGCATTTAGGGCATTTGTGCCACTTTTTCTCCTTTCTCTCTCTCTCTTTTTTTTTTTTTTTGAAAGAAACCCTAAATTCATCCCGCTCTATTTTTAAAATATATGTTATTTTTTCAAAAGTTACAACATTACCGTCGACTTTTCATAAACATTTCAAAACTAATCTTAGAAAATGAAAATTTGGACATGTGGGTTTTTCTACGAATCTTAATAGTATGAACCCTTATAAGAATCCTTATAAGAATGATGATGCATATTTTTGTTTTTTTTAGGGTAAAATATCTTATGAACCAGTGAATGTGGAAGACTTTAGAGAATTGGCAAGATTAGCACTTCCAAAAATGTACTATGATTTCTATGCCGGGGGAGCTGAAGACGAACACACACTTAGAGAGAACATACAAGCTTTCCAAAGAATCACGTAAATAAATTAGTTTTAAGCTAACTAATGATTATTCATTACTTTGAAAAAGTGACATGCTATCTATTAGAGTTTTTTTTATACGGATGATCTATTCTCAGCCTTCTAAATGATTAATGACTTGTCTAAAAACAAATGAGATCTGATCTTCAAGTTATTTCAAAGCGTACTATCGTATTTTATACAATATTATATTAGAGATGATAATATCTATCGTAGTTCTAATGCGATGACCATGCCTATCCCGATATTCATTTTTCTCCACTCCACCGTATAATATCCATGGTGAAAGCACATCAAAGTTTGAGAAAAATGAAGATCGTGATAGACATGGTCATCTCTAATGCAATATTGTATAAAACGTGGTAGTGCACTTTGACACATAAGCAGAAGTTTAGAATTTATTAATAATTTAGGAGGATTGAGATTGGATTATCTGTACCAAAAACCTCTATATATTATATTATTTATTCATGGTTTATATATATAGGATTCGACCTCGAATTCTGGTGGATGTTAGCCAAATTGATACTTCAACAACCATATTAGGGCATCGAATCTCTACACCTATTTTGGTTGCTCCCACAGCTGCACATAAGTTGGCATTCCATGAAGGTTAAACCAACTCTTTGGTATATTGCTTAAGTTGATAATCATGTTCATTCTACTTTTTCTTCATCATATATGATATATCTTTTCTTTTAGGAGAATTAGCCACAGCCAGAGCAACTGCTGCTGCTAAAACTATAATGGTACTACTCGTTCAATACTATTTTTGGTCTCTGTATTTTAAACTTTGATTTATTTTGAACTTTGTACTTTTAGAACCTTCGTTTTTTTCCTTTGAACTTTGGTTCATCTTGGTTTTGTTCATTTGGTCGTCCTTCAACTTTATAATAGTAATCATATTTTGATATCTTAAAAATAAAGAATTAAAATAATTATTTTACTAAAATGACCGAAATAAACTTTTTGAAAATATGGAGAGCAAAATTAACTGAAACTAATTAATAATATTTAATCTACTGTATTCATTTATTCTTTATTTTTTAATATCTATCCATTTTACACTCAACTTTAATTATTAGTTATTTATTATTCATTTTAAATCACACCTTGAAGAGTGTAATGTCACGTAGATTTTTTTTTAAAAAAAAACAAAGATTCAATTAAGTAAAAAAAAAAAAAAATTAGACATTAATAATTAACAATAGTTTGTATTAAATGATAGTTAAAGTAAAAACCATAAAATGCAACTTTTCGAAACATCTTGAAAAAAGTGTAAAACTTGCATGAATTTTCAAATTTTCACAAAATATCAATTAATTAAATTAAGAGAAATGATATTACAATCTATTTGTGTCTATCAGGGATAGATAATAATCGTCTATCAATATCTATCACTGATAGATAGTGACATTTTGTTATATTTATAAATATATTTTGGTTCATTTTTTTATATTTGAAAACAACTCAATTTCAAAACAGAAATTAAATTTGATTTTAACAATCATCCCTTCAAACCAAAATTTAAAATGAATGTTTTCTGTTGCTATTTATTTATTTTCTACGCAACTATTATAATTTTAAGAAATCCAAAAGATATTTTATTATCCAAAAAATGTGACATATATTACAATCAAAGTGTTAAAATATGAAATCAAAATAATTTAATACTATATATAATTTCAAGAGATACCAAACATTTTTCTTTTATATGATAATCTAGATTTTTCTATTAAAAGTAAATCTAAGTTTTGTAAGTAAAATATTGAATATTGTCAAATGTAACCTTCTTGGTAAATATATCATACCAAAAATATTAAATTTATATTATTACTCAAAGAATATATGAAATCATTGAAAAAAAATATTACACATGTACACGTAATCATTTACTAGTATCATTGTCAAAGTGAGCATAACATATATGTCAGCGATTACAAGATCTGTGGTTTAAATTCCCCCACATTTATTATACTAAAATAAAATTTACTAGTATCACCATGACTTTGGTTCATGGGAGGGAATGGAAAATGATATTCTATTACCATGTTTGGCACAAGTTTTTAACTTAGCGAATGAAAATATATTATTCCAATACCTTTCATATTCCCATTATGGAAGTTTTTATAACCACCCCAATAGATGGATTTTCTCTATTTCCAATGGTTTCTCTCTCTTATTTTTTATCTTTTCATTTTATTTGTTTTTATCTTCGTTGATATTGGTTAATTTATTTAATTTTTATAAATATATCTAAATTAAATTTATAATTGACATATATAGTTAATTTTATTAATAATAATACTAATATAATAATTTATTCTATTATTATGAATTAATATGAAAAATCATAATCTTTTCGAAAAAAATATGAATAACCATTTTTGTATTTGCTTAAATCCCTTTTTATTGGTAATTTATATTAACAAAATTAGTTATTTATTAAAATTATTAATTAGTCTTTAAAAAAATATCAATTAATTAATTAATGATAAAATAAGTTAATTTTTTCAATTAAACAATTTTGTACACTTGTACTTTTGATTTTAATCTATAATCGTAGTCATTTTCTTAAAATTAAAAACATTGTTTGATGATTTAAAATCAATTGGTTTATATCAACTTCTTTTTTATATATATAAGGTTTATAATAGACATTAAACAATTAATAAATTAACTCTTCAATTAACAAAAAAAAAATTGATATTTAAATTAATTACCAATATTTTTTTGATAAAATTTGATAATATAAATGTACAATATAAAAATTTCATTTGACAATAAATATATTAAACTAGAGGGTAAGTGGGTAAATTTTATTAAATTTAAGTGGGTAAATTTTATTAAATTTTAATGGTTTAAAATTGATTTAGTAACTTAATGTAATAAAAATAAATGAAGGTTTTAAACTTTATAATCGCATAAAAAGGTATAAAAAATTCTCAGATATCCTATTCTCATTCCTATATATAACCAAACATAGTCGTCTTTGACTCTCATATATTCTTTATTCTCGAACATCTATAAAATCTTAATCTAAACAGTCCTAAAAGTTAGTGAAGTTAATTTGCCAAATCGAAACCACAAGGTCAGTGATTTGAATCCCTCTACCCTAAATTGTACTTAGTAAAAGGAAAAAAAATAGAAGTTATTTTACTAGTGTAATTCGGTTGATTGAAATTACTTTGGTTTGTGTTTGTAGGTTCTGTCCTACTCTTCAACCTGTTCAATAGAGGAAGTTGCCTCTAGTTGCAATGCTGTCCGTTTCTTTCAATTATATGTAAATAATACTTTCCTTTGCACATTTTACTATTCCAATTTCAATCCTTTACTATAACCGGACATGTTTGAGAATGATTTTGAGATTGTTAAAATCACTTTTATCAAAAAAAATCATTTCGAAACATGTCTTTAATCACTCAAAATTAATTCAATTTTTTTTTAATTTACACTTTTCAATGTAGTTTCATATTATCAAAGTTGGTTTTTTGAATGATCAAAAATATACTTGAAGGATAATTTTTTAAAATGATAAAATTGATTGTACCTATTTTCAGAATCACTCCCAAACATATTCCTAGTTTAGATTCTGATTCCGCAATCATCAGATATTCCGAAGGCGCGATATCTCGAGGCAACTAGTAGAGAGAGCAGAGAGATTTGGATACAAGGCAATTGTACTCACTGCCGATACTCCTCGACTTGGTAGAAGGGAGGCTGATATAAAGAACAAGTACCAATACCTTTCACATTCTCTGTTTATTTTTTTTATTTTTTAAAATTAAGTCTATAGATATTATTTTCACCTCCAAATTTCTTCTTCTATAATCTATTTTTTATCAATGGTTTAAACAACCAAGTCAAAATTTGAAAACTAAAAAGAGTAGTTTTTAAAAACTTATTTTTGTTTTTGGAATTTGACTAAAAATTCAATCATTATATTTAAAGAAAGATGCAGATCATTTTAAGAACTAGTGATGAAATAAGCTTAATTTTAAAAAACAAGAAACAAAAAATAAAATGGTTACCAAGGAGGCCTAAGCTATCCTTTGGTTTCTGTCTAATCTTTGATTAAATATGTAGGATGATTGCAATTCCAGAGAAGAACCTTGAAGGCCTCATAAGTATTGACGTTGGCTGTGTGAGTACAAATACAAAATGGAGGAAGTTTTTAATCTGGGGTATGCCTTTTTAGTTTCCCTCAAGCATAATCCTAAGCTTATTTACGTCTTGCAATAAACTTACGCAGGATCGAGGTTCAAAATTCGAAGCTTTTGCTAACAAAACCTTGGATGCTTCTCTGCGTTGGGAAGTATGTGCAATAAAACTGCTTGAATTGTTGTATGTATGTCTATTTGCTTTTGAGTTTAGTTTGTAATATGTTAGTATCCACAGGACATAGAATGGTTAAGATCAATCACTACTCTGCCAATTCTGATAAAGGGAATTCTCACTCATGAAGATGGTAAGCTTAAGATATTAGAATCGAGAACTGAGGCTTCTTTAGTTTCCTTCTGGTTTATGAGTCATTAAACATGCTCAATGATTGGCAGCAACAAAAGCTGTGGAAGCAGGTGTTGATGGAATTATAGTGTCCAATCATGGAGCTCGCCAACTAGACTTTGCTCCAGCCACTGTTTCTGTTCTTGAAGAGGCATGTTTCATTATGTACTACTACACTTATCTGAGTTAACAAAAGATGTGAAAATAGGGAGATACAAAAAATTACTCCAATTTCTGCTTAAACTAATTTCAACTTGATTAGAATGAGAGACAAGCTTTATCAAGTATAGTTTACCAATAATTGTAGTAATAATTCATCAGTGGTGCATGCTTTTTTAAACTCAGAAAATTTGATGCAGGTAGTCCATGCTGTCAAGGGTAAAGTTCCTGTGCTGTTAGATGGAGGTGTGCGGCGAGGAACGGATGTGTTCAAGGCACTAGCCCTTGGTGCTCATGCAGTTCTTGTAAAATTCCTTTATCTGCTCAACCTTTTTTCAAAATTCCCGAACTAAACACAAAGTTGAAAGTTTAGAGTTTCATTCAACATAAAATTCAATTTTAAAGTTAACTTTAAAGAAATTTAAATATATCGAGAATCTTTTGGATACAAAGTTGAAAGTTTAACTAAATAATCGAAGTTTGTTTCTTGTTTCTGAGAAATATTCCCCGGAAAAGTGGATTTTTTTATTAAATGGGCATGGATATTCTCTCTGATTGTAGAATTGGTTGTGATTTGATTCAGATTGGGAGACCAGTTTTATTTGGGCTAGCAGCAAAGGGAGAGGAGGGAGTAAGAAAAGTGTTGGAAATGCTGAAGAATGAGTTAGAGACAAGTATGGCACTTTCTGGTTGCCCATGTGTAAAGGACATTACTAGAAGCCATGTGAGGACACACTATGATAAGCTACAGTCAATGCTTTGATGTGTTTGCTTGATAATATAAGCAACTCTTACCTTGCTTGGCTTACAAAAAGAAGAAAGAGGGCTAGGAATTATGCAAAACTAATATATAATTGTTGTTCTAACTAATGAGAGGGAAATGAGAAAAATGGGAAGTGTGTTTATTTCATTCTAGAAAACTCCATATAAATACATATCTTGAATCTACAAATAGATTCCACAATGTTAGCAACTAATCCCACTAACTCCACAAGAATAGGAACTTAGACTTAACTACAACTAAAAATAACTTCAACTATTTTCTAGAAACTAGAAATTGACTAGACCAACTCAAAAACTAATTTGCAATTTCGAGTTACTAACATTCTCCTCCTAACTCAAATACTGCAAACACCTAACTTGCTCCTAAGAGCTTGAAAATGACTCACACAAAAAGACTTAGTGAAGATATCAGCTATTTGTTCTTCTGAGCTGCAATGTACCGGCTGCACTTCTCCTTCCTTATGCATCTCTCTCATAACATAATACTTGATCTTAAAATGTTTGGTCCTTCCATGAAAGACTGGATTCAATGAAATGGTTAGAGTGGCTTGATTATCCACAAACACCTTTACACACTTTTCCTGCTTCAGATGCAAGTCATGCATCAATTTCTTCAACCAAATAGCTTGGTTGACTGTTGTCGTCGCTGCAATGAACTCAGCTTCTGCAGTTGACTGAGCCACTATATCTTGCTTTTTTTTAACACCATGAGAAACATCCTGAGCCAAAAGTGAAACAATAGCTAGAGGTGCTCTTCATATCATCTAATGACCCAGCCCAATCACTATCTGAGTAGCCTTGCAACTCAAAATTTTCAACTTTACTAAATTTTATCCCAAAAGACAGTGTGCCTTTCAGATATCTCATAACCCTTTTTTAAGCAACCATATGATTCTTGCTTGGACACTGAAGAAATCTACATAAGAAACTTACAATGTACATAATGTCAGGCCTAGTGGATGTGAGATATATGAGGCATCCAACTAGACTTCTGTACACATTCTCATCGGCAGGTTCCTCTCCATCATCCTTTTGCAACTTCTCCTTCTAAATCATTAGAGTGTTCACACTCTTACACTCCTCCATATTGAACCTCTTCAATATCTCTCTTACATACTTCTTCTGACAGAGGAGCATTTCATTTTGCCTTTGCTGAATCTCCATACCTAGGAAGTAATGCATCAGACCTAGATCAGTCATCTCAAACACCTTCATCATTTCTTGCTTGAATATCTTTATTTGAACATCATCACTTCCTATCACTAGCAAATCATCTACATAAAGAGATACAATCACAATAGCATTATTTGATTTCTTCACATAGAGTATGGATTCATTTAGACTCTTCACAAAACCCAGGTTCAGCAAGTGATCATCCATCTTGCTGTACCATGCCCTAGGAGTTTGCGTCAACCCATAGAGAGCCTTCTTCAACAAATAAACCTTCTGCTCTTGTCTTGGTATGATGAATCTGTCTGGTTGCTCAACATATATCTCTTTTTCTAACACTTTATTTAGGAATGCTGACTTCACATCTAGTTGATACACCTTCCAACCATGTTGGGCTGACACAGCCAGTAGCAACTTGATTGTGTCCATTCTTGCAACTGGTGCAAAAGTCTAAAAAAAACTCAATTCCCCAGACTTGTGCATACCCTTTTACCACTAACCTGGCCTTGAGCTTGTTTACAGAGCCATCTGGGTTCAATTTGGTTTTGAAAACTCATTTGACTCCAATCACTTTCCTGTCTGCAGGCTTCTCCACCAACTCCCATGTATTGTTTTTCTCTATCATACTCAACTCTTCCTTCATTGCCTCTATCCATTTCATATCGCTTTTAGCTTCTTCATATCCTGCAGGCTCTAATGCATCTACACTACTTCTTTCATACATCTCCCTCAATAGTTTAGTCCCTCTAACTGGTGCATCACCAACTAATTCATTAGGATCCAGAGAGACTTCTTGTTGCTTCACCTCTGCTTCTTCTATCCAATCCCACTCCTCATCCTCCAAAAATTGAACATCTTTGCTAATCACCATCTTCTCTGTGTGAGGTTGATAGATCTTGTAGGTTTTGGACACCATGCTATAGCCTACAAAGATTCCTAGTTCGACATTTTCACTCAACTTGTCTATTTTCACCTGTGGAACATAAGAAAACCATAAGCAGCCAAACATCTTCAAATTTGTCAATTTTGGTTTAGTACCAAACCAAGCTTCATAAGGTGTCTTCTTCTCAATACCCTCGTAGGTAGTCTATTCAATAGAAAGACTGTTGTGTTTGTTGCTTCAGCCTAAAATTCCTTTGGCAAGTTTTTCTCATGCAATAAGCATCTTGTCATTTCCATAATACTTCTGTTCTTCCTCTCTCACTAACTCCATTTTGCTGTGGAGAATATGGAGTAGTGAGTTGATGCTTTATCCCAACTTCTTCACAGAAGGAATTAAACCTTTACGATGTATATTCAATCCCATTATCAGTTCTTACCACCTGAATCTTACAGCCATTTTGATTCTCAACCCATCTCTTAAACTTCAGAAACACTTTAGCTACTTCAGACTTATACTTCATGAAATATATCCAACACATTCTGGTATAACCATCAATAAAGATAATGAAATACCTGCTACCATTTAGTGAGAGAGTTGGTTGAGGTCCACACAAGTCAGCGTAGATGAGCTGCAACTTCTCAGTTACTTTCCATTGTGACTTCTTGAAAGGCAGCCTTGTTTGCTTCCCCGTTAAACAAGCTCTGCAGTTTATTTTCAGCTCCTTCAAAATTGGTACTCCTAGTGTCATCTCAGTCTTCTGCAGATACTGCAACCCTTTCTGATGAAAATGCGCCAACCTTTTGTGCCATAACTCAGTGTCATTCACTTGACACTTGAAAGCTATATGCTCCTTCTCAAGTGGATCCAATGAAAAGCTCTTGTGCTGCATCTTTATTTTGAACAACTCATTCCCATTGGAATCAGAAATGAGGCATTTTCCTTCTTCAAACAACACTTTGAATCCATTCTATACTAATTGACCAACGCTTAACAAGTTTTGATCAATTTCTGGGACAAACAACACTTCAGTAATCAACTTAGTTCCAGCACAGCTCTCTATTGACACTGTGCCCTTCCCCTTTACTTCTAGATACTCACCGTTTCCTATCTTCACCCTTGACTTAAATGACGTGTCAAGGTCCTTGAACAACTCTTTATCACTTGTCATGTGATTGGTACACCCACTATTAACCAACCAACCATCACATTGCGTGACTGATGAGAAACAAGTAGCCATAAAGAGTTGATCTTCTTCTTTCTATACTATAACATGTGCTCCTCCTTGCTGTTAAGTTTTTGCTTCCTTATAGAATCGTTCAATGTGCCCCAATAAATGACATCTTCTACACTTCACATCTGGCCTTCTCCAGTATCTGAAATGTGGATGATTCTGCTTCCCACAGTGCTTGCATGTACTACCAGCATCCTTTGCAGCCGACTCTAAACTACTGCTGCCACTTCCTTTCTTCCCTTTCCCCTTCTTCTCTCTTTCACCTTCTCCCTGCTGCACTCTAGCTTTCAATGCCCCATCGGTGCTTCCTTCTTATCTCATCAATCTCCTCTGCTCTTGTGCTTGCAAAGCACTAACCACTTCTATCACCTTGAGTTCTGAGAGATCTTTAGTATTTTCTAAGGAAGCAATGGTTTCTTCATATCTCTCAGGTACTGAAACTAGAATCTTTTGAACCAATCTATTGTTAGATAAATCGGTTCCTAATACTCTTGCCTTGTTAGTAAACCCAATCAACTTATCTGAGTACTCTTCAATGGACTCAGAATCCTTCATTTGCAATCTCTCGAATTCTCGCACTAAGTTCAACACTTTCATGCCTTTAATCCTCTCATCACCTTCATATTCACTTTTAAGGAACTCCCAGATCTCCTTTGCCGACTTCAAGGCCATAATTTTGTTGAATATGGCGGGAGACAGAGCTGCATATAGGCAAGCTCGAAGTTTTGCCTTCCTAATGACCCTCTTCTTGTGAGTCTTGATCTGATGTATTGTTGGGTTATCAGGAAGTGAAGCAATCTCATAGTCTTCCTCAATAGCTTCTCAATAATCATAACCCTCCATGTAGGCTTGCATTCTGATAGCCCATGCTTGGTAGTTTTCACCATCAAACACAGGTGGAGCCAATGAAGAAAGACCGTTTGATCCTAATTCCATCTCTAACAACTCTCACAGGTGTATCACTCAGTTTCTCTCGAAGATATTGCACTGATTCTCACTCACAGATCACTTAAGAATTGAGGACTCTGATACCACTATTGTAACGACCGGATCCTTACACATTATGATCCGACCACTACGACATGCATACTTAGACTTTTCTATCATGAGTTGAGTTTTGGTGAAAATTTCAAAGCACATATCTAAATTTTATTAATTAGAAAGAAAAACTATATAAAAAGTTTATTTATCAAAACATCAGGATCCATATAACATTAGCGTGGTGGTACAAAATGCATGTGCCTATAATAGTAAGTTTGATGGTTGGCCATTTGAGCGACGTCCAGTTCTACCACCTACGCTGTGTCCTTACCTACAAAGTCTGTAAAAATATAGGATGAGTATATAATATACCCAGTAAGTAGTTCTCACGTAAGGTAGTGACCAAATGCACAATCACAAGCAACATGTCATGAAAACATATGGTTGGGACCGAAAACGTATAATAACATGTGGTGGTCGGTTATACTTCCAACATAAATCTCTCCGCCCTGATAGGAAGATGAGGACCTAAGCGAAAACTAACCCATCTGATGATTAGCGGGTCATGCAGTCAGTAGAGCCAGAGTCGCATCCAACATCAACCATTAACATAAACGTAAGATTAGGCTGAAAGCATAACTTACACCTAATTAAAACTTGATTTTAACGTAATCGTGAACAAACATAATGCATGGGGTTCCTTGTAGAGAAACGTGTTCTAAACATGTAATGCAATATAATAATTAACATAATCATGCAACATAATAAAGGTACACTACCATAGAACATTTAAAGAGAGGGTGAGATAAACTACTTATTGTGATCTAGTTATTCCTTATTATTCTTTATGATTTGATTAGTAAAGCTTTCCCTTTTTAAACTAGAAGGAAATTTGGGCAGCACCTTACCCGAGCTTTTCTCTTTTAGCCTCACAGAACTTCCTCACTCACACTTACTCTTTCACACGATTCTTTGTTACTGAGATATGTTTGAGAATGTGTTAAATCTTCAGGCAAAGGGTCCTATTTATAGTAGTTTTCAGCTCTTCTCAATGTGACAAATCATCCTACATGTGGCTTCTTTAAAATTACTTAGGGTTTAAGGATTCCTCTCAATAAGACACCTAATCTTGGCTAACGTTTGCCCTTACATCATCATTCTTTGTTTGTATTCAATTTTAGGGTTTTTCCATGTATAATCTATAAGATTGTGGCCAAATTCAACGCATAATCCATGCTTCTGTCCAAATCTCGCTCTTTCTGTTCTCAGAATCTCGCTCTCTCCAGCTTTTTCGCTGGTTTGCTCTCGTGACTCTCGCTCTTACTCTCACTCTCGCTCTCGCTCCCACTCTCGCTCTCTCCAATCTCGCTAGTTTTCACGCGTGGGTTGCCTTCACTGCTTGTGGATTCCACTTACCCTTTTTAACTCTTTCAAATTTTAAGAGTATATGGGCAATTAATTCACCTTCAATTCTTCCAATGAGTAGTGCCCAAACAAAAAGTTATCTACTGCCCATTGTCTCCTGAATTAGCTAACGTCCAACTTCTAATTAATCCTCCCTGATTCTGCCCCCTTATTCATTATTTTAGGATAATTAATAAATTTCCTATTTTTTTTTCCAATTCTAAATTTCCATCCAATTTTCCTATTAAGTTTATATATTTTTCATTCTTAGTTATATATTTTATTTGTTTTCCTACTTTCTAAATTAAGGTTAGGGTATTACATTTACCACCCCTTTAAATAAAATTTCGTCCTGCTTAACATTTGACATTTAATTTCCTGCAGTGTATACGTATAAATTTGGGTTGTTACAACTATTGTTCTAACTAATAAGAGGGAAATGAGAAAAATGGGAAGTGTGTTTATTTCATTCTAGAAAACTCCATATAAATACATATCTTGAATCTAAAAATAGATTCCACAATGTTAGCAATTAATCCCACTAACTCCACAAGAATAGGAACTTAGACTTAACTACAACTAAAAATAACTTCAACTATTTCCTAGAAACTAAGAATTGACTAGACCAACTCAAAAACTAATTTGCAGTTTTAAGTTATTAACAGTAACTCCAAAAATTCAATATGTTTTCCAACATTAGGCAACTTCTGTAATGTAAACATACTGAAAGTTTGTCAACTAATATGTGAAGTTTTAATTTTTTTTTTTTTTTTTTTTAAAAAAAGCAAGCTTACATAAATCAATTACTTTTTGTTTTAAAGGGTTCTTCAACTTTTAAAATTTCATTAATATTCTTAAATTTTTTTTGAAATGAAGAATTTTAAAAATACAAATGAACTTTCAAATTTTACATTAATAACTTGAACCTTTCAAAAAAAAAAAAAAAAGTTAACAAATGCCCTATCGTTAGTATGAATAGAAAACGATTATCTACACCCAATGATCACTTTCCTCTTCCATTCCTCTCTTTTCTGTTACGACCTTACTTGAAGAGAATCTGTTCTATAGGTTATCCTTGTACACTTCCCTCTTTTTTTATTTTTTGTTCCTTCCCTTCATTAAGACTCTAAAACTACCCCCTTCAATCAAGCTATATAGGGTATAATAAGAAGAAATGAGTATAATTGTAACCACACCAAGGGATCTCCATAAGACTTAAATGTATTAACAAAGTTGTACATTAATAGTTGTATGTGAGTTATTTGGTTTTAGTTCTCTTTGACGCATTTGGAAGTTAAGTACCATATAATTTTGAGGTTAATCAATTCTGGAAACCCTCGACTGAAGAAGAAACAAATCTACACGATGGAAAAAGGAAGAAGCAACCTAAAACATCAGCAAAAGCATATAAATCGGAATTTCGTACATTAACATATTTATATGACATTTTTTTACCATTTCAGCATATATATATATCAAATTCTCTAGCATTGCAATTATGTGCTAAAATGTTCATCAATGCACGGAGAAATGGTTTTACAAATTTAGCAACCCACAAGTGTTTGAAATCACGAATAAGTTTCATAGAGTATATATGTTTTTTATCTAGGAACTTCATCTTCCCTTCTCTCTCACTCCAATGTTTCTACCGATTCCATCCATTGGCTATTGCCGATGACTAATTCCAATGACAATCATCATCGGCAACATGTTCCGATGATTATTGTCACCTAATTCCAGCAACAACCACGTTGGTGACTGCCATCACCTTACTCCGACAACATGTTCTGACGACCACCTCTGAGAATGGAACTTTCAAAAAAGAGAGTTATAGGCTTAGTGTTTTGAGTGATTTGCTACATCTTAGCTAGTGTTCCTTTAATTTATGCATGTTTTCTCCTTATTTTTAGGAGAAGGTCAGCATTTGGTTTCTATGAGAGCATTCAAGATCCTGATTGAATGTTTAGTGTTTTTCACAAGTAAGCGTATATGTTAAGATGTAGGGCTTTTGATGGAGCATCTTTCCAGCAACTATTTTTGTTGGAGCATTTGTCTAACATTTCATTTTGGAGGAATTCGAGTGTTTAGCTTTGGCACATGAGAACTCAGCTCATTAGATTTGAAGTGGGGCTGAACCCCTTGACTTCTTTCACGATGGTTTATGCCTGTTTTTTTCTCTTTCAGTTTGGTGATTTTACGGAAAGATTCCATGAGATTTGCTGGTGGTTTGAGACGGCAAGGTTTATTGCTCCAACATTTCACTTTATAGAAGCACCCAGAACTGCCTAATCCCAACCCATATTTTCCATCTATTATTTCGTTTTAGAGTTGATTTCTTAAGGGACGTTTTGGATAAGGACGGTCTTAAAGCTATAATAACCACTTTTTGTTACAGTAAATACTATTTTATAGTTTTCAATTAGCTACAATCAACATTATTTCAAAATCCCCGATTGTTACAGGATTTACTGTTTGCTATAGTTTTTACTGTTCTACATTCATCATTTTTTTATTTTTTGCTAGTTTATATCTTAAAAATATACTATACGATCGCTTAAATTATCTACACAATTGCTGAGCTCCACTACACAATCGTTTACAAAATACTATACGATCACTTAAATTATCTACACGATCGCTGAGCTCTGCTACACAATCGCTGAGTAACAAAATTCTATACGATCACCTAGCAAATGCTACACGATCACTGAGCTCGGCTACACGATCGCTGAGTAACAAAATGCTATACAATCGCCTACCCAATGCTAGACGATTGCCTACCAAATGCTATACAATCGCTTACC
The DNA here is from genome assembly GCF_027475165.1 of Benincasa hispida. Classification (NCBI taxonomy): domain Eukaryota; kingdom Viridiplantae; phylum Streptophyta; class Magnoliopsida; order Cucurbitales; family Cucurbitaceae; genus Benincasa; species Benincasa hispida. The sequence goes on along the minus strand of NC_143478.1, from coordinate 76,472,060 downwards.
AAATGCTATACGATCGCTGAGCTCCACTACACGATCGTTTAGCTCTGCTACACGATCGCTGGGTAACACTAAATGGTCACCCACGAAGACCCCACGTACCAAATGCTATCGTGTAGACGCTTGTCCTATCGTTTACCTTTTTTCCAATGATCGTCTAGATATTTGACAACGATCGTCTAGTCTTTTTCTCAACGATCGTCTAGCCTCGTTTAGCCTTCACCTCTCAACGATCGTTTAGTCTTTGACAATGATCGTTTAGCCTCCCTTTCTTCCTCCTTCTTACAACATAAAATCAGTGACTGAAGATTGAAGAGAGGAAAAGGGACAGCAGTGTTCGACAGTGGTAAATAAAGTAGCAGTGTTCGACAGTAGTGAATTTCGACCATGAATCTAATTTCTAATTTATTAAGTACCAAATGCTAAAATCAGTGACTGGAGATTGAAGAGAGGAAGAGAGACAGCAGTGTTCGACAGTAGTGAATAAAGACAGCAGTGTTCGACAATAGTGAATAAAGATAGTAGTGTTCGACAGTAGTGAATTTCGACCATGGATCTAATTTCTAATTTACTAAGTACCAAATGCTAAAATCAGTGACTGGAGATTAAAGAGAGGAAGAGAGACAACAGTGAATAAAGACATAAATTGAAGTGAGAAAAAAGACATAAATGGAGATGGAAAGATTGTAAGTACCAATAGAGGAGCAGAAAATCACGCCGGCGAGAAGAGAGGAAGAGAGATCGAAGCAGAACAATGTATAGAAATGGCTAGCACCGAAGCAGAGAGATGGCCGGCAATCAAAGTAGAGAGGTCGATTTTCACGGCTGGAAGGAAGAAATTTCATGATAGGAAAGGGAAGAAGAAAAGAAAACCCACACTTTTTAATGGGCATTCAATTCCTTCCTTTGTGTGGGAAAAAAAAAACCTAGGACTTATCTTTTCCAAGGCAAATGAACAAAGCCCACCAACCAAACATGGGCTTTGTAAGTCCACATTCCCACCCTCTTTTCCCTCCAACCAAACTGCTCATAAGTGTTTTCCATTCCCTTAAAAAACTATGGGTTTTCTCATTTCCCACATATAACTTCATTTTCAATAATAGTAATTTATTACTTTATTGTTTTTTTAATAATCAAGTAATTTATGAAGATTAATTTTAATTTGATCATTTATTATGAACATATAATTATCACGGGTTATTTATAAAAAGTTAGTTATTTATTGTAATTATTTTTTATTACTCCGTTCATTATAAACATATCATATTTACAAAATACTTTTTAGTATTCTTTATTAATATATCATATTTTTATCTCATTTTCTTCACCTTTTATATAATATATTGTCCACTTAAATATATTTTCTTATATTATTTAATTAAAAGTTATATTAATTATATGAAATTAAATTCATTATAGTGAAATTGGTATTTTATTAATTTAATATTAGATATTAAATTAACAAAATTAATTAAAAGGTTTAATTAATTAGTTTTATTTAAAAATTATTTAATTGAATTTTTTTTATATAAAACTAATAAAAAAAAATAAAATTGGTTTATTTGGAAATTGGTTTTAGAAATCAATCTTAAAACAAAATTTGAAAACAAAAACAAAATTGAAAAATTACAAAGTGGAGATTTCCAAATATGAAATCTCCACTATGGTGCAAAGTGTCACAATTGCACTTTCAAAAGCTTCACTTAACAATTGTGAGGTACTTGTTTTCACTCACAAACAAGTTAGCCAATTCAAACACAGATCGCCGATGGAATACCGAGTGACCTCCACCCCCATTTAAGAGAAAACAATTTTAGAAAATAGGTTTGGAGAAAAGGTTTTCGCAAACGTTTTGAATGTATGAATAGTGAAGAGAAAAAAAAAATTACTAATGTTGAACTTAATTAATAATAAAAATGATTAAGTGTTAGATTATAATTAGTATGACATTCATAAAATGAATTAATTGGTTAATTTTAATTATAAAATTATTAAACTATTTATAATTATAATTAAAATATTAAATATTTATAATGATAATGATAATCTTCAAATATTTATAATTGAAATTATTATTGATTCATAATTAATTAATTTTTTTATTGAAATATTGAATATTATTTATTCTTTAAATTATTAATCTGTTACAATTATAATAAGTTTTTCAGGCTTAATTTCATAAATTAAACACAAACACAATTTATATTCACTAAATTATTAATCTATTACAATTATAATAAGATTTCCATGCTTAATTTCATAAATTAAACACAAACACAATTTTTGTTCACAAAATTCTGATAGCATTATTCTTGATTCCAAATAATTTTATTCCCATACATCCTTAATTCTTGGGCATTGAGAAAACTTCAATCTAAACGGCCACTAGATATCACCTAGTAAAAACTAGGTATTATTCTTTGTAGAAATGATAACTTACTCGCTACCTAATACTAAAATTTTGTATACTTGCACATAATTGATCGCATATTTTAAGACCATATTGCAAGGCAACACCATCCTCAATCCCGATCTCTAGCCCCAATCACCAATCATTGGTGACCAACAATTGACAGCAACAATTAGTGGCCAATGATTATGATTCGGGGATCGACAACTAGATTGAAAACCAGCGACCAAGACGAGGGATCAATGACATGCAACTCCCCTAGCAAATGGGACTAAGGACAGGTAACCAACAACCAAAGACAAGGTACAGGGGAGCAATCATTTGCAACCGGGAAAGGGCTCGGGATCGACGACCATTGACTGTCACTAAAGTGGTCATTAGTCATCAGTTCCTAGTCCCAGTCCTGATTCCCAAATCGAGGTGGTTGCTATCACAAGTCTCAACAATTTTCGAAGGGGTCACTAGTCACCAATCCCAACCACTGTCAGAGAGGTCCTTGTTCACTAGTCCTGACCGCCAGCAGTTGGGGGTGGTTGACAACAATTATTGTCGGGTGATGGTCTCTAATTGTTGATCTCCAATTTACGATCCTGGTCGTCACAATTCAAGCCCCAACCACCGTCCTCGAATCAACGAAGTGGTCGCCAATCACCAATCCTCAAATTCAATCTCTAGTCACTTAAAATTCTTTTCTTTTGTCTTCTAAAAGTTCATTTCTAGTCTTTTAACTCAAAATGACTTTTTTTCTCAAACTCATTATATAAAATATCAATCCAAACACACCTTAAATCAACTATGCTTAAATTATATACAGAGACATTACAACATTGACTGTAGTTTATCATAGTGTGTCCTCACATGGCTTCTAGTAATGTCCTTGATGCATGGGCAACCAGAAAGGGCCATACTTGTCTCTAACTCATTCTTCAGCATTTCCAACACTTTTCTCACTCCCTCCTCTCCCTTTGCTGCTAGCCCAAATAAAACTGGTCTCCCTATCTGAATCAAATCACAGCCAATTCTAACATGATAAAGAATATCCACGCCCATATAATCAAAGAATCCACTATTCAAGAGATTGTTTCTCAGAGACAAGAAACATAATTAAATTATAAGTTGAAACCAACAACCCCATGATTTTATTTAACATCGAATACCTTTTGTGTGCGAATAGAAGAGTAAGTCTTAGATTGAAGGTTAAAAAATACTTTTGATTCCTAAACTTTCATGAAAGTAACAATTTAGTCTATGAACTTTGGTTTGTAACGATTTAGACCCTGTACTTTCAATTTTGTGATAATTTAGTCTCTGAACTTTAATATGTAACAATTTAATCCTTGTACTTTTAAATTCATAACAATTTAGTCTCTAACGCAAACAAATTTATCGATGATGTCAATTTTTATTATTTTATGATGTAGACTTTGTATTTCATAAAAATATCGAATCTCTAATTTGTTTATCGGTTTATTTATGAAAGAAATCTCATTAAATTTTAACACTAATTTCTACAATAGGAACTAAATTGTTACAAATTTTAAAGTATAAAGACTAAATTGTTACATAATAAAGTTTATGAACTAAATTGTTACAAAATAAAAAGTTGAAGGACTAAATCATTACAAATAAAAGTTTAGAAACTAAATTGTTACTTTTATGAAAGTTTAGGGACTAAAAGTGATTTTTAACCTAGAATGAAAACTATTTTAAATTAAAAGTTTAGTGTCTCAAGTTTCAAAGTTTGTATCTATGTGGTTTCTAATGTTAAAAAGTATTTTAATAAATCACTAAACTTTCAATTTTGTATTAAATATGTTCTTGAACCTTAAAAATGTCAAATTGGTTACTCAACTTTTAACTTTGTGTCCACTAAATTCTAATATCTACAAATTTCTTAAAAATTAGCGTATCAAATAGATATAAAATTAAATTTTATATTTGATGAACCATAAACTTTCAATTTTGTGTTTAGTAGTACCTTTGTGAATTTTGAAAAAATTGAATAGAAAGAGAATAACGGACATAAAGTAAAATTAAAAAAAAAAAAAAAAAATCCAGGGCCTATTTACCTAAAATTTATGATGTTTTAGTTGGGGGTATAGTACTTACAAGGACTGCCTGGGCACCAAGGGCTAATGCCTTAAACACATCTGTACCTCGCCGCACACCTCCATCTAAGAGCACAGGAATTTTACCCCTGACAGCATGAACAACCTGCATCAAAATTCCTGTTAAAACAACCATACTGATAAAAGATTATTACAGTTATTTAGTAAAGCAACCATGTAGATGTTGGATAATGTTTTTCAACTATACTTCATAAAGCTTGTCTCTCATTCTAATCCAATTGAAGTCATGTGGAAATTAATTTTATCTCCCTGTTTTCACATCTTTTGCTAATATAGTAGTAGTACATAATGAAACATACCTCTTCAATCACAGAAACAGTGGCAGGAGCAAAGTCGAGTTGGCGGGCTCCATGATTGGACACAATAATTCCATCAACACCTGCTTCCACAGCTTTTGTTGCTGCCAATCATCAAGCATGTAAAGAACTAGACACTAAGGCCCCGTTTAATAACTCTTGTTTCCTATTTCTTGTTTTTTTTCTTTCTTTTCTTTCGTGTTTTTTAACTAGAAACATAACTCACATGATATAAAAGAAGGTTCTTTACTTGATTCAAAAACCTAACTTAAACTTACCATCTTCATGAGTGAGAACCCCTTTTATCAGAATTGGAAGAGTAGTGATTGATCTTAACCAACCTATATCCTGTAGATGGTAAAATGTTATAACTAAACTGGAAAGAAAATAGATATACAAGGAACCTGAGCAGTTCATCGGACATACTTCCCAGCACAGAGATGCATCCAACATCTCGTTGGCATAAGTTTCTAATTTTGAACCTTGATCCTGCATAAGATCGTGAGTTTGTAAATAAGCCTAGGAGTAGTAGAAATGAGGTTTTAGAATTTGATATGGAATTAAGATACATGGTAGTACGCTTGAGGGAAAGTGAAAGAGAACTTGGATGTATGCACATCCCAGATTACTGATCAAGTAAGATAAAAATAATTCCTCCATTGTTTTTGTGAGTGGTAATTCTAACATTCTAAACCAGATGATCAAAATATTACTCACAGTGTTAACGTTGATAGAAATGAGGCCTTCAAGATTCTTCACTGGAGGTGCAATCATCCTACAAATTTAACCAAGTGCTTTTCCAGATGAGACAAAAACCAAGGAATAGCATGCAATTGGTATGCAGGATAGGAATAAAAAATATTCTAGGGAAAGAAACTGAGATGTGAAGCATTGGTACTTGTTCTTTATGTCAGCCTCCCTTCTACCAAGCCGAGGTGTATCAACAGTCAGGATAATTGCCTTGTATCCAAATTTCTCAGCTCTTTGAACAAGCAGAGCCGAGATATCGCGCCTTCTGAAAATCTAATGATTACAGAATGAGAAACTAAATTAAAAATTTGGGAACAATTGGATTGCTGCTACAGGAAAGGACTGAAAAGGGATATTAAAATGTGCAAAAGAAGTGTCATTTACATATAATTGGAAGAAACGCACAGCATTACAGCTAGAGGCAACTTCCTCTATTGAACAGGTCGAGGAGTAGGACAGAACCTACAAACGATGGCATCTATATTCAATTACCAAATAGCACGAGTAAATCAACTTATAGCTTGTAGTCACATTAGTGTACCATTATAGTATTTGCAGCAGCTGCTGCCCTGGCCGTGGCTAGTTCTCCTGAAAGATCACATATATGATCAAGACAAAGTAGAATGAAAATCAGTTCTTAACTAAGCAAAATTATCAAAGGGCTTAACCTTCATGGAAGGCCAACTTATGTGCAGCAGTGGGAGCAACTAGCATAGGTGTGGAGATGCGATGTCCCAATATGGTTGTTGACATATCAATTTTGCTCACATCCACAAGAACTCGAGGTCGGATCCTATAAACCATAGAAACCATGAATAACATATAGCATGACTTTTTCAAAATAATTATTAGTTTGCTTCAAAATTACGTGATTCTATAGAAAGCTTGTATGTTCTCTCTAAGTGTGTGTTCATCCTCAGCTCCCCCTGCGTAGAAATCATAGTACATTTTTGGAAGTGCCAACCTAGCCAATTCTTTGAAGTCATTCACATTCACTGGTTCAGAAGACATTTTACCCTGACAAAATAGAGACCAGAACATCCTCCAGTGATTGATACTAAAATTTGTTAGGAAAAGAGTAACAGAAGATCTAGTAGCCACGAAAGGTCTTGAAGCACAGTGGTTTGAATTAAGAGAATTTTCTCAACTTTCTTAAAATTAATAATAAGAGTTTTTGGTAGTATGAATTTTGGATAATGCATCCAAATAATTGAGGCAAGAGTGAGTTCTCCACAACACCCAGTAATCAAGTAAAAGAAAAGTACTTAAACCAGAACAGAAGGCATAGTTGTAATGGTTGTTTTACGATTTGGTCAATAATCGGATTATTATAATTCTTTAGTAAGGAATAAGGATGGATCAATATGTTGTTCAAACAATTGAAGAATATAGGAGGGTCTTGCCAAAAGTTCAACTATTGAGTTGTGTTCTTTTATGTTCTTTTGGGAGGAGAAAAAGAGAGAGAAACTTTGGAAATAATTTCTCACGTAATATTACAACTTTATTTTCTCTACAACGATCTTAATCTACTTATTGAGGACGGGGAGATATGAGGTCCCCAATTTCCCGACTGAAACTTACAGTACCAACGTAATGGGTAGCCAAAATAATCATGACAAATTAACAGTACACACAAAGTCACAAATATTAATTGATAATTAGTTTAGAGGGTGATTTTCTTGACAGGTAAAACTGAAGCAATAAACATTATAAAGGCATCACAACCAAAGAAAAGCAAGATGACCCACGAACTTTATTACTCATAATGAAATGGAATACAAGTAAGCTTCATGAAAACTCACTTAAGAAAACAGTAGATCTACAGAGAGTAGAGCTTACAGATGTAATCTAAGGAATAACACTTGGCCACTTGTGCATAAACAGAAAAACATGATCATTGCCCCAAACAATTCAAAAAGCTGAATTCAGTGTACCTTGATGTCGTTATTTGGACCGAAGCTTGCAGTCTCGAAAGTGCAGCCTTCAGTGGAGAATGGATCGGGAAGTTCAAGTAGCAGTTGAAGACAGAAATATCGCTAACGAAAGCGTGCAAGTTTAGAAAATATCTATCAAATTAATTTTGTGAACGTGCCTTCCCAACCACTCTGGTTTGTCTTAAATTCATAAATATTACCGATGCTGACGGCTGATGCCAATGAGTGGTGGAACATGCCAGACAATTTAGACATTGATAATCCCTTGCATGCCAGACAATTTAGACATTGATAATCCCGATATCAAGGCCAGCTATTCTTCTTGTCAAACAAGCTCGTATAAGTATGGGCCAAACATCAAATAGACCTAGCCCAAACATTAAAACCCGTTATCACTTATCAATCGCACGAAAAATCACCTCTGTTGCATTCCAGAGATGTGCCAAGACTAATTCTTCCTTAAACAAATTCATAAAATAGAAGCAAAATGAGTAGATTCTGGGTTTAGCTGCGTGCAGAATTATATCTTTATTCAATATCATTCAAGTAAAACAACACAAAAGGAATACCATCCTATAGAAAATATAGAATAGAAGTAGTGCAGTTCAATCCACATCCCCCTCACCCACCACCACAAAAGTGGAGAAAAGAAAGGCACAGATATACGAATGGTCAATTCTTATCATACAAAGATGTAATTTTCCTCTAGCCTGACTATTAAGCGGCAGGAATTCTCACAGTGGACGAGGGAGCACCTTTCCCCTGTCATACAAAACGTGTGTTCTAAATTCTAATTCAGTCATCAAGAACTACAATCCCAATTTGGAAGTTGAAACACGGACTCCATATTCTGGAGAATTACGCCAAAAATGGAAGCAGCAATCCACGGCATTGAAGAGGAGCACCAAAATAATCCGGACAAGAATCGGGAATTGGGTTACCAAATCTTTGATTTCACCCAGAATAAGAGAATAACGACTCCAAGCACGATAGCTACAGGAGCCCACTTCTGAATCAAAGCCTACAAATAGAAGAAAGCATAGAACGTTAAAACAGTACTTATCAGCTACTAGTATATTCTAGAGTTCTAAAAACACCAGGCAAATTATAGTTTTATTGGGTTATTTTCTGAAGCATCAGATTAGAAACCCCAGTATATCATAGAGACACCTCCCTCAGAGTTTTCAATGAAGAAAAGCAAAATGGCCTCCCAGACCTGAATAACTTTACGTCTCTTCAAAACAATCCCACTTGACAGGTTATCGTTATAAATGTTTATTCAAATTGTAGAAAACAAGCGTCATTCAAGCTTATCATTGTGTCTAACACAGCCTCTGAACACAATTTAGGAATGAAAATCTTTCCAGGAGATAAATAAACGCCTCTTCTCCGACAAAGGAAGGTCTTTTGATAGCTATTTCAATCTTATTATCTTTCATGCTATGAGTTGGTGTAAAAGCACTTCTTTCTTTAATTCATACACCTTTTCTTCCCTTTTGACCCATTGGAGAAATGTTTAACTCCATTGGCTTGGGCTATGGCCTCTTTTTGTAAATTTCATACATCAATAAAATTTGTTTCCTATCAAGAAAAGAAAAATCTTTTCAGGAGAGGTCTATATCAACAACATTCATCTAGTAGTGAAGCTCTTTTTTTTCTTATAAGACATTTAGCATTGAAGCTCAGTCCATATTCAGCTTCAACACTTAATATCTCAGTTAATCTTTTAAGGTTTCACAACTTCCCAATGCATATCACTAAATATTCATTCCAAGAAAGTTGTAATAATCCAAAATCAAAACAATACACATAATATAGGAGGGATACAAATTGGGAGCTATTAAAATGACCAGGATATAATAGAAATCTTTTTTGAGAACTTCATTGATCTCTAGAGAAGTCTTTGTGTGTAATGTACATTGCGGCTACCTGTTCCTAAAACTTGCAACAACAGTATACATTCATTTCATATATAAGACAAACAGACTTTTCCATAAGTGGGTTGGGAGAAAAACCACACAAATGACAAAACTAACCTGTCGATTCAAATCTTTTGCCTTGTCAGCATAAATGCGAGATTCTGATGTTAATCGACTGGACATTTCACTAACCTCTGCAGAATTTGTAATTATAAGAGAATACCAAAGCATATTGTTTCTCACTATAGTAGAACTCCAGGCACAAAGAAATAAAACTTCATGTGCTTAACGGAATTATATTCATCAGAAACTGAACAAAATAAGGAAGCAGGACTCTTCACTTAAATCTGCAATAATATTTAAGCTAATCAGAACAGCATGAGCAGAAGATTAGACCAAACCTAATCAAAAGAGCTGCTCAAACAAGTTCAAATTGAAATCCTCCCAACTCATCAAGTCACAAGGGATGCAAATACGCTGAGAATGCTTTCAATAAAAGTAGAAATAGAATGTATTTTACAATCTAGTAAACTATTGACCACAAGATATAACCAGCCAATGCATGAAGAAGCAATACGGGGTGTAAAAGTTCTATATTTATATTTTTTAGGTGTTTCAAAACAAAACGCAGATATACTGGTGTAAAGCAAGACGAGAGGCTCTTGTCTTCTTTCCCAAATCCCATACAACCCTCCACCTACCCAGAAAACGAAAATCCCCAACCATCACAAAAAGGAAACTAGTCCCACTTGTGGGAAACAGGAAACAAGTTGTCAACTATTCACTTCCTTGCACCTTGCACACTGCTTGTATTCACAAATTTCAGAACCGGCTCTTTATAACTTAACATAGGCATAATACAATAAAGAATGAAAGAAGCAACTAAACAAGAAATTTATTCCTCTCCCTTGGTTTTTTGTTTGTATGAGCATGTGTGTGAAGAGAAAAGCTGGAGAGAGGAAGCATATAGGGAAAGACATCTTACGATCCAACTTTTCACCAACACCAAGAACTTCCTGAACATTTCGAGTCATTATTTGGTGCACTTCATAGAGTTCATCATTTAATTTTGCAATATTCCTCTGGGTACGGGTATCCTGGTACAGCTTCTTCATTTTCTGTATGAATGTATCTTTTAAACATAAAAGACAGAAAGATCAAATCCAGAAGAAGAGGCACAGAGAACAAGGTTCTTGTAGAAGAAATGAAGACAAAGGGAATTAAGAAAGTCAGCCCGCACCAAACTTGATAAATGCATATGGCCTAGCAGCAGTTTCAATGTGAGCCCCATTAACATGCTCGAATTCATTCTTAAGGTCTTCAAGGTACTGGAAAGCAAGTTTTTTTGGGTACGCACGGTCACACATTGTCAGATAACAAACACGCCCTTCAATTATATAACTGAATGCCATCAAGGAAGCATAAAATCCGACAATTCTACGACAATAGTATGAATAGTGGCAATAAATATAGGAAGAAATGGACTCAAGTGCAATAGTTCATGAAAGTTTCAGTTCCAACCATGCATTATGGTTGGTGTTAAGTCCAAAGTCTGCTTTAGACTATGATCTTGGTATTGCATAAATGGTGGTCCAAAAGAATAAGGAAGAACAGAACGGAGACCCCTAACCCAATTAGAGGAGAACAAGCATCCCTTTCATAGTCATTGTCAGTCAACCAAAGGGTTAAAAGCTAAAACCTTCCAAAATAAATAGAAAAACATTTCCGAACAAATTAGAGAATAAGGGTCGTTATTCATAGGTAACTAAAAAAGCATTTGGGCATTGATATCATCCATCACATAAATTCAAACTGGAGAAACAAAAAAAATAATTCAAAGCCCATCTCAAGTAAATACTGAATGGATAAGGATGAATTTATTAAAATATACAAATATAAACCCAAGAAAGTAGAAAGGCATTTGATACTCAAATCTAAGATTGCACGGTAAACAATATTGCATGTTGCAAGGATACTGAAAGACATAAGAGCCGGTTTCAATGGACATCCTGGAAGGCTCATTCTGTCCTCTTGATAAGTTCTTAAACAACGCTTTGGCTTGCTGCTTGTAATACTCAGCATCTCTCAAATCACGACCATCATCTAGTCCCTCAGCAAGAGGAAGGCCGTCAGTAACACGGGCAATCATTGTCAACTTCACCATCTTTGATTTAACACCTACACAACTATTATAAAATTTGAAACACTACCAGCACCTTAGTCAAATTGTTTCAGGACACACACACACACACACACAAAAAAAAAAAAAGGAGCAAAAATTTGAATATGCTTGGGAGTTTACTCGAATTACATAAATTGCGTTAAAAAAAATGATTTCATAAGACATTACATATTAGTGATTCAAAATGTTCAACATTTGTTTCAAACATTAAAGTGAGGTCATATTTCCAGGACCCTTCCCCCTTTCACTGCAGATTCAAAAATAAATAGATAGACTGAAGAATAACAAGTCTTGTAATTCCAAATCGAACTGAATAACGAAAATACTTTAAGAATGAGATCCATCTGATTATCAACGTAACTACAACTTATACTGAAGAAGTGTGTTCTTCATCTGGGATAACGTTTTGCGAAAAATTAACCGATAGTTTCCTCGATCAAACAATAATTACATAGAACACAGACTAATTCGAAATCCCAATTACAATTCACAGCGAAAACGAAGTCATTTACATCAAAGAAAACAACGATGCAAAATCAATCCAGAATGAAATTCGAAAACGAAAATCATGAAAGCGTGATCAGCGGAAACACTATCCGATTGTCCATTGTGCGTTGCAATGTTAAATTGCACGAGTAGAAATGCAACATCAGAAAGAAACCAGTAAGGTAAAGCAAACTTCAATCGTACCTGATTATTGCATTTGGGGTTTTGATTTGGTTTAGAGGAATTTAAAGGATTGTGAAATTATGCGAGGAAATAACAAAAAGATAGAAATTTAAATGGAAGAATTGCATTGAAATTTTAATGGAATGGTGAAAAACTGAATTTTAAAGTGTACAAGAATTTGTTATTGCGATACATACGAACAGCACGTTACACAACGCGGGCAGCCACTGCCTCACACTTCACGGAACGTCTAGGACCATGTTGTGATTGGGATTGAAATCCATTTGCCCATGAAAATAGGTCTTCTTTTTTCCCTTTTTTAAGATACCTATTTGCTAGCGATATGTCCTCAATAAAATCTAACATTTTACTTACATTAGAATGCACTACTCCATCATATATCATAGATATGACCCCTTTAATACAATAGTACTCTGACTTAAGCAGAATGCTAGATTTCATACGTTTGTAAGGAACGAATCATCAATCATAAAAATATTTACAAAAATCTCAGTAAAATAATAGCAAATCTAATACCATCTAAAATTATTTGTAAATGTAACATAACTTTTACTAATAGAACAAAGGTTAGGTCATATTGTATGAATTTTGGACAAGTTGTTATTTAGTTAAGAAGTTTTTTGAAAGCATACATGCTAATTTGTTAGGATTTATTTACTTCCCTGTGTACATATTTCTGCATGAAAATGAATACAATGTCACTTTCATTTGCCGCCAGTCTAAAGGTTTATACCTTACCATCTACACTCGTTTTCCTCTTGTAGATCTATTTGCAATCTATAGGTTTTGCCCATCAAATTGATCTATAAGTTTTCAGACATAATTGAAGTACATAGACTCCATTTATAAATTCATGGCTTTAATTCATTCATTTTTGTCAACATCTTCCATTGCTTGCTTGTAAGATAATAGATCCTCAAGCCCATCATCAGATGTGATGTTTTTGGGTTTTTGGGTTTTTGTTAAACCCATGTAGCGAACATGTGGGTTCATAACCCTTCCACTACGTCAAGACAATCTCAACTCTTGAGATGGATGTACTTAACTAGATGAACCACTTGTGTTGATTTACTAGTCTCTTCAACAACTCTCGTCGAAGTTTCAGTAGTTTCATTAGAAATTTCACTTAATACTATTTTGCTTTGTAGTTTGTGGTCCATCATGTAATCTTCTTCCAAAAAAGAGGCATTTGTCGATACAAATACTTTATTTTCTTTTAGATTGAAGAAGTACCCATCTCTCGTTGCCTTAGGGTAGCCTACAAATAGACACACTCTTGAACGAGGTTTCAACTTCTTTGGATTTGTCATCAGCTTATGTGTCAGACATCCTCAAATCCTGAAGTGGTGTAAACTACCTTTACGACCTCTCCAAAACTCAAAAGGTGTTTCAGAAATACTCTTTGATAGAACATTGTTCAAAATGTAAACTTCAGTATTCACTTCATATTCCAAAATGAGTCAGGAAGTTGTGCATAGCTCATCATAGACCGACTCATGTCCAACAAGGTTCTATTTCTGCTTTCTAATATACCATTTTGTTGAGATATACCAGGTGCTGAGATTTGGGACGTTATTCCATGTTCTATCATATAGTTCTTGAATCTTAGGTCCATATACTCTCCACCTTGATCATATCAAAGTATTTTTTTATCTTTTTATCTAACAAGTTTTCAACTTCAGTCTTATACTCTTGAACTTTTCAAAAGCATCAGACTTATGTTGAATTAGATAAAGATACTCATACCTTGAATAATCATCTATGAAAGAGATGAAATATTAGTACCATCCTCTTGCTTTTACATTCATTAAACCACAAAAATCTGAATGTATAAGCTCCAAGGGCTCTTTGGCTTTATAGTCTTTTTTAGTAAAAGGTCATTTTGTCATTTTTGCCTTCAGAGCATGACTCACATACTAGTAAAGAGTTTTCTTCTAAACCATTTAGAAGGTCACGCTTAACTAATCTCTCAATCTTATTGAAATTAATGTGACCTAACTTTAGATGTCAAAGTTAGGTGTTTTCTTTAGAAGAAACTCTATCTTTTAGTTATCGTTGTCGTTCTAAACATTTTAGTATTTGGGACAGCCTTTGTAACTAATGACCTTAGTACATACAAGTTACTTTCTATTGAAGAAAAACCAATTTCAATCCCATTCTTCAAAATATATACTTTGTTTTTAGGAAAGGAAATAAAGTACTTGTTGTTGGGGTTGATGTCCTAAATCTCGTAGGGTCCTATAGTTTGTAAACTTTATATGAACAAACTCTTATGTGATTAATAATATATGATATTTTATTCACTTTATCTATAAAATATGTGATATTTTAATTGCATTAACCACAAATCAATGGACTAACATCCAAAATTATCATTGTAACTTAAACATGTATGTGGAGACATATAGGTGGATCATGTTTAAGTGATAACCTAAATGGTATGTAGTATATGGATAAGGTTGGATACCTTATCCTGGTGACACTATGAGTACGACCTTTTTTGTAGGTATTACAATTGTTGTAAAGTGCTACAAATGATATGATCCTAATCATTCATGTATTAGACATGCGAGCGGGGATATTCTATAAAAAGGAGTTTATATAAGACCGGACCATGAAATGTTTAGTCTCATTATATAACACCGTTCATAATAGAGACTTACATTTCACCTCAATCCTAAGTGAGTTGTGAACTCCTGCCTATGAGGACAGTCTTTTGATTTGTATGGGTGAGAATGGCCAGATCGCCGACTTAACAAGCCTTGGGGATTCGTCTGATTGAGAAGCTGGGTACACAGCTACACAAGATGGAATTCACTCCTTCCCAGAAGCAGGAGTAAGTAGATAAATTGCTCCCTTAAGGGTTGATTCCGGGTCTTGAACAATGTGGTGTCATACCCTCTCTTGGCCCGAGAGGGGTTTAGTCATAGTGAGACTATGATGTATTATTCATTAGAGGGATCAGTAGTACTTAAGAAGTTAAATGTAACTACAGGAGCAAAACTGTAATTTGGCCTAACTGTACTTACGAGCAATTTGTGAAGGGTCATTGTATTGTTGATTGGTTATATCTAATAGACACAGAAATATATCTGTAGTGCGAAGAGTGCAGCTATCGATCTTTAGTAGAGTACTCGACAGTTAACGGATGGTGGATAATGTAATTAAAGAGTTTAATTAATTATTCACATACCGTTGGAGCTTCAAGCTACAGGTCCATAAGGTCTCCTTGGTAGCTCAAAAAAATTTAGTTGAGAATTAGTTTTTGGGTTAATTTGAATTGTTCAAATTCATAAGAGAGATTTAATTATATATGATACAATTAAATTATTTCAATTATATATGGTATAATTGTCATAATGTATTTGATACATTATAATTTAATGGAGGAAATAAATATTTGAATGAGATTCAAATATATTTCTATGAATGTGATTCATAGTGGTTAAATTTAATATAAATATGATTTATATTAAATGTCATAAAATAGAGAAAATAAACTATAGTTTATGTTGTATGTGATACGATATTAAAACTATAGGTTATATGTTATACGATATAATATATAGTTTAATATAAATATAATACGATAAGTTAGTTATCATATTTATTTATATTATTTTATTATTTTGGATAATAACTTTCTCTTTTCTCTCCAACCACCTTAGTGGGTGGTTATTCAATTTTGTGGCAAAAGGAATAAAAGAAAATAGTTTTCTCTTCTTCCTCAGCGTTTGAACATTGCGATTTGTTGTACAATTGAGAATTACAGAAGTGTTTTGTGTGTTCTTCAGTCTTCTTCCTCCAAAACTCAAACAATCCCTCCTAACCAAAATAGTCAAAGTCCACCACTCTTGGGTTCTCACCCTGAGAATACCAAAGGCTCATTGTGGTTGTGTCCCGTTTGGTTCGAGAAGTTCTTGAAGAAAGTCTTCAAAAGGTTGCTATGTTCAAGGCTCGTGATTGTTCAAGGGATACGTGAAGAGAAAATGTCTTCAAAGGTAATGTATCTTGAACCCTTTTCTTGTTTAAGCATGCTGTAATTTATTTTGAATGCGTATCTTGTATGTTTACTGTAAATTATGTTTTCAATAAAAATGGAATTTGGACGATCCGCTTCTACTCAAGGATCTCCTTCAATATGAGTTCTTTCACTTGTAACACCCTCATTCTTATAGAATTCCCTTAGAAGTAAAAGAAGCTTGGAGTGCAAGCTTTGGAGAAGTTTGGCTAAGTCTCTAAACTGTGGAGGAAGTAAACTTTCTAAGTGTTGAAAGCTTGAAAGATTTGGAGCCAAAATTTTGACTGTGTCTAAACTATGCCATGAGAGTAACGGTTGAGTTCATAGCATGGGAGTAGATGAAGTCCTTGGATGCTTAGGGGATGTAGGAAGCTATGCTATGAGGGGAATTAAGTGAGCCATGCATTGAAAACTAGATGGACGCATAAGGAAAGCTTGATGGACACATAGGACTCTTGGAAGGAGAAAATTGGCTAAGTGTTGGACCTCATAAGACACCACAAGATGAAGAAACATTAAAGAGAGAAGGTTTTGACACATAGATGGAGCAATTGGCACATCCAGGGCCATATGGGTGCATAGATGAGCGCATACATGGAATGAGAAGTAAGATAAGGGGAACATATGGATAAGTCCTTGAGTATGAAGGAAGACTATGCCTAACAAGAGAAAATAGGAGCCAAAGGAGAAGGAAGAGGAAGAAGATTTGGCGCATAGAGAGATGATGGGCACATAGAGGCTAGGGTTAGTGAATGGGAAGACTAATGCATTCCATTGGAACCCTAGGAGGAGTAAGATGGAAGCATAAGGCAAACCCTTGGGAGGAAGTTACACCAAAGAAGCCCAAAACCCTAGATGGACGCATGTTTGGAAGAAGGTGGACGCATGTTTGTGCTTGAGGCTCAAGAAGAATCTATGAGTTGAATTAGGGGTTGAGTTGAGGAACCAAACATCCAAGTCTAGGTGAGCATGCATTGAGAATACCATCATGGACATATGAGGGAGGTGTTGGACGCATGAAGGTTGGTTGTTGAACTAACCATGTGCCCAACTTAGGTTACATGCGTTAATGTGAGGAAACTTGGGGAGCATAAGCATGCAATAGGCCGGAGTGACATCTAAGGGAGGCCTATGCGTTGGACATTGCATGAGAAGTGTTGAAAATGTCCTAAAACTCGTAGTTTGTAAATATTGAACATATTCTATTTACAAAAAAAAAATAAAAGGTATTATTGAGACTTCATTCAATAAAAGTGTTATTGAACTGCATTTATTTATAAATCCAATAAACAAACTCATGGCTATAATATGAATACTTAAACTTTATGTAGAGATATAAAAAAGGGTCAAATTTTAAGTATATAACCAAAATGATCTTAAAATGATCTATTGGGAACACAATAGGATGCGGCCTTCTTTGTATATTGATACAAACAATGTGATTCAAAAGTCATTCGTGTAGAGACATGCGAGTGGGGCATCCTAAGCAAAAGATGTTTGCATAAAACAAACTGCAAAATAGCTACTTTTATTTATATATATAGAAAAATATATTAAAAATTTAATTGAGGCGGGGTCAGGGACGGGGCGGGGATACCCTCCCTATCCTCACCCCATCCCCGGTTTGGGGACCCTAAAGAGGTCCTCGGTTTGACTCCATCCCCAATCATACCGGAGATTCCCTACCCCAATTGGACGGGACCCCACGAGGAATTTTGTCAACCATAATTTTTAGGAAGTAATTTTTGTTTTTGGAAATTGACTAAGAATTCGAACTTTTTGTTAGAAAAGAAGAAACATATAGTAAAGAGTCATAGAAAACAATTACAAATTTCAAAAACTAAGAAACTGACCCCATTTGGTAACCATTTGATTTTTTGATTTTTTTTCTTTTTTTAAGCCTATAGACATTCAACACTATTTCTACCTCCAAATTACTTCATTTGTTATCTATTTTTTTACCAATGATTTAAAAAATCATGTCAAAATTTGAAAACTAAAAACAAATAGCTTTTAAAAAATTGTTTCTATTTTTGGAATTTAGCTAATAATTCAACCATTGTACTTAATAAATATACAAATCATGGTAAGAAATAGGGAGGAAATAGATCTAATTTTAAAAAAAAAAAAAAATGAAATGGTTACCAAATAGGATCAGATGATTATCAAAAGAGGCATAGTGTTTGAAAAAATATATTTTTTAAAAAGAAACCTATAATAAAATAGTTATCAATACGGGCGTAGTTTTTCTAATATAAATATTTTAAAGAAAGTAACTAAAAATTCAAATGTTTATCTAAAAAAATAAGTTATAATTAAAAAATGGGAGAAACCAATCGCACAATTAATTAAAAAAAGTAGAAAACCAAAAAAACAAAAAAAAAAAACAAAAAATTGTAAACCAACGAGACCCAAAATAAGACAAACTCATCTAAATAAGGAAACAATAACTTTTAATCCCTAATTTTTCGGTCTAATTTTAACATGGTCCCTAGATTTCAAAATATTACATTTTTAATTTTTAATTTATTATTATTATTTTAATTTATTTCTTAAGTCTCAAAATGTTATAATTAAACTTTGAGTTTCTTTTTACTTTGATTTTAAAATTTCAAGATTTACATTCTTAACCTTAAATTTTTACTACACTTTGCTATCAATTTTTAATATTAATATCTATTAATTAATTTATAATAATTTGAAAGAATGTAAAAAGTAAAACATATAACACTGAAATGAATCATCAGAGTAATTATTTTAAATGACAAAATTCCTAATTTTTTTTAAATATAGCAAAATGATATTATCTATTAGTGATTGATTAAGATAGATTCTGTTAGTGTCTATCAGTTATAAACAATAATATTTTGCTATATTTAGAAATAAATAGACTAATTTCTGCACAGAAAATGGAAAATGAACAAAATACAAATTAGAAAGCGATTAACTGAAAGTTTGAATATACAAATACAAAAAGCCTTTTATCCGTCTTTTCGGGTACATCCTCCTATTATATACTAATTATACTCTGTACATATATTGTACATGGAAATTTGTGTTCCTTCTAATATTAACAAAATAGTAGTGGGAAAAAGAGATATTTTACTTTATCCTCATGAAATTACAGCCTTCATTCTCTTCTTCCGTTGGTCTTCTCTCTTGTTCGTCAACGATCCAATGCAGTTATTACGATCCTATATAATTATCACATCAATTATGTTAATTCATTTATATCTTTCACTTTCTAATATATTACATCAACAATTTAAAATTAAAAAACCTTTGTAGTTGTTTTCCAAAAATAGTTTTTAAAGGTTTTTTTTTTCAAATGATAACCAGATATATTGAAAAAATTGTACTAAGAGGGACAACTCTATAACAACAGTTTTTGTCTACTTCCTAAATTTTCAAAAGTTTATAAATATCAATTTAATGTCTCACAGAGCCATAAAATATTCATTTTTTTTAATTAGAAAATGTCAACAAGTTAATGGTCTTTTCTAATACAATAAGTGGAGTTTTGAAGATTTGAACTTTAATTTTATGATTAACTTATTTTAACCAAGTTAAGGTTCAATTAATCACAAAATTGAAAGCTAAAAATCTATTAATCAAGTACAAGATTGATTCGTTTAAGAATTTATGCAACACAAAATTGAAAGAGTTTATGGATCTATTATAAAACTTTTTTAAAAAAATTATGGACTGTCAATTAATAATTTCTTAAACAAAATATTATAATTTTATTAGGAAAAAAAGTTAAATGATGAAAAATACCTTTCAATTATGAAGTTTATTTCATTTATACCCCTAATTTTTTTTTTAAAAAAATTCATTAACTCTTGAAGTTTGAAGTTTTCTTCAAAACGACCCTCGAAAACTTTTGCTATTAAATTCATATAAGTTGTATCTAGTTATGAATTGCTTGAAGTAAACAAAACAACAAACATCAAGAAAGTAAATGTCGAATCAAGGTCAGTGAAAAATAGTATAAATCTCATAATATGGGATACAGCTATAAGTATGGTTCACAAATACGTTAGTATATGTTTAATTTAGTAGTTTAAGGGTATTTTTGATAATTTAAAAAAAGAGAGAGAAAAAAGAAAGAAAAGAAAAGGAGGAAAGAAACTAACCAATCATAAACAGAAGGGCTAGTTTGTTCAGGTCCTTCGAGAGGACGGCGGCGAGGATAATCAATGGATCTTCTTCTTGCAAGTCTCTTCATATCGTCTCCTCGGGGTGTCTCTGGCGCTGCATCAGCACCGTCGGATTCCATCAAAATCAAGAGATTCGATTCGAACAGAAAATTATAATTGAACTACTTACGAGTGGAAGGTGGAGTCCGCGGCGTGGATGAGGAGGCGATCGGCGATTCAGGGAAGGAGGTTTGATTCTGAGAGAGCGTAGGGCTAGGGATTTGGATACTTGGAGGAATATTTGAGACAACGTCGTTGGATAACATCGGCGGAGATCTGGAGGCGGAGAAAGAATTGTACTTACGTAGCCGACTGAGGCCGGAATCTGGAGCCGGACCGGCGAGGGTTTCGTCCCATAATTTTTGGAGAAAACTCATTTTTAATTAATTATGATTATCTCTCTTCTAAGAAGGTTGTAGAAGAACCTGGTGAAGGCTTTTGCTTTATAATGAACAATATCAACTACAAAATGAAGGAACGAAGACAAAGGGATAATAATAATAAAAAATAAATAAATAAATAAAGTCTTCTCGTTAAATGATTGAATTGGGATTGAGTGGCGTTCTTTCCTTCCCGGCTTCTATATGGCTTTGCAGCTTCCAATCTGGATTTTCTCACTCACATCCATTTATATAATCCCTTTTTTAATTAATAACTTTTTAACTGAAAAAATTAGGATAATATTGTCCTTTTTTAAACTATTTATAAAAATAAGGTTATTTGAAAACAATTTAGAAAAATATTATATATATATATATATATATATATATATTTTAATTTAGTTTGTCGAGTCTTGGAAACTTGACAAAGGATGTCGGGTCTTCAAAATTCGACTTACCATAATTTTTTTATTTTCCATTTTTTATTTTTAATATTACACCTCCTTTTGTTATTATTTTTTATCACCATCTTCTTAACTTAATTCTAAAAAATATCATATAAAATAATATCTCATTCACGTTTTCTTTCATAATTTAAAAATAATAAAGTGTAAATTAAAATATTTATATATTAATAAAACTATTGTCTCATTTATATAAAAATAATTAAAAAAATCAATGTGTCTCACAAGGCGGACATCATCGATTTCGAGCTAGTTGCCGTCGTCAATTTTGAACTTGAGGTTGCTCTAATTCCTCTTAATGTTGCTCTGGTACCTATGCAGACGCTTCATAATATAAATATTCATTATGTTCTCCACGACCGCGATCATGTTCATACACGTATGAAGACGATGGACCACCCTCTGAATCATAATATCCTAAACCAAATGCTAGCATCATCATCATCGGACTAACATAATCAGTTTGGCTCTGCATCTGCATCATAGGGGGCAATTCTTCCACATTGTGGGCAACCTCATCGAACTCATCTTCTTCTTCTCGAACAGGTCCTCTACGTCTAGGAGTTGGTGGATGAACAATAGGTATATCGTATATATAATGTATCTTCTCCATATAGCTCTGGTTGTCACTGCATATAGCAAGAACCTGGTTCGGATCATTTGCTGCATCACAGAGTCTATTGTTATTCGATCTCTGTGAATTATAAAACAATTAGATAATATTTAAAATAAGTTTATATTAAAAATAATTAGATAATATTCATTTATTTACCAGATGACACACAGCTGCTCCCAAACGAGTAACATAACGCCTTGTGATATTATTATACCAGTTGATGTAGTTTTGAGTGACATCCTTGTCAAACTACTCAATAGAAATCCCACTACAATACACCTTACACGATAGTACTATCACACTACCAAATGTGCAACATTTTCAGACCAATCTCCAGTTCAGGGTTTAGTATTACAAGACAATGGGATATCTTGCTGAAAATCGAAATGTCTCATCACCCTGTCAGGAAGATGTCATTCATCAATGTGAAAACATATGAGAGGATTTATCGTCTGCCATATGTTTTGACCATTTGTACAGAAATTGGACAAAGTGTGCATAACAAATTTGTTAAAGTAATTAAATTATCGAATTAATATATTAATATTATATTGTTGTAATATGTATATAATACAAAATTTTTATTTTAATGTCATTATATATCTGCTATGAAGTCATACGAGTGGATGAATTTTTCACTGTATTAATTACTACTTTTATTTTTCACCGTAAAAGAGCATGTAAATATTCTTCCTATATAACCTCTCTTAAAATATATACACACACATAAAGATGTGATTCATGTATAAAGTAAAAATATTAATATTATACATGATATCATCTACAAAATTGTAGACATTTTACGGAAAGTTGAGAGACAATAGAGTATCTTTTAGGTTATTTGTCAATCACTAATAGGATGTAGGATGTTCAAATGACCCGACAACCCGAACAATCCGGATTATCCAATCTAATTGTAAGAGTTGAGTTGGATTAGTTTTAATTCTTGGTTGGGTTGGGTTGATTTTTTTTTTTTTTTTTGTTGGATTGGATTTGGGTTACATTTTTAAAAATTTGGGTTGACCCAACCTAACCCGAATTTATAGTATTATTAATATATATATATACACATTATAACTTATAAAGATTATAACTCATATATAATTTTATGATGTTTATATGAAGCTTGTAATAGATATCTTGGATTTTGATATTTAACATTTGAGTTTTATGAAATTTTAATTATTAGTATTTGTTATACACAAATTTTAGTATTTGAAGTTAAGAAAAAAAATGTAATAGAAAAAAAGAAAATAAACAAATAATCAGACAACCTAACCCAACCCAACAACCCGAATTTTAAGGGTTGTTGAGTTGGGTTGGAGACCCTATTTGGGTAATTCGGGTAGCCAACTTGACCAACCCGAATTTTTTGGTTAGTCCCAAAAATCTCCGAACCTAACTCAGCCTAACCCACACACACCCCTAATAGGATGTGATTGTTCAAATACCGGTGTCTTTAAAGTCAAATATCAGGTATAATTTTATCAATTTAATTCCTAAACTTTTGTAAGTATATCAATTTACACCATCTATTACCTTCTTTGAAAAAATATAAGGCAAAATTTATAATTGTATCAATTAAACCCCTAAACTTTCATAAATGAATCAATTTAAGACTCTTAGACAAAAGTTTCTCATTTACTCTAATAAATAATTTTGTGAAACTGATATTTGAAGAAGTCTATGCACATTTGAGAATTAATACATTGATAATTTTAAAAAGTGGTCATAATAAATTATTTAACTTGATTGATTTATGAAAATTTAAGAGTCTAATTGACTCAAATTATAAGTCTCACAAAATAATAGTCAAATGAAATGTGACAGAGGGTATAAATTGAAATGGAGCTGATAAATTGAGTTGCAGCTGAGCCAGCTGAGCCAGCCGAGCCAAATGAGAAGGGGTCTCACCTACAACAAAATGGGAAGGCAACTAAGCAGGAAAGAAATTTCCCACTAAGCAGTGACATCGACAGCGACATGGCAAATAGAAATCCGACCATTCATTTTTATATTTTATTTTACACGTCACTGGATAAGATTTCAAACCATTTAATTTTTTTCTTTATAGAAAACAATTTGAAAATTTTATTTTCAGGAATCGGGCCCACACATGTCAGCATCATGGTAGGAAGTATCATTTTAACTTTGAATGAATATAATATATTATTATACATATATTATATAGTATTAAATTTTTGTCATATCTCAATATTTCTCCATTTCTATCCCTTCGACATCCGATAAATCGTTATTTCTATTATTTCTAAGAAAATCAATGAATATAGAAAAGCTATATAAATAATAACTATTTTAACTTATTTAAAAAACATAAAAGGTTGATTTATTAGTTATATATAGTTTTAATAACTTTGTTCTAAATTGACATTTTATTGATATTTTGATCAATTTTTATATAAAATTATGAAAATTTATATTGGTATCGACATTTTAAATATTAGGTAAATATATAAGAACCTCTTCAAATATCATTTATTAAAAAAAGGAAAAATCTTATTCAAATATCATATCAATAACTAATGTTTTTTTTTTTTTTTTTAATGTTTGTTTCTTTGTTTTCCCATTTATGAGAAAATATAAAAAAGGATGTTTGGCCTACCAACTTCATAAGTAGATGTTAAAGAACTCAACTCCACTAACTTTAATAATATTTATTATTAAAATTTGTAAATTATCGAGTAATCTTCATCTTTTCATTTTTCTCTCTTTTGTACATATGGAAAAATTTTATCTTCATAAATTTATAAACTTCACAACTCAACTCAACACTTTAAATATTCTAATTTTTTTTATTATGGTCTAAGATCAACAAGGAGACAAAACCAAAATCGTAAAAAGTACCAACGGCACAAATAAAGTAGAGTAAAATAGAATAGAAAAATGTAAATACAAATTGGATTGTAGTGATAGACCATCAATTTTCTACCTGAGATCCTTATCACCTACCCTCTATTTCAACCCTTATAATTTCTTATTTTTGGTTATAGAACACACACACACACACATATATATATATATATATATATATATATTCAAAATAAATATATACTTTGGAAATTATGATTTTGACAGAGAAAGCAAAACTAAGGGTTTTTTTTTTTTTTTTTTTTTTTTTCATTTATCATTCTTAATTTCTCGTTTTCTTTTTAAATGAAAATAAAAACAGTTTAATTGAAAAGTTCATAAAAATGAAAAATTGAAACACATCAGAAAATCATCTCAACCGTCTGTCTTCACCTAGAAGACCCATAATTTGTTAGCTCTTTATCTTTGCTTTAAAAAAAATATATATTGAAAAAAAAATAGATTTATATCTCTAAATTTTGGAATGGTTGATGCCAAAATTCAGAGAGGCAAAAATGCACTTGACTTCACAACCAAAACAAATTTTTATGACTCTAAAAAAACTGTTATTAACACATATCTAGACTAGTCTTTGGATCTACCATCAAGAAAAATGTATTGATGACACATAAAAATTTGTATTATTGGATATTACATGACTTTTCAATGCAGTTAATAATAAGTATTTATTGACATTTATTATATGTCATGATAATATTTTTTGTGACAAATTTTCATTGTCAATAAATGATATAAAAGTTGATTTCTCTATCAATTAAACTATTATATTGATACTGTGAATCTATCACAAAAAAATGAACAATATCAAATTTATAGTGTCAATAATACTTTAATTGTGACACTTTTTGGATGTCACAAAATAGTTTAATCGATGTCAATATCCCAATGTCATATCTATACATTTCATTACATTTGTGAAATGTCAATAAAATATGTATAATGATGGATAATTTGCTACTATTTATGTGTCATGAAATATCCATTTTGTTGTAGTACTCCACATGATAACAACGAAAAATTTGTAACTTGGAGAAGAGAGTGTTATAATATATATTTATATTATTATATATATTCGTCCTTTATTGTAATTTTACATTTCCTAGATTAGGGTTTTTGACTTGCCTATATAATGTATCTTTACCCTGATTAAGGAATAAAATTATTATTCTCCAAAAGTACAGAGTACATGGTATCAGAGTCCTCTAGGGCTTAGAATATTCGTTTGACGGCTGCGTTAGGGTTTATGCTTCTCACAAAGTTAGGGTCTACGTTTGGGTCATCGAGATTGAGTGACCGTTTGTCGACATCACCCAAATCAAGAGGAGCACCCTCCTATTTTGCCGTGTTATTTTCCATCGCCGAAAAACACAACACATGAAGCTCACAGGCCATTAGAAGGATTTGTCTCTGTCACCACACGCTGGTGCGTGAGGCATCTTTTTCAACTATCCTCAGTTGGGTTTGTGCTGCTGTTATCATTGTTAAGCGCCGAAAAGCTTACTGGTGATAATTTTGAAACATGGAAACACATGATCGCGACGATCCTGATCATCGAGGATCTCATGTTCACTCTCACGAAGACTTGTCCTCCTATTCCAGCTCCGAATGCCGCTTGAAATGTTCGGGAGGTATACGAACGATGGACAAAGGCGAATGAGAAGGCCCAAGCCTACATCTTGGCAAGTCTTTCTGAAGTCTTGCCTAAGAAACATGAGCCTAGGTCTCAGCGTGTGAGATCATGGAATCCCTACAAGGGATGTTTAGACAACCTTCTGAACAGCTTATGCATGAGGCTCTTAAATACATATTTAACTCCAAAATGGAAGAAGGCACATCTGTTCGTGAACATGTGCAAAACATGATGGTCGCTTCAATGTGGCAGAGTTGAATGGGTCTACCATCAATGAGGGCAGTCAGGTTAGCATAATCCTGCATTCTTTGCCAGAGAGCTTCCTGCACTTTGTTAGCAATGTGATTCTTAACAAAGTGAAATGTAACCTTACAACTCTCCTCAACGAGTTGCAGACATACCAATATTTACTGAAAAGTAAGGAAAGGTAGAAGGGTGAGGCAAATGTTGCTTCATTCTCAAGGACGTTCCATAGAGGTTTGACCTCAGGAACGAAGTCTGCACCTTCTGTTTCTAACTCTGCAAAGGGGAAGAAGAAAAAGGGTGGTAAAGGAAAATGGAAGGCACCTGCTAACCCACTGTCTGTCGCCCCAAGTTGGCATCCACAGGTTGCTAAGGGAAAGTGTTTCCATTGCAACCAAGATGGATACTGGAAGAGGAACTGTCCTCGGTATCTGAAAGAGAAGAAAGCAGTCAAGACTAAGGCCAAGGCCAATACAGGTAAATGTGATTTACTTGTTCTTGAAACTTGTTTAGTGGAGAATGATGATTCAGCTTGGATAATTGATTCAGGCGCCACTAACCATGTTTGTTCTTCTTTTTAGAGGATTAGATCTTGGCGATAACTAGAGGCTGGTGAGATGATGATGCGAGTAGGAACCGAGCACGTCGTCTCAGCTGTGGTAGTGGGAGGACTCCAATTCTTTACAGAATAGGTTTCTTTTTTTAAATAATGTCTATATTGTTCCTGAATTAAAGAGGAACCTTATTTCTGTAAAGTATTTATTGCAATATAAATATACTATCTCTTTTAATGTGGATAAAGCGTTTATTCATAAAGATGGTGTTTTTATTTGCACAACAAATCTGGAATCAAATTTATATGTGCTAAGGCCGTTAGCCATTAATTCCCTCCATAATACTGAATTGTTCAGAACTGCCATAACTCAATCAAAACGTCGACGAATTTCTCCCAAAGAAAATGCCCAACTTTGGCATTTTCGTTTAGGGCACATCAATCTCAATAGGATTGAAAGATTGGTGAAGAATGGACTTCTAAGTGAGTTAGAAGAAAATTTTTGACCTGTGTGCGAATCTTGCCTTAAGGGTAAGATGACTAAACGACCTTTTACTAGAAAAGGTTATAGAGCCAAGAAGCCTCTTGAGTTAGTACATTCTGACATTTGTGGTCCTATGAATGTGCGAGCCCGAGGTGGCTGAGTATTTTATCAGTTTCACTGATGATTACTCCAGGTATGGGTATATTTATCTTATGCAACGGAAGTTTGAATCCTTTGAAAAGTTCAAAAAGTTCAAGGCTGAAGTTGAAAACGCATCAGATAGACAGATTAAAACACTTCGATCAGATCGAGGTGGAGAGTTTTTGGACTCGGCATTCCAGGACTATTTGATAGAACATGGAATCGTTTCCCAACTCTCAGCGTTGGGTACACCTCAGCAGAATGGTGTAGCGAAGAGGAGAAATAGGACCTTGTTAAACATGGTTCGCTCGATGATCAGTTACGCTTCCTTACCGGACTCGTTTTGGGCAGTGGAGACTGTGGTATACATACTCAACTGTATTCCCTCCAAGAGTGTTGCAAGAACACCTCTATTGTCGTGGAACGGGCGTAAAGCTAGTTTATGTCACTTCCGCATTTGAGGTTGTACTGCACATGTGTTTGAGGGTAATCCCAAGAAGTTGGAACCATGGTCGAGGTTATGCCTCTTTGTAGGCTACTCCAAAGGTACACGAGGGGGTTATTTTTATGATTCGACGGAAAATAGGGTGTTTGTTTCAACAAACGCTACTTTCCTAGAGGATGATCATATAATGAAAGATTTGGGTTAAAGCTAATGGATCTGTATACCTAGAACAAACTAAGCCTCTCCCAAATCTTTCATTTGGAATTGGGTCGCTAGCCCGTTCTTAACTGCAGTCAGTAGACCTACATCATTCCCAATGAATAGGATATCGTCTACATATAACACTAAGAAGACTACTGAAGTGTTGATGATCTTCTTGTAGACACAAGGTTTATCAACGTTTTAGTCAAAGCCATACGACTTGATCTTTTTAAAGCCTACTGGCTACTGATTTTAGTCTAAGTGGTCTTTTTAAAGCCTGCTCGTAAACAACGTTTGTTTATGAAATATAAACAAGTTCAAGTAGTCACATTTAAACACTTTAATGGACTATCCTTAACTTGCATGCATGCATCAAATCTATATAATTCACCTTTCCAGGTAAGTTCCCAGGAAGGGGTATTACGTTTCCGTCAACTTAAATACCCCAGCCTAAACAGAACCTGCCTTAGACAAAAGCTCCCTTATAGATAGATTTGCTATACTTTACGTTTTATTAGCCAATTTAATCCTATTAAACTGATTAAAAGATTAAAGCCTTAGGGTTGCTAAACATATTAGAACCGTGATCTTAGGTCTATGTGATCCAAGTTTTAAAACATTCTAAAACATGAATTAAACCTAAGTTAGCATGCATGTCTTTCTTATTTCTTTTAGTTCTAATTTCTCTTTAACTCTTAAAAAGAAACAACTAAAAAACATTGCGCATAACGAGGCGTTTATAACAATTATAAAGTAACTTATGTGTCATGCTTCATGCAATGTCCGGTCATTACTATATAACTTTTATATAACGTGTAATAACCTAGCAAACATGCTATCATTCACCCTTATACTATAACAATTATAATATAAAGATGATGCATGTCAATGCTTTTTATGCATGCATAAATATAACTCTTATATTATATGATGCATGAGCATGCTCTTACATAATTAAAATCATGCTTCTCTAAATTATAACAATTACAATAAAGAGATGATGCATGATCAATGCATAACCTAAGGTGGGATTTACTATATGTGCATACTATATGACATATAAAACATACATCACATGTATTAAAAAAATAGATTAATGGATCGGGATGAGCCTTTAAACAAAAAAAAAATCAGAATGAAACCCTATCTATTACATTTTTCATCGAGCAAACTGGTTCACAGGCGAACCGGGTCTTGAACCGCTAGGAGGTCTCCATTATGTAGTAATCTTCAGTAGGTAGACGATGTTCAGTGCGCACTAGACGATAGAAACTTTAGTAAACAATCGCGTAGACGAGACGAGGCTGCGAAGGCTGATCGTCCATGTGATCGTGTAGCGCGATGATAGGTAAACGATTTACCTTGAGTTACTAAGCGATCATTTAGTCAATTACTAAGCGATGAAGCTTGCTGACCTAAACGATCGTCTAGCACGCTTTAAACGATACGCGAGCGTCTGATCGTCTAACCGACGTGTGCAACTTGGTAAACGATTTACCTTGCGATGCTAAGCGATCGTTTAGTCAGTTACTAAGCGATGAAGCTTGCTGACCTAAACGATCGTCTAGCTTACGCGTGCATTAAACGATACCCAGTGATCGCGTGCCCGATCGTCAACCTGATACGACCAACTCTTCATCGCATATCCCATCATTCAACCGATGCGTTCAACCACGATCGCATAGTCCTTCATTTTCACTATGCGATGGACAACGATCACATAGAACGTTTTCTGCACGATGCGATCAACCCTAGATCATCTCCTTCCTCGAAAAGCTGCAACCTTTGCCCATAATTTCGACGAATGACTCAAGACTTCAAACACTTTGAATACATACTTGATTACGATTATTTATGCCCAAAAACATAGGGGCCTTTATAAACAACCACAAACGTAAAAGGAAATTAAACAGACCGAGGCAATTCATCACGAAAACATCCATTAATCGGCACATCCACAACAGTATTAACATTTAAAACAGCGTAGAAATGCACCCACCATGAATGTATACGTTATTTCGCGTTGCAACAAATGAAATTGGAGTATCAAAAACCTGGCTATGATACTGATTGAAAGATCTCATACCGAGAGTTCTATGAGCGGGCTTAGATCGCTCCGATTTTACAGTGATCAAAACATAAACGATATACATTCCATACAAACAGTTATGCATATTAAACTCATAATCGGCATGCTCAGAATACAATAAAACACAAGGAAAGGGTTCATACCAGATGAAAACACTCTTCGAACGACTTAACCAAAAAGAGCGGAAAACCTCCCACCGATCTACCAGCACCCGGCGAGTCTGTCCACTGTAACAGCATGATCTGAACGTACATGAACAATGCCGTGAGGACGACACCACCACAAGAGAAACCCGGGTATCCTCGGTGTCAAAAACCCAAAGAGTGGGCTCTGGTGAGTTTGGTAGAGGATGGAGGAGAAGACGTCGTGTAGACGATAAGCAAGTGGGAGATGAACTCTGTTATCGTATAGCGAAAATGCTTATCGTATAGTAGAGCTACACGATCGTTTAGGAAAAACTGAATGATCGTTTAGGAAAGATGTATACGATCGTTTAGAGAACGTGTGAACTAGATGATCGTTTAGACGAACGAGCTTCTATCGTATAGGCTCT
This sequence comes from Benincasa hispida, assembly GCF_027475165.1. Classification (NCBI taxonomy): domain Eukaryota; kingdom Viridiplantae; phylum Streptophyta; class Magnoliopsida; order Cucurbitales; family Cucurbitaceae; genus Benincasa; species Benincasa hispida. The sequence goes on along the minus strand of NC_143478.1, from coordinate 76,440,845 downwards.
CGCGATCGCTCTTTCACGGATTCTTTTTAGGCACGGGCGATACGAATGCACGATTGAATAACAAAATGAAAACGATTTTCATAGCTTTAACCCGCCGGTTACCATAACCTTCGCAGCCCACTTCCCACGTCCGAATGTGGATTAATCAGTTAATTATCAAATAATTAATCAATTAATTTAATTAATAAATATAATCATATTATATTTATATCCTATAGTTTGATATCATATATCTACTATAGTATTTTCTCCTCTACTTGATATAAATCATATTTATATCTAATTTCCTCCAAAATAATGTATCTCATACATTTAGCCAATTATATCATATATAATTAACCAGTCCAATTATATCATATATAATTGAACTTCCTTTAGTCAATTTGAACATTTCAAATTAACACAAACATTGGTTCTCAACTTTATCCAAGCTACGCAGGTGACCTAATGGACCTGTGGCTCGAAGCTCCAACGGTACGGGAATAGCTGACTAAACTCTTTAGCCACGAGATTCACCATCCGTTAACTGTCAGTGATTCCATTAAAGACCAACAACTGAACTCTTCTTACCACAACTATATTTCTGTGTCCATCGGATATAACCAATCATGAATACGATGACCCTTCAAAGATGCTCGTAAGTACAACTGGGCTAATTTACCGTTTTTCCCCTGTAGTTACATCCCACTCCTTAAGTACCACTGATTTCTCTAATGAACAATACAACATAGTCCAACTATGTGTGAACACCTCTCGGGCTAAGAGAAGGTGTGTGGCGCCACATCGTTCAAGTCCCGGAATCAGCCCTTATCTACTTACCCCTGCCTCAGGGAAGGAGTGAATTCCATATTGTGTAGCTGAGTTCCCAGCTCCCAAATCAGACGAATCCCCAAAATAGTAGATTTGAATCAGCGACTTGGCCACTCGCACCCATACAAATCAAAGGACCGCTCTCAATGACAGGAGTTCCCAACTCACTCAGGATTGAAGTCATGTTACCTGTGGTCATCCTAGTGAAGTGAAGTCTCTGCCATGAATGGTGTTATATAACGAGACATTAACACTTTGTGGTCAGGTCTTATACAAACTCTTTGTATAGGACGCCCCCGCTCGCATGTCTCCAACACGAATGATCAAGATTAGACCATCTGTGGCAAGTCACAACACTTGTGACCATTCCACAAAGCGGGTTGCGTCTGTAGCATTACCAGGATAAGGTTTCCCTTCTATATCCATATACTACAGACCATTTTGGTTATCACCCAAGACATGATCCACTTGTATGTCACCACATACATGCTTGAGTCACATACAGATAACTAGGGATTTTATGTTTATTGGTTTGTGGTAAAGAAAATAAAACAAATAACCGAGCAAAACAGCAAGATGTGAAGTAAATATCATATATTAACAATCACTAGTGTTCGTATATATTGTTTACAAACCACAGGACACGAGACTTTAGGGCATCAACCCCAACAACGTGATCATGGCATCATTCATCAATCCTCTTGTGCAGCCACTCCATCCCAAAATAAAATTGCTGAAAGAAAGAATAGACATCTACTTGAAACAACCCGAGCCTTATCCTTTCAAATATATGTTTTAGAGCCTTTTTAGGCTGATATATGTATTTACTTTCAAATACATGTTTTAATGGTGATGTTCTTTTTCCTATGAAATCTTTATTTTTTTATTGCCCTTAAGATCTTTGGTTATGTTTATTTTGTTTGGGATGTTCTTCTGAAGGAACTTGTGATGGCCCTGAGCGGAAACGTGGATCGTCCAATTTTTTTGTTTTCCTAGAATCAAATTTTACAGAATACAAATTTATACATTAGACTAAATTTATAGCATGCTAATAAGATTAAAGAAATGGAAAATTAGGTTTGAGAAAACTTACCCTTGAAGAACCTTTCTTCATAAATTCCCTCTTCCAAAATGCCACGAACAAAAAACGATCGATCCAAATGGCCATCACCAATTGGAGTCTCCTGTATTCTCTAGGATGAGAATCCAAGGAGTTGTAGGCTCTTGGAATTTTGGGAGAGAGAAGGATTGAGAGGAGAGAGAGAGAGGAATTTTGGATTTCTCCAGAGAATCCTTCTGTATTGTTCTCTGTGTAATTCCCTCTGTAAAAAAGAAAATCACTCACAAAATCTCTTGTAACCTCCCATTCATTACGTGAGTTGAGAGAGATTAGGGGAGAGAAACTATTTCCCTCCCTAAAATTCAAAATTTAAATTAAAACTAATATAATTAATAAATTAATTTTAATTGAAAATTAAAACCATACATACATACATATATACATACATACATGTGTGTGTGTGTGTTGTATCATATATAACATATAACCTATGGTTTAATATTGTATCATATACAATATAACCTAAGTTTTAATTCTTTCAATAATGGTATTTAATATAAATCTCATTTATATTGAATTCAATTATATCAATCCAATTCACATAGTTAATATTTGAATCATATTCAAATATTTATTTCCTCTTAACTAAATTTTATATTATAATGTATCAAACACATTATAGTAATTATATCATATATAATTAAATTAAATTAATTATATCACATAGAATTAATTCTCTCATTTAATTTAAACAATTCAAATTAATCCAAAATTGATTCTCATTAAATTCTTGTTGAGCTACAGAGGGGACCTCATGGACCTGTAGATTGAAGCTCCAATGGTACTTGAATAATTAATTAAACTTCTTTAATTAAATTATTCAATATCCATTAACTGTCAGACATTCTACTAAAGACCGACAGCTGCACTCTTCGCACTATATATATATTTTTGTATCTTTTGGATATAACCAATCAATAGTGCGATGACCTTTCATAAATTGCTCGTAAGTACAGCTCGACCAAAATTACCATTTTGTTCTTGTAATTACATCTAACTCCTTATATACCACTGATCCCTCTAATGAACAATAAGTCATAGTCTAACTATGACCAAACCCCTCTCGGGTCAGGAAAGAGTGTGGCGCCACATTGCTCAAACCCCGGAATTAGCCCTTAAGGGAGCAATTTATCTACTTACCCTGACATTGAGGAAGGAGCGAATTCCATCTTGTGTAGTTATGTTCTCAACTCCCCAATTAGAAGAATCGCCAAAATGGTAGGCTTATTGACTCGATGATCTGGCCATTCTATAAAGGTCAATCCTGACGGAACAATGTCTTGGTGATTCTTGTTGCCAAAGGTTATGTTCAAATCTATGAGACTGATTATTATGATACATTTTCTCTCGTTGCAAAATGAGCTTCCATTCAATTATTTATTTCTATGGCTACTACTCATAGTTGGTCTTCACATCAACTCGACATTAAGAATGCTTTTCTACATGGTGATCTTCAGGAGGAAGTTTGTATGGAGCAACCATCTGAGTTTGTTGCTCAAAGGAAGAGTGATAAGGTGTGTCACCTTAGAAAATATTCATATGGACTAAAACAAAGTCCCCATGCATGGTTTGGTAAGTTTGGTCAAGCACTTGAATATTTTGGTATGAAGAAAAGTACATCTGACCATTTCATATTCTATCGACGACCTGAAAATGGTATTACTTTGTTGGTTGTATATGTTGATGATATCATTGGAAATGATGTATCAGGTATATCTTCTCTCAAGAAATTCCTTCAGGGTCAATTTCATACCAAAGATTTGGGGGCAATTGAAGTATTGAGTACTGAAGTAATGAGAAGCAAGAAAGGTATTTATTTGTCACAATGAAAATATGTTGATTTGTTGTCTAAGACTAGTAAACTAGGGGTCAAACTATGTAGTACTTCGATGATACCAAATTTGAAACTCACTAGAGAAGGACAATTATTTAAAGATCACGAGAGATATAGAAGATTAGTTGGAAAGTTGAACTATTTAATAGTGACACGACTAGACATCACTTATTTTGTGAGTATTTTGAGTCAGTTTATGTCTTCTCCTATAGTGGATCATTGGGTTGCAGTAGAACAACTTCTATGTTATCTAAAAGTTGTTCCTGGATGTAGGATCTTGTATAAATATCATGGTCATACAAGGGTTGAATGTTTTTCAAATGCTGATTGGGTTGGATCTCGAGAAGATCGGAGATCATCCTCGGATATTGTGTTTTTTTAGGAGGAAACTTAGTGTCATAGAAAAGTAAAAAACAAAATGTAGTTTCACGTTTGAGTGCTGAGTTGAATATAGAGCTATGACATAATCTATATGTGAAATAGTGTGGATACACCAACTTTTATCTAAGATGGCTTCAACGTTACCATGCCAGCTAAATTATGGTGTGATAATCAAGCTGCACTTCCCATTGCATCCAACCCATTGTTTCATGAACGAACTAAACATATTAAAGTGGATTATAATTTTATTCATGAAAACATATAAGAAGGGTTAATATATACAAGATATGTGAAATCTGGAGAGTAATTGGGAGATAACCTTACCAAAGTTGTAAATCGAGTAAGAATAAGTTATCTATGCAACAAGCTGGGTATGATTGACATATTGCTCCAACTTGAGGGGGAATGTTATAATACAAAATTTATATTATTATGTATATTCATCATTTATTGTAATTTTACATTTCCTAGATTAGGGTTTCTAACTTGCTTATATATATGTATCTTTACTATGATTAATGAAGAAAATTATCATTCTCTAAAAGTATAGAGTATAGAGAGAACCTGCAAGACAAAGAAAAATGACTCTGATGCCAAATTCATAAATAGAAAATTGAAGAATGAAGAAGAAGCCAAAAGTTTCAGTTTCAAATGAAGTTCAAGTTCAAGTTCCCTCACAAGGAGTTATTATAACATATTTATAGGGAGAATTACGTGGAGTGTACCTTTTCGTTGTAGAAATAGGATGGGGTGTATTTTTACTTATCCTACATAAGTTAGGAGTAGGCTTGATTGGATCGATGATTAATTGGCCTTAGACTTATTTGAGCCTAAATCCAACCTATTTTCCTAACTTACGGCGTATTTCGTGAGGTCCAATTTTGCCTTCAACATTAGTCCCACTCCTAAGCTGGACTTCATGGTTCAACTTTTCAAATGTTAATTGGATGCTTAGAGTTCAACTTGGGAGCTATTTTCTAGAGCACATAATTTTGCACGAAGGATTATAATAAAATAACTATATGTCATGCATGATTTAGTTAATTAATAATATGAGGTTTAAACAAACTTATTATGAATTTTCAATGTAGCATTAGAAAATTTTGAGTTTAAAGTAAAACTTATCTGGGATTCCCAATTTGGTAGAATTATCAAGGTGAAAGGCACTTCAATATTTTCTTCCAATCTAAGTCCCTATTATCTTGCATTCTTTCATGATCTTGTTTATTTTAATCTCCAGGGTTTACCTTTTTTATTGTTTTTTTAATTATGGGGTGAAATTCTCCAATGTCTTTTACCATAAGATTTTTCTTGTATAGTGTTTATCTTTTCTTTAGTTTTATGGCTACGAATTTGAAATTTCCCAATGTTCTTTGCCCTAAGGTTTTTTCCCTTTGGTTGATTGCGAACAAATTGCAGGTCTTGTGTTTTTCTAAATTTTAGAATATATAGGTAGAGCGCTCTCGTCTTCACAGAGAGTGCTAACTATTGATGTTAAAATCTAGATAGGAAAAATGCACATAACCTCCACGCAACAACAATGGTAAATTAATAGTTTGGAGAAGGAAGGACCTACAAAACAAAGAAGGCTCTGATGCTAATGTCGAAGATGAAAAATTATAGAATGGAGAAGAAGTCAGAAGTTTCAATTCCATATGAAGTTCAAGTTCAAGTCCCTCACATAGAGTTATAATAATATATGGAGTTTATCTTTTCCTCTTAAAATGAGGATGATGTGTATTTTTACTTATCCTACATAGGTTAGGGATATACTTCCTTGGATCAATGATTGGTTGACCTTGCCTAAGTCCAACCTCTTTTACTAACTTTAGGCATATTTCGTTAGGTCCAATTTCACCTATAAAAAAACTAATAGTTGTACTAATTTAAACTATAAAAAACTTTCGTGAGTGTATCAATTTACACTCTCCTTCAAATTTCATTCAAGACGATCATACGAGTTTGGATAATTTTAGATGATCAAACATGTTTATTTTTAAATCTTAATAAATAAAAGAAAATATTACATTTTTTATCTCTAAGATTAGAGTGAGTTTGTATTTGATCCTTAAGTTTTCAAACTCGACATTTTAACTCTCGAAGTTTGGGATAATCTTGTTTTTTTTTGTTCTGTTAGTTTTATGTGACATAGGGCTAAAAGATATATGTTAATTTAAATTTGTAAGAAGTTGGTCTGAAAAATAAATGTATTTTATTATTATTTTATCCTTGGTCATCACCTATTTCTTTTTTTTCCTTTCATATTCTTCTTCTTCTTCTCGCTCTTGTTTTCACTATTCCTTCTTTTGTTTCCTCCCTCCCCTCTCCTCATCTTCCCCAAATATTCCAGAAAAGAAAAGAAGTTGAGATTTGAAATGAACACAAATTAAAACCATTTGTTTCTATAATATTTGGTAATATAAGGGGGAGAAAGGAAGGAGGAAGAGGAAAGAGAAGAAGATGCAAGCGGTTGTGATAGCGATGGGCTGTGACAGGCAAGGATGTGGGATGAGGGAGAAAAGGAGATGAAATAAGGAAAAGGAAGAAAAAAAAATCTATTTTTATTTAATAATAATAACAATAATATTTTTGCCAAATCAACAATCTATAAGCAAGGTTCGAAATACAGATATCCATGAAAATATCGAGGTCCCAATTTTATACTAATATTGATGTCGATGTAAATTTTGGGAAACTTTATAGAGATTGATGAAAATTGTTATAATTAGTTAATAAAACTTTGATTGTGGCTTAATCGAACTATACTTGACAATTTTTTATCACCATTTATATAAAATAAGATAACGTTTAGATGTATATTGTAAAATATTTGTGTAAATGTTGATGAGAGAACAAAAAAAAAAAAAATTAAAAAAATGAAAAATAATTACAAAAAAATATAAAATATTAAAAATTAATTACAAAATTTAAGGACGTGGAGTATTTGCATATAAAATAATTGTAATTTATTTATTATAAAATGAAGTGAATATAAAAATTAAAAATTATAGCATTAAACTAGTGTAATATACCATAATAAAAATAGAAAAATCGTAACATTAAACGTAAAAGGGAGATCAAAAGCACAACATCAAATATAACCTAACATAATGGAAAAGAAAGGAAAAAGAAAAAAGAAAAAATAACTCTACAAGTAGATATATAGAGCCTGAGAAAAAAATTAAAAGAATTCACCTTAATTTAAATTTGAGATGAAATGATATGAAAATTCAATGAAAAATATTCAAATGAAATTATGTGATTGCTTAACAATAAAAAGTTTTTATGGCAAAAGAGAAAAAACTTTCCTAGTACTTCTCTTGAGGTAGTATAGATAATTACTAAAAGAAAAAAAAACGAAATTTCGATGGAAATATCAAAATATCGATGGAAATTATGAAATTTCGAAAATTTTTGAGAAATTTGGAAAAAATCACCAAAATTTTGAACTATGCATACAAGTCAAAATTATTATTATTTAGCCATATCGATTTTAAAATAACAATAATAAATGATCTAATCAGCCCTATAAAACAAAATGTTTACGTAAGGACCAAAAGGGAAAGGAAGGGACTATAATCGAGATTATCCCAAAATTTAAGGACTAAAATAAAATTATGGACCCAAATGCAATAATGAAATCTAACTTAAATCTCAGGGTGATCAAAAGTATGTTATAAATACAATTAAATTAAAAACTGTTTTATAAGAAATACTCCAGAAAAGGATTATAAAAAATGATCTAAATTGATTAATAAAAAATCAACAAAATATGAAAATAAGGGAAAAGAAAAGCATATATTATATTTATAATCAACGAATTACTTATATAAACTTGCTATTTAAAACACTTAAAAAAAAGTAAGATATATAAACTATTTTTTTTTAGAGAAGTTGCAAGGATAGCAAAAACAACATTTTCACATTTGTAAACTCAACAATAATTTTTTGAATTTTGCAAATATTGAAAAGAATATTAAATCTAATTTTCATTTTTTACCATTCCAATTTTACCTCATTGATCAACGTATCTATTATATTTTATTTTTAATATTTCGATCAACTAATGTGTTTTATATTTGATATATAGTCAACTAATATACAAAAAATCATGTAATATATATTTGATATACCAAATTTACTATCTATAAACTAATAACTCTTTTTAGAAGAGTTATTCGGCCTTAAAATTTTAAGTTATTAAGTGAAAAAGTATGAGTTTAATGTCATATTTTATAGTATTGTGAGTGATTTTATGTAAAAACTAGCTCAACATGTGTTCTTAACCGTTATTTGTAAAATAAAGTTAATAAGTGCCAAACGAGTAGGAATTTTGAGTTGTTCTTATGTTTTAATGCTATTTAATTTACATAAAGTTATCAAAATTGTACTCCAATTGCAATTGCAACCGATTAGAAGATCGAATGTAAGTAGCTGAAAAGAGTCAATATTGAATCAGGATGTGCCCAAGATGCAAACACAACCTAATCTCACAAAAATAGTTAATCTCTTTAGAATATTTTTCAGAATCAAATCAAATTAAATCTCCATTAATATAAGGGAATCATAGCTCTTGTAGATTTATAAAAAACATCAATCTCTTCCACCAAATCATCAAGTGTCACCTCTTTCGAGAAACTCAATATTGTAGATTATGGAGCAACATGGAGAGTTGTTTTGTTTTTCATCTTCCTTGTACTTTTCTTTTTCTTGAGGAGTTTTAGTTTGTCATTTACCTATTGTTTTATTTTCATTTATCTTGGAGCACTTTTTGTACTTTTTTAAATTTACAGTTGTTATTATCTTGAGATTCAAATAAATATGGAATAAAAGCTCCACTTGTGATCCTTTACTTTTGTTACTATTCACTTGTTTTTTTTTTTTTTCCCTTTTTATTGGTTTTATTGTTTATTGTTAAACTAGCTTAACCACCTAGGTTAGCATACTATATTGAATATAATTTTGTTTGACCCCTAAAAATAAGGTAATTCCTATAGAGTCATTCAAATTACATGTTCATTTATCTAGGTTTTAAATTAACGATAAAAAGTGTGTTTCACTATTTACTCTCCTAGAGTAATTATAAAAAAAAGGTTGAATAGGCGTCAAATTTAATTCATGTTGCTAAGTGTCAGTTAGTGTATATTGCGGGTGCAATTTGATCGCATACAGTTTAACCCTTGATCTCACTTGAAAAAAAAAAGATGTGAGCGTATATAATCACATGTCAAATTGTGTATGGTTCTAGTTGAGCAAAGTAATTGCGGGGCACAAGGTGAGCACAATACCCCTAATGATTTTGAATCCTTCTCATTATCCTTTTACATAATTTACTTGTTCTTCTGCATTTTATTTTTTTGTTCATCATCTTTATTTCAAAACACACAACAAATTCAAATAATTTTATCTTGGTTATTTTTTGGTTGCAAACTTAGAGGAGGTCTTTTATTTGATCTATTGAAACCTTGTACTTCATTCTATTGAGATTCTATACCTGGAAAATATGCCTATTATACTAATAAGGGTTCATACGTCTATTATTAATTGTAGACTTAATTTGAATTTTTGTTCATTTGTTTTAGAGTATTATTTTTCTACTACACATTATCATCAATTCATAATGATTTATTTTGTCTTGTTGGTAACTATTTTGATGAATGTTGATATACTAATATTCACTTGAAATATATTAGAACAAATGTATTTTTAAGAAGTATCGTTATGCTAAATGATACACCAATGTTGGTACACTACTAATACACTAATGGTATATTTGAAATTTATTTTTAATGAGTATTGATATGCTATAAATACACTAATATTATATTTTAAAATGAATTTTGAATATTAATAAACTACTAATATACTAATAGTATACTTGTAATTGCATTTTGAATGAATGTAAATATATTACTGATACATTATTAACATACTTAAATCACATATTTACAAATTTTTTCTCAATACTAGAATTGTAATTTTGAGCAATATTTTTGTTGTTTTTAGAAATTTGGTTGAAAAACTATTCCTTTAAGAGATAACTTGAAATTCTTCCAATCTTTTCACTATTTTGTAAACGGTGTACACTTACACTTGATTGAAGATTTTTCTTTCAAAATATTTTCAATTTAATAACACATTTTCAGTAATAACTTAAAGTGATCATGATCTTCAAAAACAATCCATATATTTATAATTTTACAAACAAAATGTTTAAAACAAAAACTTGGGGAGCATTTAAAGAGGAATGAAGTTGTTTAGTTTGACGTGTATACAATACCACAATATTAACATTTTCCAAAATTTCAAAATTATTATCCATGGGACAAAGGGAAAACATATAGTTAACACATTCAACATATCATAAATTTATTATAAAGTAACATACCTTTGAGTCATCACTACATAGACATGGTAAAAAAAAGGAGTAAAAAAAAAAAGAAAAAAAACCATATCTAACCTAATCCTCCTTTTTTAGTGGAAGAACTTTGGTTTAGATTTGTGATAACCTTTGAATTAGTTATAATGTAAACATCCAAAGGTGGTCCATTGCCTTAAAGTATGTACATTTATTCACTCAACCCATAATTTCTTCAAAGAGGGATAAGAGAATGACCCCACAATAAAACACTTATAAATATTAAATATATAATAACATCTTATACATCTAAATTATTGTGTTTTTAATGAGTGTTGGGTATTAACCGAGTAAAGTGAGAGAGACAGACCGATAGCAAGAAGACATACTTCTCACTTCTCAGTCACACATGTATTTTTCACCAAAATATTCCAACTATTAGGCCCCTCTTGTTTTTCATCCTTTAATTTATGGCTGCCTTCTTTTGACTTTTTGCCCTGTGAAAAGTCTATCCCAATTTGATGTTAAATTTCTATTCACATGTTGAAATTTTCATTGATATTATCGAGACGAGTGATAGGAATTGATATTTTCGTTATATCGTTATAAATCTATAAAATATAAATATCAAAATGTTATTAATGTATGTATAATATAAAGAGTTAACGTGTTAAGTTGTTTAAAATGCGTGAAATATTTATTTATAAGTTACTTTAATTTTTTTTGAATTTTTTATTTTTATAATATTTTTAGAGATATCTATTGACATCAACGTCAATTTTATCGATATCTTCATCGATAATTTCGTAAAATTGAGACTTTGACATTCTCGTTAACATCGACATTTTAAATTTTGGATGCATTCATCTTTCTGCATCCCACTCTTTAATCTCAAACATAAAAAAGATATATCAAAATATTTTAAACAAAAGAAAGAGATTGTCACGTGACAAACTATGATTCAACAATTAAATGGAATACACAAAACGTATAAAAATAAATGTAGCCTATGATGCATTTAAATTGTTTTGGATCTCATTTGAATCCAATCAAAATTCTTTTTCTTTCATTTCCCCCCCTCTCTTTCTCTCTTTCTTCTTCATAATCTAATTTCTTGTAATTCCATAAAACTTGTCTTTTCCGGGCTTCTTCTTGTCATATGAATGTCGCAATATCAAAATATTATTTGAGGTAGGGGACGGGTTCATTTTGAATTGTTCAAAACCACTATTCAACAAGTATGTACTTTAAAATACCTTAAAATAGGTACATTATATTTAAATAATGATTGGAAAACATATAAAAGTTTTGTCTTCAAAGAAAATCCTCAATTAATTCTTCTATATTCAATAAGAATTTCAAACAATACTATGATATGATTATAACTAATATTTAAATGATTGTTAGGTCAGTCTTCACTACTCAATAGTATGTAGAGATGTACGTAGGTTGAGTTGAGTTGGGTTAGGAGAATTTTTTGGACCAACCTGAATTTTCGGATCGGTCGGATTGACCACTTGAATGAACTAAATAGGGTCTCCAACCCAACCCTTAAATTTTGGGTTGGATTAGGTAGGGATTTTGGGTTGAAGTAGACGAGCGAAATGATAAAAGCAGACGAACAAAATATCCAAAGCAAAAAGATTGAGAGATAGATGATGCGGCGGACATGAAATCAACGTGAAATCGAACATAACGAATGAAGCCAAGCAAAATATTGAGAGGTAGATGGAATGGTTGAAATGCATAGAAATCGAAAGAGAGAGCTAGAGACGAGAGGGACACGAAATTGGAACTTAAAAGAAGAAGAGTTGGAAAGGTAGACAGTGCAATAGACAAGAAATGGAAGTTGAAGCTGAAGATTCAAAAGAGAGATGAAGGAGATGGGACTGAAAGTTCGAAAGAGAGACGACCAAGGGAGACGATGGACAAAGGAGAGGTAGATGACAGATGGAGAGCTAGACGACAGGAGAGAGGAATTGAGGAGAAGAGAAACAGTTGTACCACACCTTCAAAGACAAAAACCCTAATACCTAAACAATTACAATATATATAGGGAAATGGTATCGGGTAGCAACACCAAAATAGGGTTTAACAATTATGGCTCCCACTTTTTAAACTTTTCAAATATAGAAATACCAAATACGTTTGAGATATTTTCTAATTTTTTATTATTCCTAAACTACCCTTGATTTTTTCCTTCATGCAAATGTTCTCTTCTTTCTTAATTTCTTTTTTTTTTCTCTCTCTCTGAGGCTCATTTATCCCTGATTTTTTTTCTTCACGTGCGTGTTGTCCTTAGTTTCTTTCTTTTCTCTTTGTGAAGCTCATTTGAATCTACATATTTCTAGAGGCTCATTTATTCCTGACTTTTTTTCTTCATGTGCGTATTTTGTCTCTTCGTCCTTAGTTTCTTTCTTTTCTCTTGGTGAAGCTCATTTGAATCTACATATTTATAGAGATTTCAATCAGTAAGTCAAAATCGGTAAGGTATTCTAAAGATTTCAATCAGTTAGTCAAAATCAGTAAGGTCTTCTTCTTCTTCTTCTTCTTCTTTGTAGGAATCGTTTGTGTTTATGCATGCAGTTCGATTTCTAATTTCTATTTCATCCTGGCAACTTTTGGGTTCAATTTTTTTTTTTTTTTTTTTAACTATTTAGGATTTGATTGTTTTGTTTTGTTTTCTCTGGTTTTGAAGTTAAAGTACTGCAATTAGCCATCCACAATTTATTATTCTTGTTCTTGGTTGTTGTTGTTCTTTTTTGTTCCTTTTCTTTATAGGAACCATTCGTATTTATATGAAGTTCTATTTATGATTTAGTCCTAAATTGTGTTTAATATAAAGTTGAGATATTATTTTTTTTTTTCATATAATAGATGGTAATATGAGAAATTTAACTTACTGTTTGATTGTTCTCTGTTTGTTTCCATATGAATTTTAGAGTTGATTTTGATTTAAGATGTTCTTGACACTGATTTTGTTCCATTTCTTACTTTGGTTTTGTTTTTCTGTTATATAGTATATTAGTGATGTGCTATATTTATATTACATGTATCATGAACTGATATACTTTTGAATTTGAGTTATAACTGATTTTAATTTTTATATTTTTTCAGTTTGTTATAGTTATGGTTAATCTTCCCGTAATTGTTTTTCATAGTGGTTAATGGGATGATAGACATGTAGGGTTTCATGTCCTAAAACTCGCTGTTTGTAAAATGATAAAAATTTTCTATTATCAATATACTTGTTATTGATCTCATAAATTGTATGAAAGTCTAAATCCAATAAACTAAAACCCATGACTATTGTATGAGTACTTGAACTTTATGTGGAGACATAAGAGTGGATCAGGTTCGAGTAAATAGTCAAAATGATCTATGGTACATGAATGAGGTTGGGTACCTTATTCTAGTAACACCATTGGATGCGGCCTACTCTGTAATTGTTACAAAGAGTTGTAAAGTGCTACATACGATGTGATCCTAATTCGTACATGTTATGACGTGAGGAGTGGGGACGTCCTATACAATGAGTTTGCATAAGATCAGGACCAAGAAATAAGTCACTCTTACTTTATAACGCTGTTTACTGTTTAAGACTGACTATTTCACCTAGATGACCTAGGTAACTCGATCTTAATCCTGAGCTAACTATGAACTCTTGTTTATTCGGGATTGCCCTAAGATTTGCATAGTTGAGGGTTGGCTCAACAGCGCCGGCTCAATAAGAGTCCCATTTCAGGGGTAAGACCAGATAGATAGCTGGGGACAAAGGGTGCAAGATGGAGTTCATGCCTACCCGATTTAAGGGATAGGATAAAGGTTGTTCTCTCAAGTACTGAATCCAGGTCTTGAACAAGGGGCCCTACCCTCTTACTGGGCTGAGAGAGTTTGGTTTGGTGATTGGATCACAAACCAGTTGTTCATTAGAGGATCAGTAGGGACTTGAGGAATAAGACATAATCTCGGGGGTAAAACATATATTTGACCCAGTCGTTATTACGAACAACCTGTGAAGGGTCGACTTGCTGATTATGGTTAAATTATGTGGACATAATATATCTAAGCAACTATGGGCTTTAATGAAATGACCCATTAGTTAAAGAATGGAGATTAATTTGGTCTAATGAGTTTAGCCAATTAATCTCGGATCGTTGGAGCCCATGATCTGTAGATCCACGAGGTCCCCCTACTAGCTCGTAACGGACTAGCTCTAGAATAGCGTGATAAGTTAATATGAAACGTTCAAATTAGAATTAAGGGAATTAGTAATTATATGAGATATAATTATGTTTAATTTTAGAATTAAACGGAATAGGAGAATTTGTATATTTAAATATGATTTAAATATATAAAGATTGATATGTGTTAAAATTAATTTAATATTTTATATTAAATTAATTAAGTTTTATTTAATAATTAATTTATGAAATTAATTAAATTTTTTATTTTTTAAAATCAAAATAGATTTTATAAAATCAAATTTTGATTTTTAGATAAAATTGGAAAATTGGAAAATCAAAACACAAAATGGAAAAATCAGTTTTTCCATTATCCATCATTTAACTAGCTCACACACGAAGATATATATTTGCCTTGTCTTCTCCAAGTATGAGCTGCAACTCATGTAGCTCTTCTCTTTGCATGTTGATATGCAATATAATGAGAAGATTGGAGTGAAAATCGGGCATGCAATCTACAGAATTTTGAGAGAAAATTTGGTTTGAAGAATGGTTCTTCAACAAAGGTTGCTGCAGTGAGTTTTTCTCCTTCATCTCTTGATTCAAGCTTGTTTTGAGTCCCACAACTCAATCTAGAGCACCAAGAGAATAGTGGGGAATATCTTGAGGTGGTCTACAACAAGATATGGAGAAGATTGTAGCTGGAGAAGAAGCTTTGAGGAAGTTCTACAAGAGGTATGTCTTGAAACCCATTTTTCCTACAGAAGCATGCTTTATATTATGCCAAAATTAATGAATTTGAATGCTTATATGATCTTTGTACTTCCGCTGCTATTGATACAATCCTACAAGACACTACTATGTGGATTCTAAAACTAATTATGTTATGGCTGATGGAAGGATGATATTTGATTCTTTTGTTACCTTGATACGTAAAGAACTTCAGATTGAGTCATCTATTGAACTTTCAGTTTTGTTGGATATAGGTAGTAAGGATGTTCAACATGTTCTTAAGATTGTTGAAGATAAAGATGTTTCTTGGTTTTTAACATTGGTTAAGGATCAATGTACCAAATATCCTTTAGTCGCTCATGTTATAAATACGTTTTTGGATATTTCAATTGGTGGTTCTTCTTCTTCTTCCATAGTTGAGGTTGATTTGGGAGGTGAATTAGCAGTTATTAGAGATATTCATATTCATAATATTAAAGATGAATGGGCTTTTAAGGAGAAGGATTTGTTTTGTAGTAAAGAAATTTTGTTGAATTCATTCATTTTATAGCTGTCAAGTCTAATTTTGAGTTTAGAACTTTGAGATCCAATTCAAGATATATTGAGTTGGAATGTACTCAAGATGGTTGTCATTGGTTTGTTAGAGCATCACGTTATAAAAATAATGAATTGTGGATGATTTGAAAGTACATTAGTGATTATAATTACTCCATAATTGTTCATTCTTCTCATAAACAAGCATTTTCACAATTTATTAGTCAATGTACGGTTGAGAATTTAAGATATAATTACGACCGCTTAACGCCAAAAAGATATCATGCATTATATGCATATGAATTATGGGGTTTCTGTTAGTTATTATAAGGCTTGGAGAGCAAAAGGATCTGTTATGAAGTTGTTGAAAGGAGATACTAATGGTTCTTATGCTTTTGATTCCAAATTTCTTTCCAAAGCTACACGAAATAAATCTAGATTTGTTTTTTTTCACTTAATTTAGTATATTGTTCAATTTATTTATTTTTATACTATTGTATATTATGTGTTCAGTATTTTACTTATTTAATTGATATACTGGACAATTGATATATTAGTCTCTCATATACCTATTATAAAGTGTATCTATAAAAAGATTTATAAAATCTATAATATATCAGTTTTACTATTAAGTGCATCTATTGAATTCGTTCTATTCTTTTCTTTTCTTTTTTTGCAGGTTTATTTACTACATATGAAATGGATTCGAATGGACATTTTAAATATGTTTTAATGACTATTGGATCATCAATTGAAAGTTGGAGATATTGTAAACCAAATATATCTGTTGATGGGACATTTTTAAAGTGTAAACATGGTGGAACTTTGTTAATGGTGTCAATGATGGATGGTAACAGTCAAAATTCCCTTTTGCTTTAATATAGTAGATTAAGAGAATGATGCTTCTTGGAGATGGTTTTTGAGCATTTAAAAGTTTATTTGGAAGAGTGAGAGGCATTAGTTATTATTTCTGATAGATATATAAGTATTCCGAATGATGTTTTGATTTTATTTCCATCGGTTGAATATTGTGTTTGTGAGGAACATTTTTTGAAGAGTGTTAAGATGTCATTCAAAGACTCTTTAATTGATAGGCTCTTTCATCAATTTGTACATGCTTATACAATAGATGATTTTGAGTTGTATATAAGATAGATTAAGTCAATATAACCATCTATTAGAGGATATCTTAAGAAAGTTGGTTTTGAGAGATGGCCACGTGTATACTCTAGACAAAGAAGATATCAAATGATGACAACAAATATTTTCAAGAGCTTGAATTCTACATTGAAGGTTGATAGGGATTTACCTATTGCATCATTAATTGCTTGAGCCAATTAGAGAGTTGCTTCAACAATAGTTTTATGATAGGAGTAAATCAACGTCATGTTTGAAGAGCTTTTTGAGTTCTTCGGCTGAAGGAGTGATAAGAAAGCTAATTGATGAATCAAGAAGTTTCATTGTAAGTGTTACATTTTATTTTTTTGCATATAATAGTAAAGTATTGATATACTATATTAAAGTGTAATAATTATGTAATATAGAACTGATATACTTTATCGGAGTATATCAGTCTTTTATATTTCATTCTTATATTTCTTATTTTTACTTAATAATTCGTTTTTAGGTTAATACTATAGGTGAATTTGAATATCAAGTAGTTGATGGAGGTAACAGTGTTCTAATAAGTTGGATTAGTTGTAATTGTCGTGTTTGGGATTTTGAAGAAATTCCATGTACTCATGCTCTTATTGTGATTTGTAGTCTTAATTTGAATCTTTATGCATTTGTTTTGAAGTATTATTATGCTAGTGCATTGTCTTCAACTTATGGTGGTTTAGTTTGCCCTATTGGTAACCATACTAATTGGAGTATTATAGAAGTGAACGACAATGTAGCCTCCAATTTTTGACATACAGCAGAAAGACCTCGAAAAAAAAAAGGATTCCTTCTATTGTTAGCTCACTAAAGGATATTAATGAGTAATGATTTGAATTGTTCAAATCAATTGAGAAAAGTGTATATTAATGTGATTAATATATAATTAATTATATATGTGATATATAGTTAAAATTATGTAAGAGAGATATATTTGAATGAGATTCAAATATTGGATTTTTATAAATTGGATTCCTAAAGAGATGTATACATATAAATATGCGATATTTATATGTTAATTAACTTATATTAAATATGATTTAATATAGTTACTTAATTGATTAATCAATGTTAATTAATTGATTAAGAAATGATAGAGAGTTGGAAGCATGTAAACATATGATGTTTATATATATTAATTAAATAACTATACATATTAAATTAGATTTAATATGTAGTTATTTAATTAATGTGCCAAATAAATAAGGTGTTATTTAATTAATTAACATCAAGGGTAAAAAGGGAATTACTTGGATAAATGGTAAAACCCTTCTCCTTATAAAATCTCTTTATCAGCTCTTCTCCTTATAAATTCTCCTTATTAGCTCATTTAGGGCAAGCATTCTTTTGGTGAAAAGAATTGTTTTTTATGAAAAACGAACCCTAGCCACCAAAATTCCCTCTCTACACTTTCTCTACAAACTCTCTATCTCTTCCTCTTCCGAGGATTAGAGACCACTCACCCAACCCTTGGGATTCCTAGAGAATAACAAGGCAGTCTTGTGTTAGTGTCGGCGATCGTTGAGAACACATTTGTGTGGAGAAAAGGAGGAATTTCGAGAGGCTCGAGAGTCTACAAAGATAAGAATCATTCTTCCCTTTTGCTACTCTTTCTTAATGCATGCTTAGTATAATGTTTATCCTATTACTATTCTGTTTAGTTGCTATTTTTGTTTCTTATAAAATTGAAAAACAAATGCAAGGCGATCCTAACACTTTCGCTTGAGATTCGATCCCCCTACATTAATAGTTTTAAAGTTTAGCAATTATCAATGGTGTATTAGCAGTTTTGTTTGCGAATATTTTTTCTCTGATTTATTTCTTTTATTATTCATGTTGGGATTGGTGTCCTAATTCTCTCGGAGTCTTGTTGTTTTGTAAAGATACACATTGTTTGATGAATAAAATAATTGTTATTTCATTATGGCATTTACTCATATCCAATAAACAAAGCTCCTTGGTTATCTTATGTGAACTTAAGCATGTATATGTGATATACAAGTGGATCATGCCTTAAGTGATAACCTAAATAGGTCTGTAGTATAAGGATTAAGGTGGGATACCTGATCCTGGTGACACTATGGATACGACCCACTTTGTAGAAGTTTGCAAGTGTTGTAAACTACTACAGATGGTAGATCTTAACCATTCATGTGGAGACGTGCGAGCGGGGGTGTCCTATACAAAGAGTTTGTATAAGACCCGAACCACGAAATGGACTAGACTATGTATATAATGCCGTTGATACTAAAGACTTACATTTCACCTAAACGACCATAGGTGGCACGACCTCAATCCGAGTGTTTTGGGAACTTTTGCCTTTCAGGGCGGTCCTTTGATTGTTTGGGTGAGAGTGGTCAGATTACCAACTCAACATGCCTACCTTTTTGGGGACTTGTCTAATCTAGGAGCTGGGAACTCAATTCACAAGATAGAATTCACTTCTTTCCCAAAGTAGGGATAAGTAGAGAGATTGCTCCCTTAAGGGCTGATTCTAGGGCTTGAACATAGTGGCCACAACTTCTCTTTGGAAGAGAGGACTCAGTCATAGTAGGATTATGACTTATGTTCATTAGAGGGATCAGTGGTACTTAAGGAGTTAGATGTAACTACATGGGCATAACGGTTACCCAGCTGTACTTTGAGCGATCTGTGAAGGGTTGTCGTACTGCTGATTAGTTAAGATGGACACATAATATATCTGTGGTAAGGAGAGTTCAACTGTCGATCTTTAATGGAGTGCCTGGCAGTTAATGGATGGTGGATCTCGTGACTAAAGAGTTTAGTTAGTTATTCACGTACTATTGGAGCTTTGAGCTACAGGTCCATAAGGTCCCCTTGGTAGCTCAATGGATTCAGTTGAGGATCAGTTCTTGATGTTGATTTGAAATGTTCGAATTGACAAGAGGTAATTTGATTATATATGATATGATCGATATGATGTATGAGATACATCTAGTGGAGGATTAATGTAAATGAGATTTACATTAAGTGCCATGGAATAGAAAAAGAGCTATGGTGTTTATATGTTTCATGAGATGAAATATTAAAATTATAGGTTATAAATATAGTATGAATTTGGTTATCATTTATATTTATAATAATATTAATGATTAAATAATTAAATTTTTTCTCTAATAACCAATTGAATGAGAGGTTATTGGTGGTTTCATGATAACTGCGAGATAAAAGGAAAATTGTGTTCCTAATTTTAGTAAGTTTTTTGTAAAAATTGGTTTTTAAGATTTCTTTCTTAGAAAAAGAATCTCACGAAAGCTGTCAAGTAAACATGGATTTACTAAGCGACAGCTTGACAAAAGGTAAATGATCGTGTAGTGTTTGTAGGCGATAGACATGGAACTAAGTGATGAGCTAAATGATCGCTTAGCTTTTGCTAGACGATCGCTTAGCTTTTGCTAAACGATTGGGCATCGACCTATACGATAGGTTAAGTCTTCTCTCACTTGCTCAATCGTTTACACGATTGTTGTTTCATCTATTTTTCTGCCTCAGAGCCCACCCTCTGGATTCTCACACCAAGAATACCAAGGTAACCTTCTTGGTGGTATCATACCCAACTCGACACCGTCGAGGTTTTGTAGAGGTCATTCGTGTTGTTGGAGTGTTCATAACCGAGGCGATCGTAAAGGACGAGTGGGCGGTGTTCGTGCTATGTAGCGGCCGTGTTGTTCGAGCATTCGAGGTTGCTATGTTCGAGCGTTCATGATCAAGGACCGTGCAGATGAGTCTACAAACGTGCATAGAGAATTCTCTTTGATTTCTTGTTGTATCATGCTGTAATTTCTGTAATGAATGCATAACCATTTGTTTCTGGTTCAACTGTAATTTTTAATGTTCATATATGATTGTAATTTGGAATGATCTATTTCACTGCTCATGGAAATCCTCATGTTCGATTTCCTTCAATTCATATTTGTTCTTAATTGATATACTTGATGTAAGGTATTTCAAATTCAAAGGTACATAATTGATATACCCAAGATAAGATATATCAATGCATAGAAGCTTCCTCTTCTTAATTCATATTTGTTCTTAATCGATATACTTGATATAAGGTATATCAAGTTTAAAGATACATAGGTGATATACCCAAAATAAGGTACATCAATGCACAAAAGCTTTTTGTTCCTAATTCATATTTGTTCTTAACTAATATACTTTATTCGTGATTTGATTTATCTAAATAGTTTAATGATGATAGTAAACTCGAGAGACGATATACTACATACAAATTTGATAGTAATATTTCATTCTTGATTATTCAACAATTTAGGACACTATAATTTCAAAAAAGAACCTAACATCAAATTTCATGATAAGTGTTGTATGATAACATATATAAGAACATAATAGTTCAATACATTAGCAATTAAAAATGATAAAGTTTAACTAAATTCTAAAATCAAAGTCTATCATCAAAGTCTTAACACCAAAGTCTAAACATATTCAAAAAGAAAAGTTTTATCAAGAGTATATCATATGTTTTGTGAAATTTTCAAATCAAAACTAGGTGCTTCGATTTCAACAATTGATTTTTATGCTTTTTTTTTTTCTGGAGATTTCTTCTTCTTAGCCAATTCCAAATTAATAGTTTTAGGTGTGAGTTTCAATTTCCTTTTTGGCCGTTCATTCTCCACATTAAATTTTTCAGCATCATCAACTTGTCTTGAAGTTTTCTTGTAAGTATTCTATTTTCAATAACCTAAAAAATACAATTTTATTTATTAGTATTATACAAAAGAATAAAAAGAATATTAATAACAATATAGTCAAGAAAAATTTTTTTACCACTTTTTTTCCTTTATCATTATTCTTCTTTATACTTTTTTCTTCAATTTCTTGGTGTTTGTCTTGTGTTATCATCCAAAATTCAATGTCATTCAATGTGTATTGATAAAAATAGTGTATCGGTAAGCTTATGCATATAAAATAAATATATTATATCAAATATTACAATTAGAGTAATTATAACTATTTTTACTTACCATGTGTAGTTCCTTTTCATCTTTTTTTCCTCCCCTTCTAATTTTTGTTTTTCTTCTCTACCTTGCCCTTGAATCTTTGTAATATGTTAATTATTAAAAAGAAATAAGGTGTATAAGTAAACTTAATTTTATATACTTACTATCTAAAACATATATATCAGTGATAATAACAAAAATGTTAACAAAAAATGTAAAAACAAATATATTGTTCGATCTTTTGAATTTTAAGGACATCTTCAACTAATTTCAGGCTTGTTTCCATTAAGTCTTTTCCATGTAATTTGTTTCCATTTGGTTGTTCTTCATATTCTCCAATCTTTAAAGTAATAGCATAAAAATGAATCGGTCAGATGATATATCCAATATTATATTTTATCAAAGTGTATCAAAATGTTTAAAAAATTACTTATAATTGGTCCCTCTACTCCATTTGGAGCTTCACTTTCATTTTTATCTTCAATCCATTTTTCACTCTCATTCTCTACTTTATTCTTTAATGAATATGTAGAAAATGTAATTAAACAAGTGCAATATTTAGATGATGAATACATACAACTGTAAACTACATTTTTAAAACAAAAGTTCATTTGGTGGGTCATTTAGAAAGTACTGATAGTTTGGAGAGGTTAGTTCATCATTAGTTGGGGTGAGAGAAATAATTGTAAACTATATTTAAAAAAAAAAAGTTGATTAAGAAACTTAGATAATACTGATATACTTCATATGAAGTAAATCAAGTCTATAAACTAAGTGAAATACCTCAAATGAAGTATAACAATGATTAAATCATAGAAGAAAAAGAGCTTACATCACTTGAATTCACAAATTCGACAGTTAAGCTAAAGGACAATCTACCCCATAGAAAGTTTAGCAAAGTTTCTTCATCATCTATTATTTTTAGTTGTTTCCAATCTATTGAATTGTGGATTTGTTTACAAAAGATGAAACAATCTAAAATAAGAAGATTTGCTAGTTTGGCCATGAGTTAGTCATTAGGTAGTCCTATAGTAAAAGTTGCAATAACTTGGTTCCGGTCTAAAGTTTCAATACCGTTAAAAAAAAAGAATTCTCAAATCATTATGAAATTCATCTTGGATATTGGAGGTTGCGGATTGAGGAAATGGTTGAAAATTTAGTCCAGTTATTAAATAAAATTCTCTCCGTCCAAATTTCACAATATTGCTTGCTAGATTGAAAATCAAAGTCTTGTTAGTGGATTTATCTGATAATCTTCTAATCAGGTAAACTAATAGTTGTCTAGGACATTTTTTTATTTGAATACCAAGAAGGTGCCTATACGGTCCATTCCTAAATATTTTCATTTGTTTTTCAGTCATTCTAATATCTGCAACTTCGCATAGTAATGAACCTTGTTTCCAAGGTTCGATAAAACATTATCCTATTTAAGTAAATTGAAAACAATTGAAGTAGTCAAGTTTATCATGAACACAAACAAATGCATTATCAATCAAGTGTATTAAGTTTATAAAATGTATCAAGTATATCGAATATAACAACAATATCAAGTTCATCAAGTATATGAAATCCATAAAGTGAGTGTATAGTTAATTGTATTAAGTGTATAAGTACCATCAAGTGTAGTATACCCAAATCAATTAAATGTATTAGTGAAGTATACGAAGGATATGAGCAATATTTCAAGTATACAAAATGTATCAATCGTATCAACAAAGTATATCAAGTGTATTAAACATATAAAACATATCAAATGTAATAGTGAAGTATATTAAGTGTATCAATAGGATATTAAGTATATAAAGTGTATTAGTGAAATATTAAGTGTATCAACAAGATATCAAGTATACAGTGAAGCATATCAAGTATATCAACATTACATCAAGTGTATCAAATATATAAAATGTATAAAATATATCGGTGAAGTATATAAAGTGTATTAGCAAGATATCACGTGTATTAAATCCATCGAATGTATCAGTAAAGCATAGCAAGTGTATTAGCATCACATCAAGTGTATCAAACATATAAAACGTATCAAGTGTATAAGTGTACCAATACAATACTTACCTCGTTATTCAATAGCATCTTCTCTTTTTGTTTTTTTTTTTTTTCTAGTTTTTGAACTTTAATCTCTTTCTAAGTTTATCTTCCTCTTCATTGTTTTAACTTTTTCAAATTTCCCCCTATTTTGTTAATATTCAATAAGAAAACAAAAGATTAGTGTCAACAAGTTAAAAGACAAAAAAAAAAAAAAAAACAGTAATCAAGAATAAAAAGAATAATAGAAAATTAAAAAATTAAAAAATCAATCAATGAAAAAAAGTATGAAACACCTAGTCATCTTGATTGATATGTATCAACACAGTGGTGAGCAAAGAAGATGAACGAATGACCAGAAGAAATATTGAGTAAGGGGAAAAAAATGTTGACAGGAAGATGAATAGATAGTAGACAATAAAGAAAGTGATGGTGGAAGAAGACGAAACGATAAACTGATGGCTGAGGAAGATGAAAGGTTGAGTAAGGGAAAAGAAATGTTGACCGGAAGATGAACAGACGATGAATAATGATTGAACAGTGAACAATGATTGACGGTTTGTAACAACCCAGATTTGTATGCATACAGGAAATTAAATGTCAAATATTAAGCAGGACGAAATTTTGTTTAAAGGGGTGGTAAATGTAATACCCTAACCCTAATTTAGAAAGTTGAAAACAAATAAAATATATTAATTAAGAATGAAAAATATACAAATTTAATAGGAAAATCGGGTGGAAATTTAGAAGGGGAAAAATAGAAAATTTATTCAAAAATAATGAATAAGGGAGCAGAATCAGGGAGGATTAATTAGAAGTTGGACACTAGCTAATTCAGGAGACAACAGGCAGTAGATAACTTTTTGTTTGGGCACTGCTCATTGGAAGAATTAGAGGTGAATTAATTGCCCATATACTTTTAAAATTTGAAAGAGTTAAAAAGAGGAAGTGGAATCCACAAACAGTGAAGGCAACCACGCGTGAAAACTAGCGAGATTGGAGAGAAAATTGAAGAGAGCGAGAGTGGAGAGAGCAAGATTGGAGAGAAAATTGGGGAGAGTGAGAGTAAAGAGAGTGAGATTCTCAGCGAGACAATGGGAGAGAGTGGGAGCGGGAGCAAGCGCGGAAGCGAGAGCGAACGCAGGAGCGGGAGCGAAAGCGAGAGCGAGACCAGCGACAGCGAGAGCGAGAGCGAGAGTCGCGAGAGCCAAACCAGTGAGAAAACTGGATAGAGCGAGATTCTGAGAACAAAGAGAGCGAGATTTGGACAGAAGCGTGGATTATGCGTAGAAAAACCCTAAAATTGAATACAAACAAAGAATGATGACGTAAGGGCAAACGTTAGCCAAGATTAGATGTCTTATTGAGAGAAATCCTTAAACCCTAAGTAATTTTAAAGAAGCCACCGATAGGATGATTTGTCACACTGAGAAGATCTGAAAACTACTACAAATAGGACCCTTTGCCGAAAATTTAACCCATTCTCAAACAAATCTCAGTAACAAAGAATCGTGTGAAAGAGTAAGTATGAGTGAGAAAGTTCTGTGAGGCTAAAAGAGAAAAGCTCGGGTAAGGTGCTGCCCAAATTCCTTCTAGTTATAAAGGGAAAACTCTACTGATCAAATCATAAAGAAGAATAAGGAATAACTAGATCACAGTAAGTAGTTTATCTCACCATCTCTTTAAATGTTCTATGGTAGTGTACCTTTATTATGTTGCATGGTTATGTTAATTGTTATATTGCATTACATGTTTAGAACACGTTTCTCTACAAGGGACCCCATGCATTATATTTGTTCACGATTACGTTAAAATCAAGTTTTAATTAGGTGTAAGTTATGCTTCCAATCTAATCTTACGTTTATGTTAATGGTTGATGTTGGATGCGACTCTGGCCCTACTGACTCCATGACCCGCTAATCATCAGATGGGTTAGTTTCCGCTTAAGTCCTCATCTTCCTATCAGGGTGGAGAAATTTATGCTTCCAGGGCTGGTAGGGCATGTATGGTTGCACCCCTTCAGGCCTAATCTTACGTTATGTTTACGCTAGGGACTAGCAGGGTATGTATGGTTGCACCCCTCTAGTCCAATATTACGTTTATGCTAATGGTTGATGTTGGATGCGACTTTGGCCCTACTGACTGCATTACTCGCTAATCATCAGATGGGTTAGTTTTCGCTTAGGTCCTCATCTTCCTATCAAGGTGGAGAGATTTATGTTGGAAGCATAACCGATCACCACATATTATTATACGTTTTCGGTCCCAACCATATGTTTTCATGACATGTTGCTTGTGATTGTACATTTGGTCACTACCCTACGTGAGAACTACTTACTGGGTATATTATATACTCATCCTATATTTTTACAGACTTTGTAGGTAAGGACACAGCGTAGATGGCAGAATTGGACGTCGCTCGAATGGCCAAATCAAACTCACTATTATAGGCATATGCATTTTGTACCACCACGCTAATGTTTTATGGATCCTGGTGTTTTGATAAATAAACTTTTTATATGGTTTTTTCTATCTAATTAATAAAATTTAGATATGTTCTTTGAAATTTTCACCAGAACTCATCTCATGATAGAAAAGTCTAAGTATGCATGTCGTAGCGGTCGGATCATAATGTGTAAGGATCCGGTCGTTACAGTTTGGTATCAGAGCGTTTGGACCAAATAGGCTCTATTGCATTAGAAGAGTCGTGGTGTTTGATGGTTTGGCCTGTTATGTGATGCCCATAGCCATGCCAAATACGCTGGTAAGTGGAATTTTCGAACAAGTAATTTAGTAAATAATTTAGTAAACATAGGTATGAGTTAAAAAAAATGATTTGAGAATAGAGGATGTTCCATCCTTCAATATTTGACGAATCATCCGTGCATCCAACTATAACATTGAATTGGATAGAAATAGAACTATTTTCCGTCATATGAATATCCCAGAAGAACAGGAAGTAAATTGTGCCACCTTCATGTTAAGAGGCGATGCAAAGTTCTGGTGGGAATCCACACAAAGAACAATCAAAGATTCAGTCTCATGGTAGCAATTCAATCAGGCTTTTTACAACAGGTATTTCCCTTTGACAGTGAGATGTCAAAAGGAAGTGGAATTTCTTAATCTTCGTCAAGAGAACATGTCGGTGGCAGAGTATGAACGAAAATTTGATAGCTTGTCTCACTCTGTCCCTCGACTAGTAGACATAGAAGAGAAGAAGGTGGAAAGGTTTATTTGGGGATTAAGAGAAGGCATTCGAGGCATTGTTACTGCTTTCCGACACAAAGAATATGCCCTTACCCTCGAGTCGGCCTTACTCATGGAAGTAGATCTTGCTGCCAAAACCTCAATTCTGAACGAGGATGCATGCCAAATGAAAAGAGGAAATTCTCCCAACAGGGCTTTCAACGATCACAACAGCAAGCAAAAATTTCCTAAAGCACTCAGGGCGTACAGTCACCACAGAAGAGTCAAACATTTACATATCCTAAGTGCAGAAATTGTGGAAAACACCATTAGGGGCAATGTCTTTGGAACTTAGGAGTGTGTTTCAACTGCGGCCAGACAGGTCACTATACAAAGGCTTGCCCAAAGCTCATCAACCAAGTATCAACGGCCCAGACCACCCAGCCTACTAGTAACAAGGTTACCCAACAACAGAAAGGACGGGTGTTTGTTGTTACACGGCAAGAGGCAGAGGATCAAGATGCAGTTGTTACAGGCACATTACCCATCCTCGGGTATTATGCCTTCACTTTATTTGATTCGGGCTCTAGTCATTCATTCATCTCTACAATATTTGCACAACATGCTCAATTAACATCAAAGCCCTTAGGCTACATTCTATCCATAGCTACTCCTGCCGGAGTATCTATGTTGGCCCATTCAGTAGTAGAAAACTGTGAATTGTCAGTATCAGGACATAAACTAGGGGTGATCCTTATCATCCTAGACATAAGTGATTTCGACATAATACTAGGTATGGACTGGTTAGCAGCAAACTATGCAAGCATAGATTGCCATAATAAAGAGGTCATATTCACCTTTCCAACAGGAACCAAGTTTATGTTTAAGAGTTCTAATGCACCATCAGCCCTAAGAATAATTTCAGCTTTAAAAACTAAACATTTGCTCAACCATGAGGCTTGGTCATATTTAGCAAGCGTAATAGATTTACGAAACCAAAAGGATGAAATTAAGGCCATTCTTGTAATAAGATAATTTAAAGATGTATTCCCAGAAGAGTTACCAGGTTTACCATCGAATCGAGAAATAGAATTTTGTATAGAGCTAATTCCCGGAGCTGAACCAATATCTAAAGCACCAAATAGAATGGCACCTGCGGAATTAAAAGAACTCAAAATACAATTACAAGAATTATTAGATAAAGGATTTATATGCCCTAGCGTGTCTCCATGAGGAGCACCTGTTTTATTTGGTAGGAAAAAGGATGGATTAATGCGTTTATGTATAGATTATCGGAGTTAAATAAGTTGACAATAAAGAATAAGTATCCACTCCCACGCATTGATGACCTATTTGACCAATTACAAGGAGCCTCAGTATTCTCAAAAATAGACTTACGATCTGGATATCATCAACTACGAATCAAGGAGTCGGATATACGAAAGACTGATTTTCGAACAAAATATGGGCATTATGAATTCGTTGTGATGCCCTTTGGATTAATGAATGCCCTCGCAGCCTTCATGGACTTGATGAATAGAATTTTAAGGACCATCTTGATAACTTTGTGATCGTATTTATAGATGATATTTTAGTCTATTCCAAGACAGAGGCAGAACATGAAAGAAAAACAACTTAGGGACGTTCTTTCCATAAAAGAAATGAAAAGTTGTATGCCAAATTCTCCAAGTGTGAGTTTTGGGTGTGACAAGTTGCCTACCTAGGGAATATTGAAAAGCAAGAAGGAATCTCAGTGGATCCTGCTAAGATTGAAATGGTTATCAACTGGCCTCGCCCAACAACAAGTCAGCGAGGTGCGAAGCTTCCTTGGATTAGCAGGATATTATAGACGATTTGTGAAAAACTTCTCAAGTATAGCATTACCCTTAACTAACCTTACTAAGAAGAATAATACTTTTGTTTGGAACCAAGCATGTGAGTAAAGCTTTCCAGGAACTAAAAGAAAAGTTGACCACAACCCCTATTCTCACCATACCTGATGGATCAGGAGGTTTAACTGTGTACAGTGACGCATCGAAGAAGGGCCTTGGTTGATGCAACATGGAAAGGTAATAACATATTCTTTAAGACAACTAAAACCTTATGAACAAAATTATCCCGTTCATAACTTGGAGTTAGCTGCCGTAGTCTTTGCCTTAAAGATATAGAGACATTACTTATATGGGGAAAAGATCCAAATTTATACAGATCATAAAAGCCTTAAGTACTTCTTTACCCAGAAAGAGTTAAATATGAGGCAACGAAGATGGTTAGAATTAGTCAAAGACTATGACTGTGAGATCCTCTATCATCCAGGAAAAGCTAACATTGTTACTGATGCTCTTAAGTAGAAAGTTAGCTACAGTAACTCTAAGTACCATCTCCAAACACATAATGGATGACCTGAAAAGAGCTGAGATCTCACTAATACCAGACACCTTCACAACTCGAATAACACAGTTAATTGTAAGACCTGCATTAAGGCAAAGGATAATTGATGCATAACAAATAGATAAACACATAAACAAACAACTGCAGTCAGAAAATAGAGAAACCAATCAATTCTCTACAGCCTCAGACTCTGCATTCTTCTACCGTGGGCGTCTATGTGTACCAGATGATGAAGAAATCAAGAAAGAACTACTGAAGGAAGCTCATGAATCATGCTTTTCAATACATTCTGGGAGTACCAAAATGTATCGAGACTTGAAAGCATATTACTGGTGGTATAACATGAAAAAGGATATAGCTGACTATGTAAGTAAATGTTTGGTTTGTCAACAGATGAAAGCTCTACGGCAACGACCACAAAGACTCCTTTAGCCTCTAAGTATTCCAGAATGGAAATGGGAGCATATTTCTATGGACTTCACCTCAGGACTCCCAAGAATTGTTAAAGGCCACAACATGATTTGGATGATTGTGGATCGACTCACCAAATCTGCCCACTTCCTACCCTACAAGACTACTCACACTATGGAAACACTAGCTCAAATGTACTTAAAATAAGTCATTCGGTTACATGGAGTCCCAATATCAATTGTTTCAGATCGAGACCCTCGTTTTGTCCAAATTCTGGAAAAGTTTGCAGAAAGCAATGGGTACACAACTAAATTTCAGCACAGCCTTCCATCCACAAACTGATGACCAAACAGAACGAGTTAATTAAATCTTAGAAGACATGTTGAGAGCATATACTTTGGATTTTACTGGAGCATGGGATTCGCAGATACATCTTATAGAATTTGCTTATAATAATAGTTATCAGGCGACAATTGGTATGGCTCCCTTCAAAGCCTTATACGGAAAGAAATGCAGATCCCCTGTACACTGGGATGAAGTCGGGGAGTGAACACTACTAGGACCTGAATTGGTGCAGCAAACATTAGAGTCAATTAAGCTAATTCTGGAAAGAATGCGAACAGCTCAAAGCAGACAGAAGAATTATGCTGATAACCGTCGAAAAGTGCTGGAATTCAAAGTAGGAGATCACATATTTTTAAAGGTAGCACCAATGAAAGGCATTATGCGTTTCGAATGAAAAGGCAAGCTTAGCCCTTGCTTTATTGGACCCTTTGAAATATTAGAATGTATTGGCCAAATAGCTTATCGATTAACATTACCACCTACCCTTTCTACAATACATAATGTCTTTCATGTATCGATGCTTCGAAAATATGTGTTTGACCCATCACATGTAGTAAATTATGAACCTCTACAAATAAGTGAAAACTTGGAATATGAGAAGACTCCGGTTTGCATCCTAGCAAGAGAAAAGAAGTTGATTCGTAATAGGGAAATAAGTTTAGTGAAGGTTCTCTGGAGAAATCAGCAAGTAGAAGAAGCTACATGGGAATGAGAAGAAGAGATGAAAGTCAAATACCCTTATCTGTTTAAGAACCAAGAAACTTTCGAGGACGAAAGTTCTTAAGGGGGGAAGAATGTAACAACCACGATTGGTACGCATACAGGAAATTAAATGTCAAATATTAAGCATGACGAAATTTTGTTTAAAGGGGTGGTAAATGTAATACCCTAACCCTAATTTAGAAAGTCTGAAAACAAATAAAATATATAATTAAGAATGAAAAATATACAAATTTAATAGGAAAATCGGGTGGAAATTTAGAAGGAGAAAAATAGGAAATTTATTCAAAAATAATGAATAAGGGAGCAGAATCAAGGAGGATTAATTAGAAGTTGGACGCTAGCTAATTCAGAAGACAACGGGCAGTAGATAACTTTTTGTTTGGGCATTGCTCATTGGAAGAATTAGAGGTGAATTAATTGCCCATATACTCTTAAAATTTGAAAGAGTTAAAAAGAGGAAGTGGAATCCACAAGTAGTGAATGCAACCACGCGTGAAAACTAGCGAGATTGGAGAGAAAATTGAAAAGAGCAAGAGTGGAGAGAGCGAGATTAGAGAGAAAATTGGAGAGAGAGAGAGTAAAGAGAGCGAGATTCTCAGCGAGACAATGGGAGAGAATGGGAGCGGGAGCAAGCGCGGATGCGAGAGCGAATGCGGGAGCGGAAGCGAGAGTGAGAACGAACGCGAGAGCGGGAGTGAGAGTGGGAGCGAGAGCGAGAGCGAGAGTGAGACCAGTGACAGCGAGAGCGAGAGCGAGAGTCGTAAGAGCCAAACCAGTGAGAAAGCTGGAGAGAGCAAGATTCTGAAAACAAAGAGAGCGAGATTTGGACAGAAGCGTGGATTATGCGTAGAAAAATCCTAAAATTGAATACAAACAAAGAATGATGATGTAAGGGCAAACGTTAGCCAAGATTAGGTATCTTATTGAGAGGAATCCTTAAACCCTAAGTAATTTTAAAGAAGCCACCTGTAGGATGATTTGTCACACTGAGAAGAGCTGAAAACTACTATAAATAGGACCCTTTGCCGAAGATTTAACCCATTCTCAAACAAATCTCAGTAACAAAGAATCGTGTGAAAGAGTAAGTGTGAGTGAGGAAGTTCTGTGAGGCTAAAAGAGAAAAGCTCGGGTAAGGTGCTGCCCAAATTTCCTTCTAGTTTAAAAAGGGAAAGCTCTACTGATCAAATCATAAAGAATAATAAGGAATAACTAGATCACAGTAAGTAGTTTATCTCACCCTCTCTTTAAATGTTCTATGGTAGTGTACCTTTATTATGTTGCATGGTTATGTTAATTGTTATATTGCATTACATATTTAGAACATGTTTCTCTACAGGGGACCTCATGCATTATGTTTGTTCACGATTACGTTAAAATCAAGTTTTAATTAGGTGTAAGTTATGCTTCCAGTCTAGTCTTACGTTTATGTTAATGGTTGATGTTGGATGCGACTCTGGCCCTACTGACTGCATGACCCACTAATCATCAGATGGGTTAGTTTCCGCTTAAGTCTTCATCTTCCTATCAGGGCGGAGAAATTTATGCTTCTAGGGCTGGTAGGGCATGTATGGTTGCACCCCTCCAGGCCTAATCTTACGTTATGTTTACGCTAGGGACTAGCAGGGTATGTATGGTTGCATCCCTCTAGACCAGTATTACGTTTATGCTAATGGTTGAGGTTGGATGCGACTCTGGCCCTACTGACTGCATGACTCACTAATCATCAGATGGGTTAGTTTTTGCTTAGGTCCTCATCTTCCTATCAGGGCGGAGAGATTTATGTTGGAAGCATAACCGACCACCACATGTTATTATACGTTTTCGGTCCCAACCATATTTTTACATGACATGTTGCTTGTGATTGTACATTTGGTCACTACCCTACGTGAGAACTACTTACTAGGTATATTATATATTCATCCTATATTTTTACAGACTTTGTAGGTAAGGACACAACGTAGATGGCAGAATCGGACGTCGCTCGAATGGCCAACCATCAAACTCACTATTATAGGCATATGCATTTTGTACCACCACGCTAATGTTTTATGGATCCTGGTGTTTTGATAAATAAACTTTTTATATAGTTTTTCTATCTAATTAATAAAATGTAGATATGTTCTTTGAAATTTTCACCAGAACTCATCTCATGATAGAAAAGTCTAAGTATGCATGTCGTAGCGGTCGGATCATAATGTGTAAGGATCCGGTCGTTACACGGTTACTAGAGTAAAGAAAGTTGAACGACGGAAATTGAAAGGTGAAGTGAAGAAAATTAGGTGAAAAGGTGAGACCCTAAAATGTAGGGCAGTGGAAGTTGAAATGTAAAATGTCGGGAGGTGAAGTTGAAATGTGAGGGTAGAAAGGTAATTTTACATTTTCAAATGTGGGTTGGGTTTGACTTTTGACCTTTTTGCTAAACTAAAACTTGTGTGTTGTGGGCCTAATTTGGTAAACTTCTTATGATAAATCTACATGAATTATTATATATATGTTATTAAATATTAGTAATTCGGGTTGAGTTGAGTCATTTCGAATTTAAAAACGGGTAACCCGAAACGCAACCCAATCTAAAAAATAATAAAGTAACTCAATCTGACCTAAATTAAAAATAACCCAATCCAACTCTTATAATTTGGGTTTGATAGTCCGGGTTGTTCGAGTTATTAGGTTATTTAAATACCCCTAATAGCATATAAACAAAAAAAGCAATACTTAGTTGCAGCTTAGACTATACCTAAGTCCATATTCCCCCTTTCTTTATATAATAATAATAATAATAATAATAATAATAATAATAATAATAATAATAATAAATGACTTTTTAATATTTTTTTTAAAAAATTTTTAATTGTTACATGAAATTTTTAATTGGGTGCAGTAGGGGCTACACAATAGACGGGTGCAACTCAATGTTTTTTTCCTAAACAAAAATCTCAAGTAGTTCTAATAAGTTATTTGGTCAAAATGCTTTGGCGTAGAAGTTTAGTTTTTCAAACATACTCTATTTGAGATTAAGTTTGCAATAGTAAATGGTGATTATGGAAAAATCTTAATTGCCTATGTTGTTTGGTCAAATGATTTTTTTATTAATCTATCCTAATCATTTTTTAATTTTATCTAATGTAAAAGTTGATAGATAATAATTTTTAGATTTAGCTTCCTAAAAATTTGTTGGCTTCTTAACCATTTTTAAAAAAAACATTATAATAATATCCTTTCACATTAATATATTTTGTCATATATTTTCAAATTTTAACTGATTTAAAAGAATTACTTTTTAAAACTTTTTATCAAATAATTTAGATTAAAAATTAGTTGAAATTTAAATTATAAAATTTTAAATAAATTATAAATTAATTGTCCATACAAAAATAGTTGAAATAATAAGCCTAGTTTAGTTCATATAATTAATTTACACCAATTTAGTATTAATTTATCAAACACCATAACTAGTTTTTTCTAATTTCAAATTAAAATTTATCAAATACTATTTTAATTATTTTCACAGCTAATTCTTCTAAAAATACAAGGTAATTATTTTAAAAGTTACAGTAATTCCAAACGCAGCCATGATTATGTAAATACATAAGTTGTGGGCTAAATTGAGTTGTGTACATCACACTGCACCTTGATCATTAGTAGCCAAAATGAAATATAGTTGTCCTAACTTAATATATTCATAGTTATCTTTATCTAGTCAATATAGAACTTTGATCATATTCCCAACGAATTTTTTCCTTGAATAAAGTATCATAAAGCCTCTCCTTTCAAATGATTGTCTAAGGACATTGGTCACACTCCTAACAAAACGAAACTATGCCATTATTATTAGATAAGTTATAGAAATAGTCCATGTATCTTATAAATGTCGTGAGATTCTTTAATTTTTTTCAACGTGAGATTGTTTCTCAATAATTATCAAAGGGAATTTGGTAAAGTAAGAGGCAAGTTTTTTTGGCACGACTTCTTGATGTAAATGTCTCCTTGCACATCTCACTAGAGACATCCCGACATATTTCTCTAGGGAGAAATTATAGGATATATGCCAACCGTGTTTAATGACCAAAACAAGGATATACTTAAAATTGATTGTTAGAGTTGTGAGTGAAACTAAAAAGTAGTAAGGTCATATAAAGAGTTTAAGATAGAAATTAGTATCTTTAAAATATGTGACTAATTAACATACCAACAAAATATGGAAAGATTCAATCTAATATACATTGGGGACTTATTAGAAATAACAACACGTTTAAGTTTTTACTTTACAAAACTAGCACATTTTTTGAAAAATCGTAAGAATAGTTTTTCTCGGTCCATCTCGCTCGAGATCGACCACCAAACAATCAAATTTAGAGAAATTTGAAAAGATAATCAGTAAATTATTTAGATAATCAGTAAATGAATTTAGAAATTCGTGTAATTATGTGGATCTCGGTGTTAATCTCAAGAAAAATAACACCGAGATTCTATATATTTAAGCTCTCTCGATGAAACCCGAGCATAATTGACATCGAAATTTGATTGCTTTCTCGGTAGAATCTCAGGTAGGATTAACATAGAGATTCAATATACATCCCAAAATTTACCCATTTTTTCCATAAAATTTGATATTTCCCAAAATTTAAAAATGACAGTGTAATCATCTTGAATCAATTTAGAAAACCTATTTTGATAATTGGAAAACCATTTGGAATTTTCAAAATTCATACAATTGTTAAAGCATAAGAAATGCTAAAGATTTGAAAAATTACGAAATTATTTGATATAATATTTAGTAAAAATAACCGAATTTGGTGAAAATTTGGAAAGATATAAGATTTGGGAAGATGACATATAAAATAAGCAAATCTCAATATGTAATATGGCGAGATGTACCGAAAAAGCCTATGAAGAAGCTTTGACACAAATACCTCAATTTTTTGTTTGTTTATAACTAACTTTGTAAATGGTCAGCTGGTATACTCTACAAATACTACTGATTTTAAATTCAAATAAGAGAGAGTTATCATCATTTTCTTAGTTTTTTGAAAACATAAAAAATCTGTAGCAATCTTCATTAATAAAAGAATTCAAATCTTCCCATGGACATAAACAATCTTATCGAACCATGTAAACACTGTGACCCATCTTCTTGTCTTATCTTTCTTGTTCATTCGAGTGTTTCTTTACTACAAATCGAGCACAATTCAATTATCTTTCAAGTCGCATCGAGTAATTTGAATATCGAGTCGATGCATCAATTCTCCGCTATCGAGTACATTGTTTTCACCTTCAAGTTGCACCGAGTATCGTTCAAGAATCCTTGAGTACGATCGAGTATTAGTTCTGTTGTCATCGAGTTCCATTGAGGATTTAACAAAGACTCATCAGACGAATAAGAAAATTCTCATTGAGGATCGAGTAGGAAGCGATCAAGCATCGAGGATTTGGAAGAATATTTCTGAGCCATTTCTTCATCTTTCCACCTTTGATCTTGAGTATTTGAGCCTTGTGAAGAGTGGTCAGCCCAACAATTGTGGTATCAGAGCATTTAAAGATCATTAAGGTCAACTTTCTTTGAGTATCAAGATTCTCAAGAAATCAAGACTTGATACTTGTTCGGATTAGAAATGGCTGTTACAAGGTATGAGATTGAGATGTTTGATGGAAAGGGTGATTTTGGCCTAGGAAAGGCCAAAATCGAAGCCATTCTTGGATAGCAAAGAGCACACAAGGCCTTTTTGGACCCATCAACTCTGCCCTCCACTATATCAACACAAGAAAGAAACGACATGGAACTTATAGCTTATGGGACTCTAGTTTTGAATCTCAGTGACAGTATTTTGAGGCAAGTAATTGATCAAGACAGACCTACAAGATGTGGGTCAAGCTGGAAGGTCTTTTTGCAACCAAGGATCTTCCTAACAAGATGTATCTAAGGGAGAAGTTCTTCATGTTCAAAATGGATTCTGCCAAACCTCTTTCAGATAAGTTGGATAAGTTCAAAATGATAGTCTCAGAGTTCAAGAGCCTTTGTGAGAAAAATGACGACAAGAATGAGGCTTTTGTGCTATTAAACTCTCTACCCGAAGCCAATAAGAAGGTGAAGAATGCTTTGAAATATAGAAGAGAATCAATTACCATTGATGCCATCATTTTAGCATAAGACTAGAGAGTTAGAGCTTCAGTTAGTCAAGAAGGAGCAACCTAGTGTAGAGAGGTTGTTTGTCAAGGGGAAGAACAAGCAGAGCCAGTCTAAGGGGAATAAAAACCAGTTAAGTGAAGAGCACAAACCTAAGACAAAGCTGAGATGCAACTACTGCAAGAAGAAAGGTCACCTGATGAGAGATTGCTATAACCTGAAAAGGAATAACCAAGAAAAAGAGAAGGATCAGAAGGGAAAACAACCAGAAGCTTCAGTGGTTAAAGGTTCCTACTTTTACTCTGATGCCTTAGCCTCCACCAGAAATCAAACCAACTAAATCAATCCTCTTGGGAAGCATGACTGGGTACTTGACTCTGGTTGTACCTATCACATGACACCTTTTAGACCTTGGTTTAATACTTACAAGGAAATAGATGGAAAATCTAGGTACATGGGAACAATGAAGCCTACAAGATAAAAAGGGTTGGTTCAGTATCCTTGAAGCTAAAGGATGGATCAATCAAGCTTCTAAGAAATGTGAGACATGTACCTTTATTCAAGAGAAACTTCATATCTCTGGGCATGTTGGACACCATTGGGTGCGAATGTAGAGGAAAAGGTGGAGTTCTTGAGGTGATCAAGGATTCCAAAGTTGTGTTGGTTGGTGAAAAGATCAATGACCTTTACATTTTGAGAGGAGTAGAGATGATGAGAAGTGCCTACACAGCTTCAACGAAGTTTACAGAGGCTGATTTATGGCACAAAAGACTATCCCATATTAGTGAAAAAGGGATGCAAGTACTGTCAAAGCAAGGAATTCTGCCCAAAGGTATCGGTGAACACCTTTTCTTTTGTGAACACTGTATTTAGGTAAAGCAACAAGGTAAAGTTTCACAAAATCTCAGCACACCACCAAAGGAGTATTGGACTATGTCCATTCTGACCTATGAGGACCATCTTTTACACCAAGCCTTGATGGCTCAAGGTATTTTCTAACCTTAAAGAATGAAAAGCCATGATAGAAAATCAAACATCTAAAAGGTTAAAATACTT
The DNA here is from genome assembly GCF_027475165.1 of Benincasa hispida. Classification (NCBI taxonomy): domain Eukaryota; kingdom Viridiplantae; phylum Streptophyta; class Magnoliopsida; order Cucurbitales; family Cucurbitaceae; genus Benincasa; species Benincasa hispida. The sequence goes on along the minus strand of NC_143478.1, from coordinate 76,402,476 downwards.
TAGAACCGATAATGGGCTTGAGTTTTGCAATGAACACTTTGATAAATTTTGTAGTGAGAATAATATAACTAGGCATAGAATAGTGAGGTATACACCTCAACAAAATGGGGTTGCTGAGAGGTTAAATAGAACCATAATGAAAAGGGTTAGGTGTTTGCTCTCTGATGCTATCATAGGGGAAAGTTATTGAGCAAAAGCTGCATCCTATACCATGTATACCTTGTATAAGTGCCCTTACACATGTTTAGAATTGCTTACCCTTGAGGAAAAGTGGACTAATCATCCTTTTAACCTAGATAACCTCACGATCTTTGGATGTATATAGTTTGTACACCAAAATAAGGAAAAATTAAAGGCCAGAGCAGTTAAGTGCATGTTTGTAGGCTTTACAGAGGGTGTCAAGGGGTTTAAAATGTGGCATTCGATTGAGAGGAAGTTTATAGTGAGTAGAGACATCGTCTTTAGGGAAGAGGAGATGTTTATGTAAAAAGAGAAAAATGTTGAAGATGAAGGAGAGTCATCCAATACAGGAATTGAGGTGGAGTTACCAACTGAGTAGCTAATTGAGTCTAGCCAACCTAGTGACACAGGAGAAACTGAGGAAGATGTAGGGGAACATGAGGAGATAACATGTGAGCAACCTGATTTAAGCCAGTATATCTTAGCTAGGGATAGAAAAAGGAGAACTATCACACCTCCAGCGAGGTATACTGAAATGAATTATATGAATCTGGTTTTAAATGCTGTGGTAGCTCCTACTAACTAAGAACCAACTACCTTTGAGGAAGGAACAAGTTGTGCTAATGCAAGGGATTGGATTGAAGCAATGAATGAGGAGATGCATTCACTAAAGGTGAATAACACTTGGTCTTTGGTTCCTCTACCAAAAGGTTACAAACTTGTTGCCTCTAAATGGATTTTAGAACTTAAAGGAGTATCATGTGATCAAAAGCCTAGGTATAAAGCTAGATTAGTTGCAAAGGGGTTCACTCAAAGAGAAGGAATAGACTGCTCTGAGATTTTCTCCCATGTTATAAAACAGACTTCCATAAGATTTCTTCTATCCTTAGTTGCTCAAAATAATCTAGAATTGTATCAACTAGATGTCAAAACTGCTTTTCTTCATGGACATCTAGAGGAGACAATCTATATGACGCAACTTAAAAGATTTGAAGTTAAAGGAAAAGAAAATCTCTTTTGCTTATTCAACAAGTCTATATATGGGTTAAAACAACCATCTAGATGTTGGTATAATAGATCCAATGACTACATTTCTAGCATTAGGTTCAAAAGAAGTTCATTTGACATATGTGTTTATGTAAATACAGATTCTTACAAGGACAAAATTTACCTACTCATATATGTAGATGACATGTTGCTGGCAGTAGGTCCAAAGGAGATCTAACCCATGTTAAAGACCTCTTTAAAAGAGAGTTTGATATGAAGAACTTAGGAGAAGCAAGCAAGGTCCTAAGAATAGAGATCCATAGGAACAAAGAGAAGTCTATTCTAAGCATTAATCAATCCTCTTACTGTGAGAAGATCCTTAAAAGGTTCAACATGAATGATGCTAAACCTGTGAATTTACCTATTTCTTAGCACTTTAAGTTTTCCTCAGCTAACTCTCCTAAGGATTTTGTCCAAAAACATCATAAACAGATGGCTATCATACCCTATGGTCAAGCAGTCGGAAGCCTAATGTATTTAATGATTTCTACCAGACTTGATCTCTCATATTCAACTAGCTTAGTTAGTAGATATATGTCTAATCCTAGTAAGAGACACTGGGAGGCTACTAAATGGATCCTAAGGTACTTAGTTTAGTCTAAAAACTCAAAGTTAATCTACCAAAGGTCAGTTGAACTGAACCTAGAGCTTTATGGATATGTGGATGCTGACTATGCTGGTGATTTGGACAAAATGAGGTCCTTAACAGGTTACCTTTCCCTTTTTGGTCCTAATCTAATCAACTAGAAAGCATCAGTACAGTCTATAGTAGCCTTGTCTACAATAGAAATTGAATATATGGCTTTAACATAAGTAATCAAAGAGGCATTGTGGCTCAAGGGATTGCCAAAAGACCTGAAATATATCAAGCAGTAGTGAAACTCTACTATGACAACCAAAGTGCTATCCATTTGTCCCGAAATCCACAATTCCACACTAAAACTAAGCACATTGATATCAAGTATCATTTCATTAGAGATAAAATTGAGACAGGGGAGATAGAAATTTTAAAGGTTCATACTTTAGATAATGCAGCTGACTTGTTAACAAAACTTGTTTAAAAGCTTAAATTGTTTAAATGTTTAGAATAGGTTGGCTTTGAGTTTCCAAACCAGGGTACAAACTAGTCAGAATTAGGAAGATCAAAAGATTGCAAGGTATTGGAGTCAAGGTGGAGAATTTGAAGAAGCTTTGACTCAATTTTTTGTTTGTTTATAACTAACTTTGTAAATGGTCAGCTGGTATACTCTATAAATACCACTGGTTTTAAATTCGAATAAGAGAGAGTTATCATTATTTTCTTAGTTTTCTGAAAACATAAAAAATCTATATGCAATCTTCATCAGTAAAAGAATTCAGATCTTCCCATGGACGTAGGCAATCTTGCCGAACCACGTAAACACTGTGTCTCCATCTTCTTGCCTTATCTTTCTTGTTCATTCGAGTGTTTCGTTACTGCAAATCGAGCGTCATTTAATTATCTTTCAAGTTGCATCGAGTAATCTGAATATTGAGTCAATCGTGCATCGATTCTTCACTATCGAGTAGCTTCGAGTATATTGTTTTCACCTTCGAGTTACACCGAGTATCGTTCAAGAACCGTCGAGTACGATTGAGTATTAGTTCAGTTGTCATCGAGTTCCATCGAGGATTTAACAGAGACTCGTAAGACGAAGAAGGGAATTCTCATCGAGGATTGAGTAGGAAGCAGTCGAGCATCGAGTTTTGAGTATCGAGGATTTTGTAGAATATTTCTGAGCCATATCTTCATCTCTCCAGTGTTGATCTTGAGTATTTGGACCTTGTGAAGAGTGGTCAATCCAACAACCTAAAACAATCGATAAATTAGAAAAAGTTATTTTTTAAATTAAATCTTAGTGACCGATCTTGGACGAGAAAAACTGTTCTAACGAAAAATCAAACTATAACTAATCCTAACTTATCCAAATCTCACAATGTTTAAATTTATTTTCATTTGAGTCTAAGCTTCCGTATATAGTCAAACAACGGAGGGACCAGAGCGAATGAAATAGCATACTGGCAAGTGAATTAATTTATATAATCCCCCAATTTCGGAAAAAGGAAAATTAATTGGAAGTTCCTTAATAGATTAGCATCAACAAATTTATCTCTTTAAAAAGTTCACGGGATACGCATGTATGAATCACACAAAACTACAACTTTCGAAAGCAATCACATTTATAATTGACCGCCTAAATCAACTTCACTTGTCACGGTCATATATAAAATAATAATAATTATTATTATTAGGAAAAATTATCCTTTTGGTATAAGTTTTCAAGGATGTGTACCTTTAGTCTATGACATTTTAAATTGGTCATTTTAGTGTCCGAATTTTCAATAATAAGTTTAAATGATCAATCCAATAAAATTTATTGAATATAAATAAAAAAAAGTTAACTAGATGGTTCATGTGGCAATATGAATTGGCAAAAAATTAAAACATGTTTGATAGACAATATGAAAACGTAATTTTAAAAATAAGGGATTCAAAGAAAACAAAGTTGTATTTTATGTGTTTGGTAGCATATTAAATTAAATTCCAATTTAAAATATAATGTGTTTGATAATATATTTATATAACATAAAATTATTTATAATTTCTCACTAAATATTAGGTTGAATATAAACGATTACTAATTAATTTATGACTTATTTTATGTTAAAAAATTTGTAATATCATATAATATATTATATAATACATATTTTGTTTTACAATTAGTTCGTAACATGTAATAGTATATTTATTATTTTTTTTTTATCTTTTTTAATATAATTATGCAATTTAAAATTTTGAATTCAAAATCTTAATACATAGAAAATATAAAAATATTGTTTTTAGAATTTGCGCTGAAGATCACAAAATTCGAGAATGGTTTTCAAAAGTATAATCTGAACTACCTACCAAATGCATAGTAAAGTAGAATTTGAATTGTCTACCAAACCGACCATTATATTTTTAATATTTTCTTTTTCTCTAATGAGCTTCTTTCTCCCTCCTTTTCTCTCTCTTCCATCTTCATATAACATCTTTCTTTCCCTTCTTCCCCTTTCCACAACTTAAAAAAAAGGTTTCCCTCTTTTTTCTCATACAAATCTCACTTCCAAGATCAATTTTCCATTTCTCAATTAAAAAAATCACTCTATCACTTCCTCCGCCATGGACTCCGGTGAATAAAACCTCTCTCTCCTCCTCCAACCTCCGATGATCTCTGCAACTTTTGAATTAGCCTCAAATGGTGCGCTTTCTCCCACCAAAATACAGAGAAATATACTGAGAATATAGGATAAACTTTCGAACCTAAAGCATGCTTCAACAAAGGAGAAAGAGAGAAGAGAAAATACTAACCCTTGAAGAACTCTTTTTCACGTAATTCCTCTCAACTACTAGATCTGGAAGGAATTGAACCCTCAATGGAAGCAAGTGATCACCTTTTGGCAATATAATTCGTTTTGGAAGCTCAAAAACAGAAACAAAAAAAAAAAAAAAAAACAGAATCATAGGATAAACAACATTAAATGAGTAACTACAATTGGTAGCATTTTTAGGAATAATAACCAAGTGTAAAACATCATTTAAAAAAATTGCAAATATATATAAGTCTATCAGCAATAGACTTCTACCGTTGATAGACTCTCAAGTCTATCAGTGATAGACTTCTATCGTTGATAGACTCTTATCAATGATATAGTCTATCATTGATAGACTCCTACCAATAATATGGTCTATCATTAATAGACTATTTATATTTGGCCATATTTGCAATTTTTTTTTACATTATGATATATTTGCTAATACTTTGGGTCTAATGTCTATATTTGCAACTGTTCCATATTAAATTAGAGCATGTTTAATAGATTCAAGGGAGAAAACAACAAACCTTTGAAGACCGTCTTCTATAGGATTTTCTCCACGGAATGAACTGTCACGAACGTCATGAACACTTGGATTCTCCCTTGAACTCAATGTACAGAGAATACCACTGATTTTTCTTCCTCACTGTTCTCAGGATAAGAATCGAAGAAAGTGTGGACTCTTCAATTTTTGTAAAGGAAGGAAAAACGAATATGACAGAGAGCTTGAGAATATCTTTTTTTTTAGAGAGTTTTTTTTATTTTTTATTTTTTTAGATCCAATAAACTGTGTTATATAAAATTACAAAAAACTCTTACGTACTATGTGAGAGAGAGGGGAAGTTATTACTCAATAACTCCCCAGACCCTCGTAAAGAATAACTCCCTCGGAGTTATTTTTAATATTATTAAATTCAATTTAATATAATTAAATCAATAATATTAGTTTAATTAAAATGTATATTAGATCATATTCAATATATAATTAAATAAATAATATTATTTAATTAACAATCGATTAATTAATAAATAAAATATTACATATTTAATTTAAGTTGAATCATATTCAAATAATATTCTCTCACATAACTTATAGTTTAATATGAATCTCATTCATATTAATTTTAACCTGAAATTTTATATGAATCTTATTCATATAAATGATATTTTAATCTTATTCAAATATTCATCTCTCTCATATAGTAAAGTATAATTTTGAGACTCATTCAAAATTTAACTTTATATTATAATGAATTTATATACATTGTATTAATTATATATTATCCAACAAATTCCCTTATTTAATTTGAACAATTCAAATTAATCAAAAATTAATTGATTCTTATTTAAGCCTTAATGAGCTAGTAAGGGGTCTTATTGACCTATAGATTAGAAGCTTCAATAATATGAGATTAATTAATTAAACTCTTTAATTAAATTAATCAATATTCATTAATTGCAGATCACTCAACTAAAGTAAGTTTTTGGTCAACGGATATAATTAATCAACAGTAAGTTGACCTTTCACGAATTGTTCATAACTATAGTTAGCTCAAATCACCATTTTACCCTTGTAGTTACATCTAACTCCTTAAATACCATTGATCCCTCTTATGGACAAATAGTTTATAGTCCAACTATAAATTAATCTCTCTCGGGCCAGTGGGAGGGTGGGGCCTCATTGTTCAAGAACCGAAATCAACTATTAAGGGAGAAATTCATTTACTTTCTGATAACGGGCAGAAATGTACGTTATTACAGTTCTAAGTTATTAAACAATGGAGGTTTGCATTGATAAAATATATTGCGTCAAAAAAGCATTAAGTTCATAACATTGCGGTCGCATGCGTTCATCGCATAGAAACAGTTAATTTTTGTATTTTTATGTAGAATATGTGTTGACGCAAGGCGAAAAGCGCGATCACAAGAAATTAATGGTCGAGTGCAATATTACCGCAAGACTTTATGATGCTTTGTGCTTGCAAACATCTGTTCGAGAAGGATTTCCGCATAGAGCCGGCGCAACTTGGTGGGCACATCTGGGTGAAAGACATAATTAATCACGATGGGACCGAAAGCTGATGACGGTTGAATCCGAATTAAGTTGACAAGTCGCTAACGATAACAAGTACACTCAGCTTTTCGGTGACAAATATTCGGCGCATCAATCAGAGAATTAAAGCTTTCCCATCTATGCAATCATAAGAGAGAAGCCACCCTTCACCCCGAAGCTTTATAAATACCGAAGGCATCCTTCAAAAAAGGGGTTCGATTCATCAAGTTTAGTAGTTTAGCCTTGTCCATAGTTTTATTTTATTTTAAAGGCGGAGCGAGAGAAGGGAAGAGACGCCAGAAGTCTGGGAGAGAACCCAGAGGCGTAGAAAGCAGAGAGCGGGCCGACTCTCACGAGAGCGAGATTATCTTTTGAACAAGAGTAGAAAGGACAGTGTAAAATCCTAGGAAGCAAGAGATTGCTACCAGCCTCTTTATTCTCTTCTTGCATTGTTATTTTGTACTTTAACTTTATATTTATACAATGGAAGTTCTTATTCTACATCTGTTCACTCTCTTAGCACGCATGGGTAGCTAAACTTGTCGAATGGGTCGAGAAGAACTAAGCTAACATGACCTAGGATCTTCATTGCTTGCGATTGTCTTGTTTTATGCTGTGCCCAACACCCCTTTAGAGCTACTCGAGAGAGAGTCTAAAGAAAGAACCTAAGAATTGAGAGAGCTAGGTTAGAATCTAGACTCGAGAGAGCAAGATCCGATCTGCATAAACAAGAGATAGGGACTTAGAGATAAGCTCTGTTTGCCAACATGCATCGCATGCACCCTAGAGATAGGTTATGATATTATGTGGTCACCTTATTTGTGTGTGTGTGATTTTTTCATCGCATAAATAAGAATAGAGGCTTATGTGTAGGTCCTATAGACTTTTCGTATATATCGCATGCGTTCTAGCATTAGAAGTCGTAGCATTCACATCGAGAGATGGTTTACTATTGTATGTGTGTTGCATGGTCGCATAACATGAACACATCCTAGGAAGTGTTACCCGAACCCTTCTCAACCCATTCACTGCATACTCATTGCATCTTCTGTTTTATCAACTCTTTTCGAAACTCTGCCACATTTGTTTATTTTTATTACCGCAAACAACAAACCAAACAACTATTTGAGTTACTAGTTACTGCAAAGTCTTCCTGAAAATTACCACTGCATATTGCTTTCCCAAGTCCCTGAGTTCGACCCTGGACTTACCAGGAAACTCAGTGGGGTTTACACTTAGATTCCACTGAGAAAACTTGATTGCTCAACACATTTTCATCACCGTATTTCATTCCACATTTTCACCTCATAAAATAACGTATAAAGTTTTTGGAGTTGATGTCGGGGACTTCGACAAATCAGTGTGCTAACGGTAATTTTTCTGATTTATTTGTAGACTCTCAATCTCTGGCAATTTACGACCTAGAGATTGAGAGGATGTTCAGAAGGAGACTAAGAAACAGTCGCCAACCACAACAGCCAGACAAAGAAGAAATGGCGGAGCAGCCTGGAAACGGAGCATTCTCTAAAAATCACAAGGATTGGAGAGAAAGCGATCGAAGATTGAGCATAAAAGATAATGATGCAAACAACGGGGCCATCGTATCCTTGTAGAGCCAGATGACTGCGATGATGAGTTTGATTCAGGACATCGCAATTAACAACATGAGAGCGAAGAAAGGGCAGACCAACACAATTGCTCAAACGACCGCAAGTTGTGTCATTTACGGAGATGCTGATTCGATGGAAGAATGCCCAGAAAACCCGTAGTCGGTGTGCTTCATGAAAAATAATCCCTACTCTCATACATACAACCCCGGTGGAGAAACCATCCCAATTTCACGTGGAAAAATCAACAACAAAGCTTTCAACCTGTGGTGCAAAAAGGAGGGCCACCTGGATTTTTCTCGCGAAATGATGGTCAGACAAGCAATCATGCCAGTAGTTCGCAACCACCACAATCTTCGTCCTTAGAGAGTTTGTTGAAGCAGTACGTTGAGGAAAACAAACCAGTGCTTCAAAATCAAGCAACATCCATTCGAAATCTCAAAATTCAATTGGGACAAATTGCGGGGAGCTGAAAAATAGACCGCAAGGGGCATTGTCAAGCTCAACTGAGCTTCCTCGCAACGCTGGGGGTATAGGGAAGGAACAATGCATAGTAGTCTCCTTGCTAAGTGACAAAATGACTGCCAAAGTAGGGGAGAAGCCCATCGCGACCAACTTGAATGTGGTGAAAACCAAAGACCCGTTGACCTATGGTTCAGAAAAGCCAGAGAAAATGAACCCCGAAGTTGCATCCATCCTCAAGCCTTCAGAACATAAGATAGAAGAAGTCCAGCTAACACCAACTCCGCAAAGATTGAAAGAGAAACAAAATGATGAAGAAAAGATCGCGACAGTGGCAATAATGCAAAATGTCATGATCCCACAAAAAATGTGCGACTCAGGAGTCTTCATAATACCATGCTCCATTGGAGGGATCTATAGTGGCCAAGCACTATGCGATCTTGGGGCAAGTATAAACATAATTCCGCTATCAATCTTCAAACGATTGAATAGTGGTACACTCACGCCCACGACAGAGACTCTTCTACTTGCGGACAGATCCTGAATACATCCTGAAGGAGAGTTGAAAAATGCCACAATCTCAATTGATAAATTCATCTTGCCGACAGACTTCCTCATTTTGGACTATAAAGCGGACGAAGATGCGCCCATTATATTGGGACGACCATTCCTTTCGACCGGTCGCGCTCAAATTGATGTACGCAAGGGGGAGATTGTGATGAACATTAACTGGGAAAAGCCCCTGATTAAGGAAATCAAGATTCCAGAGGACAAAGAAAAGAAGAAAAAGCTGCCATGGATGTGAAAAGCCCAACTTGGAATAAGCGATCCCTGAGTTAATATATGACTCAGCATCATAAGGGATACAATCCTTTTGAATATCCTTTTTCCTGCATCAATACTCTATGAACTTTTATCATCTTATTATTACCTGATATCGCATATCTTCTTATTCTACAAAAAAAAAAAAAAAAAAAAAACAAAGCAATCGTGCTCAACGATTGCGGTGAAGTGATTTTGTTAACCTTGTTTTTTATAATATTTGACCCTCTCGATGTTTTTCTTGCAAACGATCGAGGCAAACAATTGCGGAGGCGCTACATGAAGAAGCAACTTATCTTATTCCGTCACCGCAATCCAAAGAAGATAGATCACCACAAAGTAGGATGCGTCAACAAACAATGCGAACGACAATGCAAATTTGGGGGTTGTATTTTTCCTTAACCTTATTCCAAATTTTGCGCTATTACATCGCATTTTTAATTTTGAAAGTTTTATCATCGTATCCTCTTTCATTACCGCAATCATTTAACATTGATAAATTTAGTAAGTCACTGCATGTTGTCTCTTTGCCAATTATGATTTCAATGATGAGACACATGCTTCTATTTTCTTTGTATACACTAGAGTCAACTTAATCTTAGAAAAGTCACTTCATGGAATATTTCTTGAAGTTAAAGGTCTGCTAGATTTCTTTCAAACTAACCCTTTACCAGACTTTCTAAGAACATCGCATGATTTCTTTCAATCTTTTGGCAATGGGGACATTGCCGCATTTTAAATTTGGGCGTGAGGTATTTACTTTCGACCTTGCTATTTTTTGACCTACAAAAAAAAAAAAAAGTGATGAAAGAAAATTTTGAGAATAACAACTCCACTGTCAACGCAATGGGGAAACCCATGTTGATAAGAGTTAAGGTGTGAAAGGCACTTACCCGTAGTTGGATGTCCGCATGACATATGTGGGGGCAAGCCAAAATGAAAGTAAATTGCCAGGATCAACGCATAAATAAATGACCGCAACTCCACTGCCAAGTAGGTATGAGTTTAGTCTGAGAAAGAGTGCCTTGCTCGTAATTGGATAGCTGCATGACACACGTGGGGGCAAGCCAAAATGAAGGAAAGATACTTAGATCAGCACAAGGTCAGAAAAAAAAATATAATAATGTCAAAAATATGCGAGGATAAACATCATTTGACACCTCGGTGAAAAAGTTTTTTTGAAATAAATCATGCGATATCCCGGAATCTAGTAAAGTCCTTTTTAAAGGTTAAGCTAGCGGTCCCTAGGTCTTAGAAATATTTTAAGAGGAGACTTGAATAAGAATTAAGGAAATTTTAGTGTATAGGATTTGAATGAAGTATCCTTGAGAAATCTAGGAAAAGAGATTTGCGGTTGACTTTCTAAAGGAATTCTTTAGCTTATGCTTGAGGACAAGCATTGTTTAAATTTGGGGGTATGATAACGGGCAAAGATGCACGTTATTACAGTTCTAAGTTATTAAACAATGAAGGTTTGTGTTGATAAAATATGTTAGATTGCGTCCAAAAAGCATTAAGTTCGTAACATTGCGGTCGTATAGAAACAGTTAATTTTTTTATTTTTATGCAGAATATGTGTTGACACAAGGCGAAAAGCGCGATCACAAGAAATCAATGGTCGAGTGTAGCATTATCGCAAGGCTTTGCGGTGATTTGTGCTCGCAAACATCTGCTCAAGAAGGATTTCCGTATAGAGCCGGCGCAACTTGGTGGGTGCATCTAGGTGAAAGGCATAATTAAGCTCGATGGGACAAAAAACTAATGACGGTTGAATCTGAATTAAGTTGACAAGTCACTAACGATAACAAGTACACTCAGCTTTTTGGTGACAAATATTCGGTGCATCAGTCAGAGAATTAAAGCTTTCCCATATGTGCAATCATAAGAGAGAAATCGCCCTTCACCTCGAAGCTCTATAAATACTAAAGGCATCCTTCAAAAAGGGGTTTGATGCATCAAGTTCAGTAGTTCAACCTTGTCCATAGTTTTCTTTTATTTTTAAGGTGGAGCGAGAGAAGGGAAGAGACGCCGGAAGATCACTCAGGGCAACTCGAGAGAGAACTCGGAGGCGTAGAAAGAAGAGAGCGGGCCGACTCTCGCAAGAGCGAGATTATCTTTTGAACAAGAGTAGAAAAGACAATGTAAAAGCTTGAGAAGCAAGAAATTGCTACCAGGCTCTTTATTCTCTTCTTCCATTGTTATTTTGTACTTCAACTTTATATTTATACAATGAAAGTTCTTATTCTACATATGTTCACTCTCTTAGCATGCATGAGTAGTTAAACTTGTCGAATGGGTTGAGAAGAACTAAGCTAACATGACCTAGGATCTTCATTGCTTGCGATTGTCTTGTTTTATGCTATGCCCAACTCCCTTTAGAGCTACTTGCATGCGTTCTAGCATTAGAAGTCGTAGCAATCACATCAAGAGATGGTTTACTATTGTATGTGTGTTGCATGGTCACATAACATGAACGCATCCTAGGAAGTGTTAGTTGAACCCTTCTCAACCCGTTCACTGCATACTTATCGCATCTTTCGTTTTATCAACTCTTTTCAAAACTCCGCCGCATTTGTTTATTTTTATTACCGCAAACAACAAACCAAACAACTATTTGAGTTACCGGTTACCGCAAAGTCTTCCTGAAAATTACCACCGCATATTGCTTTCCCGAGTCCCTGAGTTCGAACCTGGACTTAGCAGGAAACTCAATGGGATTTACACTTGGATTCCACTGAGAAAACTTGATTGCTCAACACATTTTCATCACCACATTTCATTCCACATTTTCACCTCATAAAATAACGCATCACTTTCCCTAACAACGGGAATGAGCGAATTCCATCTTGTATAGCTATGTTCCCAACTCTCTACCTGGAAAAATCCCAAAATCATAGGCTTATCGAGTCAGCTAAACTTGTCACTCTCACCTATACCGATCAAGGGATTGCTCTCATAGACAAGAGTTCACAACTCACTCAGGATTAAGGTCAAGTTACCTATGATCATCCTAGTGAAATATTAGTGTCTTCAATTAATGGTGTTATAAATAGAAACCAATCATTTTGTGGTCTGGTATTTTATAAACTCTTTATGCAAGATACCCTCACTCATAGGTCTCCACATGAACAATATGGATCATATTATCTGTAACACTTAACACTCGTGTAACAATTAAAGTGAAACGTATCCGCAGTATCACCAGGATAAAGCACCCAACCTTATCCATATACTGCAGACCTTTTAGGTTATTACTTGAACATGATCCATTTGTATGTCAAATAAAATGCTTCTTATTTTATTAAATAAATAATTTGTATTTACAAATTACAAACTTCAAGATCCACGAGATTTAAGACACTAAACCCAACAATCTCCCACTTGTTCTAAAGTGAGTGGGGTGTATAGTACAGAATACAATATAAAGTACATTACAATAAACTAGGGCATGCTCTATACCCCATAATCCCACCACTTGCTCTAGACAAGATGACGCATATCTTGTAGACTTAGACACTCCAGGTGACCCTAAAAAACATTAGTCATGAGAGCCTTTGTAAATGGATCAACAATATTGTGCTCTGAAGAAATCTTTGTGACGATCACATCACCCCGTTGCACAATCTCACTAATGAGATGATACTTGTGCTCGATATGCTTTCCTCATTTGTGGCTTTGAGGCTCCTTAGAGTTTTCACTGAAGGAACTCTTATATAAGAGTACATATGAGCGAAAGAGGATCTTTCCAATTTCATTGTGACAAAATTTCCATACACACATTCTAACATACAGATATGCATTGAAAACACTAATTACTGGCATGCTTTTAAAAGATAAAAACCAAAGACCGAGTAAACGTACCAGTTGAAGACTTTCTTCAATAGAACTTGGTCAAAAGTGAACGAACTCCTCTCGTTCCTACTCGTCCAGCAAGCAATCGCCCAGCAACACCACAGTCGTCTACACGATCAGCAGCGCATGAGCACAAGGTAACCGGGGACGATCCCACCACTCAAAGCCCTCAGTATTCTCAGAGTGAGAATCCAAATGGTGGACTTTGATGGAATTGGTAGAGGGAAGGAGGAAAAGTAATCGTGTACTATGAATAAGCAAGTGGGAGAAAAGGGAAGACTATTGTATAGTCGAGTGCTTGGTTGTTTAGGTCGGGGTACACGATCGTGTAGTAATTGCTAAGCGGTCGTCTATCAAAAGGTAAGTCATCGTTTAGTTAAACACGGGTGATCATTTAGAGATGCGAGTGTACGATCGTTTAGGAAGGTGACACTTTTGTATAGGCTCTCAACACTAAGCATTTAAAGGCTTTCACACCGTGAGCAAATTTTCAAATCTTTTTCATGTGTCTTGCAAAATGAAAACAATTTTCATTTTATTCTTTCGTTACAGGAACTGAATTCAACTTCCCACTTTCACACGAATCTGGAGAAAACTTGGGCCACTTATCTCATAACTGTCTAATTAATTAAATAATGAATATAATCATATTATATTCTTAACTTATAGTTTTATATCATATATTAACTATAGTGTTTTCTCCTCTACTTGATATAAATCATATTTATATCTAATTTCCTCCAAAATAATGTATCTCATACATTTAGTCAATTATATCATATATAATTAACCAGTTCAATTATATGATATATAATCGAACTCCCTCTTATCAATTTGAACATTTCAAACTGACCCAAAAACTGATTCTCAACTTTTATCCAAGCTACCAAGGGAACCTTATGGACCTATGGCTCGAAACTCCAACGATATGTGAATAGCTGACTAAACTCTTTAGCCACGAGATCCACCATCCGTTAACTGCAAGACATTCCACTAAAGATCGATAGCTGAACTCTTCTTACCACAGATATATTTCTGTGTCTATCAAATATAACCAATCAGGAGTATGATAGCCCTTCATAGATGCTTGTAAGTACAGCTAGGCCAATTTACCGTTTTGCCCCTGTAGTTATATTTCACTTCTTAAGTACTACTGATCCCTCTACTGAACAATGCAACATAGTCCAACTATGTATGAACACCTCTCGGGCCAAGAGAAGGTGTGCGGTGCCTGATAACGGGCAGAAATGTACGTTATCATAGTACTAAGTTATTAAACAATGTTGGATTGCGTTGATGAAATATGTTAAATTGTGTCCATTAAGCATAAATTCTATAATATTGCGGTCACATGCATCCAACGCATTAGAGCAGTTGATCTTTACATTTTTGTGCAGAAGATGCGTTAACGCAATGTAGAGATTGCAATCAGAGGAGTACAATGGTCGAGTGAAACTTTACCGCAAGACTTTGCGTTGATCGTGCTTGCAAACATTCGGCCAAGAAGAATCACCGCAACTTGGTCAGCACAACATGGTGGGCGCATCGTGTGAAAGGATAATTAAGAGCGATGGGACAGAAAGCTAATGACAGTCAGATCCAAATTAAGTTGACAGCCGATAACGGTCAAAAAGTACATTCAGCTTTATCGGTAACAATCATCCGACGCGTCAATCACGAATTAAAGCTGTCCCATCTGTTCAATGGGGAGAGAGAAGCCGCCTTTCACCATGGAAACTCTATAAATACCAAGTGCATTCTTCAGAGAAGGGATTAAGCAGTCGATTACTTCATCATTTTACAAGTTCACGTCTTTGTCCATAGTCTTCTTTCATTTTAAGGCGAACGTGAGGAAGAAGGTGTGCTGATAGATCGTTTCTGCAAGCTTCGGAAAGCACCGGAAGCTCCAAGACAGAGAGAGGGCCGACGCCTGCGGAAGTGGAAACATTTGTAGATCAAAATAGATATTCAGTTTAAAAAGCCTCGGTCAGCAAGGAAATTCTACAAGGCTCTCTACCTTTATTTTCCATTATCATTTTGTACTCAACTCAGTTATAAGAATGGAATGTCTTTCTCTATATCTGTTCACTCTCTGTTATTTATGCATGAGTAGCTAAATTAGTTGAATGTTTTGAGAAGTAGTTAGCTAGCATAACGAGGGAATCTTCATCTTTGCAATTATCTTGTTTATGTATGCTTCATTCGTCTATTAGAGATACTCGGGAGGGTAGTCTAAAGACAGGATCTAGACTTGGGAAGGTCAGGTCAGAATCTAGGTTTAAAAAAACCAGGTTAGAATGCATAAACGAGAGATAGACGCTTAGGAATGAGCACTATTTGTTATCAATGCATCGCATGCATCTTAACAATAAGGTATGATTGTATGCGGTCACCTTACTTTCATGCATTTTGCATCAACGCATAGGACAAGAGTAGAGACTTAGGAATAAACTCTATAGACATTTTACATTCAACACATGCGTCCTAGACATAGGAGCATCGCATTTACATTGGGAAATGACTTGCTATGCATGGTTGTAACATGATCGCAAGGTTTGACGCATTCCTGAATAACGCTAGCTAAAAGACCTTGTAACGACCGGATCCTTACATACTATGGTCCGATCGCTACGACATGCATGCTTAGACTTTTCTATTATGAGATGAGTTTTGGTAAAAATCTCAAAAGAACATATCTAAGATTTTATTAATTAGGTAGGAAACTATATAAAAAGTTTATTTTACAAAACATCAGGATCCATAAAACACTAGCGTAGTGATACAAAAATGCATGTGCCTATAATAGTGAGTTTGATGGTTGACCATTTGAGCGACGTTCAGTTCTGTCACCTACGTTATGTCCTTACTTACAAAGTCCATAAAAATAGGATGAGTATATAATATACCCAGTAAGTAGTTCTCACATAGGGTAGTGACCAATTGCACAATCACATGCAACATGTCCTAAAATCATATGATTGGGACCAAAAACATATAATAACATGTGGTGGTCGGTTATGCTTCTAACGTAAATTTCTCTGCTCTGATAGGAAGATGAAGACTTAGGCGGAAACTAACCCATCTGTTGATTAGTGGGTCATGCAATCAGTAGAGCCAGAGTCGCATCCAACATCACTAACGTAAATTTCTCCGCCATGATAGAAAGATGAGGACTTAGGCGGAAACTAGCCCATCTGATGATTAGCGGGTTATGTAGTCAATAGGGCCAGAGTCGCATCCAACATCAACCATTAACATAAACGTAAGATTGGACTAGAGGGGTGCAACCATACATACTCTGTTAGTCCCTAGTATAATCTTGACATATTATTGGGTCTAGAGGGGTGCAACCATACATACCCTGTTAGCCCTAGCATAATCTTGACATAGAATTGGGTCTAGAGGGGTGCAACCATACATACCCTGATGGCCCTAGAATAATCTTGACATAGAATTGGGTCTAGAGGGGTGCAACCATACATGCCCTGCTAGCCCTAGAAGCATAACCTTTATCTAATTAAAATTTAATCTTATGAACAAATATAATGCATGGGGTCCCTTGTCGACAAACATATTTTATACATGTAATGCAACATAACAATCACATAATTATGCAACATATTAAAGGTACACTACCATGAAACACTGGTGAGATAACTACTTACATTGACTGCGATCCTAGTTATTCCTTATTATTCCCTATGGTTTGATTAGTAGAGCTTTCCCTCTTAAACTAGAAGGAAATTTGGACAGCACCTCACCCGAGCCTTATCTCTTTTAACCTCACAGAACTTCCTCACTCACACTTACTCTTTCATACGATTCTTTGTTACTGAGATTTGTTTGAGAATGGGTTAAATCTTCAGGCAAAGGGTTTTATTTATAGTGGTTTTCAGCTCTTCTCAGTGTGATAACTCATCCTACAAATGTCTTCTTTAAAATTACTTAGGTTTAAGAATTTCTCTTAATAAGACACCTAATTTTGGCTAACGTTTGCCCTTACGTCTTCAACCTTTGTTTGTATTCAATTTTAGGGTTCTCCATGTATAATCTATAAGATCGTGGCTAAATTCAACGCATAATCCACGCTTCTGTCCAAATCTCGCTCTCTTTGTTCTCAGAATCTCGCTCTCTCGAGCTTTCTCGCTGGTTTGGCTCTCGTGATTCTCGCTCTCGCTCTTGCTGGTCTCGCTCTCGCTCCCTCTCCCGCTCTTGCTTCTGCTCTCGCTCTCGCTCTCGCTTTCTCCCACTGTCTTGCTGAGAATCTCGCTCTCTTTACTCTCGCTCTCTCAAATTTTCTCTCCACTCCCGCTTTCTCCAATTTTCTCTCCAATCTCGCTAGTTTTCACACGTGGTTGCCTTCATTGCTTGTGGATTCCACTTCCCCTTTTTAACTCTTTCAAATTTTAAGAGTATATGGACAATTAATTCACCTCCAATTCTTCCAATGAGCAGTGCCCAAACAAAAAGTTATATACTGCCCGTTGTCTCCTGAATTAGCTAACGTCCAAATTCTAATTAATTCTCCCTGATTCTGCCCCCTTATTCATTATTTTTGGATAATCAATAAATTTCCTATTTTTGCCCATTCTAAATTTCCACCCGATTTTCCTATTAAATTTATATATTTTTCATTCTTAATTATAGATTTTATTTGTTTTCCTGCTTTCTAAATTAGGGTAAGGGTATTACATTTACCACCCCTTTAAATAAAATTTCGTCCTGCTTAACATTTGACATTTAATTTCCTGTATGCGTACAAATTTGGGTTGTTACATTCTTCCCCCCTTAAGAACTTTCGTCCTCGAAAGTTTCTTGGTTCTTAAACAAATAAGGGTATTTGACTTTCATCTCTTCTTTTCATTCCCATGTAGCTTCTTCTACTTGCTGATTTCTTCAGAGAACCTTCACTAAACTTATTTCCCGATTACGAAGTGACTTATTCTCTCTTGCTAGGATGCAAACTGGAGTCTCTTCATATTCCAAGTTTTCACTTATTTGTAGAGGTTCATAATTTACTACATGTGATGGGCCAAACACGTATTTTTGAAGCATCGATACATGAAAGACATTTTGTATTGTAGAAAGGGTAGGTGGTAATGCTAATCGATAAGCTACTTGGCCAATACGTTCTAATATTTCAAAGGGTCCAATAAAGCGAGGGCTAAGTTTGCCTTTTCGTCCGAAACGCATAATGTCCTTCATTGGTGCTACCTTTCTTTTAGTTCCTGGAAGCTTTGCTCACATGCTTGATTCTAGACAAAAAGGATTATTCTTCTTGGAGAGGTTAGTTAAGGATAATGCTATACTTGAGAAATTCTTCATAAATCGTCTATAATATCCTGCTAATTAATCTAAGGAAGCTTCATACTTCGCTGTCTGTTGTTGAGTGAGACCACTTGCTAACTGTTTCAATCTTAGCAAGATCCACTGAGATTCCTTCTTGCTTTACAATATGCCCTAGGTAGGCAATTTGTCGCGTCCAAAACTCACACTTGGAGAATTTGTTAATCCAAAGGGCATCACAACGAATTCATAATGCCCATATCTTATTCGAAAAGCAATATTGGGTATATCAGACTCCTTGATTCGTAGTTGATGATAACCAGTTTGTAAGTCTATTTTGGAGAATACTGAGGCTCTTTGTAATTGGTCAAATAGGTCATCAATTTGTAGGAGTGGGTACTTATTCTTTATTGTCAACTTATTCAACTCCCGATAATCTATACATAAACGCATGGATCCATCCTTTTTCTTAACAAATAAGATAGGTGCTCCCCATGGAGACACGCTAGGGCGTATAAATCCCTTATCTAACAATTCTTGTAATTGTATTATGAGTTCTTTTAATTCTGTAGGTGCCATTCTATATGGTGCTTTAGATATTGGTTCAGTTCCGAGAATTAGATCTATACAAAATTCTATTTCCCGACTAGGTGGTAAACCTCGTAACTCTTCTCGGAATACATTTTCAAATTCCCTTATTACAGGAATGGCCTTAATTTCATCCTTTTGGTCTCGTAAATCCACTACACTTGCTAAGTATGCCCAAGCCCCATGGTTGAGCAAATGTTTAGTTTTTAAGGCTAAAATTATTCTTGGGGCTGATTGTATATTAGAACTCTTAAACTTAAACTTGGTTCCTGATGGAAAGGTGAATATGACCTCTTTATTATGGCAATCTATGCTTGGATAGTTTGCTGCTAACCAGTCCATACCTAGTATTATGTCGAAATCACTTATGTCTAGGATGATAAGGGTCACCCCTAGTTTATGTCCTGATATTGACAATTCACAGTTTTCTACTACTGAGTGGGCCAACATAGATACTCCGGCAGGAGTAGCTACAGATAGAATGTAGCCTAAGGGCTTTGATGTTAATTGAGCATGTTGTGCAAATGTTGTAGAGATGAATGAATGACTAGAGCCCGAATCAAATAAAGTGAAGGCATAACACCCGAGGATGGGTAATGTACCTATAACAACTGCATCTTGATCCTTTGCCTCTTGACGTATAATAGCAAACACCCGTCCTTTCTGTTGTTGGGTAACCTTGTTACTAGTAGGCTGGGTGGTCTGGGCAGTTAATGCTTGGTTGATGAGCTTTGGGCAAGCGTTTGCATAGTGACCTGTCTGGCCGCAGTTGAAACACAACCCTAAGTTCCAAAGACATTGCCCCTGATGGTGTTTTCCACAATTTCTACACTTAGGATATGTGAGTGTTTGACTTTTCTGTCGTGACTGTACGCGTTGAGTGCTTTGGGAAACTTTTGCTTGCCGTTGTGAATGTTGGAAGTCTTGTTGGGTGAATTTCCTCTTTTGATTTGGCATGAATCCTCGTTCAGAAGTTGAGGTTTTGACAACAAGATCTACTTCCATGAGTAAGGCCGACTCGAGGGCAAGGGCATACTCTTTGTGTCGGAAAGCAGTAACAATGCCTCGAATGCCTTCTCTTAATCCCCAAATAAACCTTTCCACCTTCTTCGCTTCTGTGTCCACTAGAAGAAGGACAAAGTGGGACAAGCGATCAAATTTCTGTTCATACTCTACCACCGAAATGTTCTCTTGACGAAGATTAAGAAATTCCACTTCCTTTTGACATCTCACTATCAAAGGGAAATACCTGTTGTAAAAAGCCAGATTGAATTGCTGCCATGAGACTATACCTTTGATTGTTCTTTGTGTGGATTCACACGAGAACTTTGCATCACCTCTTAACATGAAGATGGCACAATTTACTTTCTGTTCTTCTGGGATGTTCATATGGCGGAAAATAGTTTCTATTTCTGTTATCCAATTCTCTGTTATAATTGGATCTACAGATGATCCATCAAATGTTGAAGGATTGAACTTCCTGAATTCTCGAATGATCTTCGAGTCATTTGTATCGTTGGTTGTTGGTGTGGTGGACGAGGTTGTGTTTCCATTACTCATATTTTGTATTAGTATTTGTAGCGCCTCTGGTGTAAGTAACACGTAAGGCGTCTGTCCATGTCCATGATTTTGATCCCTTGTGGATTCCCTTCGAGGTCAGCCTCGTCGTGTTGGAGCTCTTTATGGTGGCATCTGGTACACACATTTTATTTTCATAATAAGGAAGCAATCTAATTTTTATTTTTTTTTTAACTCATACCTTATGTTTACTAAATTATTTACTAAATTACTCGTTTGAAAATTCTACTTACCAGCGTATTTGGCATAACTGTGGGCATCACTTAACAGGCTGAACCATCAAACACCACGACTCTTCTAATTAGTAGAGCCTAATTGGCTCGAATGCTCTGATACCAACATGTAACGACTAGATCCTTACATACTATGGTCCGACTGCTACGACATGCATGCTTAGACTTTTCTATTATGAGATGAGTTTTGGTAAAAATCTCAAAAAAACATATCTAAGATTTTATTAATTAGGTAGGAAACTATATAAAAAGTTTATTTTACAAAGCATCAGGATCCATAAAACACTAGCGTAGTGATACAAAAATGCATATGCCTATAATAGTGAATTTGATGGTTGACCATTTGAGCGACGTCCAATTCTGTCACCTTCGTTGTGTCCTTACCTACAAAGTTTGTAAAAATAGGATGAGTATATAATATACCCAGTAAGTAGTTCTCACATAGGGTAGTGACCAATTGCACAATCACATGCAACATGCCCTGAAATCATATGATTGGGACCAAAAACATATAATAACATGTGGTGGTCGGTTATGCTTCTAACGTAACTTTCTCCGCCCTGATAGGAAGATGAGGACTTAGGCAGAAACTAACCCATCTGTTGATTAGCGAGTCATGCAATCAGTAGGGCCAGAGTCGCATCCAACATCACTAACGTAAATTTCTCCGCCATGATAGGAAGATGAGGACTTAGGCGGAAACTAGCCCATCTGATGATTAGCGGTTTATGTAGTCAGTAGGGTCAGAGTCGCATCCAACATCAACCATTAATATAAACGTAAGATTGGACTAGAGGGGTGCAACCATACATACACTGTTAGTCCCTAGCATAATCTTGACATATAATTGGGTCTAGAGGGGTGCAACCATACATACCCTGCTAGTCCTAGCATAATCTTGACATAGAATTGGGTTTAGAGGGGTGCAGCCATACATACCCTGCTAGCCCTAGAATAATCTTGACATAGAATTGGGTCTAGAGAGGTGCAACCATACATGCCCTGCTAGCCCTAGAAGCATAACCTTTATCTAATTAAAATTTAATCTTATGAACAAACATAATGCATGGGGTCCCTTGTCGACAAACATATTTTAAACATGTAATGCAACATACCAATCACATAATTATGCAACATATTAAAGATACACTACCATGAAACACTGGTGAGATAACTACGTACCTTGACTGCGATCCTAGTTATTCCTTATTATTCCCTATGGTTTGATCAGTAGAGCTTTCCCTCTTAAACTAGAAGGAAATTTGAACAGCACCTCACCCGAGCCTTATCTCTTTTAACCTCACAGAACTTCCTCACTCACACTTACTCTTTCATACGATTCTTTGTTACTGAGATTTGTTTGAGAATGGGTTAAATCTTCAGGCAAAGGGTCCTATTTATAGTGGTTTTCAGCTCTTCTCAGTGTGACAACTCATCCTACAAATGTCTTCTTTAAAATTACTTAGGTTTAAGAATTTCTCTTAATAAGACATCTAATTTTGGCTAACGTTTGCCCTTACGTCTTCAACCTTTGTTTGTATTCAATTTTAGGGTTCTCCATGTATAATCTATAAGATCGTGGCCAAATTCAATGCATAATCCACGCTTCTGTCCAAATCTCGCTCTCTTTGTTCTCAGAATCTCGCTCTCTCGAGCTTTCTCGCTGGTTTGGCTCTAGTGATTCTCGCTCTCGCTCTTGCTGGTCTCGCTCTCGCTCCCTCTCTCGCTCTTGCTTCTGCTCTCGCTCTCGCTCTCGCTTTCTCCCACTGTCTTGCTGAGAATCTCGCTCTCTTTACTCTCGCTCTCTCAAATTTTCTCTCCAATCTCGCTCTCTCCACTCTCGCTCTCTCCAATTTTCTTTCCAATCTCGCTAGTTTTCACGTGTTGTTGCCTTCACTGCTTGTGGATTCCACTTCCTCTTTTTAACTCTTTCAAATTATAAGAGTATATAGGCAATTAATTCACCTCCAATGCTTCCAATGAGCAGTGCCCAATCAAAAAGTTATCTACTGCCCGTTGTCTCCTGAATTCTGCTAGCATCCAACTTCTAATTAATCCTCCCTGATTCTGCCCCCGTATTCATTATTTTTGGATAATCAATAAATTTCCTATTTTTTCCCATTCTAAATTTCCACCCGATTTTCCTATTAAATTTATATATTTTTCATTCTTAATTATATATTTTATTTTTTTCCTACTTTCTAAATTAGGGTTAGGGTATTACATTTACCACCCCTTTAAATAAAATTTCGTCATGCTTAACATTTGACATTTAATTTCCTATATGCGTACAAATTTGGGTTGTTACAGACCTTCTCAACCACACTTTATTTATTTAACTGGTTACCAAAAGTTTTCATAAATATCACCAACGGAACTATTTTCATAATTCCCTGTGTTCGACCCTGGACTTACCAAGAAACTCAGAGGAATTTACACTTGAATTCCGCTGGGGAAACTTGAGTGCACAACGCAATCCACGAACACATGTCATCCATATTTTCATTCATAAAAATAACGCATCAAGTTTTTGGCGCCGTTGTCGGGGACTTCGGCAAAATAATACTTAACGGTAATTTTTGTGATTTCTTTGCAGAACTCTCAATCTCTGGCGAAATACGACCCGAAGATTGAGAGAACATTTCAAAGGAGACTACGAGACCACCAACAGCAACGACATTCCGATAAATAAGAGATGGCGGAGCAGCCTGGAGGTGGAACACCAAATGATAATAATTTCATGGCGAATCTGATTCTATTGGCAAATGATCGCAATATGTTCATTAGGGACTATGCATCGCCTAACCTCTATGATTTCTCTCCAGGAATCATGAGGCCTGCCCTCAACGAGCAGATTCGAGATGAAACCGGTGATGCTGCAGATGATTTAGACTGCAGGTCAATTCGAAGGAAGGCGTGGCGGGGATTCGCATGCCCAACTCCGAAGTTTTATTGAAATCTGCAATATTTTTGTGTTTCCGAACATCTCTGCTGAAGATGTTCGACTAACGTTGTTCACATTTTCTCTCAGTGATTAGGCTAGGAAATGGGCTTATTCGCTCGAACTAGGAGAGATTACTTCTTGGGAGCAGGTAGTGGAGAAATTCATGAAAAAGTATTTTCCACCTACCGAGAACGTAAGATGAACAAAGCTTATTACTAATTTAATCGCTCAGCGATGCTTGGGCGAGGTTTAAAAGGTTGGTCCGAGATTGTCTGCAAAATGGGCTACCAGACTGCCTTCAAATGGAAATTTTCTATCACGGTTTGAATCCTGCTTTGCAGACTGCTGCCAATGCGGCAGCCGCTGGTGGTCTATTTGACAAAACTTACGAGGAGGCGAAGAATATTCTGGACCGCATCTCCAAGAACCATGAAGACTGAAGGGAGAGTGACCAGAGATTGAGACTCAAAGATTCCAACGCAAATAATGGTGCCATTGTTTCGTTACAAAACCAAATAATTGCAATGATGAATTTGATTCAAGGAATGGTGATCAGCAGCCCAACACCGCAAAGTGGGCAAATTAACGCAATAAGTCAAAACACCGCAAGGTGTTACTTGTGTGATGGGCATGCGATGGAAGATTGCCCGCAAAATCCACAGTCTGTATATTTTGTAAAGAATAATCCCTTTTCAAACACTTACAACCCGGGGTGGAGAAACTACCCCAATTTTTCTTGGGATAATCAACAACAAAATTTTCAATCTGTGGTGCAAAAAGAAGAGCCACAAGGATTCTTTTAACGCAACAACGGTCAACAGTGCAACCAAGCAAGTAGCTCGTAACAACCAATGCAATCTTCATCTCTAGAGAGCCTATTGAAGCAATATATAGAGAAAAATGAGACAGTGCTTCAAAGTTAGGCTACGTCCATCCGCAACCTTGAATTGCAAAGAGGCCAAATTGCGAATGAGCTAAAAAGCAGACCGCAAGGGGCGTTGCCAAGTTTAACCGAGCTTCCATGCAACCCAGGGGGATCAGGTAAGAAGCAATATCAGGTTGTGATATTGCGTAGTGGAAAGACTGTGGAGGGAGAAAAGAAGGATCAGAGTAGAACAACTTCCATCGCAACTGAGCCCGAGATTGTGGTAATGCAAGAAGAAGAAAGAGAGAATGAAGTAGTGGAACCTGAGGTTGCGTCGACCTCAAAGTCAAATGAAATAGAAACCGTGAAAGTCCAGTTACCATCTTTCCCTCAGAGGTTAAGAAAGAAGAAAATCGAAGAGGTACAGTACCAACGCTTCTTATCTATGTTAAAGCAACTACATTTTAACATCCCTTTCAGTGAAGCGATTGAGGAAATGCCTGCCTATGCCAAGTTTTTGAAGGACATGGTAACTAAGAAGAGAGGCGCTGGAAAATTTGCCATGGTGGCATTAACGCAAAGTTTCAAATCTATTATTCCACCGAAGATGAGCGATCCTGGGAGCTTCACTATTCTTTGTTCCATAGAAGGACTCTATATTGGGCAAGTCCTGTGTGACTTAGGGCCCAGCATAAATTTGATGCCGCTGTCAATCTTTCGACAATTAAATGTGGGGCAACTTGTTCCCACATTAGTGACTCTCTAATTGGCTGACAGATCTCTGGTTCATCCAGAAGGTAAGGTAAAGAATGTGCTGATCATGATTGATAAATTTATTTTTCTAGCTGACTTCATCATCCTAGATTATGAGGCCGACAAAGATGTGCCCATCATTATGGGGCGACCTTTCCTATCAACGGGTCGTGCTCAAATTGATGTGCATAAGTGAGAAATCACTTTGAGCATAAATGGACAGAAGCTCAAATTTAATATAATTCGTGCCATGAAATTCCCGAACGAGGAAGATCTATAAGATTCTGACGATGACCTAAATTTGATTGAAGAAGAAAAGTCTGATGAAGAGTGTGAAGAAGAGGATGCCAACGCATCTGTAGCTGCCTGCAATGCGATCATAGTAAAAACAAACAAAGAAGAAGGAACGATCACAACGCAAGAAGAAGAACCAAAAGAAGAAAGAAAAACAACGCAACCTTCCCTCGTGGAACCACCAACACTTGAATTGAAGACTCTACCAACACATTTGAAGTACGCATTTTCAAGGCAGAATGAGAAGCTACCAGTGACAATTTCCTCTACGCTCAACGCTGATCAAGAGAATGCGTTGATGAGCATTCTCAAGAAACATGAACGAGCAATTGGCTAGACGCTCGTTGACATCAGAGGAATTAGCCCCACCTACTGCATGCACCACATTCGTCTTGAGGACGACCACAAAGTAACTATTGAAAATCAACGTAGACTTAACCCTGTGATGAAGAAGGTCATAAAAAAAGAGATTATCAAGTGGCTGGATGCGGGCATTATCTATCCCATTGCATATAGCACGTGGGTCAGCCCCGTGCAATGTGTGATGAAGAAGGGCGGAATGACGGTAGTCCCTAATGAGAACAATGAATTAATACCGTAAAGAACCATCACTGGATGGCGCATATGTATGGACTACCACAACTTGAATGTGGCCACAAAGAAATATCACTTTCCTTTGCCATTCATTGATCAAATGCTACGCAGACTAGCAGGGAATTATTTTTATTGCTTCTTGGATGGATATGCCGGGTACAATCAAATCATGATAGCTCCTGAAGACCACGACAAGACCACATTCACCTGCCCATATAGGACATTCTCTTTTCGCCGCATGCCGTCTGATCTCTGCAATGTGCCGAGCACGTTCCAGAGGTGCATGATGGCGATCTTTTCAGATTTTCTCAAAGACTCAGTGGAAATATTTATGGATGACTTCTCTGTTTATAGGAACACTTATGAAGTCTGCCTGGCCAATTTGGAGAAAATTCTGAAAAGATGTGAAGGGACAAACCTGGTGCTCAACTGGGAAAAATGTCACTTAGTGGTGAAAGTGGGTATAGTGTTGCGACACAAGGTCTCCCGAGAAGAGTTGGAGGTGAAAAAAGCAAAGATCGACACAATTGAAAAGTTTCCACCTCCAACTAGCATGAAGGCTATGCGAAGCTTTTTGGGGCATGCTGGATTCTATAGACGATTTGTTAAAGACTTTTCTAATATTGAACGACCACTGAGTGCACTGTTAGAGGCGGACAGAAAGTTTGAATTTGACAACAATTGCCTCAAAGCATTCCGATTTTTAAAAGATGCTCTGATTACCGCGCCCGTCTTGATTACGCCAGATTGGACACTGCTGTTCGAAATCATGTGCGACGCAAGCGGGTATGTGATGGGAGCCGCATTAGCGTAAAAGAAGAAAACGATTTTGCACCCCATCACATATGCGAGTAAAACTCTGAACCCTGCTCAAATCAAATATACCACCACTGAAAAAGAACTCCTGGCTGTGATTTTTGCGTTGGAAAAATTTTGGGCATATCTATTGGGAACCAAGGTACTCATTCACACTGATCACTCGGCAATCAAATATTTGATGGCAAAGAAGGACGCAAAACCGAGGTTGATCAGATGGGTTCTACTCCTTCAAGAATTTTATATCGAGATAATTGATCGGAAGGGGACAGAGAATCAAGTTGTGGATCACTTGTCTAGACTGGAAAATCTCGAGGTTGACCGCAATGAATCTGAAGTGAGTGTCATGTTTCCCGACGAGCAGCTGTTCCACATAGAAGAATTGCCTTGGTATGCAGACATCGTTAATTATTTGGTTTGTGAACAATTTCTTGAAGATTACACATACCATCAACAAAAGAAGCTCAAGAATGAATGCAAGCATTATTATTGGGATGAGCCGAATCTGTATAAAAGAGGTGCAGACCAAATCATTCGATTATGCATACCAAACGCTGCTCAACAATGCATATTGTCACAGTGCCACAATTCGCCATATGGAGGGCACTTTGGAGGACAACGTACTACAGCCAAAGTTTTGCAAAGTGGATTCTTTTGCCTTCATTATTTAAGGATGCTGCTGACTACGCAATGAAATGTGATCGGTGTTAACGCACCAGTAGCATTTCTTGGAAGAACAACAATGCCAATGAACACTATCTTGGAGCTGGAATTATTTGGCGTCTGGGGGATTGATTTCATGGGACCATTCCCTCCTTCACTTGGCAAGCATTATATCTTATTGGCTGTCGATTACGTTTCCAAGCGGGTAGAGGCAATTGCATGCGCCGTAAGTGATTCGGTGGTAGTCTCCCAGTTGCTCAAGAAAAATATTTTCACTCATTTTGGCACTCCCCGTGCCATCATAAGTGATGAAGGATCACACTTTGTCAACCACATATAAAGGAGCTACTGCGCAAGTACAATATCCTCCATAAGGTGGCCACCGCATACCACCCACAAACAAATGGCCAGGCTGAAGTGTCCAATCGTGAAATTAAATTGATACTTGAGAAGGTAGTAAAACCTTTGCGGAAGGATTGGGCAATGAAGCTTGATGATGCGTTGTGGGCATGTCGGACCGTATTTAAAACACCTATAGGTATGTCCCCCTATGCGTTGGTATTCGGCAAGGCATGTCATTTGCATTTGGAGCTGGAGTATAAAGCATTGTGGGCGGCCAAGAAACTAAATTTTGATTTGAAGAAAGCAGGGGAAGCGCGAAAACTACAGCTGGTCGAGCTAGAAGAAT
The DNA here is from genome assembly GCF_027475165.1 of Benincasa hispida. Taxonomy (NCBI): domain Eukaryota; kingdom Viridiplantae; phylum Streptophyta; class Magnoliopsida; order Cucurbitales; family Cucurbitaceae; genus Benincasa; species Benincasa hispida. The sequence goes on along the minus strand of NC_143478.1, from coordinate 76,373,776 downwards.
GGAGGGTTAACGCATATGAGAATGCAAAGATTTACAAAGAGCGCACCAAGCGCTGGCATGATAAACGCATATGCGCTAGAAACCTCCAAATCGGGCAAAATGTCTTACTCTTTAATTCGAGATTGCGACTCTTCTCGGGAAAATTAAAATCGCACTGGTCTGGTCCCTTCATCATCAAAGCAATATTTCCACATGGTGCGGTGGAACCGATCACCGAGGATGGCAGTCGAACATTTAAAGTTAACGGACAACGGATAAAGGCATATTGCAGAGGAGATTTCCAGCCAGAAACAGTCTCCGCAAAGTTGAAAAACCTGAACTATCCCTTACTTCACTCTTGAACATTTAACTCTTCGTCATTTTACTATTATCAGTATTTCACTTATTTCTCTAAAAAAAAATTATTGTTTTGTTTTAAAATCATTTGACTCTCTCTTTCTCTGTTTACAAGGATTAAGGCATAGGATTGCGAAGAAGCAAATGATCTCATTCCATCACCGCAATCCACAGGAGCAAAGATCGCCGCAAGGATGGATGCATCAATACTCAATGCAAGCGACAATGCTAAATTTGGGGTGTACTCTTTCTTATCTTTATTTCAAATTTTGCACTATCATATTGCATTTTACTTTTCAAAGTTTTATCACCGCATCCTTCTTGATTATCGCAATCATTTACCAAGTAGATAAATTTAGTAGTTTACCGCATGTTGTCCTTTTCCAAGTATGATTTCCATGATCAAAAATATGCTTCTATCTCTTTCGTATATACTAGAGTCAACTTCAATCTTAAGATAATCACCTCATGAAATATATCTAGAAGTTAGGGGTTTGCTAGCTTTCTTTCAAACTTCCTTTACAACGCATTCTATGACCATCGCATGACACTTTAATTTCTTTTGGCAATAAGGACATTGCCGTATTTTAAATTTGGGGGTGAGGGATTTATTTTCGACCTTGTTATAAAAAAATATAATAAATATGTGAGAACAACAACTCCACTTTCAACGCAATGAGAAACCCATGTTGATAAGAGTTAAGTTGTGAAAGGCACTTACCCGTAGTTGGATGTCCGCATGACACATGTGGGGGCAAGCCAAAACGAAAGTAAGTCACTAGGATCAACGCATAAATCAATGACCGCAAATCCACTACCAAATCGGTATGAGTTTAGTCTGAGAAAGAGTGCATTGCTCGTAGTTGGATGTCCGCATGACACACATGGGGGCAAGCCAAAACGAAGGCAAGGCACTCAGATCAGTACAAGGTCAGAAAAAAATAGCAATGAAGAAAATTTTTGTGCAAGGATAAATCATTTGACACCCCAATGGAAAATTTTCTTTTTGAAATAAATCATGCGATGTTTCAGAATTTAGTAAAGTCCTTTTGAAAGTTAAGCTTGCAATTCCTAAGTCTTAGAAATATTTTAGGAAGAGATTTGAATAAGACTTAAAGAAATTCGGGCATATAGGATTTGAACGAAGTATCCTTGAGAAATCTAGGGAAAGAAAACTTTGCGATTAACTTGCTAAAGGAATCTTTAGCTTATGCTTGAGGACAAGCATTGTTTAAATTTGGGGGTGTGATAACGAGCAAAAATGCACGTTATCATAGTACTAAGTTCTTAAACAATGTTGGATTGCGTTGATGAAATGTGTTAAATTGCGTCCATTAAGCATAAATTCTACAATATTGTGGTCGCAAGCGTCCAACGCATTAGAGCAGTTGACCTTTACATTTTTGTGCAGAAGATGCATTAATGCAATGCAGAGATTGCGATCATAGGAGTATAGTGGTCGAGTGCAACTTCACCGCAAGACTTTGCGTTGATCGTGCTCGCAAACATTCGCCCAAGAAGAATCACCGCAACTTCGTCAGCACAACATGGTGGGCGCATCCGAGTGAAAGGAAAATTAAGAGTGATGGGACAAAAAGCTTATGACAGTCGGATCCAAATTAAGTTGACAGCCGATAACGGTCACAAAGTACATTAAACTTTATCGTTAACAATCATTCGGCGCGTCAATAAGGAATTAAAGCTATCCCATCTGTACAACTTGGAGAGAGAAGCAACCTTTCACCATGGAAACTATATAAATACCAAGTGCATTGTTCAGAGAAGGGGTTAAGTAGTCGATTACTTCATCACTTTACAAGTTCACGTCTATGTCCATAGTCTTCTTTCATTTTAAGGCAGACACGAGGAAGAAGATGTGCCGATAGATTGTTCCGGCAAGCTTGGGAAAGCACCGGAAGCTCCAAGACAGAGAAAGGGCCGACGCCTGGGGAAGTGGGAACATTTGTAGATCAGAATAGAGATTCAGTGTAGAAAGCCTCGGTCAGCAAGAAATTGCTACCAGGCTCTCTACCTTTATTTTCCATTGAATGGGTTGAGAAGTAGTTAGCTAGCATAACGAGGGAATATTTATCTTCGCGATTATCTTGTTTATGTATGCTTCATTCGTTTATTAGAGATACTCAGGAGGGTAGTTTGAAGATAGGATCTAGACTTGGGAAGGTCAGGTCAGAATCTAGGTTTGGAAAAACCAGGTTAGAACGCATAAACGGGAGATAGGCGCTTAGGAATGAGCACTATTTGTTATCAACGCATCGCATGCATCTTAGCAATAAGGTATGATTGTATGCGGTCACCTTGCTTTCATGCATTTTGCATCAACGCATAGGACAAGAGTAGAGACTTAGGAATAAGCTCTATGGACATTTTGCATTCAACACATGCGTCCTAGACTTAGGAGCATCGCATTTACATTGGGAAATGACTTGCTGTGCATGGTTGTAACATGATCGCAAGGTTTGACGCATTTCTGAGTAACGCTAGCTAAAAGACCTTCTCAACCCGTTCATCGCATACTCATCGCATCTATCAACGCAACTATCTTTCTCAAATCCGCCGCTTTATTTACTTCTTTTTCATCAACGCAACAACACACTCACACTTTATTTATTTAACTGGTTACCGCAAGTTTTCATAAAGATCACCAACGCAACTATTTTCACAAGTCCCTGTATTCGACCCTGGACTTACCAGGAAACTCAGAGGAATTTACACTTGAATTTCGCTAGGGAAACTTGAGTGCACAATGCAATCCACCAACACATATCATCCATATTTTCATTCATAAAAATAACGCATCAGTGCCAGATCGTTCAAGCCCTGGAATCAGCCCTTAAGGGAGCTATCTATCTTCTTGCCCCTGCTTCGGGAAATGAGTGAATTCCATCTTGTGTAGCTGAGTTCCTAGTTTCTAAATCAGACGAATCCCCAAAGTGGTAGGTTTAAGTTGGTGGCCTGGCCACTCGCACCCATGCAAATCAAAGAACCGCTCTCAATGGCAGGAGTTCCCAACTCACTCAGAATTGAGGTCATGTTACTTATGGTCATCCTAGTGAAGTGAAGTCTCTGACATGAACGGTGTTATATAACGAGAGTTTAACACTTCGTGGTCAGGTCTTATACAAACTCTTTGTATAGGACGCCCCCGCTCGCATGTCCCCTGTACGAATGATCAGAATCAGACCATCTGTGACAAGTCACAACACTTATAACTATTCCACAAAGCGGGCCGCATTCGTAGCGTTACCAGGATAAGATTTCCCTCCTATATCCATATAATACAGACCATTTTGGTTAGCACTTAAGACATGATCCACTTGTATGTCACCACATACATGCTTAAGTTACATAAAGACAATAAGAGATTTTAGTTTATTTGTTTGTGGTAAAGCAAATAAAACATTCAGATGAGCAAAATCACGAAGTGAAGTAAAATATCATATATTATACATCACAAACATTCGTACAAACTGTTTTCAAATTACAGGACACGAGACTTTAGGGCATCAACCTCAACAATCTCGCACTTGTCCTAAAGCAAAGTGGGGTGTACAAAAACAAGTACAAAACAATAAACTAGGGCATAAAAGCCCAGTACAAGAAAATCTCCCACTTGCCCTAGTCTAGCCGCGGGTGGTCTTGTAGACCCATGCTCTGAAGGTGACCCTCAAACATTGTAGCAGTGCTCCGAATTGATCTTCGTAACAATCATATCCCCTCGATGCACTATCTTGCGGATCAGGTGATACTTCCACTCTATGTGTTTGGCGTGCCTATGACTCCTAGGCTCCTTGGAATTCTCCATAGCACCACTATTGTAACAATAGAGGGTGATTGGCCTAGATATATATGGAACAACTTCTAGTTCTGTCAAGAACTTCCTGAACCAGACGACCTCCTTAGCAGCTTCGCAAGCCGCTACGTACTCGCCTCCATAGTCGAGTCGGTGATGCACCCCTGCTTAGTGTTTCGCCACACTACAACTCCTCCGTTAAGAGTAAAGACTGACCCTGAAGTGGACTTGTGAGAGTTCCTATCAGTCTGAAAATCAGAATCCTATATCCAGTAAGGATCAAATCCTTAGATCCATACACGAGCATGTAGTCCCTCGTTCTCCGAATATACTAGAGCATATTCTTCACTGCTGTCCAGTGACCCTAGCCTGGGTTAGACTAACACCTACTGACTATTCCCACAGCATAGCAGATGTCTAGTCTAGTACAGAGCATCACGTACATTAAACTAGCAACGACTAGACATCTGCTATGCTGTGGGAATAGTCAGTAGGTGTCAGTCAAAGTGTATCACTAGAAGTCCTGCATCGAATACTTGAGCAACATCTTATCAATGCACGATGCCTGAGACAGTGCTATCACTTTGTTCTTAAAATCCCGAAAGATCTGTATACCCAGAACAAACTGAGTCTCTTCCAAATCTTTCATTTGAAATTGGGTCGCTAGCAAGTTCTTAACTATAGTCAGTAGACCTACATCATTCCCAATAAGTAGTATATCGTCTACATAAAACACTAAGAAAACTACTGAAGCGTTGACGATCTTCTTGTAGACACAAGGTTCATCAACGTTCTAGTCAAAGCCATACAACTTGATCGTAGTATCAAACCGTATGTTCCAGGATCTAGACTCCTGTTTCAGCACATAAATAGACCAATTTAGTTTGCAAATTTTTTGCACTTGACCTTGCGCTATGAATTCCTCGGGTTGCACCATGTAAATGGTCTCCTCAAGATTGCCATTCAAAAAGGTCGTCTTGACATCCATTTTCCAGATCGCATAATTATAATAAGTTGAAATAGACAGGAGGATGCAAATCGACTTTAACATGGCAACATGCGAGAAATTCTCCTCATAATCGACTCTCTCTACCTAGGTATAACCTTTTGCCATAAGTTGAGCCTTAAAGGTTTGTACCTTTCCATCAGCACCCCGTTTGCGCTTGTAGATCCATTTAAAACCTATAGATCTTACCCCATCAGGCTTATCTACAAGATCTTATATTAAGTTGACGTACATTGACTCCATCTAGAGATCCATGGCCCTGACCCATTTATCCCGGTCAACATCCTCCATTGCCTTCTGATAAGACAACGGATCCTCAGCGTCACCATCTGCTATCATAGCTAGGATTTCCATGAAACCCAGATAGAGAACACGCAGGTTCGCAACCCTCCCACTGTGTTGACGTTCCCTCAACTCTAGAGGTGGAACTGACCTACTAGATGGACCATCATCAACAACTCTTGCTGATGAAGTAGGTCCTTCAACATCTCTTATTGAAGTTTCAGTAGTTTCATTGGAAAGCTCACGCAACACAACTTTACTATGTGGACTGTAAGGATCAAATTGTTAGCACCATACACAAATCATACATAATGTCTAAAAATCAGAGTCAATGTATCCTGTAAGGATCAAATTGTTAGCCCTATACACAAGCATATAGTTTTTTGTTTTCCTATGATACTTGAGAATAGTTTTAACCGCCTTCTAGTGATAATTTTGGATTTGATTAATATTGGCTGACTATTCCTACTGCATAGCAAATATCCGACCTAGTACACAACATGGCATATATAATGCTACCCACTGCAGATGCATAGGGAATCTGCCTCATCTTCTCAACCTCTTGAGGTGTCTTAGGATATTCTTCCCTAGATAAGATAATTCCATTATTGAAACGTAATAAACCTTTCTTGAAATTCTGCATCGAATACCTGACAAGTATTTTTGTCGATATACGATGCTTGAGATAGGACTAGTGTTTTGTTCTTAGGATCCCTAATGATTTGGATCCTTTGAACAAACTATGCTTCACCTAAATCTTTCATTTGGAACTGAGTAGCTAGCCATTCCTTAATATTAGTCAGTAAGCCTACATCATTCTAAATAAGTAGGATATCATCCACTTATAACACCAAGAAAGCTACTGAAGTGTTAATGATCTTCTTGTAAATACAAGGTTCATCAACATTTTGATTTAAGTCATAAGATTTTACTATAGTATCAAGTCTTATATTCCAAAATCCATATGCTTGTTTCAATCTATAAATGGACCGATTAAGATTGCAAAACTTTTGTCTCTTAACTTTGTTCAATGAATTCTTCTGGTTGAGACATGTAGATAATCTCATCAAGATTAAAATTCAAAAAGGAAATCTTGACATCCATTTTCCATATTTCATAGTCATAACATGTGACAGTGGACAAGAGAATACAAATAAATTTAAGCATGGCAACAGGTGAGAAAGTTTCTTCATAGTTCACTCCTTCAACCTAAGTATAACCCTTTGCTGATAATCTAGCTTTAAAGGTTTGTACTTTTCCATCTATACCTCTCTTCCTCTTGTAGATCCACTTGTAACCTATAGGTTTTACCCCATCAGGTTGATCTATAAGGTCCCAGATAGAATTTAAGTACATAGACTCCATTTTCAGATTCATGGCTTTAATCCATTCATCTTTGTCCATATCAACCATTGCATGTTTGTGGTCAATGTATCCTCAATGTCATTATCTGGTATGACGGCTTGAGTTTTTGTTAAACCCAAATAACGAGCAGGTTGGGTTATTAACCCTTCCATTATGTCGAGGCTCCCTCAAAATTTTAGAAGGATTTGCTTGACTGAATGAAGCAACATCAATAAATCTTGTTGAAGTGCTTGCTTCTTCAACAACTCTTGTTGAAATTTCAGTAGTTTCATTGGAAAGCTTATTTAATACGGTTTTACTTCTCGATTTATGCTCTCTAATGTGGTCTTCCTCCAAGAAAGTTTTATTTGTCGATACAAATAATTTATTCTCTTTCAGATCATAAAAGAGACCACCTCTAATTTATTTGGAATAGCCTGCAAAAAGGCATAAGTTTGAACGTGGTTGGCCACTAGCACATGTGTCGGACACTCCCACATCCTAAGATGTCGTAAACTACTTTTACGACCACTCCATAATTCAAAAGGTGTTTCAGAAACACTTTTCGATGGAACTGTTGGATCAATGTTCTAAATCTCTTCGCACTCGTAGTTTGTAAACTTATATAAACAAATTGTTATTAATAAAATAAAAGTTATTTTATTTTCTGCATTAACTCAGTCCAATAAACTAAGGTCCAAGGTTATTTTATGTAACTTGAATAGTATATGGTAGACATACAGGTGAATCATGATTAAAAAAAAAAAAAAAAAAAACCTAAATGGTCTGTAGTATATGGATAAGTTTGGGTGCCTTATCCTAGTGACACTACAGATACAACCGACTCTATAATTGTTACAATTGTTGAAAGTTTTACAAACAATTTGATCCTAATCATTCATGTGGAGACATGTGATTATGAATATCTTATACAAAGAGTTTGTATAAGACCGAACCGCGAAATGATTAGTCTCTCTTTAAAACACCGTTACTTGAAGAGATTTACATTTCACTGGGATGGCCAAGGTAACTTGACCTTAATCCTGAGTGAGTTATGAACTCTTATCTATAAGGACAATCCTCTAATATGTATGGATAAGAGTGGCCAGGTTCGTCGATTCAATATGCTTACTATTTTGGAGATTTGTCTGAGTAGGGAGTTGGGAACACAGCTACAGAAGATGAAATTCACTCATTCCCAGTCAGAAAGAAAGTAGATGAATTGTTTCCTAAATGGTCTATTTTGGGTCCTGAACAATGAGGGCCCTCATCTTCTCACGTGCCAGAGAGGGGTCTAGTTTATAGTTGGACTATAACTAGTTATTCATTAGAGGGATCAGTAGTACTTAAGAAGTTAGATGTAACTATAAGGGTAAAATGATAATTTGATCAGCTGTAGTTATGAGTAATTCGTGAAGAGTCGACTCACTGTCGATTGGATATATCTGTGGCCACAATTATATATACAGTGGGAAGAGAGTAGTGTATGGTCTTTAGTGGAGTGATCGATAGTTAATGAATGTTGATTAATCTAATTAAAAGTTTAATTAATTAATCTTGTATCATTTATGCTTCTAATCTGTAGGCCCATTAGGTTCCCTTGTAGCTCACTAAGGATAAAACAGGGAATAAATAGTTTTGGAATAATTTGAATTGTTCAAATTATTTAAGGGAATCTTTTATATTGATGCAATTAATATAAAGTATAATGTATATTGATACATTATAATACATAGTTACTAATATGATTCATAATTAATATACTATGTAAATGTAATTTAACATAATATATATTGATACATTATAGTTATGAATATATTTATAATCAATAAGAGAGATATACATTTGAATGAGATTCAAATTATTATAATATATATTGATGTATTATAATATATAGTTAATTATAAATATAATCTATAATTAATTCTATATGAGAGTGATATATTTACATAAGATTTAGATATTAATTATATAAATATGATTTATATAAATACTATTGGTTAAAAATTAATGTGAATATGTTTCATATTAAAATTATAAATTATGTGAGATGATGTCATTTGAATGTGGTTCAAATGAAATTAAATATATAATACTTAATTATACATTAACTAATTGGTAGTTAATGTTATATATATATTAAATGAGATAATATATATATGTGTGTGTGTGTGTATGTATGTATGTATGTGTGTTTGTGTGTGGATTAAGTTAAAATAACTCCCATTTGTGAGTTATTAGACCTTAGAAAAATGAGGGAGATTTTAGATCTCTCTCCCCCATTCATCATCACATAGAAATACACACATAACACTCAAGGGGTTGAGAGGTTTTTGGTTTCTGTAGTAAAGGTTACGGAGAAGACTGTAAAGAACTCTCTAAAAATTACTCACTAAATTCTTTTCCTCTACAAAAACTACAAGGATCCCACAATTCGTTGTTCCTTGTCGAAGAATATGAAGGAAGCCCAAGTGGTGGTGCTCACTATTTCAAGTTCACTGTTCGTTTGTTCGAGGGAGATCAAACTCGAAGTTGTTCGGGACTTAGAGAGGAATTATTGTGAGGAGGAGTCTTCAAGGGTAAGTTCTTCTGAACTCTTTTCTATTTCACAGTAGCATGCTTGTATCGATGTTTATTCTGTCTTTTTCTCCTTTGTATTTCATCTTTCCAAAATTGAATTCCAAATGCATGACGTTCACACGCTTCCATGATAAATTCAATTCCTTTAGGAACATGGTTCAAAAGATAAGCTACAGTTTCCCTTATATAACCCTAGAATGAGTTAGGTAAAAAAGCATAACTCATAATGACCGAACCATGTCTAACAGGACTCTATTTCTTCTTTCCAATACACCATTTTGTTAAGGTGTATCAGGTGCTCAGAGTTAAGATGTGATTCCATATTCCATCAAATAGTTTTGGAATCTCATATCCATATACTCACCTCGATCTTATTAAAGTATTTTTATCCTTTTATCCAATAGCCTTTGTACAATTTGAACTTTTCAAGTGGATCAGATTTATGTTGCATTAGGTAAACGTACCCATATCTAGAATAGTCATCTTTAAAAGTGATGAAATATTCATACCTTCTTCTTGCTTTAACATTCATCAGACCACAAAGGTCTGAATGTACAAGTTTGAAGGGTTATTTGGCTCTATAACATTATCTTGTAAATGGTCATTTTGTCATTTTTCTCTCTAGCCAAGATTCACATATAGGTAAAGAATTTTCTTCTAACTTTTTTAGAAGTCCATTCTTGACCAACTTCTCAATCCTATTGAGATTTATGCGACTCAGTCTTAGATGCCAAAGATGGACATTTTCTTTTGTAGAAACTTTTAGTCGTTTATTTTGTGTAGTTGTAGTATTGAACATTTCAACATTATGGAGCATTGTTTATGCTAACGATCTTAGCATATATAAGTTATTTTCATTTATTGCTAAACAAATATCAATACCATTTTTCAAGATAAATGCTTTATCATGAGCAAAAGATATATTATATGAATGTTTCAATAAACAAGATAAAGAAATTAAAATCCTCTTAAAATGAGGAACAAAATAAACATTGTCCAACAAAATTTTAATTAAAAAATAACTTCAAGCTCCCTACTGTAACCGCCGAGATGACCTGCCCTGTCCCAACACGTAGAGTCATGTCTCCAGCCTCTAGCTACTACCAGGAACTAGTTTTCTGTAATGAAGAACAAACGTGGTTAGTGGCTCCTAAATCAAGTACCCAGGCAAAATCGTCATTTTCCATAAACCAGTATCTAAAACCAGTAAATCATATTTACCTTATTTTGCCTTCTTCTTCTCGACCAAGTATTTTGGATAGTTTCTCTTCTAGTGCCCATCCTGGTTGCAATGAAAACAGGTTTTGACCTTTTTTCCATTTTGTGCAGCAGCAGTAGAGGTAGCTCTATTCCCCTTACCACCTTTATTCTTCTTCCATTTTTTGGAACTTGAGGAAGAAGATGCAGACTTAGTCCCAGAGGTTGAACCCTTATGGGGATTTTTTGAGGAATTGATAACATTTGTCTCCTCGTGTTGTCCTTTGACTTTCATCAAGGACTCGTAAGTCTGTAGCTCATTAAGAAGAGTGGTAAGATTGTATTCTATTTTGTTCTTGACAGTATTACTGCAAAACTGCAAGAAACTCTTTGAAGAGTCTCCAAAATAAAGCTTACCTGGCTAGACTCATCTATGACAGTACCATTCATCTCTGTCATGTTGAAGTGGATCATCATGTTAAGGACATGCTCCCTAAGAGATGATCCTTTGTTCATTCTAGCGTTGAAGATGAACTTGAGAGCGTCATGCGTGAGATGTGTGGACGATATTGTTGAATATTTTAACAATATATGATTTTATTTATTAAACACTTTAATAAATCCAATAATTTATTGCATGCTTATAAAATATTTATCTAATTCACCTTGTAGGTCGGCTGGTAGGGATGTTTCATTTCCGTCAGCTTAAATACCTTAGCCTTAGACGGAACCTTCCTTAGAGAAAGGTCCCTTATGAAAAATTATTTTATAAATTTAATCTTTTATTATTTTAAATTAATCCTATTAAAAGAAAATTAAAAGATTATCCTATTTTTAATCATAGTAGAAATATTTAACATAAGTATAGGTGAATTGATTTTAAACCATTTAAAATTAACTAAGACCTATGTTTACATGCAATTCTTTATTATAGATTTTAATGTCTAATCCATTAAATATATAACACTTATATTTTAATAAAATATTAAAACCTATAGCATGCATTCTAATGACATTATAAATATAACTATTATATTTACTAAAATAATGTCATGCTCAATGCATAATTCATTTTCATTAAACAATATAACACTTATATTGTTATCATACAATATATCAATTATATTTCAGTATGATGCATGAGCATGCTTTATTAATCATGCATCCATATAATATAATACTTATATTAAATATGATGCAGGAAACATGTTTCTCATAAGGTGGGATTTTAAATTGTATGGCATACATTATTCAACATATATTAAAAATTATTTTAATCATATATCATATGCAAAATTAAATTGAACAGCAAAATAGACTGAATTTGGTACCCCTAAAAATTTAATCAAATTAATATAAGCATATTATATTAATTTAATTAATAAAAAATGAAAATTACATTAATTTCCACAAAATAAAATTAAAAAAAAAAAAAACTACTTCCACCAAGATTTTAACCCACAATCAGTAAGTTTCTAGGCAAGATTGCAACCACTATAGCACCTACTACTTGTTGTAACAACGTAGTATAGCAGAAAGCGCTGCAACACTATCACCTAGCGCTCTGGCGCTCTGGCCTCTGTGCCACAGCACCGACCAGAACGCTGGCATGCTTTGGTCAACACTCTAGCACATAATTGAAATTCTACTCTGTTTAGCTCCGTATTTGTTCCGTTCTTGTTCTATGTTTTTATCTTCTTCCTTAGCAACACATGTTTCTTGATCGACACAGACTTATAGACTCAATTACTGAATTAAAATGCCCAAAACAACGACCCTTATATGATCTTATCAAGTAAAAACAATAATATAATGCCAATATTCGAAAATGCCTATTTTGCAAAACCTATATTCAAAATGTAGAGAACAACTCACATTTTCTCCTGTTTTTCGATTCCAAATCTAAAACCAAAGATACTATATGATTCTGATACTAATTGAATGATTTGAATCCTCAATGGAAGCTAGTGATCACCTTGTGCAAATGTAATTCATTTTGAAAATTCAAAAACAGAGAAGAAAAATACAAAATTATAGGATAAACAATATTAAATTACAACATGCTTAATAAAGGAGAAAACAACAAACCTTGAAGATCGCCTTCTACAAAATTTTCTCCACAGAATGAATTGTCACGAACGTCATGAACACTTGGATTCTCCCTTGAACTCAACATACAGAGAACACCACCAATTGATCTTTCTCGCTATTCTCAGGATAAGAATCCAATGAGGTGTATGCTCTTCAATTTTGGTAAGGGAAGGAAAAATGAATTTGACAGAGAGCTGGAGAATACTTTTTTAGAGAGTTTTTTTAGATCTTAAAGACTGTGTTCTATAAAACTGTAAATAAAATAAAATAAAATAAAAAAATAATAACTCCCCCCACTCACCCATAAAGAATAATTCCCTAGGCGTTACTTTTAACATTATTAATTTAATATTATTAAGTCTAATTTAATATAATTAAATTAATAATATTAATTTAATTAGAATATATATTAAATCATATTTAATATGGGATTTTCAAAAATTGAAGAATAAGAAAATTATTAACACAAAATAAAAAAAAATTTAATCTTCTTTGATAGAGGTGGATAGAGACTGAAAGAAGTCTATCGGTGTCTATCAGTGATAAAATTTGATAGAAACCTATCATTGATAGATGCTAATAGAAATCTATCAATGTCTATCAATGTTTTTTTTCTATTTCTGTAAATAGTTTGACATTTTTTCAATCTGTGAAAATTTCTCTATTTAATATATAATTAAATAAATAACACTAATTAATTAACAATTAATTAATTAAATATTACATATTTAATTTAATTTGAATCATATTCAAATAATATTCTTTCACATAATCTATAGTTTAATATGAATCTCATTCATATAAATTTTAACCTATAGTTTTATATGAATATTATTCATATAAATAATATTTGAATCATATTCAAATATTCATCTCTCTCATATAATAAAATATAATTTTGAGACTCATTCAAAACTTTACATTATAATGTATTTATGTACATTATATTAATTGTATCATATACAATTAATTCTCTTATTTAATTTGAACAATTCAAATTAATAAAAAAATAATGGATTCTTGTTTAAACCTTAATGAGCTAGAAGAGACCTTATGAACCTATAGATTAGAAGCTTCATTAGCTGCAGGTCACTACATTAAATACGCACAGCTACACTCTTCGCATTGTAGATATATTTCTTTGTCAACAGATATAACTAATAAACAATAAGTTGACCTTTCACAAATTGCTCATAATTATAGATGGATCAAATTATCGTTTTACCCCTATAGTTACATTTAACTCCTTAAGTATCACTGATCCCTCTAATAAACAAACAGTTTATAGTCCAACAATAAGCTAAAACCTCTTAAGCCAATTAGAGGGTGAGGTCTCATTGTTTAAGACCCAGACTCAACTACTAATGGAGCAATTCATCTATTTTTCTTAATAACGGGAATGAGTAAATTCCATCTTGTGTAGTTAGGTTCCCAGCTCCTTACCCAGACAAATCCCCAAAATGATAGGTTTATTGACTTGGCTAAACTGGCCGCTCTCATCCATACAGATCAAGGGATTACGCTCGTAGACATTGAATTCACATCTCACTCAGGATTAAGTTCAAGTCACCTATGGTCATCCTAGTGAAATGTTAGTCTCTTCAATTAATAATGTTATAAATAGAAACCAATCATCTCGCAGTCTGGTCTTGTATAAACTTTGTATACAGGATACCCTCACTCATATGTGTTCACATGAACAATTTGGATCATATTGTTTATAACAGTTATAACTCATGTAACAATTATAAAGTAGACCGTAACCGCAGTGTCAACAGGAAAAGGCACCCAACCTTATGTATATACTATACACCTTTTAAGTTATTACTTGAACATGATCCACTTGTATGTCTACCACATACTATTCAAGTTACACTAAACAACCTTGAATCTTAGTTTATTGGATTGAGTTAATGCAATCTAAATGTCAAATGAAATACTTCGTATTTTATTAAATAAACAATTTATATTTACAAATTAAAAACTTCAAGATCCATGAGATTTAGGACAATAAATCTAAGGTTATCTTTGTAACTTAAACATGTATGTGGAGACATATGGGTGGATCATGTTTAAGTGATAACTTAAATGGTTTATAGTAGATGGATAAGGCTGGGTACCATATCCTGTTAACACTATGAGTATGGTCCGCTTTGTAGGTGTTACAATTGTTGTAAAGTGCTTCAAATGATCTGATCCTAATCATTCATGTATTAAACATGAAAGTGGGGATATTCTATACAAAAGAGTTTGTATAAGAACGAACCACGAAATATTTAGTCTCATTATATAACACTGTTCATAATAGAGACTTACATTTCACCAGGATGACCATAGGTAACATGACCTGAATCTTGAATGAGTTGTGAACTCCTACCTATGAGGGCGGTCATTTGATTTGCATAGGTGAGAGTGGCCAGATCACTGACTCAACAAGTCTACCATTTTGGGGATACGTCTGATTGGGGAGCTGGGAACACAGCTACACAAGATGGAATTCACTCCTTCCTCGAGGCAGGGTGTAACAACCCAAATTTGTACGCATACACTACAGGAAATTAAATGTCAAATGTTAAGCAGGATGAAATTTTATTTAAAAGGGTGGTAAATGTAATACCCTAACCTTAATTTAGGAAGCAGGAAAACAAATAAAATATATAATTAAGAATAAAAATATATAAACTTAATAGAAAAATCGGATGGAAGTTTAGAATTGGAAAGAAAAAAATAAGAAATTTATTAATTATCCAAAAATAGTGAATACGGGGGCAGAATCAGGGAAGATTAATTAGAAGTTGGACCTAGCTAATTCAGGAGACAAAGGGCAGTAGATAACTTTTTAGTTGAACACTGCTCATTGGAAGAATTGGAGGTGAATTAATTGCCCATATACTCTTAAAATGTGAAAGAGTTAAAAAGGGGAAGTGGAATCCACAACAGGCAACCCACGCGTGAAAACTAGCGAGATTGAAGAGAAAATTGGAGAGAGCGAGAGTAAAGAGAGCGAGATTCTCAGCGAGACAGTGGGAGAGAGCGGGAGTGGGAGTGAGAGTGACAGCAAGAGTCACGAGAGCCAAACCAGCGAGAAAGTTGGAGAGAGCGAGATTCTGAGAACAAAGAGAGAGAGATTTGGACAGAAGCGTGGATTATGCGTTGAATTCGGCCACGATCTTATAGATTATACATGGAGAACCCTAAAATTGAATACAAACAAAGGTTGAAGACGTAAGGGCAAACGTTAGCCAAAATTAGGTGTCTTATTAAGAGAAATTCTTAAACCTAGGTAATTTTAAAGAGGACATTTGTAGGATGAGTTGTCACACTGAGAAGAGCTGAAAATCACTATAAATAGGACCCTTTGCCTAAAGATTTAACCCATTCTCAAACAAATCTCAGTAACAAAGAATCGTGTGAAAGAGTAAGTGTGAGTGAGGAAGTTTTGTGAGGTTAGAACAGATAAAGCTCGGGTGAGGTGCTGCCCAAATTTCCTTCTAGTTTAAGAGGGAAAACTCTACTGATCAAACCATAAGGAATAATTAGGATTGCAGTCAAGGTAAGTAGTTATCTCACCAGTGTTTCATGGTAGTGTACCTTTAATATGTTGCATAGTTATGTTATTGTTATGTTGCATTACATGTTTAAAATACGTTTATCGACAAGGGACCCCGTGCATTATGTTTGTTCATAAGATTAAATTTTAATTAGATAAAGGTTATGCTTCTAGGGCTAGTAGGGTATGTATAGTTGCACCCCTCTAGACCCAATTCTATGTCAAGTTTATGCTAGGGCCTAACAGGGTATGTATGATTGCACCCCTCTAGTCCAATCTTACGTTTATGTTAATGGTTGATGTTGGATGCGACTCTGACCCTACTGACTGCATAACCCGCTAATCATCAGATGGGCTAGTTTCTGCCTAAGTCCTCATCTTCCTATCAGGGCGGAGAAATTTATGTTAGTGATGTTGGACGTGACTCTGGCCCTATTGACTGCATAACCCGCTAATCATCAGATGGGCTAGTTTCCGCCTAAGTCCTCATCTTCCTATCAGGGCGGAGAAATTTACGTTAGTGATGTTGGACGCGACTCTGGCCTTACTGACTGTATGACCTGCTAATCATCAGATGGGTTAGTTTCCGTCTAAGTCCTCATCTTCCTATCAGGGCGGAGAAATTTACGTTAGAAGCATAACTGACCACCACATGTTATTATATGTTTTCGGTCCCGATCATATGTTTTCAGAACATATTGCATGTGAATGTGCATTTGGTCACTACCCTATGTGAGAACTACTTACTGGGTATATTATATACTCATCCTATTTTACAGACTTTGTAGGTAAGGACCCAGCGTAGGTGGCAGAACTGGACGTCACTCAAATGGCCAACCATCAAACTCACTATTTAAGGCATATGCATTTTTGTATCACTACACTAGTGTTTTATGGATCCTGGTGTTTTGTAAAATAAACTTTTTATATAGTTTTCTACCTAATTAATAAAATCTTAGATATGTTCTTTTGAGATTTTTGTCCAAAACTCATCTCATAATAGAAAAGTCTAAGCATGCATGTCGTAGCAGTCGAACCATAGTATATAAGGATCCGGTCGTTACACAGGGGTAAGTAGATAAATTACTCCCTCATGAGCTGATTTCGGAGCTTAAACAATATGGTGCCATGCCTTCTCTTGACTAGAAAAGGTTCTGGTCATAGTTGAACTATGACTTATTGTTCACTAGAGGGATTAGTGGTACTTAAGGAGTTAAATGTAACTACAGGGGCAAAATGATAATTTGGCCTAGCTGTACTTACCAGCAATTTATGAAGGGTCACCATACTGTTGATTGGTTATATCCAATGGACACAGAAATATATCTGTAGTGCAAGAATATAGTTGTCGGTATGTAGTTGAGTGCTCGACAGTTATTTCAGAATCTAGAGTTGCCCAGCAGATGTGCTTGAGGCTAATCATAAGAAATTGGAACCACGTTCAAGGTTGTGCCTATTTGTAAGCTACCCCAATGGAATGAGAGGTGGTTATTTCTTTATCCTAAAGAAAATAAAGTATTTTTATCGAAAAATGCTACTTTTCTTGTGGAAGACCACATAAGAGAGCACAAACCTAGAAGTAAAATTGTGTTGGATGAGATTTTCAAAGAAACTACTAAATCTTCAACAAGAGTTTTGAAGAGCCTAGTACATCAACAAGAGTTGTTGAAATAGGTTCATCTATTATGTCAAATCCACCTCAAGTGTTGACGGAACCTCGACATAATGGAAGGGTTGTGAACCCACCTATTCGCTATATGGGTTTAACTTAAATCCTAGCTATGGTAGCTGATGGCGAAGTTGAGGATCCATTGTCTTACAAGAAGGCAATGGAGGATGTTGACAGAGATGAATGGGTCAAAGCCATGGATCTTGAGATAGAGTCTATGTACTTGATTTCAGTATGGGATCTTGTAGATCAACCTGATGGGGTTAAATCAATAGGTTCTAAATGGATTTACAAGAGAAAACGGGGTGCTAATGAGAAGGTGCAAACTTTCAAGGATAGACTGATGGCAAAGGGTTATATCTAGGTAGAGGGAGTCGACTATGAGGAGACTTTCTCGCCTATTTCCATGCTTAAGTCTTTTTGGATCCTCCTATATATTGCCTCATATTATGACTATGAGATTTGGCAAATGGATGTCAAGTTTATTTTTTTGAATGACAATCTTGAGGAGACCATTTATATGGTAGAGCCCGAAGGATTCATAACCCAAGGTCAAGAGCAAAAAGTTTGCAAGCTTAATCGGTCCATTTATGGACTGAAACAAGCATCTCAATCTTGGAACATAAGATCTGATACTGCGATCAAATCTTATGACTTTGATAAAAATGTTGATGAGCCTTGTGTATACAAGAAGATCATCAACAGTTCAGTAGTTTTTCTAGTGTTGTATGTAGATGATATCATACTCATTGGGAATGATGTAGGTTTACGGACTACAGTTAAAAAACTTGCTAGCGGCCCAATTTCAAATGAAATATTTGGGAAAGGCTCAGTTTGTTCTGGATATTCAGATCTTTCGAGATCGAAAGAACAAAATGCTAACACTGTCTCAGGCATCGTATATTGACAAGATGCTTGTCAAGTATTCGATGTAGACCTCCAAGAAGGGCTTATTGCCTTTCAGGCATAGAGTTACATTGTCTAAGGAAAAATATCCTAAGACACCTCAAGAAGTTGAGGAGATGAGACGGATCCCCTATGCATTTTATATAGGCAATTTGATGTATGTTATGTTATGTATTAAACCTGACATCTGCTACGCAATGGGGATAATCAGTAGATACCAATCTAATCCAGGATTAGATCACTGGACAGCGAAAGGAATATCCTCAAGTATCGATGGAGGACGAGAGACTACATGCTTTTATATGATTCTAAGGATTTGATCCTTACGGGATACATGGAATTTGATTTTCAAATTGATAAGGATTCTAGGAAATCCACATCAGGATTAGTGTTCACTCAAGTATCCCGTAGTATGGTGAAGCACCAAGTAGGGGTGCATCACTGACTCCACTATGGAGGCTGAGTATGTAGCAACTTGTGAAGCTGCTAAGGAAGCTGTTTGACTTAGAAAATTCTTGTTGATCTTGAAGTTGTTCCAGACATATCAAAACCCATCACACTTTATTTTGATAATAGTGGTGTTGTAGCTAATTCCCGAGAACCTAGGAGTCATAAGCGTGACAAGCATATAGAGCAGAAGTATCATCTCATCCAAGAGATTGTGCATCGAGGGGACGTAATTGTCACTAAGATAGCTTTGGAGCACAACGTTGTTGATCCGTTTACAAAGACCCTCACGGCTAAAGTGTTTGAGGGTCACCTACAGAGTATGGGTCTATGAGACAGGCCACGTCTAGACTAGTGCAAGTGGGTGAAATTTTACTGGGCGTGTTATGCCCTAGTTTATTATTTGTGTACTTGTATTTTTATTATATTGTACACCCTACTAGTTTCAGTCAAGTAGGAGATTGTTGGGGTTGATGCCCTAAATCTCGTAGGGTTCTATAGTTTGTAAACATTGTATGAACAAACTCATTATGTGATTAATAAAATATATGACATTTTATTCACTTTGTTTTTAAAATATATGATATTTTAGTTGCATTAACCACAAACTAATAATCCAAGGTTATCTTTGTAACTTAAAATTTATGTGGAGACATATGGTTACATCATGTTTAAGTGATAACCTAAATGGTCTGTAGTAGATGGATAAGGCTGAGTACCTTATCCTGGTGACACTAAATGGTTTATAGTAGATGGATAAGGCTGAGTGCAAAGAATGTAGTTGTCGGTCTTTAATGGAGTGCCTGACAGTTAATAGATGGTGAATAATGAATAATGTAATTAAAGAGTTTAATTAATTATTCATGTACTATTGGAGCTTCAAGCTACAGGTTAGTACATGAGGTCCCTTTGGTAGCTCAAAAGGATTTAGTTGAGAATCAATTTTTGGATTAATTTGAATTGTTCAAATTAATAGATAGATTTAATTATATATGATATAATTAAATTGTTTCAATTATATATGATATAATTGTGATAATGTATTTGATACACTATAGCTTAATGGGAGGAAATAAATATTTGAATGAGTTTCAAATATATTTTCTATGAATATGATTCATAATTGTTAAATTTAATATAAATGTGATTTATATTAAATACCACATAATAGAGAAAATAATCTATAGTTTATATTGTATGTGATATAATATTAAAACTATAGGTTATATGTTATATTTGATATAACATATAATTTAATATAAATATAATATGATAAGTTAATTATCATATTTATTTATATTATATTATTATTATTTGAATAATAAGGAAGGGAGTTACAACTCCCTTCCCCATCTTTTCTTTCCACCCACTTTAGTGGGTGGTTATGTTTTTTTATAGCAAGTGGAATAAAAAGAAAAAATAACGATTGTTGTTGAATGATTAAGAGTGTTATTACAGAAAAGTTATGTGAGTTTGTCTTGTGAGAAAGCTCTCAATCTTCTTCCTCCACCTTAAGACTTTTCCCTCCTAACTGAAATAGTCAGAGCCCAGCACTCCTGGATTCTCACCTTGAGAATACCAAGGTAGCATTGTGGTTGTGTCCGGTTTTTGTTCGAGATATATCTTGAAGAAGGTCTTCAAGAAGTTCGTGACTGTTCGAGGGAAATTCATGAAGAAAAGGTTCTTCAAAGGTAATATTTCTTGACCTCTTTTCTTATAAAAGCATGCTATAGTGTAATTTAAATGCATATCTGTTTGTATGTTTATTGTAAATTTTGTATTCGATAATTAATGGAATTTGGTGGATCCGCTTCTGCTCAAGGTTCTCTTCACCCGAGATCCTTCATCGTTTTAACATGAATCCTATTCATATTCATTATAATTTATAGTCTTATATGAATCTCATTCACATAAGTAATATTTGAATCACATTCAAATATTTTATCTCTCAGATATTATAAAGAATAATTTTGAATCTTATTCAAAATTAACTTTATATTATAACATATCTATATACATTATATTAACTGTATCATATACAATTAATTTCCTTATGTAATTTGAACAATTCAAATTAATCCAAAACTAATTGATTCTTGTTTTACCCTTTGTGAGCTAGCAAGAGGACTCTTCGCATTAATCCAAATTAATCCAAAGCTCTAATGATACAAGATTAGTTAATTAAACTCTTTAATTAAATTAATCGACATTCATTAATTGTAGGTCAATCCACTAAATACCTACAACTACACTCTTCGTATTGTAGATATATTTCTGTGTCCATTGATATAATCAATCAACAGTAAATTGACCCTTCACGAATTGCTCATAACTACAATTGGATCAAATTATTGTTTTACCTCTATAGTTACATCTAAATCCTTAAGTAATATTGATCCTTCTAATGGACAAACAGTTTATAGTCCAACTATAAACTAATCCCTCTCAGGTCAGTGAAAGGGTGAGGCCTAATTTTTCATGACCCAAAATAAGCTATTAAGGGAAAAATTCATATATTTGCCTTCAAGACGAGAATGAGTGAATTCCATCTTGTGTAGTTGTGTTCCCAACTCTCTACTCGGACAAATCCCCAAAATGATAGGCTTATTGAGTCGGCGAATCTAGCCACTCTCACTTATACAGACCAAAGGATCACCCTCATAGACAGGAATTCAAAACTGACTTAGGATTAAGGTCAAGTCACCAATGGTCATCCTATTGGAATGTTAAATCTCTTCAAGTAACGATGTTATAAAGAGAGACTAATCATTTTGCGCTCTAGTCTTATACAAACTCTTCGTGTAGGATACCCCCACTCATATGTCTCCACATGAATGATTAGGATCACATCATTTATAACACTTTACCACTATTGTAACAATTATAAAGTAGATCGTTTCCGTAGTGTCACCAGGATAAGGTACTCAACCTTATCCATATACTACAGACCATTTAGGTTTATACATAAACATGATCCACTTGTATGTCAACCACATACATGTTTAAATTACATAAAATAATATTGGATCTTGGTTTATTGGATTGGTTAATGCAAACTAAATGTCAAATAACATCTTGTTTTATTAACTATATAATTCGTGTACAAAATTTACAAACCACGAATTTCACGAGATTTAGGACATCAACCCCAACAATCTTCCACTTGTCTAAAGTTGGTGGAGTGTGCAATATAAAGAATAAAGCAAAGTAAAGTACACAATACAATAAATTACGAAATACACTATATTAGTAATATCTCCCACTTACCTTAGATAAGATGATGCATGTTCCATAGACCCATACTTTCCTGGTGACCGTAAAAAACTTTAGTTGAGAGCCTTTATAAATAAATAAGCAACATTATACTTCAATGCGATCTTTGTGATAATCACCTCTCCTTAATGCACAATCTCCCAAATGAGATGATATTTTCGCTTAATATTATGTTTTCCTCTCTTGTGGCTTCTAAGCTCCCCATAATTTTCCACAACACTACTATTATCACGATAAAGGGTGATGAACTTTGATATGTCAGGAATAACTTCTAGGTCTATCAAAAACTTCTTGAGTCATACAATCTCCTTGAAACCTTCATAAGCAGGTAAATACTCTACCTCCATGGTAGAGTCAAGAATGTAATTTTGCTTTGTGTTACGCTAGACTATAGCTCCTCCATTAAGAGTGAACATTGATCATAATGTGGATTTCCTAGAATCCTTATCAGTCTGAAAATCAGAGCCAGTATATCCTGTAAGCATTAAATCCTTAGCCCCATACACAAGCATGTAGTTCCTCATTCTCTAAAGACACTTGAGGATGGTCTTAACTGCTGTCTAGTGATCAGATTCCTGATTAAACTAATATCTACTGACAATCCCTACTGCATAGTAAATGTTAAGCATTGTTTAATGAATCTCTCTAGTTGTTACATATAAATGGTCTCTTCAAGATTACCATTCAAAATATGTGGCAACGGAAAAGAGAATCTGGATAGGCTTAAGCATGGCAATATGTGAGAAAACTTCTTCATAGTCCACTCCCTCTACCTATGCCACTAGTATAGCCTTAAAGGTTTTCACCTTACCATCTACATTCCCCTTTTCTCTTGTAGATCCATTTGCAAACTATAGGTTTTACCCCATTAGGTTGATTTACAAAATCCCAGATGGAATTGAAGTACATAGACTCCATTTCTAGATTCATGGCCTTAACCCATTCAATCTTTGTCTATATCATTCATTGCCTAATTATAGGTCAATGAATCCTCAATGTCATCAACTGATATAACATCTAAGGTTTTTGTTAAACCCATATAGTGAGTAGGTGAGTTCATAACCCTTTCACTACATCGAGGCATCCTCAACTCTTGAGGTGGATGTGCTTGACTAGATGAACCAATATCAACAACTCTTGTTAATGAACTAGCCTTTTCAACAACTCTTGTTGAATTTTCAGAAGTTTCATTGGAAAGCTCATTTAACATGATTTTACTTTGCAGCTTATGCTCTCTGATGTGGTCCTCTTCCAAAAATGTAACATTTGTCTAAAATACTTTAGGATCAAAGAAGTAACCGCCTCTCGTTTTCTTGGGATGGCCTACAAATAGCCATAATTTTGAACGAGGTTCCAATTTCTTTGGATTTGACTCAAGCACATATGGTGGATAACCCCAAATTTTGAATTGTTGTCAACTACTTTTATGACCTCTCCATAATTCCAAAGGAGTTTTATAAACACTTTTGTATGGAACATTGTTCAAAATATAAACTGCAATCATTATTGCATAACCCCAAAACAAATCAGATAACTGAGCATAACTCATCATAGATCGAACCATTACCGACAGAGTTCTATTTCTCCTTTCTCATATACCATTTCGCTAAGGTGTACCAAGTGCTGAGAGTTGGGATACGATTCCATGTTTTATTATATAGTTTTAGAATCTAAAAATCCATATACTCTTCATCTCGATTTGATCGAAGTGTTTTAATGTTTTTACCTAATGAATTCACAACCTTAACCTTATACTCTTTGAACTTTTCATGAGCTTAAGACTTGTGTTGCATTAAGTAAAGATATCCATATCTTGAATAATCATCTATAAAAGAGATGGAGTATTCATACCCCCCTCTTGTCTTAACATTCATCGGACCACAGAGGTCTAAATGTATAAGTTCTGAGGGCTTTTTGGCTCTATAACCTTTTCCAGTAAAATTTCTTTTTGCCATCTTGCCTTTAAGGCATAACTCATATACAAGCAAAGAGTTTTCTTCTAACTCGCTTAAAAGTCCACTCTTAACCAATCTCTCAATCGTATTGAGATTTATGTGACCTAACCTTAGATGCCAAAGATGAGTATTTTGTTTAGGTGAAATTTTTTGTCTTTTATGTTAAGTTGCAATTCTGAACATTTCAGTATTAAGAACCGCTTTATATGCTAATGACCTTAGCACATATAAATTACTCTCTAAGTTTGCAGAACAAATTTGAACACCATTTTTATAAATAAACGATTTATTTACATTAAAGGTGGTAGAATAATTATGTTCTAACAAACATTTTATAGAAATCAGGTCTCTTTTAAGCCAGAAACCACATAAACATCATTTAATAGAAGAAAAGATTTCTTGAAGAGTAATTTATGCCTCCCACTACTACTGTTAAGATGACCTGCCCAGTTCCGACCCGCATGGTCATCTCGCTAGTCCCAAGCTGCTATCACGAACTAATTCTCTAAAAAGAAGAACAAAAGTGATTAGTGGCCCATGACTCAGTTATCCAGGCTGAATCATTATTCTCCACTAAACAAGTTTTCAAAACCAGTAAATCATATTTGCATTGCTTGCCTTTCTTTTTATCTACCAAATACTTGTGGCAGTTTCGTTTCTAGTGCCACTCTTGGTTTCAATAGAAACAGTTTCCTTTGGCAACCTTTGCATTCTTGCCCTTCTAGACTGTAGTAGTGTTAGCTTTATTCCCTTTATCTCCCTTTTTTTTCTTCAATTTTTTGGTGTTGGAGGAAGAAGGAATAGACTTTATTCTAGATGTCGAACTCTGTGGAACTTTTTAGATGAAGTGGCAACAATTTTCTCTCCTTTTTGTCCCTTAACTTTCATCAGAGACTCAAAAGTCTATAACACATTTAGAAGGGTGGTGAGGGTGTAATTGAGCTTGTTCATAACAATACTACAGAACTTAAGGAAACTCTCTTACAGAAATTCCAAAATAAACCTAACTTGACTGGCCTCATCAATGATAGTCCTGTTCATTTCTTGACTTTTGATAATTGCAATTAAAATCTCATATATCTCATGTATTTATTTTAAAAGTAACCCACCATTCTTGACTTTTAATTCAAATAAAAAATCAAAGATTGTCTATGATACCAACTGAAGGGGATTGAATCCCGACGAAAGCGTGTGATCATTTTTTTGATTTATTGAAACAAATAAAAAACAAATAAACATGAAAAAAAAGTTAAGTGACATATTTGCTGATCCACAATTGCAGCAAAATCTCCTATCGAAATAGGTTATCTCCTTCTTGAATTTTTTCAATTCCACAAGATCTTACTTGCTATGCCTCTGACTAGGATCCAATTTTTTAGAACCGCTTCTTGAAAGAATAAAGAGAATAGGAAGAAATTTTTTTTTCGAATTTTTCTAAGAAAATTGGAAGAAATATTAGAAGGAGAGTTTTAGAGTAATTGTAGAGATTACTTTTTTAGAGTGCGTGTTCTGTAAGGGCTCCTAAGGATCCTATTTATAGAATTCTATCGGTTACTCCTAACTTATTGGGATAACAATTTTGTAGAGGTTTAATTTTTTTTTTTGAAAGGTATTGTAATTAAAGCGTGGGGTGGGGGAATCGAACCTCAAATCTTGAGGTTGATAGAGGTTTTAAATTAAATATTTAATAATATTCAACATTAATAAATATCTACCAAAATAATATCTCATATTAAATGGTTTAAAACATTTAAATTATATTTAAATATTTATCTCTAACATAATCTTTAATCTAAATTTCATCCAAATTAAATGATTAATTATTTTAGTATAATTCAAATAAATTAATTAATTCTCCCTCTAATTATTTAGTTCAATTTTTTTTAATTAAATAATCTATTTATATGGATCTTATCCAAATAAATAAATAATTATTTGAATCTTATTCAAAGAAATTGATTCTCCCATTATCTATTTAATTCGAATCTTATTCATATTAAATAATTTATTTATTTATATAGATCTCATCCAAATAAATAATTAATTATTTGAATCATATTCAAATAAATTAATTCTTCATGTTATAAAGTTATAATTTGAATCTCGTTCAAATAAACTTTATAATAAATCATGTAATTAATTGTATCTAACAAAATTAATATTTTCTCTCATATATTTGAACATTTCAATTTTTTTTTTTAACATAGTTGATCCTTGTTGGTCCATGGTAAGCTAGCAAGAGGACCTTAAGGACCTATAGACTATAAGCTTCAATGATCCAAGATTAATTAATTCAACTCTTTAATTAAATCAACTTTTATTCATTAACTACAAGGAAAACCACACTATAAACCCATGGTTGAACTCTTATGTTATGTTCATGGATATAATCAATATAAGCAAGTCGATCCTTCACGAGTTATTCACAATTACAGCTGGGTCAAATATCTATTTTACCCCTGTAATGACCTCTTTTCCTTAAGTACCACTGATTCCTCTAATGAACAATTCGTTTATGATCCAACCATAAACTAAGTCCCTCACGAGCTAGTGAGAGGGTTGGGCCCCTTATTCAAGACTCGAAATCAACACTTAAGGGAATTACTCATCTACCTTATGCGAGAAAGGAGTAAAATTCATCTTGTGAAGTTATGTTCCCAACTCCCCATTTAGTCAAGTCCTTAAAATGGTAGGCTTATTGAGTCGTCAACTTGGGCCGCTCTCACTTGTGCAAACCAAAGAATTGTCCTCACAGACAAGAGTTTATAAATCGTTCAAGATTAAGATTGAGTCACACATGATCATCCTATGAAATATTAATCTCATCAATTAACGGATTTACAAAGAGAGATTAATTATTTCACGGTCCGGTCTTATACAAACTCTTCATATAGGATACCCCTACTCATAAATCTCTACATGAACAATTTGGATCAAACAATTTGTAACTATTACAAAGTGGGTATCCGTAGTTTTACCAGGATTAGACACCAAATCTTATTCATATATTATAGACCTTTAGGTTATTTCTTGAACATGATCCATTCGTATGTCAACTACATACATGTTCAAAACCTCATGCAATAACCTTGGATTTTTTCAGTTAATGGATAAATTAATATTTCTTAATTAACAATTAAATTAATCAACTAATAAATTATGAGGCTTTAGGGCACAAATCCCAACAACTCCCACTTGCACTAAAGCTGGTGAAAAGCCAATGAGACATGTATCTTAGGACATACTCTATACCCAACATGATCTCACAGTTACCCTAATCAAGAAGAGATATGTCTCGTAACCCTAGACATTCTAGGTGACTCTCATACATTTTAGCCTAGAGAGTCCTTTTATATAAATAAAACCATATTTCATTCAAAGTCATCTTGGTTACTACCATAGTACTTTCTCTCAATTTGTCTTACCCTAGACATTGGTGTTTGCTACTATGCTTAGTCTTAGTGTTTGTACAACTATTATCTCATAAACTGTGATAGACTAACTCAGAAATGAAACAATTTTAAATCTTTAAGGATATCTTATGGCTACACAATTTTTTGCTTCACAAGCAAAAATAAATTCTTGTGTACCAATCTCCACCACATAGTATAATATTAGTCTTACCTTAAATTTCTCTAAATCTTTGTAAGACCTAGTGTATCTTGTGAAAGATCACATCTTAACACCATACATATAATTTCTCTTTACCCATAGATAAACGGTATAACTAACCAATTAAATGTTAAGCCTCTTTTATGAATTAATTCTCTTCTACCAAGAGAAGATAATTAATCATTTTTCCTCAACACTTGAGGTGTCTTATGATACTATTCCACAGATTTAACTTCACATTAGAATTATACACTATCATTCTTTTGAAGTTCTGTATCTAATATTTGACAAACAATTTGTAAATATAAGATGTTTGAGACTCACTTAACACTATATCTCTAATTGGTTAGATAGTCAAATTTTTATTTTATATTATAATATCCATGATGAGTAATACATCATTAACATGATACAAATGAAATATTTACTTGTCAATTAATGGCTTTCTTGTCTATAAAAGATCATTAATATTTGTTCAAAATCATAATTTATGGTAACTCTTATCAAACCTTATATTCAAAGATCTAATTGTTTAATTCATTTCTCAAATCAACTAATTCAATTTTGCGAACTTTTTGCATTTGAACTTTGAACATCGAACTCTCTTGTTTGTTTGTGTAGATGCATCCTTTAAATTATTTTCATAAAAGAATCTAAACATACATTTTACATATCTCATATGTAACAATGAACAATGTTTAAAGACTCTACTATGGCAGTGAATGAGAAAATTGAACCACAGTCTAAATTCTCTCAATAGATTTCACTCTATGCTTTGAGTCTTAGTTTGAAGATCTGTATCTTCTTATCTACTCATGAATGTCTCTTTTGTAGATCTCTTCATAACCTATGGGTTTTACCGCATCAAGAAAGTCAACAAATCCAGGAACTTGAGATGAAGTACATAGACTTTATCTTGATATCATGACTTTGTCCGAACAATCCTCGTCAACAGCCCCCAACACAACTTTGGGGATAATAAGCCTTTAACTTGTCAACTAATATGAAAACTTTACTTCCATTAAGTCATTGTAAAGGTTGAGTTATCTCACAACTCTCCCACTATGATAAATGCTTATCCTATTTGATTAGGATGCATTTGACATTCAAATGTAATTAAATAGTTAATAACACTTATTAACTATTTAGTAGATTTACTTGACACCAAAATATTTACAATTATTTAACTTTGGTAAAGGTTTGTAATATTTTATTTGACATTCCTTAAAAATTATATTTGGCATACGAATACATTTTTTTTATTTAGGATTGCACAAAAGACCATTTTGTTTATAAGGACAACTTACCATAGGTAGATCTTTGAACAAATATATTCCTCTTGGGTTTGTTTCAGCATGTGCATCTTAACGTACTTATATTATGAAATGTTGTAAACTAGTTTACTACAGTTCCATAATCCAAAATTGTCTTCCATACAGTTTTAGATAGAATAATGTTCATAGTGCAATCTTTATTGCACGTCCTTACCAGAGTCTAGCAATGATGTGTAATTTATTAATGATGTGACCATGTCGAACAAAGTACGCATCATTAATGTGACCAAGTTTAACAAGGTCATCTTTCTCCTTTCTAAAGCAAAATTTCACCCAAATTATATCAAATGTTTAAAGTTGAGATATAATCTCATTTTCAATCAATTAAGCGTAGTACTGAAATATCTGTATTTTTATAATTTGATCATAATATGTCTTGATAGATTTACCTAATTGATTTGAGTTTTAGTCTAACTTCTTTGAACTCTTCAAAGAAAAGACTTTAGCTTCATTAGATAAAGATACTCATACACTAAATATTCATCAATCAAATTGATGATATATTTACGATATTTGTTTGAGTTTTACATTCTCCAGACCACTTTAGCCAAAATGTGTAAGTCAAACATGTTCTTTGGATTTTTTCCTTCTCCAATAAGGTTGAATGACTATCTTGCATGAAAGGCAAGATTTTTAAATAGGTGAAGCAATTTAACTCTGTCTCTTAGAGTATTGACTGTACTGGCCATTTTATTAAAATTGATTATAATCAATTTTAATTACAAAAAACGAGTATCTTTTAGGAGAAAACAATTTGTCTCTCCATTTTGGATTCAATAATCCTAAATGTCTCAATGTAGCTTTTTGTATGTGTTAAACATTTTAACTCATATTAATTGTACTTATTTGAAGGCTTAACATATTTTTAAACAACTTTTGAAAATGTGCTTTATTATGTAAAACATTTATGCCATATGAATTAATTAGTAATAAAGATTTGAGAGATCGAATTTCTCTTATAGTGATAAAACCACCATGTTTAGCATAAGTAATACTTATGACATCTAATGTCTCCCACTACACTAACTAAGATGAACTTCTCGATGCTAGTATGTAGAAACTATTCTACATCATTAAGTATATTCCAAGAATCACAATCTAATTGTAATGAAGAAAATTTTGATAGTGAATTCTCATTCAACTATCTAGGTGCGAATCTTAATTCTCCATCAATAATCCAAAAAATCATATTTACTCCCGTTTTTTTTTTCCATTGAGGTATTTCCGAAATTCCTCAAAGTGTGACTTTACGAGATAATATGGAAACTATTTCCTCATATAGCTTTAGTCCCGGGTCTTATTTTCTTGGATTATAATACTTAATCTTGAGATTATTTAGATAATCATCTAAATTAATCATCTAAATCATCTTAATGTTGTTGTCCTGTACTTTATCTTCTAAACTCGACATCAAATATGTCAATTAAAAGATAAATATAAGCTATCTCTCCACTTATGACTCATCAATCACATGGTACATGAACAATTCATGAAGTGGCAACAAGAATTTGAGAACATTTCACAATTAATAACAAATTCTGAAGTTACACTGCCATTAATATAATGTCAACATTTCTTTTCCAAGTAATACATTTTTTTTTTCATTTTTGACTTATATCGGTAATTTCAAATAAAATTATAAGAGAAAAATGACATAACACTAAAATATATAAAGTATATTAGTTAGCAGCATGCAATCAAATATCCATTCAAATTTAATATTAACTCTATGAATATTATAAATCATGTCTAATGCAATGATGCTCCAGTGATTTAGAACAAATGCCACCAAAGGGTAGGTACAGTGCTCCTTCACTGGATTGAGACATTATTAACCAAACATTAACTAGAATAACTCTTATTCCTATAACGTTTAGTTACCATTATGTTTTCAGAACATCAATAACAACTTCAATATGTTCTTGTAAGTGTAATCCATCATTTTAGATCTTATACTTTTGCCCCAACAAGCTTGTTGAAGGGAAGGTCAATATGAGAAACAAAATACTATAGTCCTACCATTGCTAGAGTTTACCTTGATATTGACCCATGCAAACACCATTCAAAGGGGGATGCCCCCAGGGTGCCATGAGGTGAAGCATTAGTCTCACATAGTAAACCAATGGTGGATACCGTAGGACTTTTGACACATGTCCTTCTCTCATTTACTATAAACACTTTCTTTAATTCACCTTGATCTTGACCCATGCAAACACCATCCGAAGAGGAACGCTCCTAGGGCGCCACGAGGCCAAGCATGAGTCTCACAGTGTGAATTTTACTAGGGAATGTACGAGAGATGACATATCATATACATCTATTCTCCCACTAAATATTTTGAAATAAGAGTTTCAATACTTAGACAAACTTAGGCTAAATCATTTATCCAAGTTTAAATTGTGGTTGCCCAAACATAACTCTTATGTTTGGATAGTTGACATAATGCAAAATATCGAATTTTATTAAACTTTTTAATAAACTACTCACATTATGTTATAATAAAAGTTTGACTAACTCAACTTCCAGGTCAGTTTCCAAGTATGGGTGTTCCATTACCTTAAACATAAATACCCTAATCATAGGCAGAACCTTCCTTAGACAAAGTTTCCTAATAGGCAACCTTTTATTATTTAGATCTTGTAATTTACCCATTTTAAACCATTTAAAACTAGATTAAAAGATCTAATTTAATCTAATCTCATTAGATAAACATGCAATTTACTTTATTCTAATCTCATTAGTATTCTAATAAAGATAAATCAAAATTTAAAACTATTTAAAATTGAAACAATTCTATCTTTATCAAGTGAGAACCTAATCTCATTTGGGAAGCATGTAATTTTTCTAATCTCATTAGAAAAATACAAAGATAAACTAAAATTAATTTTATCTTTAACTAAGCAAGCTCTTAATCTATTAGGAAAGCATACAATATTTCTAATCTTATTAGAATATTATAAAGATAAATTATCTTTAAATAAGTATGATCCTAATCCTATTAGAAAAACATGAACTATTTCTAATCTCATTAGAAAATTATAAAGATAATTTAAAATTTTAAACTATTTATAATTAAATTCAAATTTTCCTTATCTAAACATGCAATCTTACTTAATTCTTCATTTAATTATCTGATATAACAATTATATCTTAATTAAAGAAGAATCTCTATATGAATCTTTACAACAATTTAAATATAGAACTTATATTTAAATAAAAGATAATCTCTACATACATAAAATTAGAAATTATCCTGACAATTTAAATATAACACTTATATTTTAAACAAAAGAGAATCTTTACATGCATTTAAGTAGGGATTATCCTTACAATTTAAATATAACATTTATATTTAAATAAGAAATATAATGGAGAATAGTGAGAACTCCCTCTCATGTTCTGCAAAGTAACTCTCCTGTCATGGGGAGTTATAATTATATTCTAAAAATATTAACAATATAATGTTGGGTTTTATGTCCTAAAACTTGTGGTTTGTAAACAATAAACTTATTCAGTTAATCAATATAGATATTACTGAAGTTGTTATTGAATGTTTGAATTGTTCATTTCATTTTAAAATTAACCTAAATCCAATAAAATAAGATCCATGACTATTACATGAATACTTGAACTTTATGTGGAGACATAAGAGTTGGATCAAGTTCGAGTAAATAGCCAAAATGGTCTATAGTATACGGATAAAGTTGAGTACCTTATTTTATGGACACTATTGGATGCAGCCCACTTTGTAGATATTACAATTGTTGTGTAAAGTGCTACAAACGAAGTGATCCTAATTCGTTCATGTGGAGATACGCGAGTAGGGGCAATCTATGCAAAGAGTTTGTATACGATCGGACCAAGAAATTAGTCACTCTTACTTTATAATGTTATTTACTGCTTAAGACTGATTATTTCAAAGCGATGACCTAGGTAACTTAACCTTAATTTTGAGCTAACTATGAACTCTTGTTTATCTTGGATTATCCGATTTGCATGGGTGAGGGTTGGCTCAATAGCGTCGGCTCAATAAGCCTCCCATTTCAGGGGTAAAACCGGGTAGAAAGCTGGGGACATAGGGCATAAGATGGAATCCACTCCTACCCGCTTTTAGGGACATTAGAGAAGTTGTTCCCTTAAGTGCTGACTCCGGGTCTTGAACAAGTGGCCCCACCCTCTCATTGGCCCGAGAGGGACTCGGTTTAGTGATTAGATGACAAACCAATTGTTCATTAGAGGATCAGTGGGACTTAAGAAACATGTAATCTCGGAGGTAAAACAACTTTTGACCCAATAATTATTATGAACAACCTGTGAAGGCTCAACTTACTAATTATGTTTATATCTAGTGGACAGAAATATATCTACAGTGAGGGGAGTGCA
This sequence comes from Benincasa hispida, assembly GCF_027475165.1. Lineage (NCBI taxonomy): Eukaryota > Viridiplantae > Streptophyta > Magnoliopsida > Cucurbitales > Cucurbitaceae > Benincasa > Benincasa hispida. The sequence continues at coordinate 76,340,000 of NC_143478.1, read as the reverse complement.
ACTATTGGGCTTTAGTAGAGTAACCCGATAGTTAACGAATGTTGGTTAATTAAGTTAAAAAAAATTAGTTGGTTAATCTCTGATCGTTGGAGCCCATGATCTGTAGATCCATTAGGTCCTCCTACTAGCTCACAAACGAATTAAACCTTAGAATAACATGATGAGAGAAGTTCAAACGTTCAAATTATATACGATATAATTATATGTTTAATTGTCAAATTAAATGAAAGTGGATAATTGGATAAAATTTAAATTTGATTTAAAATTTGATTACATGAATAGGGATTCATGATTGTGAAATTGGTTTTTTAATATTGGATATTAAATTATTTTAATTAATTAAATAAATCTTATTTAAAATTAATTATTTGAATTAATTTTATTTAAAATTAAAATTAAAATTTTTGGATTTTATGAAAATTCAAATAATATAAAAATCAATTTTGATTTCAAAATTTAAATTTTATAAATTTAATTTTAAAATATTAAGAAATTGATTAGTTAAATTGATTTTGAATCAATTTAATTTTTGAGTGGGGTTTGCCTATTTTCTCCACCTCTAATTCCACTATGTTCTTGATGATTTGGTGTAAGTGATTATGCAATTTGATTGCACCATGAAGCTGAACAAAACCAATGGTTGTGGGCTACGAAACAAGACATGCAAAGCTTTTTTTTCTTTTGAATTTTCAAAGTTGAAGAAGTTTTCCAGTCCTTTTCCTCCAAGATTCCTTAAATTAGAACTCATTTTGGTTCCCACAATCCAATCTTAGGTCCAATAGAATAATAGGGAAGATCATTGGTGGTCCATAAGCTTTTGGAGTGAAGATTGGAGTCGAATTTGTGGATTAAAGAAGGTCTTCAAAGGTATATTCTTCAAACCCTATTTTTTCTTATGGACAAGCTTTCTTAATTATTAAAATTGATGAATTAGAGTGCTTAATGATTATGTTTGCTTCCACTTTTTGCATGCTAACTCCAATATATAATATTTATATTATATGATTAGTTAACTGATTAACAAACCATATAATATGCATTAAAATGCAACTATCTCTTTTAATCTATAGTTTTAATATGAATCGTATTCACACTAAATTTTAACCTATAGTATTTATATCAATCATATTTATATAAATCATATCTGAATCTCATTCAAATATTTATCTCTCGTATATTATATAGTTTTAATTATAAATCATATTTATAATTAACTATATATTATAATGTATCAATATACATTATACTTTATATTAATCATATTAATATAATTAGTAACTAAATTTTCTTAAATAATTTGAACAATTCAAATTATTCTAAAAACAATTATTCCTTGTTTTTATCCATAGTGAGCTAACAAGGGGACCTTATGGACCTACAGATTAGAAGCTCCAATGATACGAAATTAATCAATTAAACTCTTTAATTAGATTAGTCAACATTCATTAACTGTCAATCACTCCACTAAAGACCGACAACTGCATTCTTCGCATTGTAGATATATTTCTGAGTCCATGAATTTAACTAGTAAACAGTAAGTTGACCCTTCACAAATTGCTTATAACTACAGTTGGGTCAAATTATCGCTTCACCCCTGTAGTTACATCTAACTACTTAACTACCATTGATCCCTCTAAGTAACAAATAGTCTATAGTCTAACTATAAACTAGCCCTTCTCGAGCCAATGAGAGGGTGATGTCTCATTGTTCAAGGCCCAAAATCAGCTATTAGGAGAGAAATTTATCTACTTTTGCTGAGAACAGGAAGAAGTGAATTTCTTCTTGTGTAGCCATGTTCCCAGCTCCCTACTTGGACAAATTCCCAAAATGGGTAGGCATGTTGAGTCGACGAAGCAGTCCATTCTCACCCAATAGATAAAAAGAATTGCCCTCATAGACAGCAGTTCACAACTCACTCAGGATTAAGATCAAGATCCAGTCACCTATGATCATCCTAGTGAAATGTTAGTTTCTACAAGCAATGGTGTTATACAGAGAAACCAATCATTTTGCAGTCTGGTCTTATATAAACTTTTTATACAGGATACCCCCATTCAAATGTCTCCACATGAACAATATGGATTATATCATCTATAACACTTATAGCTCATGTAACAGTTATAAAGTAGGTCGTATCCTTACTATTATCAGGATAAGGCACCCAACCTTGTCCATATACTATAGACCTTTTAGGTTATTACTTGGACATGATCCACTTGTATGTCTTGAAGGAATGGTGAAGTTCCACAGCAGAAGTGGGATCGTCCCAATTTTATTTTTCACATAGTCCAAAAATTTACAGAACAACAACATTTATGCATTATCATTTTAGGGTATGCTGAAAACGGAAGCAGAGAAGAATTAAAGCTTACCTTTGAAGACAAAATTCTTTATGTATTCCCTCATCCGGTTACGAACTCTTGGATCTGGATCTCGATCTCCAAAAACTTCCAGTTAAACCAAATGACCACTACCAAAAGGTCAACCTCTGTATTCTCTTGGGAATAAGAATCTAGGAGTTGTGGGCTTTGAGTTTTGGGAAGAGGGAGAGAATTTAAGAGGGGAGAAGAAGAAAAAATTTCTTCTATTTTTTCTTTTTCAAAAACCCAAAGAGAATCGCTCTGACACTCAGAGATTAGGGGAAGAAGATGAATGAATCATCAAAATTGAACAACCCTTTCCCTTACACATTTTATTGAGAAAGAGAATTAAAGGGAACTCCCTCCCTTTAGTTTTAAAATAAAATTAAAATTAAATAAAATTAATTTAATTAATAACTATATATATATATACACACACACATAATAACTAACTTATTATATGTATATATAACTATATGTTATATCAAATATAACACATAATCTATAGTTTCCATATTGTATCAAATACAATATAGCCTATAGTTTTATTTCTTTCAATCATTCATGATATTTAATATAAATCACATTTATATTAAATTTAATTATATGAATATCATCCATATAATTAACATTTGAATCAGCTTTAAATATTTATTTTCTCTCAAATAAACTTTATATTATAACATATCAAATACATTATATCAATTATATCACATATAATTAATTCCCTCAATTAATTTGAACAATTAAAATTAATCCAAAATTAATTCTCAATAATCCCTGTTGAGCTATAGAGAGGATCTTACGGACCTGTAGATTGAAGTTTCAATGGTAATTGAACAATTAATTAAACTCCTTTAATTAAATTATTCAACATCCATTAACTGCTGGTCACTCTACTAAATACCGACAGCTACACTCTTTGCACTACATATTTATTCATGTGTCCATTAGATATAACAAGTCAACAGTGCGATGACCCTTCACAAATTGCTCGTACGTACAACCGGACCAAAATTACCATTTTGACACTGTAGTTACATCTAACTGCTTAAGTACCATTGATCCCTCTAATGAATAATAAGTCATATTCCAACTATGATCAAATCCCTCTTGGGCCAAGAGAGGGTGTGACCACATTGTTCAAGCCCTGGAATCAACCCTTAAAGGAGCAATTTATCAACTTATCCCTACATCAGGGAATGAGTGAATTTTGTCTTATGTAGCTATGTTCCCAACTCCCCAATCAAACGAAACCTCAAAATGGTAAGCACATTGAGTCGGTGATCTAGCCACTCTCGCCCATGCAAATCAAAGGACCGCCTTCATAGGCAGGAGTTCACAACTCACTCAAGATTCAAGTCATGTCACCTATGGTCATCCTGGTGAAATGTAAGTCTCTATTATTAACAACATAATATAATGAGACCAATCATTTCGTGGTCCGATCTTATACAAACTCTTTGAATAGGATACCCCTACTCACATGTCTCCACATGAATGATCAGGATCAGATCGTTTGTAGAACTTTACGATACTTGTAACATCTACAAAGCGGGTCGTACCTATAGTGTCACCATGATAAGGTACCCAGCCTTATCCATTTAGTACAGATTGTTTAGGTTATCATTTAAACCTGATCCCACTTATATGTCTCTACACACTTGTTTAAATTACATAAAATAACCTAGGATCTTTGTTTATTAGATTGAGTGTATGCTCATAAAATAACAATTATTTTAATAAAAATAATTTGTTTATATAGAGTTTACAAACTATACGAATATAAGAGAGATTTAGGACACCAATCCTAACAATTTCCCACTTGTCCTAAATCTAAGAGAGTCAAATGTACAATACAAATAAAGTACAAAATACAATAAACTTGGGCATATACTATAGCCCAGTAACATCTTCCACTTGTCCTAAACAATATGCCTCATAATTCATAGACCTAGTCTTTCTAGTTTACTCCTAGGTTCCTTCCTAGGTTCCTTAGAATTTTCCACAGCACGACTGTTATCACAATAAAGTGTGATGGCAAAGACATATTTAGAACAACTTCTAAATCAGCAAGGAGCTTCTTAAGTCAAACAACCTCTTTAACAGCTTCACAAGCAGCTACGTATTCAGCTTCCATAGTGCAGTCTGTGATGCATCCTTGCTTGATGCTTGAAGCTTGATTTTTATGATGTGAATTATGGATGATATGCAATGGTGAAATTGCGTTGTGCACTCAAGTTTCCTCAGTGGAATCCAAGTGTAAATTCCACTGAGTTTCCTGGAAAGTCTAGGGTCGAACTCAGGGACTTGTGAAAATAGATTGTGATGGTAATTTTTATGAAAAATTTGCGGTAACCAAATAAATAAAGAGTTGTTTTGTTATTGATTGCGTTAATGAAAATAAACAAATGCGGCGAATTTGAGAAAAGTCAGTTGTGTGATAGATACACTGAGTATGCGGATGAATGGGTTGAGAGGGTCTTTACCTAGCGTTACTTGGGAATGCGTCGAACTATGCGATCATGCTACAACCATGCACAACAAGTCATTTTCCAATGCAAATGCGATGCTCCTAAGTCTAGAACGCATGTGTTGAATACAAAAGTGTCCATAGAGCTTATTCCTAAGTCTCTACTCTTGTCCTATGCGATGATGCAATATGCATAAAGGCAAGGTGACCGCACACAATCATATCTATCTTTAGGATGCATGCAATGCGTTAATAGCAAAAAGTGCTTATTCCTAAGCTCCTATCTATTGATTATGCATTCTAATCTGACTCTCCCGAGCCTAGATTCTAACCTGACCTTTCTAAGCCTAGATCCTGTCCTTAGACTACCCTCCCGAGTATCTCTAATGGACGAATGAAGCATACATAATACAAGATAATCGCATAGAATGAAGATTCCCTAGTTGTGCTAGCTAAATGCTTCTCAACCCATTCAACTGATTTAGCTACTCATGCATAAATAATGGAGAGTGAACAGATATAGAGAAGTAGATTCCATTTCAATAAATGAGTGGAGTACAAAATAACAATGGAAGTTAAAGGTAGAGAGCCTGGTAGCAATTCTTTGCTGACCGAGGCTTTTACACTGTAATCTCTATTCGGTTCTAAAGATGTTCCCGCTTCCACAGGCGTCGGCCCTCTCTCTGTCCTTGAAGCTTCCGACGCTCTCCCAAGTTACCGAAACGATTTATCAACACAACCTCATCTCTCGTGTCCACCTTAAAATGAAAGAAAACTATGAACAAGAACGTATGAAACTTCAAACTAAAGAATGGTGAACCCCTTTTCTAAAGGATGCCCTTGGTATTTATAAAACATCCAAGGTGAATGGCAGCTTCTCTCTCATGATTGTACAAATGGGATGGCTTTAATTCCTAACTGATGCGCCGAATATTTGTCACCGGAAAGCTGAATGTACTTGTGATCGTTATCGGCTGTCAACTTAATTTGGATTCGACTGTCATTAGCTTTCTGTCCCATCATGATTAATTAGCCTTTCACCCAGATGCGCCCACCATGTTGCACTGGCCAAGTTACGGCAATCCTTCTCAGGCGAATATTTGCGAACACGATCATCGCAAAGCCTTGCGTGTTTCTGCGCTCAACCAATGATTTCCTATGATCGCAATTTCCACCTTGCGTCATTGTATATTCTGCACAAAAATACAAAAATCAACTGTTCTAATGCGATGAACACATGTGACCGCAATATTATGAAATTGGTGCTTAATGGACGCAATTTAACATGTTTTATCAACGCAAGCCAACATTGTTTAAGAACTTAGCACTATGATAACGTGCATTTCTGCCCGTTATCAATGCTTCACCAAACATTAGTTTCTCCATTCAGAGTAAACACTAACCTTGATGTGGATTCCGAGAATCCCGATTCGTTTGACAATTAGAGTTCGTTTATCATGTAAAGATCAAATCCTTGTCTCCATACATAAGCATATAGTCCGTCATTCTTCGAAGGTATTTGGGGATTGTTTTGACAGCTGTCCAATGATCTAATCATGGATTGGATTGATATCAACTAACAATCTTTACTGAATAACAAATGTCGTCTGGTACATAACATTGCATACATAAGGCTACCAATAGTTGATGCATACGGAATTCATCTTATTGCCTCAACCTCTTGAGGAGTCTTAGAACACTATTCTTAGACAATACAATAACATGCCTGAAAAGTAATAAACCCTTCTTGGAATTGTGCATTGAATATCTGACAAGCATCTTGTCAATATACAATACTTGAGACAAGGCCAACCTTTTGTTCTTAAGATCCCTGATGATCTGGATCCCTAGAACAAATTGTGCCTCTCCCAAATCTTTCATTTGGAATTGGGCGGCTAACCATTTCTTTACATCAGTTAGAAAACCTACATCATTCTCAATAAGTATGATATCATCCACATATAGCACGAGTAAAGCTACTTAGTTGTTGATGATTTTCTTGTAAACACAAGGCTCATCAACATTCTGATCAAAGCCATAAGATTTTATCACAGTATCAAATCTTATATTACAAGATTGAAAAGCTTGTTTCAGTCCATAAATGGATGATTAAGCTTCCTTTTTCTCTTGATCTTGTTCAATGACTCCTTTTGGCCGATTCATGTAGATGGTCTCTTCAAGATTGTCATTCAAAAATCTAGTCTTGGCGTCCATTGGCCATATTTCATAGTCATAATATGTGGGTATGGACAAGAGAATTCTAATAGACTTTAACATGGCAACAGGTGAGAAAGTTTCTTCATAGTCCACTCCTTCAACCTGGGTATATCTCTTTGCCACAAATCTAACTTTAAAGGTTTGTACCTTTCTATCTACATCTTTTTCTCTCTTGTAGATCCATTTACAACCTATCGGTTTTACCCTATCAGGATGGTCTACAAGCTCCCAGACATAATTGAAATACATAGACTCCATTTCTTGATTCATGGCTTTAATCCATTCATCTTTGTCAACATCTTCTGTTGCTTGTTTATAAGACAATGGATCCTGAACACCATCATCAACTATGATGTCTTAGTCTTCTTTTAAACCTATTTAGCATACAGGTGGGTTCATAATCCTCCCACTACATCGAGACAATCTTAACTCTTGAGATGGATGTGAATGACTAGATGAACTTGAAGGATCTCATATCGATGAGTTCCATGAGCGCGTTCGGATTGCTCCGATCTCACCATGACCGGAATACAAATTATACATTCAAATCATACAATTATGCAAAAAATTCTTAATTAATGGCATGCTAAGAACAAGATAAAATCATAAGGGAAAGAGTGCCATACCAGTTGAAGACTATCTTCAAACTTCAGCACTTAAACACAGCGGAAAACCTCAACGCGATCAACCAACGTCTAGCGGAAACGTCGACTGCAGCAGCACGAACAACGCGAACTCACGATCGCAACGAGGACGAAACCACCACTAGAGAGCCCTGAGTATTCTCGGAGTGAAAACCCAAAAGGTGGGCTTTGCTGAATTTGGTAGAGGACGAAGGAAACACGAATCGTGTAGGCGATAAACAAGTGGGAGAGAAAACAATGCTATCGCATAACAGAAGTGCTTATCATTTAGAAGAAGCTACACGATCGTGTAGGACTTACTGAATGATCGTTTAGGAAAAGGTGTACGATCGTTTAATTAAATCGGCACACTATACAATCGTTTAGAGAAGCTATCTGATAGTGTAAGCGAGAGTGTGTGATCGTTTAGCGTTAGGTGGACGATCGTTTAGGCGGAGAAGCGACTATCGTATAGGATCTCGAGCGATCGTTTTTTTTCACCAACGTACGCTTCATGAAATCTTTTGGGTGAATGAAGAACGATCGATTGAACGATTAAAAAATGAAAACATTTTTCATTTTAACCCATCGGTTACCATAACCGACGTTTGAACGTGAAATTTGGCATAATTATCTTATAATTAACCAATTAATTAATTAATAAATATAATCATATTATATTTATATCCTATAGTTTGATATCACATATCTACTATAGTATTTTCTCCTCTATTTGATATAAATCATATTTATATCTAATTTCCTCCAAAATAATGTATCTCATTCATTTAGCAAATTATATCATATATAATTAACCAGTCCAATTATATCATATATAATCGAACTTCCTCTTGTCAATTTGAACATTTCAAATTAACCCAAATACCGGTTCTCAACTTTATCCAAGCTACCCAGGGGACCTAATGAACCTATGGCTTGAAGCTCCAACAGTACGTCAATAGCTGACTAAACTCTTTAGCCACGAGATCCACTATCTGTTAACTGTCAGGCATTCCACTAAAAACCAACAACTGAACTCTTTTTAGCATAGATGTATTTTTGTGTCCATCGAATATAACCAATCATGAGTACGATGACCCTTCACAGATGCTTGTAAGTATAACTGGGCCAAATTACCGTTATGCCCCTGTAGTTACATCTCACTTCTTAAGTACCATTGATTCCTCTAATGAACAATACAACTTAGTCCTACTATGTGTGAACACCTTTCGGGCTAAGAGAAGGTGTGTGGCGCCACATCGTTCAAGTCCCAAAATCAGCCCTTAAGGGAGCCATCTATCTACTTACCCCTACCTCGGGGAAGGAGTGAATTCCATCTTGTGTAGCTGACTTCCCAGCTCCCAAATAAAATGAATCTCCAAAATGGTAGGTTTGAATCGGCGACCTGGCCACTCATACCCGTACAAATCAAAGGACCGCCCTCAATGGCAGGATTTCCCAATTCACTCAGGATTGAGGTCATGTTACCTATGGTCATCCTTGTGAAGTGAAGTCTCTGTCATGAACGGTGTTATATAATGAGACTTTAACACTTTGTAGTCAGATCTTATACAAACTCTTTGTATAGGATGCCCCCGCTTGCATGTCGCCAACACGAATGATCAGGATCAGACCATCTGTGACAAGTCATAACACTTATGACCATTCCACAAAGTGGGTCGCGTCCGTAGCGTTACCAGGATAAGGTTTCCCTTCTTTATCCATATACTACAGACCATTTTGGTTATCACTCAAGACATGATCCACTTGTATGTCACCACATACATGCTTGAGTCATATAAAGAAAACCAGGGATTTTATGTTTATTGGTTTGGGGTAAAGCAAATAAAACAAGTAACTGAGCAAAAATTCAAGATGTGAAGTAAATCTCAACTCTTGAGATGGATGTGAATGACTAGATGAACTGTCATCAACAACTCATGTCGATGTATCAACCCCTTCAACAACCCTTATTGAAGTCTCAGTAGATTCATTAGAAATTTGACCTAAAATAATTTTGCTTCGTGATTTATGATCCTTCATGTGGTCTTCTTCTAAGAAGGTAGCATTTGTCGATTCAAACACTTTATTTCCACTTGGATCAAAGAGGTACCCACATCTTCTTTCCTTGGGGTAGTATACAAATAGGCATACATTTGAACGAGGTTCCAACTTTTTTGAATTTATCATTAGCATATGGGTTGGACATCCCCAAATTTTGAAGTGGCATAAAATACTTTTACAACATCTCCATAACTCAAAAAGTGTTTTAGAAACACTCTTTGAGGGAACATTGTTCAAAATATAACCAGCAGTCTCTACTGCATAGCCCCAAACGAGTCAAGAAGTTGAGCTTAGCTCATCATAAACCGAACCATATCCAACAAGGTTCTATTTATCCTTTCCGATACACCATTCTATTGAGGTGTACCTGGGGCTGAGAGATGGGATGTAATTCCTTGTTCTATCATATAGTTCTTAAATCCTAAGTCCATATACTCTCCACCACAATCAGATTGTAGTATTTTTATCTTTTTACCTAACAAGTTTTCAACCTCAATCTTGTATTCCTTGAATTTTTCAAGTGCTTCAAACTTGTGTTGAATTAGGTATAGATACCCATATCTAGAATAATCATTCATGAAAGAGATGAAATATTCATACCCTCCTTATGCTCTTACATTTATCGGACCACATAGATCTGAATGTATAAGCTCCATGGTCTCTTGGCCTTTATAACCTTTTCCAATAAAATGTCGTTTTGTCATTTTTCCTTCAAGGCATGACTCACATACAGGTAAAGAGTTTTCTTCTAAACCATTTAGAAGTTCACTTTTCACAAATCTCTCAATCCTATTGAGATTAATGTGACCTAATCTTAGTTGCCAAAGGTGGGCATTTTCTTTAGAAGAAATTCTCAGTCTTTTATCAGTTTTGCCATTTGAACATTTCAGTATTTAGCATGGTTTTAGTAACTAATGACCTTAGTACATACAAGTTACTTTCCATTGAACCAAATCTTAGCTTCATTCTATTCGTAAAAATAAACACTTTATTTTCAGAGAAAGATAGGGAACACTTTTGTTCAATCAGACAAGAAACATAAATTAAGTTCCTTTTGATATTAGGAACTACATATACATCATCCAATAACATATATCGTTTCTTGTCCAAAACTAACTTAAGTCTGCCTACGACAGTAGCTGAAATGACCTCACCAATACAGACTCTAAAAGTCATCTCTCCAGCTACCAAATGTCTCCATGAATAAAATCCCTAATAGGAAGAACATACATGATTAGTAGTTCTTAAATCAACTATCCAGGCATAATCATCATTCAATACTAAGCACGTCTCCAAGACAAATAAATCAAATTTACTTTCTTCGGAGTACTTCCTTTTCTGGAGAGTAGTGGGATCAGCTCCATAACCCATATCATAAACTCCAAGTTTCATCTCAGAGGATAGTCATCATTGATTAACTTCACTACATTCAACAAAAATCTCTTCTTCTATGTGTCCCTTGACATTCAATATGTATTGGAGTTTATCAAGGGAGCTAACATTACTGGTTTCATCGTCATCAACCCCATTTTGCTTCAATTGTGAGAACTTTCACTCAAATAATTCTTACATTGACTGCATGATCTGATGTGCATTGATCACGCTCTCAAATCTTTTGGCTAAGCCATCAGGTATGCTTGCCAAAATGTAAACTTGGGCCTTATCATTAGCCTTCGTCCACATTTCGTATGCATCACAAACATTTCGCGTTGCGTTAGAGGTTGGGACTTGAGGACAATCTTCAGTCAAGACGATGTTGAGGTTGTTAACCATGAAAATTTTTTTAATCGAATCTTTCCAAGTCGTATAATTAAAACCAGTCAAACAAGTAGAGGCAAATAACGGAAAAACACAATTTGACATTTTTGCTGAAAAGAAACAAATTGATCTATATTAGATTTTAGCATAACTCTAAAATATCCAATCAATTTTAGCAAAAATTAAATGAACCCCATTTAACATCTAATTTTAGCAATGATGCTTCAGTCATTTAGGACAAAAGCCACTTAAGGGTAGCAGTTTTTCCTTCACTAAACTAAGACATTCTTAGCCAATTATTACACCAAAATAACTCTTATTCCTATAACAATCAGTCATCATTGATTTGGTCAAGAAATCATTAACTAGCATAACAATTTTAGACCTTAGACTTCTGCCCAATGAGCCAACCAAAGTGTCACACCCCGCCCCAGATCACCCTCTTAGCCTAGAAAAGGGCGTGACTGCAGCAGTTATCAATCCTTAGGCTGACACTTACTGCCTAAAAACTCTTGCGGAATAACTCTGATACCAAATACAAATTATATGCAACGGGACGGCTGTAGGCCCACAATTTATTAACTTAGAAACTTAATATGTTTAGAGTATTTACAACATTAGATTTAAAAGTCCCAAAACCCACAAACCCTAGTCCCTATATGAACAATAGTAACATGTGTACAATATTAACAGTAACCACCTAGCAAACGGTTACAAGTCTTTTCGTCCTTTAGTGGTAGAGCAGATACTGAGGTGTCTTCAGAGGATTTGACCGCTACCTGTGGGAGGGGGGAGGGGGGGGGGAACAAAAACATTTGAAAACGGGGTGAGCTTACGCCCAGTGAGTGACCGAGAAAACATAGTAAATTCTCATGCATAATTTCAGAAAATAGTTTTATCTGAAATATAAACTTTTGCAGCATAAATATTTTCCAAGCGTAATGTATATAAAACTGTTTTAAACATAAAACAGTAAAATCATTTCTCAAATCAAAGTACTGTATAACTGGTAAAATAATCCCAACACCAACTACTAGTCCAGAGAGAACCCTTTTGCTCAATCTCTGACTTTATTCACCTGTGGCCACATTAGGTACTACTGCTCAGATACCTTCTCCTTGTACTTTAGTATCGAGCTACTAGGATACCTTCTCCTATGTACTTCAGTATTCCGTTGGCTTGGTACCTTCTCAAACATACTTCAGTACCAATAGATACCTTCTCCTTGTACTTCGGCATCGCATTTTACCAAAACTATTTATAAACAACTTTTATCTTTAAAGCATGTACAGTATAACACATATACAACATGGCTTTAAAGATGGTAACGCATGCTGGATAAAATCAATACATATACATATGTAAATAGTTTTTCAACAATATGCATGCGTTCAAATTACAATTCAAACTTGCTTGGAAACCACTTTATAAAACTAGTAGGCATGAGAATTATTTTTGCAAACCTGCTTTCTGTAAAACGTTTGTAATCAAACCAGTTTAAAACGTTTTAGTTCGAAAAAATTTTAGCCACTCACCTCGAACTCTTAGGAACTTTTCACTCTAGTAGCTCCTCGGGTCCCTTTTTCACCCCTAGAATCCAGATTCAACTTACAACTTAGATTACTCATAGTTCCGAACCTTATTTGGAAATACTTCCTTCTACAAACGTATTCTAAAATGTCTTAGGAATCTTACCCTAAACTTTCAACTCATAATTTCTCGTGGTTTGGCCGGAATCTCAAACTATTCAAGACTGACCCAGACTGATCTGACAGTCTGACCTTTCTGCATTCTTCTCAACCTGCAGCCAAGTTCCATTGAGCCTTTTCCTCTGGCATCACTACTCTAAAAACTAGACTTCTAGAGCTTTTAGATGGCTTTAGAATCACTCCAAACGCACAAGTAGATTGGAACATCTCGTCGTCCAAAGTTGACACATTCCTTTGAACCCTCACTGCCCTCTACTTTCTCTACGAAATTTATGATTTTTGTGTGATTTGAAAATGAAATCCCAACTCCCTATTTATAGGCATTCAAATTGCTCGTGGGATTGGCAGCACCTACTTAGCTGCATGGCCAAATGTTTAGTCCTCCCTTTATCAACGTAAGCTGACTTCACCTTGGTTCAATGTGTTCTTCCCAAACGCATCCAACACAATTTCATAGGGTTTAAGAATTTCTCTTAATCGGACACCTATATTTTAATTGACGTTTTCCCATACGTCTTCAAGCTTTTTTTGTATTCAAATTAGGGTTTTTAAATGCATAATCCACCCCAACGCGCCAAATACATCGCCCAGAAGCTTGCTCGGCCGTTCAATGCATAGGTGAGGCGTGGGCGTGACGTTCGAATGCAGCACCGGACAAGGCATGGCTGGCGCACGGGCTGCTCTCACTCTCTCCCACTTTCTCGCTGGTCTCACTCTCTCCACTCTTGCTCTCTCCCACTTTCTCGCTCAAAATCTCACTCTCTCCACTCTTGCTCTCTCCAACTTTCTAGTTCAAAATCTCGCTCTCTCTACTCTCGCTCTTTCCCTCTTTCTCGTTGGTCTTGCTCTCTCCAATCCCGCTCTCTCCCATTTTCTCTCCAACTTTCTCTCGTTCTCTTCCACTTTCTCTCTCTCTCCAATCTCGCTTTCAATGATCTCGCTGGTTTCGATCTCAATGATCTTGCTCTCAACGATCTCGCTGATCTCACTCTCAACCTGCAAACATTGTTCGTCTCCATGCAATTTCTACACGATTGTGCCACTAGTCACTTGCCTTCCAGTGCTTTGTGCACAACACGCATTTCACATAAATTTTTCATACTTAGCCAATTTTTCCCAAATTTCCCAAACTCAATGTCCATATTTTTCTTTTCAAATCCCCATTCCTTCTTCACCATTTCACACTAACTTTCTCATCAACCTACTCAACTTATTTATACAAATTTAAATAGGGACACACAATTAAGTGGAAAATTAAGACAATTTAAATAAGAAAACACACTTAAGTGTAAAATTGGGATTCGAGATTCACACGAAGGGAAAAAACCAATTGGGGCAAAAACTAAAGTGATCCTATCCATTTCTGGAGTTCGCCTTGACATTAACCTAATGCACAAATCATCCGAAAGAGGATGTTCCCAGAGCACCTAGAGGCCATGCAAGAAGATCTCATGTTGCAAACTAATGAAGAAGACCATAGGACATGTTGACACACACATTCCTCTCCCACTTACTATAAATCTTCTCTCCATTCACCTTGATATTGACTATACAAACATTGTCCGAAGGGAGACACTCCCAGGGCCCCTCGAGGCGAAGAATGAGTCTCACGATATGAATGTTAGGGGAGAAATGTGAGTGAAAAATTGACGTATTTTATACATATTTTCCCTCTCACTGAGTATTTTAAAAAACTCAGGGTTCATTTATCATAGGAAAAATATGGCTAATTATTTTTACTAAGTGATTGTTTAAGTTTTCCACAATAACTCAGATACCGACAGTTGTCTTCTAACAGTTTAAGTTTGTCCAATAGTAACACTTACTTTGGGTAGTTAAATAATTTTGATTAATGTTCATTAAACATTTTAACAAACTTTAATAAACAATTGCATCCTTGTAGCAAAGCTATCTAATTTACCTTTCCAGGTAGGAGTGTTCCGTTTCCATCAGCTTAAATACCCCAGCCTAGACAGAACTAGCCTTAGGCAAAAGGTCCTTTATACATATGTTTGCTACAAATTTAATCTTTCAATAAAACCAATTTAATTCTATTAAATTGATTAAAAAGATTAAACTAATTTCAAATATCATTAGAATTTGTGATCTTAGGTCTATGTGAATCATATTTTCAAAATGATTTTGCCTAAGTTTGTATGCAATTCTGAATTATTGATTTTAATTTCTAATTTCATTTAATTATAAAAATTATAAAATAAATTAAAATCATTAATTGCATCGAATGTCATACTTAATAAAATTATAATAATTATAAGATTATCTAAAGTAATGTCATGCATCATGCAATTCTCATTTCATTACTAAATATATATAACACTTATGTATTATAGTAATGAAATAATTAATATCATACATACATCCATACATCCAAACTATATAGTATAACTCTTATAATATAAATAATGCATGGCTATGTTATTAATATATGCAAGCATATATTATAACAATTATATAATATGATGCATGAGCATGCTATAACTAAATCATAAAACTATATATTATAGCATTTATAATATAAATGATGCATGAATAATGCATAACTTATGGTGGGATTTTACTATACGACATACATTATGATATATATAATAATATTAAACCATACAACAAATTAATTTAAACAACAATAATTTATGAACCAGGATTGGACTCCTAAACCATTAATTCAATTAATAACATTTATATTAATTTAATTAATCAAAATACTAACTATTACATAAATAATAGCTAAACTGGTTCAAAACAGGTGAATTGAGTCTTGAACCACATGAAACGAACCGCCTAGCACTTGAACCGCCCACAAAATGCTCAAACCAAGCTAATCGGATGTGAACCAACTGAACCACAAATCGAACTATGCGCGAATCGATCAATTTTTTCCATCTTGGAGCGTTGAAACACTATGACCTAGCATTACAACGCTATAGAAAAGATTTTTGTCCGCCTTTCATAGCGTTACAACACTACTGTACAGTAGCCACTACACATGTGATTTGCATCGTTTCTTCTCTGATTTGGCCCTTGTTTTCACCAGTGCATCGCCAGAAACATCATGAACGACTCAAATAATGAATTTACAAACTTTATAGCAATTAATGCCCAAAACAATGGGACCTCACAGATCAAATTTGTAAAATTAAAGCTGTAAATCTAAAGCCTAATCCTGAAACATCCATAAATCGTAAACCACATTTAACCAACCATTCATTGTTGGGTTTTATGTCCTAAAATTCGCAGTTTATAAAGTTAAACATATTTTATTATAAATAAAAGATGTTATTCAACATTTGTTCAATAAAGGTATTGAATCTATTAATTGTATTCATAAAGTCTAAATCCAATAAACTAAGATCCATGGCTATTATATGAATACTTGAACTTTATGTAGAGAAATAGAGATGGATCAAGTTCAAGTAAATAGCCAAAATAGTCTATAGTACATTATTAAGGTTGAGTGCCTTATTTTGGTAACACTATTGGATGCGGCCTACTCTGTAACTGTTACAAGTTTATGTAAAGATACTACAAACAAAGTGATCCAGATTCGTTCATGTATTGACATGAAGAGTGGGGGCGTTCTATGCAATGAGTTTGCAATTGCATAAGATCGGACCAAGAAATAAGTCACTCTTACTTTATAACATTGTTTACTATTTAAGACTGACTATTTCACATAGATGACCTGGGAAACTCGATCTTAATCCTGAGCTAACTATGAACTCCTGTTTATTCGGGATTATCCTTAGATTTGTATAGGTGGGGGTTGGCTCAATAGCGTCGGCTCAATAAGCCTCCCATTTCAGGGGTAAGACTGGATAGATAGCTGGGGACATACGGTGCAAGACGGAATTCACGCCTACCCGATTTAGGGATAACTGAAAGTTTGTTCTCTTAAGTATTGAATCCAAGTCTTGGACAAGGCCCCACTATCTCATTAGGTTGAGAAGGATCTGGTTTAGTGACTTGATCACAAACCAATTGTTCATTAGAGGATCAGTTCGAACTTGAGGAACAAGACATAATATCAAAGATAAAACAACAAAGTGACCCAACCGTTATTACGAACAACTTGTGAAGGGTCGACTTACTAGTTATGGTTAAATCATGTAGACACAAATATATTTACAGTGAGAAGAGTGCAACTATCGAGCTATAGTAGTATGACTCGATAGTTAACGAATACTGATTAATTCGGTCTAAAGAGTTTTAGCCAATAAATCTTAATCATTGGAGCTCATGATCTATAGGTCCATATGGTCCCTCTCTTAGCTCGTAAAACATGAATACCTTGAATTATTAAATTGAGTGAATTTGGAATGATATCAATTTTAATTGTTCAAATTGAATTTCAATTTGAAAAATGTTTAAATTGAAATTAGGGTTTTGAGTTTGAATTAGTTCAAAATCAAATTAGGGTTTGCATAATTATATTTAAAATAATTAACGTTTAATTTTTTGAAATTAAACGAAATTGGAGAGTGTATAATATTTAAATGTAGATTGAAATATTAATTACATGAATAGGATTCATGTTTAAAATTAGGTGTGTGATTAATTCAATATTTGATATTAAATTAAATTAAATTAATTAAAATTGTTTAATTAATTAAAACTAAAATTAATTTCTAATTTTATATTCAATTTAAGAAATTGGATTTTGTAATTTAGGTTTAATCAATTATGAATTAATTAAATCAATTTTTAAATTAATTATGAATTAATTAATTAAAAAAATTGGAAATTTGGAAGAAATGGGTTTTTCCCATTTTTCTTCTTAAGCATGATGTGTAATTCATGCATAATCACACTATTCCACTAAATTGGAAGAAGCAACTATTGGCCATGAGTTTTCTGTTAGTGCTTACATGTTGTTGAAGTACAAAAGATCTACAACTTGTTGTGTTGAGGGGAATTGACTGAGATTTGAATATAGAAAAACCAGTTTTCTACACTTCATCTTCTTCTCTCTTGAAACCCACAAAACACTTACGAAATTCACTCAAATCTGAGTTTCACCACTCAAATTCAAGGCTGAGAATAATAGAGAAGATCTCTTGGTGGTTCACAAACTTATTTGGAGCTGAATTAGAGTGAAGAGCAGCTTGGATTTGAAGATTTCATCACAAAAGGTACGTAACTTGAAACCCACTTATATATGCATGCTTTAGAAGTCAAATTAAATTTAATTAGAGTGCTTGTTGATTTTGTTTGCTTTCATTGCATACTTGTGTATCCTATCATTCATTGATGTGAATAATATATAAATGCATACCCACCATTAATCTGAAAAATTAATTCTAGAAAAATAAAAAATTGGGCCAAGAAAAACCCCGCTCTAATACCAATTAAAGGAACGGTGAAGTTCTACAGTGGAAGTGGGATCATTCCCATTTTTTTTTTAACATAATCCCAATTGACAGAACAAAAAATTGTGGATTAAACAAGAGATTATATCATGTTTTGTAGGAAGGAATTAGGGAAAAGAACAACTTATCCTTGAAGCCATTAGGTCTTCACGTAATTCCTTCTCTAATCACGAACTCTACAAACTCGAACAAAAATACAGCAACCCAAATGGCCACCACCATAAGAGGATCCCTTGTATTCTCTGTTAGGGTTTGGGAATAAGCATGAATGGTGGGCTCTACAAAATTTTGGGGAGAGGGAGGAGATTTTGAGAGGAAGAAGAAAACTTAAATTATCTTCTCTGTGTTCTTGGGAGGTTTTTTAGAGAGAATCGCATAGAGACTTTTTCTACTATGAAGAAGATGAAGAAGAATAACCCAAAAAACTGAACTCCCCACTTACATGTTTTATCACGAGAAAAACCAAGGGAGGGAGTTATAACTCCCTCCTTTATTAAATTAAAAAATTTAATTCAATTAATTAAAAAATATATAATTATATAATAACTACTTTATTATATAATATATATATATTACTATATGTTATATTCAAATACAATATAATCTATAGTTTTATTTCTCTCAATAAAACATTGTATTTAGTATAAATCACATTTAAACTAAATTTAATTATATAAATCTCATCCATAAAATTAGTATTTGAATCATATTCAAATATTTAATTCCTCTCAAAATAAACTCTATGTTATAATGTATCGAATACATTATATTAATTATATCATTTATAATTAATTCCCTCAATTAATTTGAACAATTCAAATTAATCCAAAATTAATTGTCAATTATTCGTGTTGAGCTACAGAAGGGACCTTATGGACCTATAGATTGAAGCACCAATGGTATTTGAATAATTAATTGAACTCTTTAATTAGATTACCCAACATCCATTAGTTGTCGGTTATTCCACTAAATCCGACAGCTGCACTCTTCGCACTATAGATATATTTCTGTGTCCATTAGATATAACCAATCAACAATGCGGTGACCCTTCACAAATATCTCGTAAGTGCATCTAGGCCAAAATTACCGTTTTGCCCCTGTAATTACATCTAACCCTTTAATGAACAATAAGTCATAGCCTATCTATGACCAAATTCCTCTTAGGCCAAGAGAGGGTATGACCACAATGTTCAAGCCCCAAAATTAGGCCTTAAGGGAGCAATTTATCTACTTACCTGAACATCAAGGAAGGAGTGAATTCCATCTTATGTAGTTGTGTTCCCAGCACCCCAATCAGAAGAATCCAAAAAATGGTAGGCATATTGAGTCAGTAATCTGGCCACTCTCACCCATGCAAATCAAAGGACCGCCTTCATAGGCAAGAGTTCACAACTCAATCAGGATTCAGGTCATGTCACCTACGGGCATCTTGGTGAAATGTAAGTCTCTACTTTTAGCGGTGTTATATAATGAGACTAATCATTTTGTGGTCCAATCTTATAGAACTCTTTGTATAGGATATCTCACTCACATGTCTCCACATGAATGATCAGGATTAGATCATTTGTAGCATTTTTTGACACTTGTAACATCTACAAAGTGGGTCGTATCTGTAGTGTCACTAGGATGAGGTACCCTGCCTTATCCATCTATAGACCAATTAGATTATCATTTAAACATGATCCACCTATATGTCTCTACATACATGTTTAAATTACATAAAATAACCTAGGATCTTTGTTTATTAGATTGAGTGTATGCTTATAAAATAACAATTATTTTATTTATAACAATTTGTTTATAAAGAGTTTACAAACTACGAGAATATAAGAGAGATTTAGGATCCCAACACAACCAGAGTTGTTGATATTAGTTCATCTAGTAGGTCATATCCACTTCAACAAGTGAGGAAGCCTTGACGTAGTGGGAGGGTTGCAAACCTGCCTATTCGTTATATGGATTTAACAGTACCCCTAGCCATCATATTTGATGGTGTCATTGAGGATCCATTGTCCTATAAGAAGACAATGGAAAATATAGACAAAGATGAATGGATCAAAGCTATGGATCTCGAAATGGAGTTTATGTACTTCCCGCTCTGAGATCTTGTAGATCAACATGATAGGATAAAACCTATAGGTTGCAAATGGATCTACAAGAGGAAAAGGGGTGTTGATGGTAAGGTGCAAACCTTCAAGGCTAGACTTGTGCCAAAAGTTATACCCAAGTTGAGGAAGTCGACTATGAGGAGACTTTCTCACCTGTTGCCATGTTGAAGTCTATTTAGATACTCCCGTCCACTTTCACATATTATGACTATGAGATTTGACAAATGGACGTTAAGACTGCCTTTTTGAATGGCAATTTGTGGAGACCATCTATATGCAGCAACTAGAAGAATTCATATCCCAAGGTCAAGAGCAAAAGGTTTGCATTCTTAATCGGTCCATTTATAGATTGAAACAAGCTTCTCGATCTTGAAATATAAGATTTGATACTGCGATCAATTCTTATGGCTTTGATCAATATGTTGATAAGTCTTGTGTTTATAAGAAAATCATCAACAGTTCAGTAGCTTTCTTAGTTCTCTACGTCGATGATATCCTACTCACTGGGAATGATGTAGGTCTACTGACTAATATAAAATAGTGGCTGGCAGCCAAATTCCAAATGAATGATTTAGGAGAGGGTCAATTTGTTTTGGGTATTTAGATCTTTAGGTCCAAAAGAACAAACCGTTGGCCTTGTCTCAGGCATCATACATTGACAAGATGGTTGTCAAGTATTCGATGAAAACCTCCAGGAGAGACTTGCTACCTTTCAGGCATGGAGTTGCTCTGTCTAAGGAACAGTGTCCTAAGATACCTCAAGAAGTTGAGAAGATGAGATGGATCCCTTATGCATCAGTTGTTGGTATCCTGATGTATGTAATGTTATATACTAAACCTGACATCTGCTATGCAGTAGGGATAGTCAGTAGATTTCAGTCTAATCCAGGATTTGATCACTGGACTGTCGTTAAAATCATCCTCAAGTATCTTTGGAAAACGAGGAACTGCATGCTCATGTAAGGGTCTAAGAATTTGATCCTTACAAGATAAACAGACTCTAATTTTCAGACTGATAGGGATTCTAGGATCAGTGTTCACTTTTAGCAGAGGGGCTGTAGTCTGGAGAAGCACCAAGCAAGAGTGCATTGCTAACTCCCCTATGGAAGTAGATTATGTAGCAGCTTGTAAAGTTGTCAAGAAGGTTGTATGGCTTAGGAAATTCTTGACTGATTTGAAAGTAGTTCTAGACATGTCAAAGCTCATCATCTTTTATTGTGATAATAATGTTGTTGTGGCTATTTCTAGGGAAGATAGGAGTCACAAACGCGGGAAGCACATTGAACGTAAGTATCATCTGATACGGGATATTGTGCATCGAGGGTACGTGATCTATTGGGTTGTATGTCATAAAACTCACAGTTGTAAACATTAAACATATTCTTCTTTGCAATAAAGATATTATTAAGGTATATTCAATAAATTTGTTATTGAATATGTAAATTGCAATTCTTAAAGCCAAAATCCAAAACTAACGAACCCCTAGTTATAACATGGATACTTGAACTTTATGTGGAGACATAAAAGCGGATCAAGTTTGAATATATAACCAAAACGGTCTATAAGTATAGGGATAGGGTTGGTACCTTATCTTAGAAACACTATGGATGCAACCCACTTTGTATTTAAGACAAACGATGTGATCCTAAATCGTTCATGTGGAGACATGCGAGTGGGAGCATCTTATACAAAAGATGTTTGCATGAGACCGAACGATGAAATAGTCACTTTTCTTTATAACGTCGTTTACTATTAAAATGGACTATTTCATTTCGATGACCTAAAGTAACTTGATCTTAATCCTAAGCTAACTATAAACTCTTGTTTATTCGGATTATCCTTTAATCTTCATGGGTGAGAGTGGCTCAACATAAGCCCCCCATTCTAGGGGTAATATCGGGTAAATAGCTGGGGACATAGTCCTGCAAGATGAAATTCACCCCTACCCGATATCAAGGTTAACAAATAGGTTGTTCTCTTAAGTACTGAATTTTAATCTTGAACAAGGGGCCACACCCTCTCTATGACTAAAAGGGACTCGGTTTATTGGTAGGACCATAAACCAATTTTTTATTAGTGGAGCAGTGGAGACTTAAGTAGCAAGATGTATTATAAGGGTAAAATGGTACTTTTGACCCGACTGTAAATAAGAATAACCTGTGAAGGATCGACTTACTAATTATTGTTAAATCAAGTGGACAGAAATATATTAACAGTGAGGAGAGTGCAGTTACTGGGCTTTAGTGGAGTGTGCTGGTAGTTAACGAATGTTGGTTGATTCGTTAAAAGTGTTTAGCCAATTAATCTCAGATCACTCATAATCTATAGATCCATTACGTCCCCTTGCTAACTCATATCGGACTAAACCTTAGAATAGTATGATGACTGAGTTTGAAATGTTCATATTCTAATTAGGGAATAAGTGTTAAATATATGTGATATACTTAACGACGTATCATTCGATTGGGGATTAAATGATAAAGAGAGAGTTGGAGATATTTAAATAAGATTTCAATATCAAAACTATGAATAAGTATTCAATGGGATTAGTGTTGGATTTAATAATAGATTATTAAATTAAATTAATTAAAATTTTTAATTATTTATTTAATATTAATCTAATTTAAAATTAATTATTTGAATTAATTTTAAATTAAATGAAATTAATCAAAGTTGGTCAAAGTCAAATGTTGACTTCACTTGGCTTTGAAGGTCAAAGGTCAAAAGTTGACTTCACTAAGTGCGAAATTCCAAAATTAATTTTGAATTAATTTTACATCTAATTAAAATTTGACTAAAGTCAAAAGTTGACTTCAAAATAGTCAAAAGTCAAAATGTTGACTTCACTTAGTAAAAAGATCCAATAATGATTTTTAGTGAAAAATCCAACTTTTAGTGAATTAGTGAGTAATTCATTTGGCAAAGTGTTGATTCCACAAAATGCCACTTATCCCACTAAATTGAGTGCATTTTGAAGTGTCAAATTTGGTTAACTCAATTTGCATGAATTGCATGTAATTGCCCTATAAATAGGATGTTTTCATAAAGATTAAACTTCACCATTTTGGTGATTTTCAAGTTAGTTTAAAATTCTTGGCAACTTAAAGATTCTAAAAGAGTTTTAGAATTGGAGTCCTCAATTCTCTCTCAATTTCTATTCTAAATTCATCCCTAAATTAGTCACTCACCGGATCCCTGAAGGATCCCTGTGAACGGTGCATAAAGGAAGCAGATCATCCCAATTCTCTAAAATTTACATAACACAATTTTACAAAGAAAAAAAACAAATCATGCATTCAATTAAACAAAACATACAACATGCTTGAGAAACTAAGAAGAGAAAAATGAAATAGAAAACTTACCCTTGAAGAACAAAATCTTCACTGTGAAAAATACAAATACCAAAAGGGCACTACCACAAAAACAACCTTGGTATTCTCTAAAAGAGAATCCAGGAGGAGTGAGCTCTGACTATTTTGGTAAGGGAAGGGATTGAGAGAAGAGAAGAGAGGAAGTCTCTGAGATTTCAGAACCCCTTGTGTAATTTTTCTATGTTTGTTTTCTTCACTACAAAGAGAAAAAGAAAGTGTAACTAATCCACGTACACGATCTAGAGAGAAAGAAGGGGAGGGAGTTACAACTCTCTCCCAAATAATATTAATTCAAAAATAAATAAATTAAATTAAATTTTTTTTTTATTTAATAAATTATTTAATACATATTCATATGATAACTACCTTATCATATAATATATATTAAACTATATGTTATATAAAATATAACATACCTTTTTCTCACCAATGACTTTTAATATAAATCACATTTATATTAATTTTAACCATATGAATCCAATTCATAAAATTAATATTTGAATCATATTCAAATATATATTTTCTCTCATAAATACTTAATATTATAATGTATCAAATACTTTATAATACTTATATCATATATAATTAAATTAAATTAATTATATCACATATAACTAATTCCCATTAATTTGATCAATTCAAATTAATCCAAAAATCGATTCTCATTAAAACTCGTTGAGCTACCGAGGGGACCTTATGGACCTGTAGCTTGAAGTTTCAATGGTACGTGAATAATTAATTAAACACTTTAATTTAAATTATTCACCATCTGTTAACTGACGGGTACTCTAGTAAAGACCGTCAGCAGCATTCTTCGCACTACAGATATATTTCTGTGTCCATTGGATATAACCAATCAATAGTACGATGACCCTTCACAAATTGCTTGTAAGTACAGCTTGGCCAAATTACGGTTTTGCCCCTGTAGTTACTTCTAACTCCTTAAGTACCACTGATCCCTCTAATGAACAATAAATCAAAGTCCAACCATGACCAAACCCCTCTCGAGCCAAGAGACAGTGTGGCGCCACATTGTTCAAGCCCCGGAATCAGTCCTTAAGGGAACAATTTATCTACGTACCCTGACGTTGGGTAAGGAATGAATTCCTTCTTATGTAGCTGTGTGATGCATAGAATTATGATGCGATAGTGTGAGTATGCAATGAACATGCAATTTTTCCTAACAAGGCCCAAGTATAAACCTTCTTAGGTTTCCTGGTAAGTTTAGCAGGGACTACTAAGTAGATATGCGATAAACACTTTGATTCTATTGAGGTAGTAAAAACAAATGAAGTGGATAATATTTTGATTGAGATTTTTCCTATGCGACGGAGTTGAATGCATAGTTGATGAAAGTGTAGAGTTACAATAAGTATGCAATGAAGGGGTTAAGAAGGGGTTTAACTAACATTTCCTAAGATTGTGCACAAGTTATGCGATCATGCTACACACAAATATCAGTACTACATTTCTCAATGCAGAATGCCATAATTCCTAGTTCTAGGACGCATGCGATGTATATGCAAAATAGTCAATAAGACTTATTTCTAAGTCTCTACTCTTACCTATGCGATGATGAATGATGCATACATAAAACAAGGTGACCGCATACCATCATTCCTATTTCTAGGACGCATGTGATGTGTAAATAGCAATAGAACTTATGTTTAAGTTTCTACTTCTTGCTTATGCGATTCTAATTCAACTCTCTCAAGCCTAGATTCTAATCTGACTCTCTCAAGTCTAGATTCTATCTTTAGACTACTCTCTCGAGTATGTCTAAAGGGTGAATGATGTATACATAAGACAATATGGTCGCATAAAATGTAAATCTTAAGTCATGCTACCTAAGTACTTCTCAACCCATTCAGAAATTTAGCTATTCATGCGTAGTATGGAGAGATTGAACATAGATTGAAATGAGGTTTCCATTTTCTACAAATAAAGTACTGAATACAAAATAACAAATGGATTTGAGATATAAGAAGCTCGGTAAGCAATGTCTTGCTTCTCGTGGCCTTTTACACTGCTCTTTATCACTTTAACTCTGTTCTAGTTGTGTATTCTTGCTCTCGCAAGTGTTGGCCCTCTCTCCTTTGTATTGCTTTCCGGCAGTCTCTCGATCTATCTGGGAGCGATTTCTCTTGGCTTCTTCCTCGTCTCCTTGCTCTCTCCGTCCGCTATGTGTAAGTATAAGTACGTGCGCAAATGGACTAACTAACTAACCCCCTTTCTCTCTGGTGGCCTTCGGTATTTATAGATTTCAAGGTGAAGTAGCTTTTCTTGCTAATGATTGCAATGATGGGTGGCAATAATTCCCCTACTCTGTTGTGCCATTTAATAGTCACCAAAAGTTAAATATACTTGCTACAGTGTGGCTTTTAACAGCTTGTCAACTAAATTCGGAATCGACTGTTATCAGCTTTCCGTCCCATCATGATTTATTATGCTGCTGCCTTGATGCGAGGTCTTTATGCGATCATCATTTGAGAAACTACTCACAGTCGCATGACTTGCAATCGCAACTTCAAGCGTGCTGCCGCATTGTGCCTTTGGATCACATTGTGTGCCATCGCATTGTACCTACACAAAATAGGTAAATTAACTGCTTTTATGCGATGAGCACTCGCGATCGCAATTCCTTTTAGTTTAGCGCTTTTGGACATGATATTGCCTATTTCACCATCGCATTCTCTCATTGTTTTACTTATTTGAGCTGTAATAACTTGTATTTCTACAAGTTATCACTGTGTTCCCAGCTCCCTAATCAGACGAATCCCCAAAATGGTAGGCTTGTTAAGTCGGCGATCTGACTACTCTCACCCATACAAATCAAAGCACCGCCTTTATAGGTAGGAGTTCACAACTCACTCATGATTCAGGTCATGTTACCTATGATCATCCTAGTGAAATGTAAGTCTCTATTATGAACGGCGTTATATAATGAGACTAAATATTTCGTGGTTCAGTCTTATAAAAACTCCTTTGTATAGAATATCCCCGCTCACCTATCTCCACATAATGATCAGGATCAAATCATTTGTAGCACTTTACAATAATTGTAACATCTACAAAATGGGTCATACTCGTAGTGTCACCAGGATAAGGTATCCAGCCTTATCCATCTACTACATACCATTTAGATTATCGCTTAAACATGATCTACCCGTATGTCTCTAAATACATGTTTAAGCTACAAGATAACCTTGGATATTAATTTATTTGTTTGTGGTTAATGCAATTAATTTTGAAATAAAACATCAAATATTTTATTACATAAATAAAACATTACAATTACAAACTATAGGACTCTATGAGATTTAAAAAACAAACCCAACAATCTCACCATCTCATTCTAAGGCCAGAGAATAGTCAGAAAGATCCTCATGGTAGTTTACAGTCGGTTCATGAGAAGACCATAGTGGAATTGATGGTCAATTTGGAGCTACAAAGGTTGCAATTCAAACCCTAATTTCAAAGTTATTTGCATACATGTTTTATCTTTAAATTTAAAGAAATTTAGAGTGCTTAAGATCCATATTGTTTCTGCATGCACGTTATTTATTCTTACAATTGGTATTGGAGCATATTTTAAGCACCCAATTTGAATTAATTTTAGCTTGGTGGGTGTTATTTCATGAGATGAAAGTGTGGTGGCTAAAGTGGATATATTACGATTTTGACATTTTTTAAAGCTTTGATTTGGTTGTAATTATTGTAATTTCCTGATTGTTTATGGGTTTTAATGTGTGAAGAAGAGTATAATTTTTTCTGAGTCACTATAGTTGATATTAGGCTGTAATTTGAAGAAATCGAAGCAAGATGCAAGCTGTTTTTGAAGTAGTTTTTTGGACGATTGGTTTGGACTAGTTCTGTTTTTCGGTCGATTCAGCCCATTTTTCAAGCTTTGGAGGTTCGATTCAAGGTTTTTTAAGCTGGTTCGGGCCGACTCTAAAGTATTTGGGAGTGGTTCGGAGCTGTTTCTGAATTTTTATTGTAATAATTTAGTTTTTTGTTTGCTAAAGATGCCAAAACCAGCCCACTTTAATGTGTTTTATTAATTATACATTATGAATGTATGTATTAGTTATATTAATCTTGATTGTGCATAAAGTATGCCATGTAGATTTAAAACCCTACCAGAGGATAACATGTTGCATGCATTAAAAAGTATGTTATAAGTGTTATAACATAATTTGCATGCTAAGAATTTCATGAGTATTAATATAAGTTCTTAAAATAATATATGAAAAATGTATGTTGTATGTTATAATTGGTATAATATAATTTTCATGCTTAGAATTTCATGAGTTTTAATCTAAGTTGTTATTTTAAATTATGAAATGCATGATGTATGTTATGGATGAAGGTCTAAGTTATAAAAGTTATAAAATCAATTAGACTTTGAAAAGTCTATAACAAAGATTACATGCATGCTCACCTAGGGTTAACAAACGGAAACTTGTTTTAAATAGTTAAAATATGTCGTTATCGTGTAAAAATTTGGTTACAAACTCATCCAGGTTAAATCTTGTCCATGGGGAGCACCTGTTTTATTTGGTAGGAAAAAGGATGGATCAATGCATTTATGTATAGATTATCGAGAGTTGAATAAGTTGACAATAAAGAATAAGTATCCACTCCCACGCATTGATGACCTATTTGACCAATTACAATGAGCCTCAGTATTCTCCAAAATAGACTTACGATCTGGATATCATCAACTACGAATCAAGGAGTCAGATATACCCAAGACTGCTTTCCGAACAAGATATGGGCATTATGAATTCGTTGTGATGCCCTTTGGATTAACGAATGCCACGCAGCCTTCATGGATTTGATGAATAGAATTTTTAAGGACTATCTTGATAACTTTGTGATCGTATTTATAGATGATATTTTAGTTTATTCCAAGTCAGAGGCAGAACATGAAAGAACAACATCTTCGGGACGTTCTTTACATAAAAGAAATGAAAAGTTGTATGCCAAATTCTCCAAGTGTGAGTTTTGGGTGTGACAAGTTGCCTACCTAGGGAATATTGTAAAGCAAGAAGGAATCTCAGTGGATCCTGCTAAGATTGAAACGGTTATCAACTGGCCTCACCCAACAACAAGTCAGCGAGGTGCGAAGCTTCCTTGGATTAGCAGGATATTATAGACGATTTGTGAAAAACTTCTCAAGTATAGCATTACCCTTAACTAACCTTACTAAGAAGAATAATCCTTTTGTTTGGAACCAAGCATGTGAGCAAAGCTTCCAGGAACTAAAAGAAAAGTTGACCACAACCCCTATCCTCACCATACCTAACAGATCAGGGGGTTTAACTGTGTACAGTGACGCATCGAAGAAGGGGCTTGGTTGATGTAACATGGAAAGGTAATAGCATAAACTTCAAGACAACTAAAACCTTATGAACAAAATTATCCCGTTCATGACTTGGAATTAGCTGTCGTAGTCTTTGCTTTAAAGATAAGGAGAAATTACTTATATGGGGAAAAGATCCAAATTTATACAGATCATAAAAGCCTTAAGTACTTGTTTACCCAGAAAGAGTTAAATATGAGGCAACGAAGATGGTTAGAATTAGTCAAAGACTATGACTGTGAGATCCTCTATCATCCAGAAAAAGCTAACATTGTTGCTGATGCTCTTAAGCAGAAAGTCAGCTCATACAGCAACTCTAAGTACCATCTCCAAACACATAATGGATGACCTGGAAAGAGCTGAGATCTCACTAATACCAGACACCTTCACAACTCGAATAGCACAGTTAATTGTAAGATCTGCATTAAGGTAAAGGATAATTGATGCATAACAAATATATACACACATAAACAAACAACTGCAGTCAGAAAATGGAGAAACCAATCAATTCTCTATAGCCTCAGACTCTGCACTCCTCTACCATGGGCGTCTATATGTACTAGATGATGAAGAAATCAAGAAAGAACTATTGAAGGAAGCTCATGAATCATGCTTTTCAATACATCCTAGAAGTACCAAAATGTATCGAGACTTGAAAGCACATTACTGGTGGGAGAACAAGAAAAAGGATATAGCCGACTATGTAAGTAAATGTTTGGTTTGTCAATAAGTGAAAGCTCTACGGCAACGACCACAAGGACTCCTCCAGCCTCTAAATGTTCCAGAATGGAAATGGGAACATATTTCTATGGACTTCATCTTAGGACTCCCGAGAACTGTTAAAGGCCACAACATGATTTGGATGATTGTAGATCGACTCAAAAAATCGGCCCACTTCCTACCATGCAAAACTACTTACACTACGGAAGCACTAGCTTAAATGTACTTAAAAGAGGTCATCCGGTTACATGGAATCCCAGTATCAATTGTTTTAGATCAAGACCCTCGTTTCGTCTCCATGTTCTGGAAAAGTTTACAGAAAGCAATGGGCACACAGCTAAATTTCAGCACAGCCTTCCACCCACAAACTGATGGCCAAACAGAATGAGTTAATCAAATCCTAGAAGACATGTTGAGGGCATGTAGTTTGGATTTTATTGGAGCATGGGATTCGCAGATAGATTTTATAGAATTTGCTTATAATAATAGTTATCAGGCGACAATTGGTATGGCTCCATTCGAAGCCTTATACAGAAAGAAATGCAGATCCCCTGTACACTGGGATGAAATCGGGGAGCGAACACTACTAGGACCTGAATTGGTGCAGCAAACATCAGAGTCAATTAAGCTAATTCGGTAAAGAATGCGAACAGCTCAAAGTAGACAGAAGAATTATGCTGATAACCGTCGAAAAGAGCTAGAATTCAAAGTAGGAGATCACGTATTTCTAAAGGTAGGACCAATGAAGGGCATTATGCATTTCGGACGAAAAGGCAAGCTTAGCCCTCGCTTCATTGGACCCTTTGAAATATTAGAACATATTGGCCAAGTAGCTTACCGATTGGCATTACCACCCACACATTCTACAATACATAATGTCTTTCATGTATCGATGCTTCGAAAATACGTGTTTGACCCATCACACATAGTAAATTATGAACCTCTACAAATAAGTGAAAACTTGGAATATGAGGAGACTCCTGTTTGCATCCTAGCAAGAAAGAAGAAGTCGCTTCGTAATCGAGAGATAAGTTTAGTGAAGGTTCTTTAGAAAAATCAGCAAGTGGAAGAAGCTACATGGGAACGAGAAGAATAGATGAAAGACAAATACCCTTATCTTTTTAAGAACCAAGAAACTTTCGAGGACGAAAGTTTTTAAGGGGGGAAGAATGTAACGACCCAGATTTGTACGCATACAGGAAATTAAATGTCAAATATTAAGCAAGACGAAATTTTATTTAAAGGGGTGGGAATTTAGAAGGGGAAAAATAGGAAATTTATTCATTATCCAAAAATAATGAATAAGGGAGCAGAATCAAGGAGGATTAATTAGAAGTTGGACGCTAGCTAATTCAGGAGACAACGAGCAGTAGATAACTTTTTGTTTGGGCACTGCTCATTGGAAGAATTGGAGGTGAATTAATTTCCCATATACTCTTAAAATTTGAAATAGTTAAAAAGAGGAAGTAGAATCCACAACTAGTGAAGGCAACCACGCGTGAAAACTAGTGAGATTGGAGAGAAAATTGAAGAGAGCGAGAGCGAATGCGGGAGTGGGAGTGAGAGCGAGAGCGGGAACGAGAGCGAGATCGGGAACGAGAGCGGGAGCGGGACCAGGAGAACGAGAGCAGGAGCGGGACCAGCGAGAGCGAGAGCGCGACCAGCGAGAGCGAAAGTCGCGAGAGCCAAACCAGTGAGAAAGCTGGAGAGAGCGAGATTCTGAGAACAAAGAGAGCGAGATTTGGACAGAAGCGTGGATTATGCATTGAATTTGGCCACGATCTTATAGATTATACATAGAAAAACCCTAAAATTGAATACAAACAAAGTATGATGATGTAAGGGCAAACGTTAGCCAAGATTAGGTGTCTTATTGAGAGGAATCCTTAAACCCTAAGTAATTTTAAAGAAGCCACCTGTACGATGATTTGTCACACTGAGAAGAGCTCAAAACTACTATAAATAAGACCCTTTGCCTGAAGATTTAACCCATTCTCAAACAAATCTCAGTAACAAAGAATCGTGTGAAAGTGTAAGTGTGAGTGAGGAAGTTCTGTGAGGTTAAAAGAGAAAAGCTCGGGTAAGGTGCTACCCAAATTTCCTTCTAGTTTAAAAAGGGAAAGCTCTACTGATCAAATCATAAAGAATAATAAGGAATAACTAGATCACAGTAAGTAGTTTATCACACCCTGTCTTTAAATGTTCTATGGTAGTGTACCTTTATTATGTTGCATGATTATGTTAATTGTTATATTGCATTACATGTTTAGAACACGTTTCTCTACAAGGGACCCCATGCATTATGTTTGTTCATGATTACGTTAAAATCAAGTTTTAATTAGGTGTAAGTTATGCTTCCAGTCTAATCTTACGTTTATGTTAATGGTTGATGTTGGATGCGACTCTGGCCCTACTGACTGCATGACCCACTAATCATCATATGGGTTAGTTTCTGCTTAAGTCCTCATCTTCCTATCAGGGCGGAGAAATTTATGCTTCCAGTGCTGGTAGGGCATGTATGGTTGCACCCCTCCAGGCCTAATCTTACGTTATGTTTACGCTAGGGACTAGTAGGGTATGTATGGTTGCACCCCTCTAGTCCAATATTACGTTTATGCTAATGGTTGATGTTGGATGTGACTCTGGCCCTACTGACTGCATGACCCGCTAATCATCAGATGGGTTAGTTTTCGCTTAGGTCCTCATCTTCTTATCAGGGCGGAGAGATTTATGTTGGAAGCAAAACCGACCACCACATGTTATTATACATTTTCGGTTCCAACCATATGTTTTCATGACATGTTGCTTGTGATTGTGCATTTGGTCACTACCCTACGTGAGAACTACTTACTGGGTATATTATATACTCATCATATATTTTTACACACTTTGTAGGTAAGGACACAGCGTAGATGGCAGAATTGGACGTCGCTCAAATGGCCAACCATTAAACTCACTATTATAGGCATATGCATTTTGTACCACCACGCTAATGTTTTATGGATCCTGGTGTTTTGATAAATAAATTTTTTATATAGTTTTTCTATCTAATTAATAAAATTTAGATATGTTCTTTGAAATTTTCACCAGAACTCATCTCATGATAGAAAAGTCTAAGTATGCATGTCGTAGCGGTCGGATCATAATGTGTAAGGATCCAGTCGTGACAAAATGACTATAGGAATAAAGAGTTATTCTAGTACTAGTATTTAGTCAAGATTGTCTTGCTTCAGTGATGGAGTACTTGATTGCCCCTCGGTAGCATCTATTCTGACTCACTAAATTATCGTTACAAATAAATAATGAAATTTGGATACATTATTACTTTTGATAAAATTTTGATTGGGTTTAAAAGCAATTTACTAATAGAAATTGTTTATATTTTCAGCATGTCGAACTCTTCTATACAAATACTCGCTTGATAAGTTTAACAGTCAAAATTATTCAACATGGAAATCAAATATAAATGCAATACTAGCAAATAATGGTTTAAAGTTTGTTTTAACAAAGGAATATCCTCTAACTCCCAACTCAGATGCAAACCAAAATGTTTGGAATGCTAGGAAGCATAGCCGAATATGAAAATCGAATCTCTTGGAAGAAAAGAAAGCCAGGACAATTCGTCGTTGCTCTTCGGCCCAAGCCTCAAAAAGGTTCATTTGCCGTTCCACCCTCCGATACTCCTTGGAAGACATTAGCCGGTGAAAGGCCTCCCTTTCCTGTTCACTCAACCTTTCTCTGAGGTTGAGCCCAACCGGGCGGACCTGATGATCCGCAGGAGGCTCCACGGGAAGCTGCATGACAGAAGCCGTCTGAAAATGATAAGGCCCGAATCCATATCTTTGCAACTATACCCGATATACTAGCTAAGAAATTTGAGAACATGGTTTCCGCTAAAGAGATCATGGATTCGTTACAGATGTTATTTGGTCAATCTGTTAGGAATGATATTCTCGATAATGTTTATGAATACAACATAAAGGATAGAACCTCTGTTAGAAAACATGTTCTAGATATGTTGAAAGTAAACAATACTGTCATAGATGAGAAAGCTGAGAAACACAACAAAGTAAATATGATGTACCTGTTGTTGAAACATGTTTAGTGAAAATGATAAATCAACCTAGATATTAGGTTCAGTGGATGCTAATCATATTTGTGCTTTCACTCAGGAAACCAGTTCCTGGAGACAACTTAAAAAAGGTGAGACAACCTTTAACTTTGGGACCGAGGAAGTTGTCATAGCTAAAGCAATGCGAGATATGAAGTTATTTGTTAAAGATAATTGATTTTGCTTAAAAATGTATTTTATGTTCATGCTATGAGAAGGAACTTAATATCTATCTCATTTTTGCTAGAACAAAGGTACAAAGTCTCTTTTGACATTAATGAAGTATTCATTATCTCAAAAGGTTTTAAAATATGTTTTACAAAAATAGAAAACAACTTATATGTGTTAAAACCAACTGAGGCAAAAGTTGTTTTGAATATAGAGATGTTTAAAACACCTGAAACTCAAAATAAGAGTCAAAAAAATTCTCCTATTGCCTATCTTTGGCACTTAAGACTTGGCTACATAAATCTCAATAGGATTGGAAGATTGGTTAAGAGTGGACTCCTAAATCAGTTCGAAGACAACTCTTTACCTCCATGTGAGTCTTGTCTTGAGGATAAGATGAACAAAATATATTTTACTGGAAAAGATGTTAGAGCTAAAGAACCCTCAGAGCTCGTGCATTCAGACCTCTGTGGTCCAATGAATGTCAAGGCACAAGGAGGGTATGAATATTTCATCAGTTTTATTGATGATTATTCTAGATATGGCTATATTTACCTAATGCATCATAAGTCTAAAGCCTTGAAAAGTTCAAGGAGTATAAGGCAAAGGTTGAGAATTAGTTAGGTAAAAAGATTAAAACACTTCGATCAGATCAAAGTGGAAACTATATGAACTTAAGATTCGAGGACTATTTGATAGAACATGAAATTCAGTCTCAACTCACAGCACCCAGTACACCTCAACAGAATAGTGTAGCGGAAAGGAGAAATTGAACCTTGTTGGACATGGTTCACCCGATGATGAGTTATGCTCAATTGCCTAATTCATTTTGGAACATGCAGTGGAGACTGTTGTTTATGTTTTGAACATGGTTCCCTCAAAAAGTGTTTCTAAAACACTTATGAGTTACAGAGAGGATGTAAAGGTAGTTTACGTTACTTCAGGATTTAGGAATGCCCGGCACATGTGTTGGCACAGAACCCAAAGAAGTTGGAATGTCATTCAAAAGTATATCTATTTGTAGGATATCCCAAAGAAACAAAAGGTGATTTATTTTATGATCCTAAAGATGACAAAATATATTTATAAAAAAATGCTAAATTCTTAGAGGAAGACCACGTAAAAAATCACCAGCCTCGCAGTTAGTTAGTATTTAATGAAATTTCTACAAAGGCAACATATAGATTAACAAGGGTTGTTGATCAGGCTGGTCCTTCAACAAGAGTTGTTGATGAAACTGGTACATCTCATTAGTCACATGCTTCTCAAGAGTTGAGAGTGTCTCGACGTAGTGGTAGGGTTGTTCAACAACCTGACCGTACATTGATTTGACAGAAACTCAGGTCATCATATCTGATGATGGCTTAGAGGATCAATTGACCTTTAAACAGGCAATGGAAGATCGATTGACTTATTGGTTGCAAATGGATCTACAAGAGGAAACGAGACCAAGCTGGTAAGATACAGACCTATAAAGCACGACTCGTGAAAAGAAGGGTTTACCAAAAGAGATGGGTGGGCTATGAAGAAACCTTCTCTCCAGTTTCCATGATTAAGTTAATTAGAACACTCGTGTTGATTGTTTCATTTTATGATTGTGAAATATGGCAAATGGATCGAGACAGCCTTTCTAAATGGCTATCTTGAAAAGAGTATCTATATGTCTCAGCCAGAGGGATTCGTTAAATAGGGTCAAGAGCAAAAGGTTTGCAAGCTTAAACGATCCATTTATGGATTGAAACAAGCATCTCGATCCTAGAATATAAAATCTGACACTGCAATCAAATATTTTGGCTTTGAACAAAATGTTGACCAACCTTGTGTTTACAAGAAAACTGTCAACAAGATTGTAGCCTTTCTGGTATTGTATGTTGATGATATCCTACTCATTGGGAATTAGGTAGGATTCCTCGTTGATGCTAAAAAATGGCTAGCATCACAGTTTCAAAGGAAAGATTTGAGAGATGTTCAATATGTTCTTGGAATCCAAATAGTTCAGAATCGCAAGAATAGAACGCTAATCTCAGGCATCTTAAATAGACAAGATGTTCTCTAGATATAAGATGTAAATTCCAAAAGAAGTTTGTTACCTTTCAGACACGAAATTCATCCGTCTAAGGAATAGTGTCCTAAGACATCGCATAAGTTGAAGTTATGAAATGAATTCCTTATGCATCAGTAATTGGGAGTTTGATGTATGCCACGTTGTGTACACGCCCAATGCTATATATTTGGAATAGTCAGCAGGTTTCAGTCCAATCCTAGATATGATCATTAGACTGCCGTTAAGAACATCCTCAAGTATCTTTGAAGAACGAGGGACTATATGCTTGTGTATGGTGCTAAGGATCTAATCCTTAGAGGATACATTGACTTTGATTTTCAGAGCAACATTGATTCGAGGAAATCAACTTAGATATCGGTGTTCACTTTAAATGGAGGAGCTATAGTATGGAGGGGTATAAAGAAAAGTTGTATTGCTGACTCCACCATGGAAGCGGAGTATGTAGCTGCATGTGAAGCAGCGAAAGAAGCGATATGGCTTAGAAAATTCTTAAGTGATTTTGGAAGTAGTTCCAAATATACATTTGCCTATCACATTCTATTGTGATAACAGTGGAGCAGTTACAAATTCGAAAGAACCAAAGAGCCATAAGTGCATAAAGAACATCGAGTGAAAGTACCATTTAATTAGGGAGATCATACATCGAAGAGACTTGATAGTCACGCAGATCGCCTCAAAATACAATCTAGTTGTTCTGTTTACAAAGGCCCTCATGACTAAAGTGTTCAAGCATCACCTAGTTGGACTGAAACTACAAGACTCATAAATCTAAGACAAGTGGGAGAATTCATGGGTATCTAATACCTTAGTGTATTGCATTTTAATTGATTCTCTCATACTCAACATTGTATATATGTAAACCCACTGGAGTTTTAGTCCAAGTGGGAGTTTTTTGGGTTTTATGTCCCAAAACTCGCAGTTTATAAACATTAAACATATTCTATTTTGTAATAAAGATATTATTGAGATATATTCAGTAAAGTTGTTATTGAATATGTAAATTGCACTTGTTAAAGCCTAAATCCAATAAACTAACGAACCTCTCGCTATAGCTTGAATACTTGAACTTTATATGGAGAAATAAAAGTGGATCAAGTTTGAGTATATAGCCAAAACGGTCTATAAGTATAGGGATAAGGATAGATACCTTATCCTGGAAACACTAGGGATGCGACCCACTTTGTATTTAAGACAAACAATGTGATCCTAAATCGTTCATATAGAGACATACGAGTGGAGACATCCTATGCAAAAGATGTTTGCATGAGACTGGACCATGAAATAGTTACTTTTCTTTATAACGTCGTTTATTGTTAAAACTGATTGTTTCATTTCAA
The DNA here is from genome assembly GCF_027475165.1 of Benincasa hispida. Lineage (NCBI taxonomy): Eukaryota > Viridiplantae > Streptophyta > Magnoliopsida > Cucurbitales > Cucurbitaceae > Benincasa > Benincasa hispida. The sequence continues at coordinate 76,302,167 of NC_143478.1, read as the reverse complement.
TGATCTAAGCTAATCGATCTTAATCATGAGCTAACTATGAACTCCTGTTTATTTGGATTATCCTTTAATCTGCATGGGTGAGAGTGGCTCAATATCGTCACTCAATAAGTCTTCTATTTTAAGGGTAAGACCGACTAGATAGCTGGGGACATAGTCCTGAAAGATGGAACTCACTCCTACCCGATTTCAGAATTAGCAAATAGGTTGTTCCTTTACTGACTCCTAGTCTTAAACAAGGGGCCCTGCCCTCTCTATGATTGAGAAGGGCTCGATTTATTGGTAGGACCATAAACCAATTATTTATTTGTGGATCAATGGAGACTTAAGAAGCAATATGTATTACAGGGGTAAAACGATAATTTTGACCCAGTTGTAAATACGAACCTGTGAAAGATCGACTTACTGATCATGGTTAAATCAAATGGATAGAAATAAATCTACAATAAGGAGAGTGCAGCTATTGGGTTTTAGTAGAGTATCCTGATAGTCAACGAATGTTGGTTAATTCGATTAAAAGAGTTTAGCTAATTAATCTCAGATCGTTAGAGCTCATGATCTATAGGTCCATTAGGTCCCCCTATTAGCTCATATCGGACTAAAGCTTAGAATAGTATGATGAGTGAGTTTGAAGTGTTCATATTCGAATTAGGGAATAAGCATTTAATATATGCAATATATTTAATGATGTTTCATTCCATTGGGAATTGAATGATAAAGAAAGAGTTAAAGATATTTAAATAAGATTTAAATATCAAAACTATGAATAAGAATTCATTGGGATTGGTGTTGGATTTAATAATTGAATATTATATTAAATTAGTCAAATTGTTTAATGAATTATTTAATATTAATTTAATTTAAATTAATTATTTGGATTAATTTTGAACTAAATTAAATTAATCAAAGTTGGCTCTAATACCAATTGAAGGAATTTCCAAAATTCAGAATGCAGAAAGTACCCACCTATTCTCTCAAAAATCACATCAAAGAAAAAACAAATTCTACGATTTCGCTATGATACCAATTGAAGGAATCAAATTCCTCGCGAAAACGTGTGAACTGAAAGAACTCTTATCCAGGAGAACTAGTGAACGGAAGCAAGATCTTTTCAAACCCATTATGAAAGAATTAAATGCATTCACAAACATACAGAATGTTATGCATCTAACAAAATTACAGCATGCTTTCTTAATTAATAATGAAAGGAATGAGAGACATACCTTTGAAGAACTCTTCTTTTGTGAATCTCTCGATCTCGTCAACAAGTGGATAGCAACCTCTCGCTTTCGCTCAGATCGCCTACGCAATCGTCTGGTAATCACGAACAGTCTCCACTACAAATAAGCACCCTTCGACACCATAACTTGGCAACCTTGGTATTCTCGGAGTGAGAATCCATGAGGTGTGCTCTCTGTTGTGAATTTGGTAGAGGAATAGAGGAAGCCAATAGTCAAACTACACGATCAAGCAACTGGGAGAAGGTACTGTCTATCGCAACGACTGAGATGCTTGATCGTTTAGTAAATCTCATTGGTACACGATCATTTAGTAAAACACACCTGATCGTTTACATGATCGTTTAGCAAAACTCGCTTAGCACACGATCGTTTAGTAAATCGCTTTACACGATCATTTAGTAAAATTCGCCAATACACGATCATTTAGAAACTCACTTGAAGGCTATCCTATAGTCTCTCATGAGCTAAACGATTAGTAATGCACACAATGAAACGATCTTTACAAAAATGAAAACACTTTTCATTTTATCCTTTAGTTATTCAATACTGAAAATAACTCCCCACTTTCACGGTTAATGGAGAAAATAACCAACCACAATTATCTCATAATTGTTTTAATTATATATAAATATAATAACTAACTTATCATATTATATTTGTAACCTATAGTTTTAATATCACATTATATGTAATATTTAAACAATAGTTCCTTTCTCCTTTATTTAATATAAATCATATTTATATCAATTCCTCCAATTAATGTATCTCATACGACATATCAATTATATCACATATAATTGAACCAGTTTAATTATATCATATATAATCAAACTCCCTCTTATTAATTTGAACACTTTAAACTAACCCAAAAACCGATTCTCAACTTGAATCCATTAAGCTACCAAGGGGACCTTATGAACCTGTAGCTTGAAGCTCCAATGGTACGTGAATAACAGACTAAACTCTTTAATCATGAAATCCACCATCCGTTTACTGTCGGGCACTCCACTAAAGTCCGATAACTGAACACTTCTCAAACTGAACACTTCTCAAGACCCAGAATCAGTCCTTAAGGGAGCAATCCATCTACTTACCCTTACTTTGGGGAAGAAGTGAATTCCATCTTGTGTAGTTGACTCCTAGCTCCCCAATCAAAAGAATCCCCAAAGTGGTAGGTTTGAGTCGGCAATCTGTCTACTCGCACCCATTCAAATCAAAGGACCGTCCTTATAGGCAGGAGTTCCCAACTCATTCAGGATTATGGTCATGTGACCTATGGTCATCCTAGTGAAATGAAAGTCTTTGTCATGAACGACGTTATATAACGAGACTAAACATTTGTGGTCCGGTCTTATAGAAACTCCTTTGTATAGAACACTCCCGCTCGCATGTCTCCATATGAATGATCAGAATCAGACCATTTGTAATACTTTACAACACTTGTAACATCTATAAAGTGGATCGTATCCATAGTGTCACCAGCATAAGGATTTCCTCCTTTATCCATATACTACAGACCATTTAGGTTATCACTTAAGGCATGATTCACTTGTACGTCTCCACATACATGTTTAAGTCACAACGATGTCCAGGGATCTTAGTTTATCGGTTTGTGGTAAATGCAACTAAAATATCTCATATTTTATAGATAACAGTGAAGAAAATATCTCATATTATTACGTCCCAAGCGTTTATTCATACAGGTATTTACAAACTACAGGACCCTACGAGATTTAGGGCATTAACCTCAATAATCTCCCACTTGTCCTAAAGCGAGTAGGTGTACAAGATAAAAAACAAGTACAAAAAAAATAAACTAGGGCACTAATGCCAAGTACGAAATCTCCCACTTGCCCTAGTCCACCCGCGAACGGTCCCGTAGACCCATCCTCTGAAGGTGACACTCAAATACTATAGCCGTGAGAGCCAGGGTTAACAACGTTGTGCTCCAAAGCGATCTTCGTGACTATCACGTCTCTTAGATGCACAATATCACAGATGAGATGATACTTCTACTTTATATGTTTGCCGCGTTTGTGACTCTTGGGCTCCCTGGAGTTCACCATAGCACCACTATTATCACAATAAAGGGTGATGAGCCTAGACATGTCTGGAACAACTTCCAGATCATTCAGGAACTTCCTGAGCCAAACGGCCTCCTTAGCAGCTTCACAAGCCACTACATACTCGGCCTCCATCGTGGAGTCAACGATGTACCCCTACTTAGTGCTTTTCCATACTACAACTCCTCCGTTAAGAGTGAACACTAAGCCTGAAGTGGATTTCCGAGAATCCTTATCAATCTGAAAGTCAGAGTCCGTGTATCGAGTAAGGATCAAATCCTTAGATCCATACACGAGCATGTATGCCCATGTTTTTCGAAGATACTTGAGGACGTTCTTGACGGTGGTCCAGTGACCCTATCCTGGATTAGACTGATATCTACTGACTATCCCCACCGCGTAGCAAATGTCAGGTATAGTACACAACATCACATACATCAAACTGCCGATGGCAGATGGGGACTCGTTTCATTTCCTTGACCTTTTGAGGTGTCTTAGGACTGTTCCTTAGACAATTTAACTTCATGCCGAAAAGGCAGTATGCCCCTTTTGGAGTTCTATATCGAGTACATAATCAACATCTTGTCAATGTACGATGCTTGGGACAGCGCTAGCACTTTATTCTTTCGATCTCGAAAGATCTAAATACCAAGAACAAACTGAGTCTCTCCTAAATATTTCATTTGGAATTGGGTCGCTAGCCAGTTCTTAACTGATGTCAGTAAACCTACATCATTTCCAATAAGTAGGATATCGTCTACATACAATACTAGGAAAACTACTAAATTGTTGATGATTTTCTTGTAGACATAAGGCTCATCAACGTTTTGGTCAAAGCCATGATTGACCCATCATATCATCCGAAGAAACGGAAAATACCAAAAAGTTCAAATTCACAGCTAATAACATTAATTCAATTGGCATTGACATAATAGGAATATTTCGTCTATTAAGAAGGATTCCCCGAATACCTAAAATAGAGATGATCATAGAAAATGTGAAATATTTGATAGGATTTGTTTCGGGAACGTAGAATGTCAGAGAAATTCAAATGTTAAAGTAGATCTATCGATCCAAACAGATTTGTCCATCAGTAATGGGGGTTCGTGCTTTAGCACTATGATTTCACGTTTCATAAACTTCCATCAAATTTTGGAAGGTACAGACACTCTAACATCCAACCACTTGGATGAAGTCGATCACGTCATTTAAAAACCATAGCCCTTGTTTGGTTTGTATAGGCTGGGCTTACGTTTTCTTGCTTTTCTTTGTTGAACCCTCTACGGTCTACCCTCTTTCGAGGGGCTGGAGCGCCTTTCGAATGGTATAACTTATGACTACGCTTCCGAAAAGAGAGATTTGACTCTGATTCACCAGCATCCACTATCGGAAAGAATTTCTTCACTTACCGCCAGCTCTTATTCCCTTTATTCCCATAGTTGAGCCCGGAAACAAGAACTTTCTTTCTCTCATGCCCTTTACCTTAAGCCTGACAAATCTCGAATGTTTCACTTGCCCTACCGCTTTCATTGCCAGCTGCTATCCTTGCTTCAACCTTCGTCTTTCGACTTTAGGACTCACTCAGTCTTCTTTAAGAAAGAAAAAGGTATTCTTTTTCAATACGATTTTCCCGACGAAAGGTCCCCTTTCCTTTGACCAACGGGTCCTCGAACCAACATGTTCTCCCTTTCTATTCCTCATTCAAGCGTTTCCCCCCCTCATTTTTTAGCTACTCGTTTAGTTTGAAAATATCTTCCTGCAGCCTTTTTCTCTTCTGGTGGAAAACAAAGCCATCAATCCAGTTGAGACAGCTCAACATGCTAATTCTAGCATCTTTTCATAGGTTTTTGCTGACTATCTCCACTGATAAAAGAGTTTACCATCTGAACCTGGAGCTTTCTAAATTCCTTTCCTAAAGCTTTTGAAGCGAAGACATGGGCCAACCTCCGCCTATATAAGGGAAATACTTGGTAACGAATAACGAAAAAAATGGGGTAAAATCAAATAGGTCATAGGGTCGAACAGTTAAGGAGAGCTTGTCCCCAAAAATGCTCGTTTAGGGTGAGGTAAAGTGTGAACTTGGTAGCTCGTTCGTAACAAGGTAGCCGTAGGGAACCTGTGGCTGGATTGAATCTTGATGAGTTGAAATTGCGTTTTTTGGCCGGGTCGAGATACACATAGTTTTCTATAGGATGGAACCGAATCCACTTCGCGAGGGCGCACGACTAGAAAATGGTGATCTCATTAGATCATTAGTGAAAGAAGGAAGGACCAACGACGATCCTATCCTAAAGGAGAAGGAGGAGTGACCAAGTATGCGATCCTATCTGTGCAGATTTCCCAACAGCACCAATAAGAAGTAAATACAAATCAAAGTTATGGCATTCAATCTCATATTGCAAGAAATCCAAGAATTTCTGGGGGCACTAGCACGAGCAAAAATGGTGGAAAAGTCTACTGTTTGAAAGAGAGTAAAACGACCCGAAATCCCAGGAGCTAATCCAAAATCACCTACTTGATTGACAGGCATAGCTTTTATAGCTGCTTTATCTGCCTAAAGTCGTGTAAACCATAAATGAATAACAAATATGAAGCAATACCTACTCCCTCCCATCCCAGGAATAATTGAAGAGAGTTATCTCCAGTCACCAACATTGGCATAAAAAAAGTAAAAATGGATAAATAACACATAAATCAAGGGCTATGCGGATCTGAGAGAGCGCTTCGCGAAAGAATCGTGTGGCACGGTGAAAGGTTTCCCGTTGGGGTTTCCGGCCCCCCTCTCCTAGTCTTCACCTAATTGTGGAAAAGGGGAGGTGAGTTGATACTCAACTCTCTCTCTCGTGCCTTTCTTCAGCTTGTTCCTGTTCGTCTATTCGGGACGAGGCAGGCAGCCCACATACATGAAGAGAAAAAGAGAGGGGGGTTCCTTGATATTAAGGCGTCAAGGCGGTCGAAGAAGGCCATTGAAAGCCTTTAAGCATTCCCCGGTGCTTATGCACCTTCTAAAAGTCTCTGTCCCTGTATCGTAAAACTATTAAGGAAACTTCTTTAATAAGCATAGCTTATCAAAATAGTATAATAGCTAACCAACAGCTTGAAAGCGGACTGCTACAGTACTTATTTGATTTAGACGGGGTTGCACGCGAGCCGAGTGACGTAGGTGCACAAGAGTACTTCGCGCCACAACCATCTCTTTTTTATAGGTTCTATGGATCGATGCTTGCTGCTTCATCTGGGAGAAAAGAATCATTGATATGCCGATCATTAGAAGGAAGAACCGCCATAAAAAGATTCCTCGTGTATCATCTGTAGCAAAACTATGAACGGGAGCTAGCAAATCTGGACCGTATTGAAAAGGTTCCTGAGACACAGCATGGAAAAGTCACAATATTTAGAAACGAGGTCCAAGAATGAAGAAGGGATAAAATGATTGAATGAATACGAGCTGTGGCTAATAACCGAGGCATAAAAGAAGCATTTTCTACGGGATCCCGAAACCACCAGCCACCCCGACCTAATTCATGATGAGCCCACCAACTTCCTGGCAAGATGCCTACGGTTAAAAAACACCGACATATCAAGACACAAATTCGAATTGGTTCGTGGTCCTGGTCAGAGACCACTGTGTTCACCCCAGCGGTCCAACAAAGAAGCGAAGTAGTGGTCTCTTTCTTTCCATTACGAACGACATGCTTCGCCTGCTCCCTCCCCGTGTTCACTAGCCCTCCCGTCCAGAGCGAAGAGAAGGCGAAAAAACGCCGCCGAAGAAGCATGAGCAGGCTTCTATTGCTACGCAACAATAGAGCAGGATAGCACATAGATAGGGACAGGCCTTTAAACAGCACGTGTCGGGTCCGTCTCGGTAGGCTCAGCCAGAGCAAGATCTGTCATAGCTCGATCCCTTGATGGATAAATAAATGCCTTTGTCCCTAGAAGTCTGGCTTCCACAGACTACAATAAAAAACCCCTGCCGTAAACCCTCTTGCTCTTTGACCTTATCGAGATACTGCGCGTATCGCTTCTTTTTTTTGTAAGTAAGTAATCTCAGGACCCGGGCATTTATCCAATGCTTACTTTTAGGCATTAGTCTATTTTCGCGAGTCAGAAAGCCTGATCCATGCGCGGATCCTTCTTTGGACTTATCAACGAACGTTCATGTTAGAATTCCATGGTTGAAGTCATAATGCATGTTTTGAATCGTCTTTAGGCAAGAGCTATACTACCTCTCCCGAATCTATTCTTCAGCCCAGTAACCAATGTCCATAGGGCGTAGCCTTAACCAGTAGGATACACCACTCAAGGCTTGAACCTGATAGTAGTTGCTACCTTTTGACACAAATATTCTATTTTGAAAGATATTTATGCTAAATTCATCCAGTGTCTTCTTCCATGCTGATTTAGTGCCCCCTTTACTGATCAAAAAGGTTGTGTAGCCCCAGTTTGATCTTTTGTGCCATCTTCTCTCTCATCCCTGCCGCTGTGCATGTTTGGCTAAATGGTTAATGAATCTTTAATAGTCAAAAGGCCTAGAAAGAACGGACCGGACACTGCAAACCAGTCGTTATTTGAGTCACCATTTTCGTAATTTTAAGTAATTGATCCGAGTCGTCTAGTTCTATTTCTTTGTCTGTTACTGAGTCTAATGTCTCGGTAGCTGTCACCAGCAGTGGAGCTTTTCTTCCTTTTTTTGTGCGAGCTGATTAAGGGGAAAAATAGAGCAATGTCGGTTATTCTATTTTTCCTTAGACCGGTAAGGAAGTAATCGAGGTGTAACTTCCTCAATCATTTAAATGAGTAAGGCAGTCAGCCTATTCCTCTTTCTTTATCAAACCTAATGTTCCAAGATCGAGACGTCTGTTTCAACCCATAAATGGACCGATTCAGTTTGCAAACTTTTTGTCTTTACCTTGGACTATGAATCCCTCGGGCTGCACCATATAAATGGTCTCCTTAAGAGTACCATTCAGAAAGACAATCTTGACATCCATTTGCCATATCTCATAGTCATAATATGAGATGGATAGGAGGATGTGGATAGACTTCAACATGGCAACAGGCGAGAAAGACTCCTCATAGTCAACTCCCTCAACCTGGGTATAACCCTTTGCCACAAGTCTAGCCTTGAAGGTTTGCACCTTCCCATCACCACCCTATTTCCTCTTGTAGATCCATTTAAAACCTATAGGTTTTACCCCATCAGGTTGATCTACAACATCCCATATTAAGTTGAAGTACATAGACTCCATCTTAAGATTCTTGACTTTGACACATTCATCCCGGCCAACATCCTCTATTGCCTTCTGATAAGATAATGGATCCTTAACCTCGCCATCAGCTACCATAGCCAAGATTTCAGTGAAACCCATATAGCGAACAGGTGGGTTCGCAACCCTCTCACAATGTTGAGGTTCCCTCAACTCTTAAGGTAGATTAGACTTACCAGATGAACTTCCATCAATAACTCTTATTGATGGAGTAGATCCTTCATCAACTCTTGTTGAAACTTCAGTAGTTTTGTTGGAAAGTTCACGCAACACGATTTTACTATTGGGATTGGTGTCCTAATTCTCCCAGAGTCTCGTAGTTTGTAAATTGTACACGTTGTTAGGAATAAAATAAGCGTTATTTTATTTTGGCATTTACTCATATGCAATAAACAAAGCTCCATGGTTATTGTATGTAAACTTAAGCATGTATATGAGATATACAAGTGGATCATGCCTTAAGTGATAACCTAAAAAAGTCTGTAGTATAATGATTAAGGAGGGATACCTGATCCTGGTGACACTACGGATACGCCCCTCTTTGTAGAGGTTTGCAAGTGTTGTGAACTACTGCAGATGGTAGATCCTAACCATTCATGTGGAGACATACGAGCGGGGGTGTCCTATACAAAGAGTTTGTATAAGACCAGACCACGAGATGACTAGTTTCTGTATATAACGTCTTTAATACTTGAGACTTACATCTCACCTAAACGACCATAGGTGACATGACCTCGATCCTAAGTGTTTTGGGAACTCCTACCTTTGAAGGCGGTTCTTTGATTAGTATGGGTGAGAGTGGCCAGATTGCCAACTCAACATGTATACCTTTTTAGATATTTGCCTGATTTGGGAGATGGGAACTCAGCTACAAAAGATGGAATTCACTTCTTCCCTGAAGCAGAGGTAAGTAGATAGATTGCTCCCTTAAGAGCTAATTCTAGGTCTTGAACATAGTGGCCACAGCTTCTCTTCGGAAGAAAGGACTCAGTCATAGTAGGACTATGACTTATGTTCATTAAAGGGATCAGTGGTACTTAAGGAGTTAGATGTAACTACAGGGGCATAACGGTTATTGACCCAGCTATACTTACGAGCGATCTGTGAAGGGTTATCGTACTATTAATTGGTTGATATGGACACATAATATATTTGCAGTAAGGAGAGTGCAGCTATCAGTCTTTAGTGGAGTGTCTGGTCATTAACGGATGGTGGATCCCGTGACTAAAGAGTTTAGTCAGTTATTCACATACCATTGGTAGCTCAATGGATTCAAGCTGAGAATCAGTTTTTGGTGTTGATTTGATGTTCAAATTGACAAGAGGAAATTTGATTATATATGATATGATCGATGTGATGTATGAGATACATCAAGTGGGGGTTAATGTAAATGAGATTTACATTAAGTACCATGAAATAGAAAAAGAACTATGTTTTATATGTTTCATGAGATGAAATATTAAGACTATAGGTTATAAATATAATATGGTAAGTCGGTTATCATATATATTAATAATAATATTAATTATTGAATAATTATATCTTTTTTCTTTGATAACCAATTGAGTGGGAGGTTCTTTGTGGTTTCATGGTAACCGTGAGATAAAAGGAGACTCCTTTTTTTGTAATAGTTAGCTTTAGTTTTGTGGATTTGAGGTAATTTTACCCGGTTCATCAACATTTGTTTATTATATATGTGATGTATGGTGTTTATTTGGTAAAGTGTCTGACATATAGTTTAAAACCCCACCTTAGGTTGTGCAGTTATTCACGCATCATGTATTATAAATGTTATAATCTAGCATGAAGAAATTACATGAAAGCATGTGCATGCATCATGAAATATAAGAGTTATATTTTGCATGCAGTGAGCATTATCATACATCATCCTTTTATTATAAGTGTTATAGTCTAAGGGTGAATAGAAGCATGTTGTGCTTGTTTCGTTGCTATTTTGGTATAAGCATTATATAAAAGAAGTAGCAATGAATGAAAAATGCATTGAGCATGACACTTATGTTGTTTGTAATCGTTATGAATGCATTGCATGTGTTAGTTTTGCATTGTGGTTTTGGTTATTTCCATTTATAAGTGTTATAAAGGAAATTAGACCTAAAATCGATAAGAAAGAGTTGCATGCAAACTTAGGGTGAAATTTTTTTTAAAAGGGTTTTCAAATTGGATTGAGATAGACCTAAGTTCAAATGTTTCTAATGAGATTAGTGACCTAGATTAATCTTTTAAAATCGATTTAATAGGATTAAATTGATTGGCATAAAAGATTAAATTTGTTTTAAATCTATCTATAAGGGACCTTTTGTCTAAGGCGGGTTCTGTCTAGGCTGAGGTTCATAAGCTAACGGAAACGGAACACCTCTACCTAGGAACCTACCTGGAAAGGTGAATTAGATAGATTTTCTACAAGCATGCAACAATTGGTCAAAGACTCCGTTAAAGAGTTTAATGGATGATGATCAAAAGTTGTTTAATTATCCAAGGTAAACGTTACTCTTGGGCAAACCTAAAAGTCACTTAGTTAAAATCCTTAACCGTATTTTTTTTTAAGTAAACTAAATCCTAGGTTATAAAATACTCAGTGGGAGGAAGAGATGTATCTGATATGTCTATAATTCCACTCACGTTTCTTCCTGTATGTTCACACCGAGAGATTCATGCTTGGCCTCGTGGTGCCCTGGGAGCATCTCCCTTCGGATGTGTTTGCATGAGTCAATATGAAGGTAGACGGAGAGAGTGTTTCTAGTAAGTGGGTGAAGGGTGTGTGTCAACACATCCTATGGTCTCTGTCATTGGTTCACACCGTGAGATCATTCTGTACTCCCTCGTGGCGCCCTGGGAGCGTCCCCCTTCGGATGGGTTTTGTGCAGTTGGTCAAGATCAAGGTGAACTCCAGAAATGGATAGGGTCACTTTAGGTTTTGTCCCAATCAGATTTCTTCCCTTCAAATTGGCTGCTTGGGGCAGATCTCTAGGGCCTAAAATGGCAAGTCACACTTATGGGAGATTTTTAAGTAAGTTGATGATCTCTTGACCAAATCAATGATGGCTAGTCGTTATAGGAACAAGAGTTGTTCTAGTATTAATGACTGGTTGAGAACTTCTCAATTCAGAAGAGGGATAATTGACCTCCCTACGGTGGCTTTTGTCCTAAACCTTTGAAGCATCATTGCGAAACTAGATGTCACATAGGGTTCATATTAGTTTTGCTAAAACCTTATTGGATGTTATTTCTTTTACAACGGGTATTTGCTTAAAACCTAACATAAGTCAATGTGTTTTTCTTTTCAGCACTCATTAGTATTTCTGTTTAGTTCTTTTAATATAGTCGATTACATACAGAGGAAAGAATCGTGTAAAACGTATTTCGTAGCAAACGACCTCGAATTTTTCATTGTTGAGGAATGTCCTCAAGTCCCAACCCTTGATGCATCACGAAGTGTTCGAAATACATATAAGATGTGGATGAAGGCTAATTCATTGGCCCGACTTCACATTTTGGTTAACATACCTGATGTTTTGGCCAAAAGGGTTGAGCACATGGTCATTGCACGTGAGATCATGGACTCGTTGTAAGATTTGTTTGAACGTCAGTTCTTACTTGTCGAGCACAAAGGGATGGATGACGAAACCAGTAGTGTCAGTTGTTCTGACACTGATCCCACTACTCTCCAAAAGAAGAGGAAAGACAGTAAATCTGATTTATTGGTCTTGGAGACGTGTTTGGTAGAGAATGATGATTCTGGTTGGATCTTAGATTCGGGTGCTACCAATCATGTCAGTTTCTTTTACCAAGGATTCAGTTCCGGGCAAACGTTGCCACAGGGAGAGATGACTGTACTAGTCGGCACTGTTGAGGTTGTTTCAACTATTGATGTAGGTAGGCTGAAGTTATTTGTTGATAAGAAACATTATCTGTTACTGGATAATGTTTTCGTAGTTCCTCTTAATCTCAGTTTCTTGTCTCGTTGAACAAGGGTATACCATCTCTTTTTCTGAGAATAAAGTATTTATTTTCAAGAACGGAATGGAGAATGGTTATGATTCAATGGAAAGTAACTTATATGTAGTAAGGTCGTTAGTCATAAAAGCCTTGTTTAACACTGAAATGTTCAGTACAACAACAACAGCTAAAAGACCAAAGGTTTCTCCTAAGGAAAATTTCCATCTTTGGCATCTAAGGTTTGGTCACATTAACCTCAATAGGATTGAGAAGTTGGTGAAAAGTGGACTTCTAAAGAGTTTAGAAGAAAACTCATTGCCGGTATGTGAATAATGCCTCGAAGGCAAGATGACTAAACGACCTTTTACTAGAAAAGATTACAGAGCCAAGGAAGCCTTGGAGCTTGTACATTTTGACCTCAATGGTCCAATGAATGTTAGGGCTCGGGGTGGGTATGAATATTTCATCCCTTTCACAGATGATTATTCAAGGTACGGGTATCTCTACCTAAAGCAACATAAGTCTGAAACCCTTGACAAGTTTAAGAAGTATAAGTCTGAAGTTGAAAACTTGTTAGGTAAGAAGATAAAAACACTACGATCTAATCGTGGTGGAGAGTATATGGACCTCTAATTCCATAACTATATGATAGAACATGGGATTGCGTCCCAACTCTCGGCCCCAGGTACACCTCAGCAGAATGGTGTATTGAAAAGGATAAACAAAACCTTGTTAGACATGGTTTGGTCTATGATGCGTTATGCTCATCTTCTAGACTCGTTTTGAGGTTTTGCAGTGGAGACTGCATGTTATATCCTGAGCAATGTTCCCTCGAAAAGTGTTTCTGAAACACCTTTTGAGTTGTGGAGAGGCTGTAATGGTAGTTTACGTCGCTTTCGAATTTGGGGTTGTCCGGCACATGTGCTAGTGACTAACCCGAAGAAGTTGGAACCGCGTTTGAAGGTTTTCCTCTTTGTAGGCTACCCCAAGGAAACGAGAGGTGGATACTTCTATGATCCGAGTGAGAATAAAGTGTTTATTTCTATAAACGCTATCTTTTTGGAAGAATACCACATCTGGGATCACAAGCCACGAAGTAAGCTCGTTTTGCGTGAGATTTCTAGTAAGACTAAGACTGTTGAGGGTTCAACAAAGATTGCTGAATAGGCCAGCAAATCAACAAGAGTTATTGAGGTCGAAACGTCTAGTCAACCAGCTCAAGAGTTGAGACTGCCTCGATGTAGTGGAAGGGTTATGAACCTACCGGATCGCTACATGGTAACTGAAGCTCAGAACGTCATTTCTAATGATGGGGTCGAGGATCCATTGTCTTTTAAGAAAGCAATGCAGGATGTTGACAAAGATGAATAGGTTAAAGCCATGAACCAAGAAATAGAGTTTATGTACTTCAATAACGTCTGGGAGCTTGTTGATCCGCCTAATGGGGTAAGACCTATTGGGTGTAAGTGGATCTATAGGTGAAAGAGAGGTGTAGATGGAATGGTACAAACCTTTATGGCTCGACTTATGGCAAAGGGTTATACCCAGGTCGAGGGAGTTGACTATAAGGAAACTTTCTCACCTGTTGTCATGCTCAAGTCTATCAGGATACTCTTGTCCATAGTTACATATTATGATTATGAAATATGGAAAATGGATGTCAAGACTACCATTCTTAATGGTAATTTTGAGGAGACCATCTATATGACTCAACCAGAGGGGTTCATAGTTCCAGATCAAGAGCAAAAAGTTAGCAAGCTTAATAGGTCCATTTATCGGCTAAAACAAGCATCTAGAACATGGAACATTAGATTTGACACTGCGATCAAGTCATTTGGCTTTGATCAGAATGTTGATGGGCCTTATGTCTATAAGAAGATCATCAACAATTTAGTAGCTTTCCTGGTACTATATTTGAATGATATCCTATTCATTCGGAATGATGTAGGGTATCTGATTGATATTAAGAAATGACTAGCTGCCCAGTTTCAAATGAAATATTTGGGTCACGCACAGTATATTATAGGGATCTAGATCATTCGAGATCGTAAGAACAAAAGGTTAGCCTTATTTCAGGCATCGTACATCGATCAAATGTTGATCAGGTACAAGATGCAGGATTCCTAGAGGGGTTTGTCACCCTTTAGGCATGGAATAGTTTTGTCTAAGGATCAATGTCCTAAGACACCTCAAAAAGTTGAGGAAATGAGATGGATTCCCTATGCTTCAGCTGTAGGAAGCTTAATGTATGCAATGTTGTGTACCAGACCCAACATTTACTATGCAGTAAGGATTCTCAATCGGTATCAGTCCAATCCAGAATTTGATCACTGGACGGCGGTGTCACACCCCGCACCAGATTATCCTCCTAACCTGAATGGAATGGTGATTCCAGTAGTTACCAACCCTTTTGGTGGCACTTACTACCTATCTTACCTATTAAAGATTGCTTAAAACCCTGAATACATACAGATTAACTCAAAACTTAAAACATTTACATTACAGGGTTTCACAGCATTATTCATACATGAATATTACAACTTAGTGAGCCCCATCTAGAATACTAGTCACTAGTCAGACACATGTGTAGTAACTAATATCGATCTTCAATTACGCTTCCTTTAACCTATTTCTTTGAATGGCAGAGCAGCAGTAGAAAAGTCCTCTAGGAACTGACTGCTACCTAGAAAGGAAAACATTTGAAAACATGAGCTAGAAGCCCAGTGAGTGACTTAATAAAACATAAAACTCATGCTTAAACCGAAAGCTTGAAAACATAATACTGGAACTTAAAATACACCAAGAAAACGTGTACATAAAACCTTTTAAACCATTGTATCTGCAACCTGAATCTTAGTTGACAATGAACATTCACTGCTCTAATTCCCAACGTCAAGCCATGGCCAGATGAGACCTCTACTTCGACCTGTTCATGTTAAACTATGGCTAGAAGAGATCCCTATGTCGATTTCTTTAAATATACCGATGGCATCTCAAGCAACATCCTTAAAACATAAACGTTGTTAACAACTCTTAAACATCAATAATCATCATTATTCCCTAGTTGAGAACAAGCATACACTGCTCTAGCTCTCAACGTTTATTATCGGCCAAGAGACCCATACCTTGACCTCTCATTCAGACCTACCTACATACACATGGAGTTTGCTATGTACCGTGAACACTTTAGGTACATTTATTCAGATACCTTCCCTACCTTCAGTATCCCTATTCATTATGTTTAGAAATACCAACGCATGTACTTTGGCAACCTTAGGTATTTAAAACATAGTTCGTCAAGCTTCATTCAACCTTAGCTTTAACCATAATGCATGCTTCATACTTTGTGAAATAAGTTGGCTTAAAACATATTGAACTAGCTTGTAAAACCACTAACATGCGTTAGACATGGAAAACATACTTGGGAAAACTCATACATTAGTAAACATCATGCGTTGATAAACATTCATAAGCATTAGCAATTCCAAACTATCTTTCTAGTCTATGAGAAGATACGATTGCCTTTATCCTTAGTTGAGAGTGAACTACTAAATCTAACCCTCAACGTCAACCTTAGTCGGGGAGAACTCTTTTGCTCAATCTCTCGACGTCGTATTACCTACGTGTACATGGCTATAGCTGAGTACCGTCGTACCTTATGTACCTGACTAGGAGACCTTCTCATTGTCCTTCAGTATCCTCAAGTACTTGACTAGGATACCTTCTCATTGTCCTTCAGTATCCTTAGGTACTTCTGCCAGATACCTTTGCAAATGTCCTTCAGTATCGAGCTATTAAGATACATTCTCATATGTCCTTCGGTATCAATTTGGTCGAATGCCTTCTCAAATGTCCTTCGATATCAAATTGGCTAGGTACCTTCTCAAGTGTCCTTCGATACCTAATTGGTGAGATACCTTCTCAACGTCCTTCGGTATCAAATTGGCCGGATACCTTCTCAAAAGTCCTTCGGTATTAAATTGGCCAAGTACCTTCTCAAGTGTCCTTCGGTACCAAATTGGTTAGATACCTTCTCAACGTCCTTCGATATCAAATGTGTATTTTGTAACAACAAATTAAGTTCCATAGCCTAGTATTACACAAGAGCTATTCCATTGTCACTCATTTACACAAGAATTCGTTCTCCCATAACCTTCCTTTAGAAAGCATATATCAAATCAGAACATAGCTTTTGTAACGGTTACACAACATACCTTGGCCTATGCTACACACATACAATCCGGGAGATATGCACTAAATTATTCTTCAACAATTTGTTGCTTGAAGAAGTGTAAATACATTGTTAATGTCACTGTGCTTTACTTGATCATACATGCGTGAATATTAAAAAACTTAAAGTTTACTTAGTTACTCACAGTTCGTTGGCCTCTTAACGTATTATACGCCTCTCCTAGCTCTTCTTTTCCTGAAAGAACATAATCCCCAGTTAACCTACTTAGAATTCTTAGCAAAATACCTCAAATAGTTCATTTACTAATAGAACTTTTATCAACAAAAAAATTATTTCACGAGAAAATCATCATGAGCGAGATCACCCACATGAGCGAGACCACCCTTATGAGCGAGATTTACCATTCCCAGCGAGATTTGGCACTTTCCAGCGAGATTTAGCGCAAACCAATGAGATTTTTGTCCCTAGCAAGATCCATCTCTCGCTCGCTCTTGCTTCCTCTTGCTTCCTCTTGCTCTCTCTCGCTCTCACTCACTTTCGCTCTCGCTCACTCTCGCTCTTGAGCTGCCTGCTTAATCTTCCTAAGCAGTTGTCTGCTTATGCCCAGATCCTCTGTTACAACTTCAAAAATTCATAACTCAAAATCCAGCCCTCATCTTAAAAAGTTTCATTCTAGAAAGTTGTTTATAACTGAGTTAGCAATATTACCTCAAAGTTTTAGCTCAAAACGCTTCGTAATTCGTCCTAGAGATTCAATTCTTCACTGATAGCCTAGATTCACCCAAGAAACGAACCCTTCGTCTTTATTTTGCCCCTCTGCCTTTATTCCGGCGAGTTTTCCTTCCAGTAGCCCAGCCACAGAAAATAGACACACAGAGCTTTCGAATGCCACTAATTACACAAATAGTCTAAGTAGTCTGTCCAAATTGACCCAATGAATTCAACCTTCTTGCTTATATTACCGCCCAAAATCCAGCATCAACCCTCCTTGTGCCACCTGGCCCACTATTGGTGATGAAGGGCTAGGATTTAGCAAATTTTCTTTTGTAACTTCACTCACAATATTACTTTAGCACTACTCCTCATTAGATGGCATGGTCTCATTCATATGCTTATTATGCATTCCATCTCTTATCCTTCCTGAGACATGGAATTATTTAGCTCATTAGAAGACATCACATTACTTAAAGTAATTAGGGTTCGGGTTTTACAGGTGGTCAAGATGATCCTCAAGTATCTTCGGAGAACAAGGGACTACATACTCGTGTATGGAGATAAGGATCTGATCCTTACAGGATACACGGACTCTGACTTTTAGACCGATAGAGATTCTCACAAATCAACATCGGGGTCAGTTTTTACTCTGAATGGAGAAGCTGTAGTGTGGTGAAGGATGCATCGCTGACTCCACTATTGAAGCCGAATACGTAGCAACTTGTGAACCAGCTAAAGAGGTTGTTTGGTTGAGGAAATTCCTTTCAGATTTGGAAGTTGTTCCAAATATGGATTTGCCTATTACTCTTTATTGTGATAACAACAGGGCTATGGAAAATTCGAAGGAGCCTCAGACTCTGTATATAACGCCGTTGATACTGGAGACTTACATCTCACCTAAACGACCATAGGTGACACGACCTCAATCCTAAGTATTTAGGGAACTCCTGCCTTTGAGGGTGGTCCTTTGATTAGTATACGTGAGAGTGGCCAGATTGCCAACTCAACATGTCTACCTTTTCAGGGACTTTTCTAATTTGGGAGTTGAAAACTCAATTACATAAGATGGAATTCACTTCTTCCCCAAAGCAAAGGTAAGTAGATAGATTGCTCCCTTAAAGATTGATTCTGGGGCTTGAACATAGTGGTCATAGCTTTTCTTTGGAAGAGAGGACTCAGCCATAATAGGACTATGACTTATGTTCCTTAGAGGGATCAGTGGTACTTAAGGAGTTAGATGTAACTGTAGGGGCATAACGGTTATTGGCCGAGCTGTACTTACGAGCGATCTGTGAAGGGTTGTCGAATTATTGATTGGTTAAGATGGACACATACTATATTTGTAGTAAGGAGAGTTCAGTTGTCGGTCTTTAGTGGAGTGCTTGGTAGTTAATGGATGTTGGATCCCGTGATTAAAGAGTTTAGTCAGTTATTCATGTACCTTCGAAGCTTCGAGCTATAGGTCCATAAGGTCCCCTTGGTAACTTAATGGATTCAAGATGAAGATCAGTTCATGGTGTGGATTTGAAATGTTCAAATTGACAAGAGGTAATTCGATTATATATGATATGATCGGTATGGTGTAGGAGATACATCAAGTGGAGGATTAATGTAAATGAGATTTACATTAAAAGTCATGGAATAGAAAAAGAGCTATGGTTTGTATGTTTCATGAGATGAAATATTAAAACTATAGGTTATAAATATAGTATGATAAGTTGATTATCATTTATATTTATAATAATATTAATTTTTGGATAATTATCTCTTTTTTTCTGATAACCAATTTATAATAAAAGTGCATGGTGGATCTCGTGACTAAAATTTTATTTAATACCAAGTTGTATATGCAAGGTATTGGACACTATACCTCTCACATGCAAAGCAAGCACTCTACCATGTGAGCTACATCACCATTTGGTATATAAGCATTACAATGTACTATTTTATCCAATGTTTGTTCTCTTAATAATCTAAGGTTCATGAATTTTTCTATACCATGTCAAATCACTTCTACGAATCATTCAATTTTATTTTAACTTTTTTTATTCAGTAGTTAATCTTCTATTTATAGAAAAAAATACTATTATCAGGATGCGTCTCTTCAAAAGACACCATCATTTTTCTAATTAAATGTTCTAGGAATGGATGCATCCCACTTTTTTACTTCTTTTTTTTTTTCTTGCATTTGTGGGGTGCAACACTTTTACTCTTTTTTCTGGTAAGAACAATGACACAAATTTTAATGTTTCGTTTTGAAAAATAACAAAATGTTTTAAAAGTTAGAATAATAGTAGAGTGATTTTAAAAATAATTAATTGATGATTAACAAAGACGTAGATAATTGATTTATAAAGAAAAACATTTTCATTTTTAAATCCTAAGAAACCATATTTTGTTGGTATCAAAATACATTTTATCAAACAAAAAAATTTGAATTAAAAATTCCAAAAAAACATACATTATTTTAAATAAATCATAACAAACTAGATATTGTTGATATAAAATATACATTTTATCTAAACAAAAAACAATAATTAGAAATAATTCAGAAATAATACATATTTTTAAAATAAATCATAGTACACCATATTGTTTTGAAATTCAAAATACATTTTTTTTGTTAAAATAAAAATTTGAATTAATAAAATCTCAAAAACTACAGATTCTTAAATTATAACAGATGCTCTTAATCAACATACATTTTTTCTGAACAAAAAAATATCGAATTGGAAAAATATCAGAAAAGTACATGTTTTAAATCATAACAAAACAGATTTTGTTGGTATTTAAAATACATTTTATCTATGTTGATGACAAAATCCGGCCAAGTGAACTCAATTGATTTTCACATGTGGTAAATTTATAATTTGAGGAAAAGTTACCTGCAAAGATTTTGTTGGTATTTAAAATACATTTTATCTATGTTGATGATAAAATCCGGCCAAGTGAACTCAATTGATTTTCACATGCGGTAAATTTATAATATGAGGAAAAGTTAACTGCAAAACAATAAAAAATAAACCAGTGTGGTGCTTGCCGCAAACATTCCGATGCTTAAGTCAGATCTCCAGTTTCAGAGAGGAGATGAATTCTTACCTTATGATGGGCTGTCATCCTTATTTAAAGTGGAGACTTGTGAGGGGTCTTCTTCTTAAGGTTAGGATTCTATTTCTTTTACTCTTTTGGAAACAAGACGTAAGCCTCACATGTGGGATTCGATTGGCCTCAACCTTGGCCTTTGAGGTCCAAGCCAGGTTAATTGGGCACAGTGGAACTCACCGGGTCGTTTCCTGAAAATCTCAGGTCCGTTTAGGATAAGGTAACTCATCTTATTCTACTTTTGTCTCGGTCTTTTGTAGTCCAAAATCACCCATAACAATCTAAATAAAAAATGAATTGGAAAAATTAAAAAAATATAAAATTTTAAATCATAACAAACTAGATTTTGTTGGTATGCAAAATATATTTTATCTAAACAAAAAATTAATTAAGAATTTTTTCCTAATTTAGAAAATACATGATAGACCTTTCTTTTCGAAATCTCTATTGATGTTAAAAAAACTAAAATTCGTAATGAGAATTTTCATATCATTTATAGTCAAACAAAAGTGTCATTTATTGAAATGTCATAAACAATTGATTTTTGATAGTTACTGGAGTGTGAATAAGGCTTGGGTATACTGAAAGTTTGTAAAATTATATCAATTAGATCTCACTAGTAACATTGATCCCTGCCTTATAGTCTCCACCACTCCATGCTTTACTTCCTTGAAAGTTGTGGAGTTTGAGGGCATAGAGGCAATTGGTCTTGTTTATGCTAATGTTTTATATGCAATTGAATTTTTTTGTGTTTTAAGTCCAAAACACAATTGGATTGTTTTCTCCACCATCTAGTACATAAAATGAGGATTGGTCATCACTAAATTCATTTTTGGACGATAGTTGTGTTTATATCCATGAATTTGCCGCAAATACAAGAGTTCTTGCCACATCTTCTATTTATTCGATGCGGCGTATCAAATCCCGTACCTCTAGCATACAAAGCGAGCGCTCTACCATGTGAGCTACATCCCCATTTGTTGACCAATTGTCACAATGTACTAATTTATCCAATTTTTTGTATAGATCCATGAATTTTTCTATATCATGTTAAATAACGTCTAGGAACCATTCAATTTTATTTAAGCTTTTTTTTATATGCTATTTAATCTTCTATTTGTAGATGCACCAAAATTTTTATTTGATATTTATTGTTGTACAATGAAATAGTAGACTAGCTAATATTCAAGAAAAAGAAATTAATTTTTTAATTAATATTTAGTTAAGTTGTTAATTCAAGAATAATTGGGGTCTAAAGTTAATTAGTAATCGATATTTTTCTAATTAATGCTACAGGTATCACTTTAGTTCAACTATTTAATCACGTGTAAGTTACGTGTTTAGATCAAAATAAAATTTAAACTCAATAAATATCTATTTGTTTCTATTTTTGTTGTAGGTGGAATTTTTTAAATAAGTGTGTTATTTTTATGTAAATTATAGATGAAAGATGATAGAAAATATTTGATAAACATGGAAGGATACTTATTGAGTTCGTGTTCTATATATGTGTGTGTGTGTGTCAAAAAAGAAACTTTTTTAAGATAACTATATCATTCTATTTTTGCTGATTTCCTTAATAGATATATATCCTTCCATTTATATCAAATATTTCTATTATCCTTCATCTAAAATTTACATTAAAAAAACACATTTATTTAAAGAAATTTCCACTTCAACGAAAATAGAAACAGATAGATAAGTATCACTTTTGTTCATATTAATAATAATATATACATATTAATATTAAAAGTTACATTTTTTATTCATGAACAAACAATGATATAATTCTAAAATCGGGATTTCATCAATAGAAACAAATAATACAAACAAAAACAATTTTAAAATAATTAATATCTTTCAATCTACAATAATTATAAAATGTGCTTTTTAATCAAATTTATAAATGGGCACGATTCACAATTAAAAAAATATTAAAATTGTAACATTCACTACAAAATTCATAAGCACGTGCATCGCACACAATTCATCTTTCATTCTATTCGGCATCGAGTTAAAAACATCTCGAATTAGTATGCAAAAACACCTCGAACCAATTTGTAAACCCTAATAAAAAAATACAATGCATACCTTAACTTCTAATATATTTTGAGAATGTCAATACAATGACCAAAGGATCAAGCAATGTCACTTCCATCAACCATTTTAGATCAAATCTTAAGATGTTACACACGTCGAGATAAAAAGATATTTTTTAACATATACATATATAATTTATCGTGAACAATGATAGAATCGATTATAATTTATTGATGGCACTTGATAAATGTAGAAGATTCTTTAAAAAAAAAACACACAAAATTTTGATTTGTGTTTAAGTCACCCTAGTATTTAAAAATAAATAAATAAGAATCAAATACCTACAAAATCTACTCATCAAATTTAAAAACTACCAAATATAATCACCTAAATTTGGGGAGAGATTATTCACTCTCCTTATTTAGAGCCACCATGGGATTGAGGGGTAAGAGAAAAAATTAAGTATAGGAATGACCCCTCGACACAATGTAATAGCCATAAATCAAAAAATTAAAAAATTGATCATTTATTTAAACGAAATTCATCTTTTGTATATTTTCTTGGCATTTAACCTATTTCTTCAGATCTAGATTCACTCCTAACATTTAAGGGACTTTTGGGCAAAGAGTTGGTTATTATATTCCCAAGTTATTGTAGTTGGGTTATAATAGTTTTTGTTTGGGATGTAGATTATTTTATTTTGGGTTATAATAATATGTATTTGAGGCGTAAACTAGTTTAGTTTGAGAAGGAAATGGTAAACATTGTAGCAAAGAACAAAAAAAAATGATTAATGTAAAATAGTAAAAACTATAGCAAATGAGAGTTTTGAAATAGTGTTTACTATAGCTAATTAGGGGTTTTGAAATAATATTTAATTTTTAATACGTTGATGTAATCCACCATCCACTGCTTCTAGAGTGTTTTTAATACTTTTCAACACTGTATTTTTTTTTAATTTGTTTATTCAAACTTCATTGTATCATACAATAAAGGCTTTGATGTGCACTCAAAATTGGATTGTTACATAAGTTTTGACAGGTATGTTAGTTTGTTTATTTTGTTTTACCTCTTTATAGCATTTAATATATTAATATGATAGCTCTCAACAAAGAGCTATTATGTCAACAAGAGCGTAGCTCAACTTGCATAATGTTCATTTTACGTGTTTATTTTCCTATTTTATAAGTACTCGGGAATACTACGGGTAGATTTGGAAATTGGGAGCTAATCAGGGTTAATTTGAAGCAATTTGGAGGTGATTTGAGCATCCGGACTTCAAAGGAGTCAAAAAGACCAAAATGCCCCTGCTTCAGCATCGCAACGCTCATGGACTGGCTCCGCTTGATGCTCGCCCAATGCTATTAGATAGAATGGGTAGTGTTGCAGTGCTGCCCATCAGCATTGCAATGCTACGTACTTTAACGGACAAGGAGCATCTCGCGCACGCAAGTGAGCGTCAGGGTAGCGTTGGACTTCTTCACCCTGACACTCTTTCAGCCGCCTCAGTGTTGCAACGCTAGTTCTAGCGTTGCGAGTTGTCTTGTTTTCTATAAATAGTCTCCTTCAATTTTAGGTTAATTTGATGTTGAATTTCAATGGAGGCCAAGGAGAGGTCGACTTCTCTTCTTCCCTCTTTATGTTTTCAGTATCATAAGGCTAGTTTCTAGTTTAATTTTGGATTGTAAGTACGGATTGGATTGTACCTCATGAGTTTTTCTATGAGTCAATGAGGTAAATTTCTATCTAATTCTTGGATTAAGGATTCAGTGTAACTCTTAAGTGTTCTGCCCAATTTGATGTTTATAATTCATAATTATGTTTTCTTTAAATCTCAATTGAATTAGATTTGCGTTTGTGTGTTGGATTGACGCCCCTGTCATGATTGCAATTTTTTGCTAGTTAATTTCAAGTTAGCACCTTTCCTAGTAGTTCATTTATGTTTGAATTTACCTCCGTAGCAATAATTGAACGTGTATGTTTAGGTTTACAGGTTGTCCTTGAATCTTTGTATGCATGTTTAATTTAGATTCGAAGAAGTTTGGTTAACGGAACATGACTTTTCCTGACAGTTAATCGACATAATTGAATCCTAAATCTTAATGCATGTGTTTCTAGTTCTTTATGGCCGCTAAGGACCCAACTGAATCTAGGAGCATGTAGATTAGTCAGGGTACGGTCTTTCCATCCTTGATTATTAATTAAGACGCTTGATTGATGTCAATTTAATTGATTTTCAACCTTTATACAAATTAGTTAAATCACATCAATTGAGTAGTTATGCACGCATAATTCAATAACATAGTCAGTTGGCAGAAAACGATGATTGAAATTACATTGAATGTTTCCTAGATCTGAGAATTAGATGAACTAATTACGGCTTACATTTATCCCTAGCAATTTATCTTTTTGCATTTTATTCAAATTTCAACTAAAAACCAAAATCCTGTTTTTAGTATTTTTCTAAGTCAGTTTTAATTTAAAAGAAATTAATTTAATGCTTCTTTGTGGTTCGACCCCACACTTACCACTGTTGCTACACTTTAGTAGTAATAGAAGTAGTTCGGTGTATACAAATTTTCTTTTCATCAAATTTGAAGCTTATTAACGACGTAAGTTTGGGCCTGTCATAATAAATATTTTCTTTTATTAAAAATATGTGACAATATAAGGTACTAGCACGAGAAAATAAATGGTTAAACATTTAACAATTGTTTTAGAAGATGCATACGATTCTGATGAAGATGGAGTGGTAATTGGCGTATGCTCAAGGATTAACATTATTTTTTATGACATTTTTTAAAGCTTGTTGTCTAATTTTTTTTTTGTGACATTATTTGTTAATTATATTTTAAATGTCACAATTAAGGATGGGATGATATCAAGAAAGGAAAAAAAATTGGGATGATGTGAAGAAAGGAGAAAGACGAGCAATTTATGATTGTGACATTTGCCTAAACTTATCTAATGGATTTTTTAGCTTCTAAATTGTATTTATTTCATAGATTAGTCTATTACAAAATCTACTTAAAATGTTATCTTTAGAATTAATAGAACTTTCTATAAAAAGTAGAAAAACCAGGTTGGAGATGCGGGGTATCAAACCCCGAACACCTCTCGCATGCAAAGGAGCGATCTGCCATGTGAGCTACATCCCCATTTGTACTATTTTACACAATGTTTGATCTCTTAATAATCTACTTTGTTTAAGATTCATGAATTTTTGGTATATCAAATCACTTCTACGAATCATTCAATTTTATTTTAACTTTTTTTTATTTAGTAGTTAATCTTCTAATTGTAGAAAAAAATATTATGGAGATGCGTCTCTTCAAAAGACACCGTCATTTTTTCAAATTAAATTTTTTAGGAAGGGATGCATCCCACTTTTTTACTTCTTTTTTTCTGAATTTGTGGGATGCAACACTTTTACTCTTTTTTCAGATAAGAATAATGACACAAATTTTAATGTTTCGTTTTGAAAAAATAAAATGTTTAAAAATTAGAATAATAGTAAACTGGTTTTAAAAATAATTAATTGACGATTAACAAAGACGTAGATAATTGATTTATAAAATAAACATTTTGAATTTTAAATCCTAAGAAACCAAATTTTGTTGGTATCAAAATACATTTTATCAAAAAAAAAAAAAATTGAATTAAAAAATTCCAAAAATACATATGTTGTTTTAAATATATCATAACAAACTAGATATTGTTTGTATTCAATATACATTTTTTCTGAACAAAAATTTTTTAATTAGAAAAATTGCAAAAATAATACATATTTTTAAATAAATCATAATACACCATATTTTTTAAAATTCAAAATACATTTTTTAGTTAAAATAAAATTTGGAATTAATAAAATCTCAAAAATTACAGATTTCTTAAATCATAACAAACCAGGTTTTGCTTTTATTCAACATACATTTTTTCTAAACAAAGAAATATCCAATTGGGAAAATGTAACAAAAGTACGTGCTTTTAAATCATTGGTGTGGTACTATCTCCTCCCTAAGGGAGGAGATGAACTCTTACCTTATGATGGGCTGCCATCCTCTACTTAGAATGAAGACTTGTAGCAATCTTCCTCTACTTAGAATGAAGACTTGTAGCAATCTTCCTCTTTAAGGCTAGGATTCTATTTCTTTTACTTTTTTAGAAACAAGACGCTCATAGACTAGATTAATCCACTAGAGAGTTTCCAAATATGGGACCTACCGCAGATAGGCCTCACATATGGGATTTGATTGGCCTTGACCTTGGCCTTCGAGGTCGAGGCAAGCCAGGCCAATTGGGCATCTCTCCAATGGAACTCACCTAGGTTGTTTCCTGTAAATCTTGGGTCCGTGATCACCCATAACAATCTATATAAAAAAAAATGAATTGGGAAGATTCAAAAAATATAAAATTTTAAATCATAACAAACTAAATTTTGTTGGTATGCAAAATATATCTTATCTAAACAAAAAAAATTAATTAGAATTTTTTTTTCTAATTTAGAAAATATAGGGGAAAACTTCTTTGCGTTAGAGTATGAAATAACCAACATCACCCTTGATAGACCTTTCTTTTCGAAATCTCTATTGATGTTTGATTTGTTGGAGCCTCCCGATACATGGTCAAACGAGAATACAGCAATTCATGGAGGAAAAAAAGCTTAGTTATTGGAGTGTGAATAAGGCTTAGGTATACTGAAAGTTTGTAAAATAATATCAATTAGATCTCACTAGTGTCATTGATCCCTGCCTTATAGTCTCCACCACTCCATGCTTTACTTCCTTGAAAGTTGTGCAGTTTGAGGGCATAGAGGCAATTAGCCTTGTTTATGCTATTGTTTTATATGCAATTGATTTTTTTTTTTGTGTTCAAGTCCAAAACACAATTAGATTATTTTCTCCACCATCCAGTACACAAGAGGATTGGTCATCACTAAATTCATTTTTGGACGATAGTTGTGTTTATGTCAATGACTTTGCCACAAATACAAGAGTTCTTGCCACATCTTTTATTTATTCGATGCGGGGTATCAAACCCCGTATCTCTTGCATACAAAGCGAGTGCTCTACCATGTGAGCTACATCCCCATTTGTTGGTCAATTGTCACAATGTACTAATTTATCCAATTTTTTGTATAGATCCACGAATTTTTCTATACCATGTTCAATAACGTCTAGGAACCATTCAATTTTATTTAAGCTTTTTTTTATAAGCTATTTAATCTTCTATTTGTAGATGCACTAAATTTTTTATTTGATATTAATTATTGTACAATGAGATAGTAGACTATCTAATATTCAAGAAAAAAAAATTAATTTTTTAATTAATATTTAGTTAAGTTGTTAATTCAAGATTAATTGGGGTTCTCAAGTTAATGCTACAGGTATCACTTTAGTTCGACTATTTAATCACGTGTAAGTTAAGTGTCTTATTAAGAGAAATCTTTTTAAGATAACTATATCATTCTATTTTTGCCGACTTCCTTAATAGATATAATTCTTCCATTTTTTCAAATATTTATATTATCCTTCATCTAAAATTTACATTAAAAAAAAAATTATATAAAGAAAATTTCACTTCAACGAAAATAGAAACAGATAGATAAGTATCGCTTTTGTTCATATTAATATTAAAAGTTACATTTTTTTTTATTCATGAACAAACAATGATATAATTCTAAAATCAGGATTTCATCAATAGAAACAAATAATACAAACATAAATAATTTTAAAATAATTAATATCTTTCAATCTAAAATAATTATAAAAATGGGTTTTTTAGTCAAATTTATAAATTGACATGATTCACAATTAAAAAAATATTAAATTTTTAACATTCACTACAAAATTCATAAGCACGTGCATCACACGCGATTCTTTACTAGTTATTATAAATTTGAAATTTTTTCAACAAATCACAAATATTCAGTGAATCATATTAATAGTTGATTAGTAATTGGTATTTTTCTAATTAATACTATAAATACCATTTTAGTTAGACTATTTATATATTCTCAACTAAGAGTTTAGAAATTTGAAATTTTTCACACTATCTTTGTTGTTGAATGATAAAAAATAATAAGTAAAATTATTCCATTCTAATGTATTTTATGAAAGGAATATTATTGAGATACAAGGTAGGGGATTTTCTCTTAATTTGGAGCATTCCATTTTTGTTCGGAGGATTTTTCTACTATTAAGCTTAGTGTAATGTAATTATCTTGGGAACATGAATCTTACATGTTATTAAGTAAAATTGTACATATAGTTGTATATATGTTTTTTTTTTTCTAATGAGAATTAACTTGTGTGTGTAAGTGTATGTGTGATTGGTATATATTATGAGAATGATACTAAATATAGATTTAATAGGTAATTAAGATTTATGCTTTTTTTTTTTATAAAAAAAAAGTATATAAAGCTTGTTTAAGAAGCCCTTGCCATAGAGAATGGATGGGCTTAGGATGCCCAACTCATTTCAAGCCCAATTCTCCAAACCAACAATTCATTAAAGGAGAATTGTGACGAATAACTAAAATAAATATAACCTTTAAAATAATGGTAAAGAACTCAACATATTTGGAACTGTAGCTACATTCATTTTAGGATATGAGAGAAACCATATGTATATATAGGCATATTTAACTTTTTTCTTTTTTTGCTCGATCATATAGGTATTTTCTTGTTGAATCCCTCTTCCCTATTCTCTGTATATTTTTTCTACGACTGTTTTCATGATTTTTTTTCAAAGGTCTACTACGTATGTGGTTATTTGTTGTAGATCAGACTAAGTTTCTTCTTCTTTAGTTTCTTTTTTTAGTTTTTTGGAGTTTTTTATTCAAATCTACTTTTTCTTATCTACTTTTTTTGGATTTTTTTTTTTTTTTTTTTTGGATTTTGGACCTGTCTTCTCCCTATAATTTATTGTTCCTTGCATGTTAAATTTGTTAGATTTTTTTGTTCAATGGATTTTTAGGCTTTGATTTCTTTATTAAGTTTTCTCCTTGGATTTTTGGGTTTCCATTATCAGATCTCTAAAGTTCTTTTGTTCAATGAATTTTTGGGCTTCGATGTCCTAAGTAGGTTTTTTCGTTGCCTTTTTGGGTCTCGATTATATTAGAATGTGTTAAACTTAGTTTCTTTTTTTTTTTTTTTTTGGGATTTTTGGGTTTCGATTTCTTTATTAAGATTATTTGCTACTTTTATGTCCTAAGGAGGGGTTGTACTGTGGCGAAACATCAAGCAAGGATGCATGGCGGACTCCACTATGGAAGCCAAATATGTACCAGCTTGTGAAGCAGCTAAAGATGTTGTTTGGTTGAGGAAACTCCTTTCAAATTTGGAAGTTATTCCAAATATGGATTTGCCAATCACTTTCTATTGTGATAACAGTGGGGTTGTGGCAAATTTAAATGAGTCTCGAAGTCATTGTCGGGGCAAGCATATAGAGCGAAAATACCACTTGATCAGGGAGATTGTGCATCGCGATGATGTGATAGTCACAAAGATCGCGTCGGAGCACAACATTGTTGATCCCTTTGCAAACGTTCTCACGGCTAAAGTGTTCAAGGGTCACTTGGAGAGTCTAGGTTTGCAGGACATACGACATCTTATCTAGGGCAAGTAGGAGATGATAGTGGGATATGCCCTAGTTTATTTTATATTGTATATGTATTTTTTTTCTTATATTGTACATTAGTCTCCCGAGGCATTAGGACAAGTGGGAGATTGTTGGGATTGGTGTCCTAATTCTCTCAAAGTCTTGTTGTTTATTTCATTCTGGCATTTACTCATATCCAATAAACAAAGCTCCATGATTATTGTATGTAAACTTAAAAATGTTATGAGATATATAAGTGGATCATGCCTTAAGTGATAACCTAAATAGGTCTGTAGTATAAGGATTAAGTTGAGATACTTGATCCTGGTGACATAGATCCTGATCATTCATGTGGAGACATGAGGGCGGAGGTGTCCTATACAAAGAGTTTGTATAAGACCGGACCACGAAATGATTCGTCTCTGTATATAAAATTGTTAATACTACAGACTTACATCTCAACTAAACGAACATAGGTAAATAACCTCAATCCTTAGTGTTTTGGGAACTTCTGCCTTTGAGGCGGTCGTTTGATTAGTATAGGTGAGAGTGGCCAGATTGCCACTTAATATGCCTACCTTTTTGGGACCTATCTAATTTGGGAGTTGGGAACCATGGAATTCACTCCTTCCCCAAAGCAAGGGTAAGTAAATAGATTGCCCCTGTGAAACCCGGATTTCTATTTTCCTTACTTAAGCAAGTGATAAAAGGAATTAACTAAGTGTTAAGTAGATTTTCCTTGAATAATTTAAGTTGAGCTTTAATTGGTAAAATTGTAATGAAATTTGTATAATAAATAGGTTGTTGAAAACAGTTAGTGTGATTGGTGAAAGAAGGAATGGAGATTTGAAAGGAGAAAATAATATTGGAAAAGTTGGAAAAAATTATTAAGTGTGAATAAATATAGAAATTAAGTACGTGGAATTAATGTGGAATAATATGAAGATTGAGTTTGGAAAATTCGGGGAAGAATATGACTAAGTATGAAAAATTAGGTGAAGTACGGAGTAAGGAATTAAGGAAAAATATAGAAAATATTAATTTGGAATTATTTTGGAAGATCCGTGTAAAAATATCATTAAGTGGTGAGTAAACGGGTAAAAAAAATATACGGGGAACATGTGTCACAGTAGCTAAAGTTTGGAGAGAAAAGTTAGAGAGAAAGATGGAGAGACCGAGATTGGAGAGGAAATGGGAGAGAGCGAGATTGGATAGAAGATGGGAGAAAGCGAGACCAGCGAGAAACTTGGAGAGAGCGAGAGTGGAGAGAAAAGTTGGAGAGAAAGCTAGAAAGAGCGAGAGAGAGAGCGAGATTGAAGAGAGCTGACCAGCGAGAT
Source organism: Benincasa hispida (assembly GCF_027475165.1). NCBI lineage: Eukaryota > Viridiplantae > Streptophyta > Magnoliopsida > Cucurbitales > Cucurbitaceae > Benincasa > Benincasa hispida. The sequence goes on along the minus strand of NC_143478.1, from coordinate 76,270,655 downwards.
TGCTGGAGAGAGCGAGACCAGCGAGAAAGTGGGAGAGAGCGACACTGCCAAGAGTGTAGTGAGCGAAACTGCCGAGAGCGGAAAGAGTGAGAGCGCCTATGCGTTAGCCTTACTTTGTCCGATTCGAACGTCACACCCACGCCTCACCTATGCATTGAACGGTCGAGCAAGCTTCTAGGCGATGTATTTGGACGCGTTGGGGTGGATTATGCATGTAAAAACCCTAATTTGAATACAAACAAAGCTTGAAGACATAAGGGAAAACGTCAATTAAAATCTAGGTGTCCAATTAAGAGAAATTCTTAAACCCTAAGAAACTGTGTTGGATGCGTTTGGGAAGAACACATTGAACCAAGGTGAAGTCAGCTTACGTTGATAAAGGGAGGATTAAACATTTGGCCATACAGCCAAGTAGGTGCTGTCAATCCCACGAGCAATTTGAACACCTATAAATATGGAATTGGCATTTCATTTTCAAATCCCACAAAAATCATAAATTTCGTAGAGAAAGTAGAGGGCAGTAAGGGTTCAGAGGAATGTGTCAATTTTGGATGAGGAGATATTCCAATCTACTCGTGCATTTGAAGTGATTCTAAAGCCATCTGAAAGTTCTGGAAGTCTAGTTTTCAAAATAGGGCTGCCAGAGGAAAAAGCTCAAAGGAACTGGGCTGGAGGTTGAGAAGAAGGCAGAAGGGTCAGACTATCAGATCAGTCTGGGCCAGTCTTGAAGATTTTGAGATTCCGGCCAAACCACGAGGAATTTGGAGCTGAAAGTTTAGGGTAAGATTCCTACGACATTTTAGAATAAGTTTGTAGAAGAAAGTATTTCGAAATAAGGCTCGGAACTATGAGTAACCTAAGTTGTAAGTTGAATCTAGATTCTAGGGGTGAAAAAGAGACCCGAGGAGCTACTAGAGTGAAAAGTTCCTAAGAATTCGAGGTGAGTGGCTAAAATGTTTTTGAACTAAAACGTTTTTAAACGGTTTTGATTATTGTACAAAAAGCATGTTTTCGAAAATAATTCTCATGCCTACTAGTTTTATAAAGTGGTTTCCAAGCAAGTTTGAATTGTGATTTGAACGCATGCATATTGTTGAAAAACTATTTACATATGTATATGTATTGATTTTATCCAGCATGCGTTACCATCTTTAAAGCCATGTTGTATATGTGTTATACTGTACATGCTTTAAAGAGAAAAGTTGTTTATAAATAGTTTTGGTAAAATGTGATGCCGAAGTACAAGGAGAAGGCATCCACCGAACTAGATACTGAAGTACAAGGAGAAGGTATCTAATGGTACTGAAGTACGTTTGAGAAGGAACCAAGCCAACGGGATACTGAAGTACGTTGGAAAAGATATCCTAGTAGCTCGATACTGAAGTATAAGGAGAAGGTATCTGAGCAATAGTACCTAATGTGTGAAGGTACTTAGTGTGGCCACAGGTGAATAAAGTTAGAGATTGAGAAAAAGGGTTCTCTCTGGACTAGTAGTTGGTGTTGGGATTATTTTACCAGATATATAGTACTTTGACTTGAGAAATGATTTTACTATTTTATGTTTAAAACAGTTTTATATAATTTACGCTTGAAAAATATTTATGCTGCAAAAGTTTAAATTTCAGATAAAACTATTTTCTGAAATTATGCATGAGAATTTACTATGTTTTCTCGGTCACTTACTGGGCATAAACTCACCCCGTTTTCAAATTTTGGTTTTTCCCCCCACAGATAGCGTCAAATCCTCTTAAGACAGCTCAGTATCTACTCCACCACTAAAGAACCAAAAGACTTGTAACCATTTGCTAGGTGGTTACTATTAATATTGTACACATGTTACTATTGTTCATATAGGGACTAGGGTTTGTGGGTTTTGGGACTTGTAAATCTAATGTTGTAAATACTCTAAACATATTGAGTTTCTAAGTTAATAAATTGTGGGCCTAAAGACGTCTCGTTGCATATGAATTATAATTGGTATCAGAGTTATTCCGCAAAAGTAACTAGGCAGTAAGTGTCAGCCCAAAGGTTGGTAACTGCTGCAGTCATGCCTTTCTCTATGCTAAGAAGGTGGTCTGGGGCGGGGTGTGACAGCCCCCCTCCCTTAAGGGTTGATTCTGAGGCTTGAACATAGTGGTCACAGCTTCTCTTTAGAAGAGAAGACTCAGTCATAGTAGGACTATGACTTATGTTCATTAAAGAGATCAGTGGTACTTAAGGAGTTAGATGTAACTACAAGGACGTAACGGTTATTGGCCGAGTTGTACTTACGAGCGATCTGTAAAGGGTTGTCCCACTGTTGATTGGTTAAGATGGACACATAATATATCTGTAGTAAGGAAAGTTCAGCGGTCGGTCTTTAGTGAAGTGCTTGGCAGTTAACTGATGGTGGATCCCGTGACTAAAGAGTTTAGTCAGTTATTCACGTTCCGAAACCACCCTTTATGGTATTTAGTGGTTTTGATGCTGTGCCGGGCAGTTATTCACGTGCCTCACAAATACTCTATATTAAAAACTTAAAGTCTAAGCCAAAATCTAAATAACTTATTCTCAACTTCTTATGGAACCATTCAATTTTATTTAATCTTTTTTTATATGCTATTTAATTTTCTATTTGTAGATGCACCAAAATTTTTATTTGATATTTATTGTTGTACAATGAGATAGTAGACTATCTAATATTCAAGAAAAAGAAATTAATTCTTTAATTAATATTTAGTTAAGTAGTTAATTTAGGATTAATTGGGGTTCTAAAGTTAATTAGTAATCGATATTATTCTAATTAATGCTATAAGTATCACTTTAACTTGACAATTTAATCACGTATAAGTTACGTGTTTAGATCAAAATAACATACACTGACATTTGGAATGAGAAATATAAATACATCAATTTCAAATATTATTCAACTGAATTAATTAATTGTCAATTACCCGAATTCATTTTAGATTAGAGAATCTTGAGTAACTCTCTCTAATAAAAATTGTACAAATAGCTCGCATGTTTTAACCATTTCTTATACATAGCTCCTTAATTGGGAATTAAGTAAATAAATCAATATGTATGTGCAAATTATAAATTCAAAAATTAATTTATAATTTCTCTATGAATGACTGTCCAATAGATACTAATCTCTATAAATTTCTTCTACAAATTGACATTTACACACCCAATTCTCTATGCTAATCTCTATAAATTGACTTTACGCTCCTAATTCTCTATTATATCTCTCTATTTGCAATGCATCCCAAAGATAGGTTTTCATCTCTTTTTTCTTTTGTTTGAGGTACTAGTTCATTTGTTTGTTTTTTCTTTTCTTTTTCTTCTTTAGTGCTTTGTTTTTTTTTTTAATTGTTCCTAAGTAAACTTCTAATCAGAATTGAAACAATCATATTATCAACTAGTATCTCTCTATCTCACTTTTTTTTTTCTTTTTTGCAACTCTATTATGTAGGTCTTTCCTCCAATTTTTTTCTAAAATCTCGTGTTGGTTTTTTTTTTAAACTTTTTTTCCTTAGCATTTATTTTATTATTATTGTTAGTGGTTAAACTTGTAATTAAAATTGAAACAAGAAGATGAAAGAGAATACTTTTCATATGTACTTTTCATCTAGGGGCTTTTGGCAGCTCATTGGGTTGGGTGGTCATTATAAGCTCAACCAGTGCTTATTTTAATGATTAAAAGAAAACGATAACCCACCACTATTTTACTCCCAACATAACTCCCCTATAAAGGTACATTTTACATAACTCTCCTTTTAATTCTACTCTGTCGTTTTTTCACTCTCATTCTTATCTCTTTCATCTTTTCTCTTTTCCATGTTCATCCTCTTTGTCTCCTACTTTTTTCTTTTCTTGCTCGATCATATTGGTCTTTTCTTGTTGAATCGCTCTTCCCTATTCTCTGTATATTTTTTCTACGACTGTTTTCATGATTTTTTTTCAAAGGTCTACTACGTATGTGGTTGTTTGTTGTAGATCGAACTAAGTTTCTTCTTCTTTAGTTTCTTTTTGGAGTTTTTTATTCAAATCTACTTTTTTTTATCTAATTTTTTTGGGTTTTTTTTGTGGATTTTGGACCTGTCTTCTACCTATAATTTATTGTTCCTTACATGTTAAATCTGTTGCCTTTTTTTTTTGTTCAATGGATTTTTGGGCTTTGATTTCTTAATATCCTTGGATTTTTGGGTTTCCATTATCAGATCTCTAAAGTTCTTTAGTTCAATGAATTTTTGGGCTTCGATGTCCTAAGTAGGTTTTTTCGTTGCCTTTTTGGGTCTCAATTATATTAGAATGTGTTAAACTTACTTTTTTTTTTTTTTTTTTTTGGGGGGGGGGGGGGGGGGGGTTGATTTTTAGGTTTCGATTTCTTTATTAAGGTTCTTTGCTACTTTTATGTCCTAAGGAGAGGCTATGGTGTGGCGAAACATCAAGCAAGGATGCATCGCGGACTCCACTATGGAAGTCAAATATGTACCAACTCAAACCAATGTAAACCCTAATAAAAAATACAATACATACCTTAAGTTCGAATATATTTTGAGAATGTCAATCTAATGACCAAACGATCAAACAATGCCACTTCCATAAATCATTTTAGAACAAATCTTAAGATGTTACACACGTCGAGATAAAAAGATATTTTTTAACATATACATATATAATTTATCATGAACAATGACAGAATCCATTATAATTTATTGATGTCACTTGATAAAGGTAGAAGATTCTTTAAAAAAACAAAATTTTGATTTGTGTTTAAGTCACCCTAGTATTTAAAAATAAATAAATAAATAAATAAGAATCAAATCCCTACAAAATCTACCCAACAAATTTAAAAACTACCAAAGAAAATCACCTAAATTTGTGGAAAGATTATTCACACTCCTTATTTAAGCCACCATGAGATTGAGGGATAAAAGACAAAATTAAGTATAGGAATGACCCCTCGACACAATGTAATAGCAATAAATCAGAAAATTTAAAAATTGATCATTTATTTAAACGAAATTCATCTTTTGGATCTTTTCTTGGTCTTTAACCTATTTCTTCAGGTCTAGATTCACCCATAACATTTAAGGGGCGTTTGGGCAAAGAGTTGGTTATTATACTCCCAAGTTATTTTAGTTGAGTTATAATAGTTTTTGTTTAGGATGTAGATTATTTTAGTTTGGGTTATAATAATATGTATTTGAGGTGTAAACTAGTTTAGCTTGAGAAAGAAATAGAAAATGTTGTAGCAAAGAACAAAATAATGATTAATGTAAAATAGTAAAAACACTGTATAATGTTTACTATAGCTAATTAGGGATTTTGAAATAATATTTTATTTTTAATAGATTGATCTAATCCACCATCCACTACTTCTAGAGTGTTTTTAATACTTTTCAACACTGTATTTTTCATAATTTGTTTACTCAAACTTCATTGTATCATACAATAGAGGCTTTGATGTACACTCAAAATTGGATTGCAACTGAAGTTTTGATAGGTATGTTAGTTTGTTTATTTTGTTTTACCTCTTTATAGTATTTAATATATTAATATGATACTCTAAAAAAAGAGCAATTATTCCTAGCTTAATACGAGCTCGTTATCGAATTTTACATTTTTATTTCCCTTTTTTGCAGGTACTCAGAAATCAAGGGGTAGATTTGGTAATTTGAAGCTAATCGAGGTTAATTTGAAGCAAATTGGAGGTGATTTGAGCATCCGAACTTCAAAGGAGTCAAAAAGACCAAAATACCCCTACTTCAGCGTTGCAACACTTATGGACTGGCTCCGCTTGACGCTCTCCCAACGCTATTAGACAGGATGGGTATGTTGCAACGCTGCCCATCAGCGTTGCAATGCTACGTACTTTGACAGATGAGGAGCATCTCGCGCACGCAAGTGAGCGTCAAGGCAGCGTTGGACTTCTCCACCCTAACACTCTTGATCAGCCGCCTTAGTGTTGCAACGCTAGTTCTAGCGTTGCGATGTTGTCCAATTTTCTATAAATAGTCTCCTTCGATTTTAGGTTAATTTCATGTTGAATTTCAATGGAGGCCAAGGAGAGGCCAAATTTTCTCCTTCCCTCTTTTTGTTTTCAGTATCATAAGGCTAGTTTTTAGTTTAATTTTGGATTGTAAGCACAGATTGGATTGTACCTCATGAGTTTTTCTATGAGTCGATGAGGTAAATTTCTATCTAATTCTTGGATTAAGGATTCGGTGTAACTCTTGAGTGTTCTACCCAATTTGATGTTTATAATTCGGAATTATGTTTTCTTTAAATCTCAATTGAATTAGATTTGTATTTGTGTGTTGGATTGATGCCCCTATCATGATTGCAATTCTCCGCTAGTTAATTTCAAGCTCGCACGTTTCCTAGTAGTTCGTTTATGTTTGAATTTACTCCGGTAGTAACAATTGAATGTGTATGTTTAGGTTTACAGGTTGTCCTTGAATATTTGTATGCATGATTAGTTTAGATTTAAAGAATGTTTGGTTAACTGAACATGGCTTTTCCTGATATTAATCGACATAGTTAAATCCTAAATCTTAATGCATGTGTTTATAGTTCTTTATGGCCGCTAAGAACCCAACTGAATCTAGGAGCATGTAGATTAGTTAGGGCATGGTCTTTCCAGCCTTGATTATCAATTAGGATGCTTGATTAATGTCGATTAAATTGATTTTCAGCCTCTATAGAGATTAGTTAAATCACATCAATCGAGTAGTTATGCACGCATAATTCAGTAACATAGTCAATGGGCAGAAAACGATGATTGAAATTACATTAAATGTTTCCTTGATCTGAGAACTAGATGAACCAATTACGGCTTACATTTATCCCTAGCAATTTATCTTCTTGTATTTTTGTAGTAATAGGAGTAGTTCGGTGTATACAAATTTTCTTTTGATCAAATTTGAAGGTTATTAACGATGTAAGTACGGACCTGTCATAATAAATATTTTCTTTTATTATAAATCTGTGACAATATAAGGTATTAGCATGGGAAAAGAAATAGTTAAACATTTAACAATTGTTTTAGAAGATGCATACGATTCTTTGAGGTATGCTCAAAGATTAAAATTATTTTTTTATGACACTCTTTTTTATGACCTGTCATAATAAACCCCATACCTCTCGCATGCAAAGCGAGTACTCTACCATGTGAGCTACATCCCCATTTGCTATAAAAACATTACACTTTACTATTTTATACAATGTTTGGTCTCTTAATGACCTACTTTGTTTAAGATTCATGAATTTTTGGTATATCAAATCACTTCTACGAATCATTCAATTTTATTTTAACTTTTTTTATTCAATAGTTAATCTTCTAATTGTAGAAAAGAAATATTATGGAGATGCATCTCTTCAAAAGACACAATATTTTTTTTCAAATTAAAATTTTTAGGAAGGGATGCATCCCACTTTTTTACTTCTTTTTTTCTGAATTTGTGTTTACTCTTTTTTCAGATAAGAATAATGACACAAATTTTAATGTTTCGTTTTGAAAAAATAAAATGTTTAAAAATTAGAATAATAGTAAAGTGGTTTTAAAAATAATTAATTGACGATTAACAAAGACGTAGATAATTGATTTATAAAATAAACATTTTGAATTTTAAATTCTAAGAAACCAAATTTTGTTGGTATCAAAATACATTTTATCAAAAAAAAAAAAATTGAATTTTTTAATTATAACAAACTAGATATTGTTTGTATTCAATATACATTTTTTCTGAACAAAAATTTTTTAATTAGAAAAATTGCAAAAATAATACATATTTTTAAATAAATCATAATACACCATATTTTTTAAAATTCAAAATACATTTTTTAGTTAAAATAAAATTTGGAATTAATAAAATCTCAAAAATTACAGACTTCTTAAATCATAACAAACCAGGTTTTGCTCTTATTCAACATACATTTTTTCTAAACAAAGAAATATCCAATTGGGAAAATGTAACAAAAGTACGTGCTTTTAAATCATTGGTGTGGTACTATCTCCTCCTTTAGGGAGGAGATGAACTCTTACCTTATGATGGGCTGCCATCCTCTACTTCGAATGGAGACTTGTAGCAATCTTCCTCTTTAAGGCTAAGATTCTATTTCTTTTACTTTTTTAGAAACAAGACGCTCATAGACTAGATTAATCCACTAGAGAGTTTCCAAATATGGGACCTACCGCAGATAGGCCTCACATATGGGATTTGATTGGCCTTGACCTTGGCCTTCGAGGTCGAGGCAAGCCAGGCCAATTGGGCATCTCTCCAATGGAACTCACCTAGGTTGTTTCCTGTAAATCTTGGGTCCGTGATCACCCATAACAATCTATATAAAAAAAAATGAATTGGGAAGATTCAAAAAATATAAAATTTTAAATCATAACAAACTAAATTTTGTTGGTATGCAAAATATATCTTATCTAAACAAAAAAAATTAATTAGAATTTTTTTTTCTAATTTAGAAAATATAGGGGAAAACTTCTTTGCGTTAGAGTATGAAATAACCAACATCACCCATGATAGACCTTTCTTTTCGAAATCTCTATTGATGTTTGATTTGTTGGAGCCTCCCGATACATGGTCAAACGAGAATACAGCAATTCATGGAGGAAAAAAAGCTTAGTTATTGGAGTGTGAATAAGGCTTAGGTATACTGAAAGTTTGTAAAATTATATCAATTAGATCTCACTAGTGTCATTGATCCCTGCCTTATAGTCTCCACCACTCCATGCTTTACTTCCTTGAAAGTTGTGCAGTTTGAGGGCATAGAGGCAATTGGTCTTATTTATGCTAATGTTTTATATGCAATTGAATTTTTTTGTGTTTAAGTTCAAAACAAAATTGGATTATTTTCTCGCCCATCCGGTACATAAAATGAGGATTGGTCATCACAAAATTCGAATAGTTGGTTTATCTCAAGTATTTGCATAAGTTTCCTAATACTATAAAAAAAAGATTGATGGTATGTAATAACCGCAAATACAAGAGTTCTTGCCACATCTTCTATTTATTCGATGCGGGCTATCAAACCCCATGCCTCTCGCATACAAAGCGAGCGCTCTACCATGTGAGCTACATCCCCATTTGTTGGCCAATTGTCACAATGTACTAATTTATCCAATTTTTTGTATAGATCCATGAATTTGTCTATACCATATTAAATAACGTCTAGGAACCATTCAATTTTATTTAAGCTTTTTTTTTATATGCTATTTAATCTTCTATTTGTAGATGCACTAAAATTTTTATTTGATATTATTGTTGTACAATGAGATAGTAGACTATCTAATATTCAAGAAAAAGAAATTATTTTTTAATTAATATTTAGTTAAGTTGTTAATTCAAGATTAATTGGGGTTCTAAAGTTAATTAGTAATCGATATTTTTCTAATTAATGCTACAGGTATCACTTTAGTTCGACTATTTAATCACGTGTAAGTTACGTGTTTAGATCAAAATAGAATTTAAACTCAATAAATATCTATCTGTTTCTATTTTTGTTGTAGGTGGAATTTTTTAAATAAATGTGTTGTTTTTATCTAAATTATAGATGAAGGATGATAGAAAATATTTGATAAAAATGGAAGGATACTTATTGAGTTCGTGTTCTATATATATATGTGTGTGTCAAAAGAGAAACCTTTTTTAAGATAACTATATCATTCTATTTTTGCTGACTTCCTTAATAGATATATATCCTTCCATTTTTATCAAATATTTGTATTATCCTTCATCTAAAATTTACATTAAAAAAACACATTTATTTAAAGAAATTTTCACTTCAACGAAAATAGAAACAGATGGATAAGTATCACTTTTGTTCATATTAATAATAATATATACATATTAATATTAAAAGTTACATTTTTTATTCATGAACAAACAATGATATAATTCTAAAATCAGGATTTCATCAATAGAAAAAAATAATACAAACATAAACAATTTTAAAATAATTAATATCTTTCAATCTACAATAATTATAAAATGTGCTTTTTAGTCAAATTTATAAATGGGCACGATTCACAATTAAAAAAATATTAAAATTTTAACATTCACTACAAAATTCATAAGCACGTGCATCGTGTCACAATCGCTCTTTCGGAAGCTTCTCTTAGCGATTGTGCGGCACTTGCTCCCGCTCACGAACAAGCCAGCCAACTCGAATACGGACTGCCGATGGCACACCGAGTGCCTCTTGCAACCTCCACCCCCGTTTTAGGGAAAACGGTTTTAGAAAACGGGTTTAGAGAAAAGGTTTTCGTAAGAATATTTGAGAGTGTGTATAAAGAAAGAAAGATTGTAGTAGACTAGAAAGCAATAAGCAACAACAACGGCTTTATAGAGTACTACTCTGGGTATGAGAAAGTGATGGTTAGTCTTATCCCCATATAGTGCATTCTGAACAAAAAACCAACTGGCGCCCTTGCATATGCAAAAGGGCGAGTGGTCACTTACAATGAAAATGTAAAGAAAGCAAGCTAACTAAACTAATACAATACAGGATATGAAAGTAAGCTAGAAGGGGGTTGGATTGGGCATGCGGCCATGGGCAACAGGCCCTGGACAAGCATGACCGTTACATTCTCCCCCACTTAATTGGTTGATGTCTCCGTCAACCGACCTTGTTCAAAACCTGCGATGGCTGGAGCTGCATTCTTCAAGTCTTCGGCCCGCTCCCAACTGATCTCTTCGTCGGGGAGATCCTTCCATTTCACTAAGAACTCTGTCAGTTCACGTCTGGGTCTTCCAATACGGCGCGTACGTTTATCCAGAATTTGTGCAACTTCTTTCTCAGCAGAACTCTTCATCGTGACCGGTGGGCGCCTTAGCATGTTTCGCTGTTCATCCTCGGGATCGGGATGATAGGGCTTCAGGATACTCACATGGATGACAGGATGAATCTTCATCCATGAGGGTAACTGAACCCTATATGAGGTTCTCCCGACCTTCTCAATTACCTCCACTGGACCTTCATATTTCCTTACTAGTCGTTGGTCTCTCTGGACTCGGAAACGAAACTGTTCCGGTCGTAGCTTGATCAGGACCTTGTCCCCAGCTTGAAACTCAAGGGCCCTCCGCTTCTTATCAGCCCACTTCTTCATCCTCTTCGATGCTCTTTCTAGGTAGGCGCGAGCGATCTCAGAGGTTTTGCTCCACTCTTTAGTGAAGTTATGTGCCTGAGGACTTTTGCCTGCATAAAGGTGGTCCACCAAGTGTGGCATGAGTGGCTGTTTGCCGCACACCACTTCGAAGGGCGTTTTTTCGGTCGCGGAACTCTGTTGGCTATTGAAGCTGAACTGAGCCACATCTAACAACTGGACCCAGTTCTTCTGCCTAGCGTCGATAAAGTGACGCAGATATTCCTCGAGCATACTGTTGAAGCGTTCCATCTAACCGTCAGTTTGGGGATGATAGCTAGAGGAGATATTTAGTGATGATCCCAATATTCTGAACAATTCTGTCCAGAATGTCCCAGTGAATCTTCCGTCCCGATCGCTAACAATGCTCATGGGGACACCCCATAATTTCACAATGTGTTTGAAGAACAGCTGAGCAGTCATCACGGCTGTGCACATTTTCGGCGTTGAGACGAACGTGGCATATTTCGAGAATCGGTCGATGATAACAAGGATCGATTCAAACTCTCCCACCTTGGGCAAATGGGTGATGAAGTCGAGAGACACACTCTCCCACGGTCTAGAGGGCACAGGTAGAGGTTCCAGCAGACCCGCTAATTTCGCCCTTTCAACCTTATCTTGTTGGCAGATAAGGCAAGTCTTGGTAAATTGCATGACATCGTCTCGAAGACTCGGCCAATAGTAGCCTTGCTTCAGAAGGACATAAGTCCTCTGCCAACCATTGTGTCCTGCCCACGGTGTGTCGTGACACTCCTTCATCAGCGACCTTCGTAACTCCCCGGATCTGGGGATGTAGAGGCGATTGCCTTTGGTGTATAGTAGATCATCTTCCACCCAGAACTGGCGTGTCTTCCCCTCTCTGGCCAACTGTAAGATGGCCTGCGCCGCTGTGTCATTTGTCAAGTGAGTTTTGACAGTTTCTCGTACTGTTGCACTCAACGTACTTGCTTGTAGGCGGGCGAACATGCACAAGGCCGCATGTTCGCTCTTTCGGCTAAGAGCATCAGCCGCTTGGTTGCTTTTCCCCGAACTATGTTCGAATTTGAAGTCGAACTCCGCTAGACATTCCTGTCACCGTGCCTGTTTCGACGACAACTTCGGTTGGTTGAAGAAGTGACAAATGGAGTTGTTGTCGGTCTTGACTACGAACTTGGCCCCCAAGAGATACTGTCTCCAGGACCTCAAGCAGTGAACTACTGCTAACATCTCTTTCTCGGAGGCGGCATACCTCCGTTCGGCATCATTTAGTTTTCTACTCTCATACGCGATGGGGTGTCCGTCTTGGAGGAGAACACCGCCCAACGTGAAGTCAGAAGCATCAGTCTCTACTTCAAATGGCTTGGTCACGTCGGCAATTCCGAGGACCGGCCCCTCAATCATCACTTTCTTCAAGCCCTCAAAGGCGGCTTGACATTCAGGAGTCCAGCTCCATTGGCTATCCTTCTTCAACAGTTCAGTTAATGGCCCTGTTCTTCTCGAGAATCCTTCTACGAATCGCCTATAGTAGTTGGCTAGTCCGAGGAAGGATCGTAGTTCGGTCACGGATGATGGTACCCTCCAGTCTCTAATTGCGGCCACCTTGCCCTCTTCCATACCAATCCGACCACACTCAATCACATGGCCGAGGAAATTTATGCGCTCTTGGGCAAAGGAGCACTTCTATCTCTTTACATACAACTGATTTCTCCTCAGATTTTCAAAGACTAGTTGGAGGTGATGTCGATGGTCCTCCAGCGAGGCACTATAGACCACAATGTCATCAAGATACACTACGACGAATTTGTCGAGGTATTCGTGAAACACTTGGTTCATTAAGATACAGAACGTTGCTGGAGCATTGGTGAGGCCAAAGGGCATCACAAGGAATTCGAAAGCTCCATATCTCGTGACACAGGTCGTCTTAGGTTCGTCTCCTTCAGCAATTCGAACCTGATAATATCCAGACCGTAGGTCCAGCTTCGAGAAATACTTAGCACCGTGAAGTTGATCAAATAAGTCAGTGATGATAGGAAGGGGATATTTGTTGCGGACTGTGAGCTTATTCAAGGCCCGATAGTCGATGCACAACCGGAGGCTCCCATCCTTCTTCTTCTGGAACAGTACTGGGGCTCCATAAGAAGCCTTCGCCGGTTTAATAAATCCTGCCTCTAACAACTCGTCTAACTGTTTCCGAAGCTCAGCCAATTCTGGCGGGGCCATCCGATATGCATTCTTGGCAGCGGCTTTGCCCCTGGCAACAACTCAATCTCATGGTCAATCCCCCTTCGTGGGGGTAAGGACTTGGGCAAGCTTTTCGGCATGACGTCCCGATACTCTTCCAGGACAAATAGAACGTCTTGGGGGATCTTCTCTTCAGTGGACTCAACTGACTCTATCGGGATGGCCATGAATGTGGGTTCGTCGTGGGCCAGGCTCCTCTTCAATTGGAGGGCTGAAATCATTCTCACCCCATTTGGCTGTTTGATACTGGCTTGGACTACGGTCGGTGTAGATCTGGTAATGACCAAGCATTTGGCGAGGGGCATTGGTATGACTTTATGTTCAAGCAGAAATTCCATCCCCAGTACCACGTCGAAATCATCCATCTTGATAATTACGAAGTCAACGAAGCCCTTCCAGTCTCCTAACTTCACCGAAGTTCTCTTCGCTATCCCCGTAATTGGTAAGGCTGCGGAATTCACAGCTTTCATCTTCCCTGCAACTCTTTCCCAATTCAAGTTCAGGCGGCGGGCTTCCGTTTCAGCCATGAAGTTATGGGTAGCCCCAGAGTCAACCATAGTGGTTTTGGCCGATCTTTGGTTGACCCAAGCGTCCACATACATGAGACCTTTCTCTAGTGGCTCCGTCGCCTTTCCCATATTCTTCTAGAGTGCAGATAGGAATTTCAATGCCCCCATCCTGGGATTCTCAATTTCAGCCGCTGGCTCGGTTACCGTCTCCTTCAGTTCAGCCTTGTCTTCGGAGGTAGAGGCTAATGTGGCTTGAAAAGCATTGAACGCAGTTCGATTTGGACATTCGCCCGCCCTGTGTGGCCCTCTACATATGAAACAAGACAGGGAGCGATTGTAATTGTTATGCTGTTGTGGCGGCCCCCGCCAGTTGTTTCCTGATCTCGGTTGGGATGATTTACGGTCCCCCCCTGTGTTCTTGTCTCCTCCCCCAGGTCTGGGAGGACTGGAACGGTTGTTTCTGTTTCCCCCATTGGAGGAAGTTGATTGCTTCCTCACATCTTGTGAGTCAGTGCTAAGGTCGTATAGCCGTTCAGCTGCCGCATAGGCAGAGGGGAGATCCTGTACTCTCTGTTCATATAGTTTTGATTTCGCCCACGGTTTCAGCCCTTCCACAAAGCAAAAGACCTTGTCCTTTTCAAACATATCTCGTATGTCCAACATGAGTCCTGAAACTGTTTTACATAGTCCCTGATGTTACCTATTTGCTTTAGCTCTCGGAGTTTTCGTCGAGCCAAGATCTCGACATTTTCAGGGAAGAACTGCGAACGAAGTTCTTGTTTCAATCTATCCCAAGTATCAATAGTGCAGCGTCCTTCCTGTATGTCTGTAAATCGTGATCTCCACCACAGTTTCGCATCTTCAACTAGATGCATCGTTGCTATTGTGACTTTCGACTCTTCAGTCACTGTGTTCGTCGCCTTGAAGTATTGCTCAAGGTCGAAGATAAAATTTTCCAGGGCTTTCGCTTCTCGCACCCCACAGAAGGGTTTCGGTTCTGGGATTTTTATTCGGCTCACTGCCATTGCTCCCCCAGGTGGGGCTTGGTTCCCTACCGCTCGGATGGTGAGATTCACCCTAGCACTCACATCCGCTATCTCGGCTCTGACGACATCCAGGGCCGATCGAAAGTCTTCAGATAAATCGGTTACCATCTGAAGTATTGCTTTTTGGGAGCTGTCCAGCTCTTCGACACGCTCCTCTATGTGGGCAACAGAGCCCGAGGAGCTATCGCCTCGTTCAAAGCTGCCGGACCGTACTGTCTTGGTCTCGAGGGTCTCTACCCTCATCATCAATTCTCTGACGGGTAATCCGTCTAGGCGGCCTACCACCGCATCAATTCCATCAGCTTTCTCGGCAACTTCTTGTAGCCGAGTCTCAAGGAAACGAACATTATCTGGGACCTCTCTCAGGAAGAGCATTTGTTCTTCCATCTCTACCAATCTGACCACATGGGACTTGTTCAGGTTCTTCGTCGCCGACATGATCACTGATCTTCCCTCTATAAGCCAACTTGGCTCTGATACCAACTGTCACAATCGCTCTTTCGGAAGCTTCTCTTAGCGATTGTGCGGCACTTGTTCCCGCTCACGAACAAGCCAGCCAACTCGAATACGGACTGCCGATGGCACACCGAGTGCCTCTTGCAACCTCCACCCCCGTTTTAGGGAAAATGGTTTTAGAAAACGGGTTTAGAGAAAAGGTTTTCGTAAGAAGATTTGAGAGTGTGTATAAAGAAAGAAAGATTGTAGTAGACTAGAAAGCAATAAGCAACAACAACGGCTTTATAGAGTACTACTCCGGGTATGAGGAAGTGATGGTTAGTCTTATCCCCATATAGTGCATTCTGAACAAAAAGCCAACTGGCGCCCTTGCATATGCAAAAGGGCGAGTGGTCACTTACAATGAAAATGTAAAGAAAGCAAGCTAACTAAACTAATACAATACAGGATATGAAAGTAAGCTAGAAGGGGGTTGGATTGGGCATGCGGCCATCGGCAACAGGCCCTGGACAAGCATGACCGTTACACATCGCACGCAATTCATCTTTCATTCTATTCGTCATCGATTTAAAAATATCTCGAATTAGTATGCAAAAACACCTCGAACCAATTTGTAAACCCTAATAAAAAAAAAATACAATACATACCTTAAGTTCTAATATATTTTGAGAATGTCAATCAAATGACCAAACGATGAAGCAATGTCACTTCCATCAACCATTTTAGAACAAATCATAAGATGTTACACACGTCGAGATAAAAACATATTTTTTAACATATACATATATAATTTATCGTGAACAATGATAGAATCGATTATAATTTATTGATGGCACTTGATAAAGGTAGAAGATTCCTTAAAAAAAACACACACACACACACAAAATTTGATTTGTGTTTAAGTCACTCTAGTATTTAAAAATAAATAAATAAATAAATAAGAATCAAATACCTATCTACTCATCAAATTTAAAAACTACCAAAGAAAGTCACCTAAATTTGTGGAGAGATTATTCACTCTCCTTATTTAGAGCCACCATGAGATTGAGGGGTAAAAGAAAAAATTAAGTATAGGAATGACCCCTCGACACAATGTAATAGCCATAAATCAAAAAATTAAAAATTGATCATTTATTTAAACGAAATTCATCTTTTGTATA
Organism: Benincasa hispida; assembly: GCF_027475165.1. NCBI lineage: Eukaryota > Viridiplantae > Streptophyta > Magnoliopsida > Cucurbitales > Cucurbitaceae > Benincasa > Benincasa hispida. Next base: position 76,254,121 of record NC_143478.1, on the reverse strand, counting down.
TTTTCTTGGCCTTTAACCTATTTCTTCAGATCTAGATTCACCCCAAATATTTAAGGGTCGTTTGGGCAAAGAGTTGGTTATTATACTCCCAAGTTATTGTAGTTGAGTTATAATAGTTTTCGTTTGGGATGTAGATTATTTTAGTTTGGATTATAATAATATGTATTTGAGGTGTAAACTAGTTTAGTTTGAGAAGGAAATAGTAAACGTTGTAACAAAGAACAAAAAGATGATTAATGTAAAATTGTAAAAACTATAGCAAACGAGGGTTTTGAAATAATGTTTACTATAGCTAATTAGGGATTTTGAAATAATATTTAATTTTTAATACGTTGATGTAATCCACCATCCACTGCTTCTATAGTGTTTTTAATACTTTTCAACACTGTATTTTTTTTAATTTGTTTATGCAAACTTCATTGTATCATACAATAGAGGCTTTGATGTGCACTCAAAATTGGATTGCAACATAAGTTTTGACAGGTATGTTAGTCTGTTTATTTTGTTTTACCTCTTTATAGCATTTAATATTTTAATATGATAGCTCTCAAAAAAGAGCTATTATGCCAACAAGAGCGTAGCTCAACTGGCATAATGTTCATTTTACGTATTTATTTTCCTATTTTATAAGTACTCGGGAATACTACGGGTAGATTTGGCAATTGGGAGCTAATCGAGGTTAATTTGAAGCAATTTGGAGGTGATTTGACCATCCGGACTTCAAAGGAGTCAAAAAGACCAAAATGCCCCGGCTTTAGCGTCGCAACGCTCATGGACTGGTTCCGCTTGACGCTCGCCCAACGCTGTTAGATAGAATTGGTAGTGTTGTAGCGCTGCCCATCAGCGTTGCAATGCTACATACTTTAACGAACGAGGAGCATCTCGCACTCGCAAGTGAGCGTCAGGGTAGTGTTGGACTTCTTCACTTTGATACTCTTGATCAGCCGCCTCAGTGTTGCAGCGCTAGTTCTAGCGTTGCGAGTTGTCTTGTTTTCTATAAATAGTCTCCTTCAATTTTATGTTAATTTCATGCTGAATTTCAATGGAGGCCAAGGAGAGGCCGACTTTTCTTCTTTCCCTTTTATGTTTTCGTTATCATAATGCAAGTTTCTAGTTTAATTTTGGATTGTAAGCACGGATTGGATTGTACCTCATGAGTTTTTCTATGAGTCGATGAGGTAAATTTCTATCTAATTCTTGGATTCAGGATTCGGTGTAACTCTTAAGTGCTCTGCCCAATTTGATGTTTATAATTCGGAATTATGTTTTCTTTAAATCTCAATTGAATTAGATTTGCATTTGTGTGTTGGATTGACGCCCCTATCATGATTGCAATTCTCCGCTAGTTAATTTCAAGCTCGCACGTTTCCTAGTAGCTCGTTTATGTTTGAATTTACTTCGATAGTAACAATTGCATGTGTATGTTTAGGTTTACAGGTTGTCCTTGAATATTTGTATGCATGATTAGTTTAGATTTAAAGAATTTTGGTTAACTGAACACGGCTTTTCCTGATAGTTAATCGATATAGTTGAATCCTAAATCTTAATGCATGTGTTTATAGTTCTTTATGGCCGCTAAGAACCCAATTGAATTTAGGAGCATGTAGATTAGTTAGGGCATGGTCTTTCCAGCCTTGATTATCAATTAGGATGCTTGATTGATGTCGATTAAATTGATTTTCAGCCTCTATAGAGATTAGTTAAATCACATCAATCGAGTAGTTATGCACGCATAATTCAGTAACATAGTCAATGGGCAGAAAACGATGATTGAAATTACATTGAATGTTTCCTTGATCTGAGAACTAGATGAACCAATTACGGCTTACATTTATCCCTAGCAATTTATCTTCTTGCATTTTATTCAAATTTCAACTAAAAATCAAAACCCCGTTTTTACTATTTTTCTAAGGTCAATTTTAGTTTAAAAGAAATTAATTTAACACTTCTCTGTGGTTCGACCCTACTCTTACCACTGTTGCTACACTTTAGTAGTAATAGAAGTAGTTCGGTATATACAAATTATACAAATTTTCTTTTGATCAAATTTGAAGCTTATTAGCGACGTAAGTTTGGGCCTGTCATAATAAATATTTTCTTTTATTAAAAATATGTGACAATATAAGGTACTAGCACGAGAAAATAAATGGTTAAACATTTATCAATTGTTTTATCAGATACATACGATTCTGATGAAGATGGAGTGGTAATTGCTGTATGCTCAAGGATTAACATTATTTTTTTATGACATTTTTTAAAGCTTGTTGTCTAATTTTTTTTTTTTTTTGTTTCATTATTTGTTAATTATATTTTAAATGTCACAATTAAGGATGGGATGATATCAAGAAAGGAGAAAAATTGGGATGATGTGAAGAAAGGAGAAAGACGAGCAATTTATGATTGTGACATTTGCCTAAACTTATTTAATGGATTTTTTTAGCTTCTAAATTGTATTTATTTCATAGATTAGTCTATTACAAAATCTACTTAAAATGTTGTCTTTAGATTTAATAGAACTTTCTATAAAAAGTAGAAAAACCAGGTTGGAGATGCGGGGTATCAAACCCCATACCTTTCGCATGCAAAGGAGCGCTCTACCATGGGAGCTACATCCCCGTTTGTTCTATTTTACACAATGTTTGGTCTCTTAATAACCTACTTTGTTTAAGATTCATGAATTTTTGGTATATCAAATCACTTCTACGAATCATTCAATTTTATTTTAACTTTTTTTTATTTAGAAGTTAATCTTCTAATTGTAGAAAAAAATATTATGGAGATGCGTTTCTTCAAAAGACACAGTCATTTTTTCAAATTAAAATTTTTTGGAAGGGATGCATCCCACTTTTTTTCTTCTTTTCTTCTGAATTTGTGGGATGCAACACTTTTACTCTTTTTTCAGATAAGAATAATGACACAAATTTTAATGTCTCGTTTTGAAAAATTAAAAAAAAAAAAAGTTTTAAAAATTAATATCAATTAGATCTCACTAGCGGCATTGATCCCTGCCTTATAGTCTCCACCACTCCATGTTTACTTCCTTGAAAGTTGTGGAGTTTGAGGCCATAGAGGCAATTGGTCTTGTTTATGCTAATGTTTTATATGCAATTGATTTTTTTTTTTTTTTTTTTGTGTTTAAGTCCAAAACACAATTGGATTATTTTCTCCACCTTCCAATACATAAAATGAGGATTGGTCATCACTAAAATTCGAATAGTTGGTTTAGCCATAATCTCAGGTATTTGCATAAGTTTCCTAATACTATAAAAAAAATATTGATGATATGTAATAACCTCTCCAAATTTTAGTGAAACTCTCCTGCATCATAGTTTCATCAGGGTTATTTTTGGACGATAGTTGTGTCTATGTCAGTGACTTTGCCGCAAATACAAGAGTTCTTGCCACATCTTCTATTGATTCAATTTTATATTTAAGTTTCATAGATTTATTAGTTGAGAAACCTTTTAAATCAATTGTTAGAAACCTCCTCATTAAAATGACCCATTTAAAATATTAGGAATCAAACACCTATTCTTGAAAACTCATAAACAAAAGTGGTATTTTATTTAGAAAATTACTTATTAAAATAAAAATAGTCAATTAATTCTTTATAAATAACATTTAAAACAAAAAAAAATAGAAAAATGTCTAATTATTCTTTAGGAAAAAAATGCTGGTAAAAGGGTTGGAGATGCGGGGTATCGAACCCCGTACCTCTCGCATGCAAAGCGAGCGCTCTACCATGTGAGCTACATCCCCAATTGTTGGCCAATTGTCACGATGTACTAATGTATCCAATGGTTTGTACAGATCCATGAATTTTTCTATACCATGTCAAACCACATCTAGGAACCATTCAATTTTATTTAAGCTTTTTTTATATGCTATTTAATTTTTTATTTGTAGATGCACCAAAATTTTTATTTGATATTTATTGTTGTACATGAGATAGTACACTATCTAGTATTCAAGAAAAAGAAATTAATTCTTTAATTAATATTTAGTTAAGTAGTTAATTTAGGATTAATTGGGGTTCTAAAGTTAATTAGTAATCGATATTATTCTAATTAATGCTATAAGTATCACTTTAACTTGACAATTTAATCACGTATAAGTTACGTGTTTAGATCAAAATAACATACACTGACATTTGGAATGAGAAATATAAATACATCAATTTCAAATATTATTCAACTGAATTAATTAATTGTCAATTACCCGAATTCATTTTAGATTAGAGAATCTTGAGTAACTCTCTCTAATAAAAATTGTACAATAGCTCGCATGTTTTTAACCATTTCTAATACATAGCTCCTTAATTGGGAATTAAGTAAATAAATCAATATGTATGTGCAAATTATAAATTCGAAAATTAATTTATAATTTCTCTATGAATGACTGTCCAATAGATACTAATCTCTATAAATTTCTTCTACAAATTGACATTTACACACCCAATTCTCTATGCTAATCTCTATAAATTGACCTTACGCTCCTAATTCTCTATTATATCTCTCTATTTGCAATGCATCCCAAAGATAGGTTCTTCATCTCTTTTTTCTTTTGTTTGAGGTACTAGTTCATTTGTTTGTTTTTTCTTTTCTTTTTCTTCTTTAGTGCTTTGTTTTTTTTTTTTTAATTGTTCCTAAGTAAACTTCTAATCAGAATTGAAACAATCATATTATCAACTAGTATCTCTCTATCTCACTTTTTTTTTTTCTTTTTTGCAACTCTATTATATAGGTCTTTCCTCCAATTTTTTTCTAAAATCTCGTGTTGGTTTTTTTTTAAAACTTTTTACCTTAGCATTTATTTTATTATTATTATTAGTGGTTAAACTTGTAATTAAAATTGAAACAAGAAGATGAAAGAGAATACTTTTCATCTAGGGGCTTTTGGCAGCTCATTGGGTTGGGTGGCCATTATAAGCTCAACCAGTGCTTATTTTAATGATTAAAAGAAAACGATAACCCACCACTATTTTACTCCCAACTTAACTCCCCTACAACGGTACATTTTACATAACTCCACAATGGAAGCCAAATATGTACCAGCTTGTGAAGCAGCTAAAGATGTTGTTTGGCTGAGGAAACTCCTTTCAAATTTGAAAGTTATTCCAAATATGAATTTGCCAATCACTTTTTATTTATTGTGATAACAGCGAGGCTGTGGCAAATTCAAATGAATCTCGGAGTCATTGTCGAGGAAAGCATATAGAGCGAAAATACCACATAATCAGGGAGATTGTGCATCGCGATGATTTGATAGTCACGAAGATTGCGTCGGAGCACAACATTGTTGATCCCTTTGCAAAGGTTCTCACGGCTAAAGTGATCGAGGGTCACCTGGAGAGTCTAGGTCTGCAGGACATACGGCATCTTATCTAGGGCAAGTGGGAGATGATAGTGGGATATGCTCTAGTTTATTGTATATTGTACATGTATTTTTTTCTTATATTGTACATTAGTCTCCCGAGGCATTAGGACAAGTGAGAGATTGTTGGGATTGGTGTCCTAATTCTCCCGAAGTCTCGTTGTTTATTTCATTCTGGCATTTACTCATATCCAATAAATAAAGCTCCATGATTATTGTATGTAAACTTAAACGTGTTATGAGATATACAAGTGGATCATGCCTTAAGTGATAACCTAAATAGGTCTGTAGTATAAGGATTAAGGTGAGATACTTGATCCTGGTGACATAGATCCTGGCCATTCATGTGGAGACATGCGAATGGGGGTGTCCTATACAAAGAGTTTGTATAAAGACCGGACCACGAAATGATTCGTCTCTGTATATAAAGTTGTTGATACTACAGACTTATATCTCAACTAAACGAACATAAGTGAATGACCTCAATCCTTAATGTTTTGGGAACTCCTGCCTTTGAGGCGGTCCTTTGATTAGTATGGGTGAGAGTGGCCAGATTGCCAACTTAACATGCCTACCTTTTTGGGGACTTGTCCGATTGGGAGTTGGGAACTATGGAATTCACTCCTTCCCCAAAGCAAGGGTAAGTAAATAGATTGCCCCCTCCCTTAAGGGCTGATTCTGAGGCTTGAACATAGTGGTCACAGTTTTTCTTTAGAAGAGAAGACTCAGTCATAGTAGGACTATGACTTATGTTCATTAGAGAGATCAGTGGTACTTAAGGAGTTAGATGTAACTATAGAGACATAACTGTTATTGGCCGAGTTGTACCTACGAGCGATCTGTGAAGGGTTGTCGCACTATTGATTGGTTAAGATAGACACATAATATATCTGTAGTAAGGAATGTTCAGCTGTCGGTCTTTAGTGAAGTGCTTGGTAGTTAACTGATGGTGGATCCCGTGACTAAAGAGTTTAGTCAATTATTCACGTACCAAAACCACCTTTTATGGTATTTCGTGGTTTTGATGCTGTGCCTGGCAGTTATTTACGTGCCTCACAAATACTCTATATTAAAAACCTAAAATCTAAGCCAAAATCTAAATAACTTATTCTCAACTTCTTATGGTGCCTACTCTGCACATTAGATTTCTACCACCAAAACCACCCTCTCTCCTTCACAACCTCTCACGTTGTCTACCCTACTATAACTCTTCCATAAAAATACTAATTCTTTTCAAAGCTTCAGTTCATCTTTCATTCTATTCGTCATCGGTTTAAAACCCTCTAAAATTAGTATGCAAAAACAACTCAAACCAATTTGTAAACCCTAATAAAAAATACAATACATACCTTAAGTTCGAATATATTTTGAGAATGTCAATCTAATGAACAAACGATCAAGCAATGCCACTTCCATAAATCATTTTAGAACAAAGCTTAAGATGTTACACACGTCGAGATAAAAAGATATTTTTTAACATATACATATATAATTTATCGTGAACAATGATAGAATCGATTATAATTTATTGATGTCACTTGATAAAGGTAGAAGATTTTTTAAAAAAAACAAAATTTTGATTTGTGTTTAAGTCACCCTAGTATTTAAAAATAAATAAGAATCAAATCCCTACAAAATCTACCCAACAAATTTAAAAACTACCAAAGAAAATCACCTAAATTTGTGGAGAGATTATTCACTCTCCTTATTTAGAGCCACCATGGGATTAAGGGATAAAAGACAAAATTAAGTATAGGAATGACCCCTCGACACAATGTAATAGCCATAAATCATAAAATTAAAAAATTGATCATTTATTTAAACGAAATTCATCTTTTGGATCTTTTCTTGGCCTTTAACCTATTTCTTCAGGTCTAGATTCACCCATAACATTTAAGGGGCGTTTGGGCAAAGAGTTGGTTATTATACTCCCAAGTTATTTTAGTTGAGTTATAATAGTTTTTGTTTAGGATGTAGATTATTTTAGTTTGGGTTATAATAATATGTATTTGAGGTGTAAACTAGTTTAGTTTGAGAAAGAAATAGAAAACATTGTAGCAAAGAACAAAAAAATGATTAATGTAAAATAGTAAAAACACTGTATAGTGTTTACTATAGCTAATTAGGGATTTTGAAATAATATTTTATTTTTAATAGGTTGATCTAATCCACCATCCACTACTTCTAGAGTGTTTTTAATACTTTTCAACACTGTATTTTTCATTATTTGTTTACTCCAACTTCATTGTATCATACAATAGAGGCTTTGATGTGCACTCAAAATTGGATTGCAACTGAAGTTTTGATAGGTATGTTAGTTTGTTTATTTTGTTTTACCTCTTTATAGTATTTAATATATTAATATGATACTCTAAAAAAAGAGCAATTATTCCTAGCTTAATACGAGCTCGTTATCGAATTTTACATTTTTATTTCCCTTTTTTGCAGGTACTCAGAAATCAAGGGGTAGATTTGGTAATTTGAAGCTAATCGAGGTTAATTTGAAGCAAATTGGAGGTGATTTGAGCATCCGAACTTCAAAGGAGTCAAAAAGACCAAAATACCCCTACTTCAGCGTTGCAACACTTATGGACTGGCTCCGCTTGACGCTCTCCCAACGCTATTAGACAGGATGGGTATGTTGCAACGCTGCCCATCAGCGTTGCAATGCTACGTACTTTGACAGACGAGGAGCATCTCGCGTACGCAAGTGAGCGTCAAGGCAGCGTTGGACTTCTCCACCCTAACACTCTTGATCAGCCGCCTTAGTGTTGCAACGCTAGTTCTAGCGTTGCGATGTTGTCCAATTTTCTATAAATAGTCTCCTTCAATTTTAGGTTAATTTCATGTTGAATTTCAATGGAGGCCAAGGAGAGGCCAAATTTTCTCCTTCCCTCTTTTTGTTTTCAGTATCATAAGGCTAGTTTTTAGTTTAATTTTGGATTGTAAGCACAGATTGGATTGTACCTCATGAGTTTTTCTATGAGTCGATGAGGTAAATTTCTATCTAATTCTTGGATTAAGGATTCGGTGTAACTCTTGAGTGTTCTACCCAATTTGATGTTTATAATTCGGAATTATGTTTTCTTTAAATCTCAATTGAATTAGATTTGTATTTGTGTGTTGGATTGACGCCCCTATCATGATTGCAATTCTCCGCTAGTTAATTTCAAGCTCGCACGTTTCCTAGTAGTTCGTTTATGTTTGAATTTACTCCGATAGTAACAATTGAATGTGTATGTTTAGGTTTACAGGTTGTCCTTGAATATTTGTATGCATGATTAGTTTAGATTTAAAGAATGTTTGGTTAACTGAACATGGCTTTTCCTGATAGTTAATCGACATAGTTAAATCCTAAATCTTAATGCATGTGTTTATTGTTCTTTATGGCCGCTAAGAACCCAACTGAATCTAGGAGCATGTAGATTAGTTAGGGCATGGTCTTTCCAGCCTTGATTATCAATTAGGATGCTTGATTAATGTCGATTAAATTGATTTTCAGCCTCTATAGAGATTAGTTAAATCACATCAATCGAGTAGTTATGCACGCATAATTCAGTAACATAGTCAATGGGCAGAAAACGATGATTGAAATTACATTAAATGTTTCCTTGATCTGAGAACTAGATGAACCAATTACGGCTTACATTTATCCCTAGCAATTTATCTTCTTGTATTTTTGTAGTAATAGGAGTAGTTCGGTGTATACAAATTTTCTTTTGATCAAATTTGAAGGTTATTAACGATGTAAGTACGGACCTGTCATAATAAATATTTTCTTTTATTATAAATCTGTGACAATATAAGGTATTAGCATGGGAAAAGAAATAGTTAAACATTTAACAATTGTTTTAGAAGATGCATACGATTCTTTGAGGTATGCTCAAAGATTAAAATTATTTTTTTATGACACTCTTTTTTATGACCTGTCATAATAAACCCCGTACCTCTCGCATGCAAAGCGAGTACTCTACCATGTGAGCTACATCCCCATTTGCTATAAAAACATTACACTTTACTATTTTATACAATGTTTGGTCTCTTAATAACCTACTTTGTTTAAGATTCATGAATTTTTGGTATATCAAATCACTTCTACGAATCATTCAATTTTATTTTAACTTTTTTTATTCAATAGTTAATCTTCTAATTGTAGAAAAGAAATATTATGGAGATGCATCTCTTCAAAAGACACAATATTTTTTTTCAAATTAAAATTTTTAGGAAGGGATGCATCCCACTTTTTTACTTCTTTTTTTCTGAATTTGTGTTTACTCTTTTTTCAGATAAGAATAATGACACAAATTTTAATGTTTCGTTTTGAAAAAATAAAATGTTTTAAAAATTAGAATAATAGTAAAGTGGTTTTAAAAATAATTAATTGACGATTAACAAAGACGTAGATAATTGATTTATAAAATAAACATTTTGAATTTTAAATCCTGAGAAACCAAATTTTGTTGGTATCAAAATACATTTTATCAAAAAAAAAAATTGAATTAAAAAATTCCAAAAATACATATGTTGTTTTAAATATATCATAACAAACTAGATATTGTTTGTATTCAATATACATTTTTTCTGAACAAAAATTTTTTAATTAGAAAAATTGCAAAAATAATACATATTTTTAAATAAATCATAATACACCATATTTTTTAAAATTCAAAATACATTTTTTAGTTAAAATAAAATTTGGAATTAATAAAATCTCAAAAATTACAGACTTCTTAAATCATAACAAACCAGGTTTTGCTCTTATTCAACATACATTTTTTCTAAACAAAGAAATATCCAATTGGGAAAATGTAACAAAAGTACGTGCTTTTAAATCATTGGTGTGGTACTATCTCCTCCTTTAGGGAGGAGATGAACTCTTACCTTATGATGGGCTGCCATCCTCTACTTCGAATGGAGACTTGTAGCAATCTTCCTCTTTAAGGCTAAGATTCTATTTCTTTTACTTTTTTAGAAACAAGACGCTCATAGACTAGATTAATCCACTAGAGAGTTTCCAAATATGGGACCTACCGCAGATAGGCCTCACATATGGGATTTGATTGGCCTTGACCTTGGCCTTCGAGGTCGAGGCAAGCCAGGCCAATTGGGCATCTCTCCAATGGAACTCACCTAGGTTGTTTCCTGTAAATCTTGGGTCCGTGATCACCCATAACAATCTATATAAAAAAAAATGAATTGGGAAGATTCAAAAAATATAAAATTTTAAATCATAACAAACTAAATTTTGTTGGTATGCAAAATATATCTTATCTAAACAAAAAAAAATTAATTAGAATTTTTTTTTCTAATTTAGAAAATATAGGGGAAAACTTCTTTGCGTTAGAGTATGAAATAACCAACATCACCCATGATAGACCTTTCTTTTCGAAAACTCTATTGATGTTTGATTTGTTGGAGCCTCCCGATACATGGTCAAACGAGAATACAGCAATTCATGGAGGAAAAAAAGCTTAGTTATTGGAGTGTGAATAAGGCTTAGGTATACTGAAAGTTTGTAAAATAATATCAATTAGATCTCACTAGTGTCATTGATCCCTGCCTTATAGTCTCCACCACTCCATGCTTTACTTCCTTGAAAGTTGTGCAGTTTGAGGGCATAGAGGCAATTGGTCTTATTTATGCTAATGTTTTATATGCAATTGAATTTTTTTGTGTTTAAGTTCAAAACAAAATTGGATTATTTTCTCGCCCATCCGGTACATAAAATGAGGATTGGTCATCACAAAATTCGAATAGTTGGTTTATCTCAAGTATTTGCATAAGTTTCCTAATACTATAAAAAAAAGATTGATGGTATGTAATAACCGCAAATACAAGAGTTCTTGCCACATCTTCTATTTATTCGATGCGGGCTATCAAACCCCATGCCTCTCGCATACAAAGCGAGCGCTCTACCATGTGAGCTACATCCCCATTTGTTGGCCAATTGTCACAATGTACTAATTTATCCAATTTTTTGTATAGATCCATGAATTTGTCTATACCATATTAAATAACGTCTAGGAACCATTCAATTTTATTTAAGCTTTTTTTTTATATGCTATTTAATCTTCTATTTGTAGATGCACTAAAATTTTTATTTGATATTATTGTTGTACAATGAGATAGTAGACTATCTAATATTCAAGAAAAAGAAATTATTTTTTAATTAATATTTAGTTAAGTTGTTAATTCAAGATTAATTGGGGTTCTAAAGTTAATTAGTAATCGATATTTTTCTAATTAATGCTACAGGTATCACTTTAGTTCGACTATTTAATCACGTGTAAGTTACGTGTTTAGATCAAAATAGAATTTAAACTCAATAAATATCTATCTGTTTCTATTTTTGTTGTAGGTGGAATTTTTTAAATAAATGTGTTGTTTTTATCTAAATTATAGATGAAGGATGATAGAAAATATTTGATAAAAATGGAAGGATACTTATTGAGTTCGTGTTCTATATATATATGTGTGTCAAAAGAGAAACCTTTTTTAAGATAACTATATCATTCTATTTTTGCTGACTTCCTTAATAGATATATATCCTTCCATTTTTATCAAATATTTGTATTATCCTTCATCTAAAATTTACATTAAAAAAACACATTTATTTAAAGAAATTTTCACTTCAACGAAAATAGAAACAGATGGATAAGTATCACTTTTGTTCATATTAATAATAATATATACATATTAATATTAAAAGTTACATTTTTTATTCATGAACAAACAATGATATAATTCTAAAATCAGGATTTCATCAATAGAAAAAAATAATACAAACATAAACAATTTTAAAATAATTAATATCTTTCAATCTACAATAATTATAAAATGTGCTTTTTAGTCAAATTTATAAATGGGCACGATTCACAATTAAAAAAATATTAAAATTTTAACATTCACTACAAAATTCATAAGCACGTGCATCGTGTCACAATCGCTCTTTCGGAAGCTTCTCTTAGCGATTGTGCGGCACTTGCTCCCGCTCACGAACAAGCCAGCCAACTCGAATACGGACTGCCGATGGCACACCGAGTGCCTCTTGCAACCTCCACCCCCGTTTTAGGGAAAACGGTTTTAGAAAACGGGTTTAGAGAAAAGGTTTTCGTAAGAATATTTGAGAGTGTGTATAAAGAAAGAAAGATTGTAGTAGACTAGAAAGCAATAAGCAACAACAACGGCTTTATAGAGTACTACTCTGGGTATGAGAAAGTGATGGTTAGTCTTATCCCCATATAGTGCATTCTGAACAAAAAACCAACTGGCGCCCTTGCATATGCAAAAGGGCGAGTGGTCACTTACAATGAAAATGTAAAGAAAGCAAGCTAACTAAACTAATACAATACAGGATATGAAAGTAAGCTAGAAGGGGGTTGGATTGGGCATGCGGCCATGGGCAACAGGCCCTGGACAAGCATGACCGTTACATTCTCCCCCACTTAATTGGTTGATGTCTCCGTCAACCGACCTTGTTCAAAACCTGCGATGGCTGGAGCTGCATTCTTCAAGTCTTCGGCCCGCTCCCAACTGATCTCTTCGTCGGGGAGATCCTTCCATTTCACTAAGAACTCTGTCAGTTCACGTCTGGGTCTTCCAATACGGCGCGTACGTTTATCCAGAATTTGTGCAACTTCTTTCTCAGCAGAACTCTTCATCGTGACCGGTGGGCGCCTTAGCATGTTTCGCTGTTCATCCTCGGGATCGGGATGATAGGGCTTCAGGATACTCACATGGATGACAGGATGAATCTTCATCCATGAGGGTAACTGAACCCTATATGAGGTTCTCCCGACCTTCTCAATTACCTCCACTGGACCTTCATATTTCCTTACTAGTCGTTGGTCTCTCTGGACTCGGAAACGAAACTGTTCCGGTCGTAGCTTGATCAGGACCTTGTCCCCAGCTTGAAACTCAAGGGCCCTCCGCTTCTTATCAGCCCACTTCTTCATCCTCTTCGATGCTCTTTCTAGGTAGGCGCGAGCGATCTCAGAGGTTTTGCTCCACTCTTTAGTGAAGTTATGTGCCTGAGGACTTTTGCCTGCATAAAGGTGGTCCACCAAGTGTGGCATGAGTGGCTGTTTGCCGCACACCACTTCGAAGGGCGTTTTTTCGGTCGCGGAACTCTGTTGGCTATTGAAGCTGAACTGAGCCACATCTAACAACTGGACCCAGTTCTTCTGCCTAGCGTCGATAAAGTGACGCAGATATTCCTCGAGCATACTGTTGAAGCGTTCCATCTAACCGTCAGTTTGGGGATGATAGCTAGAGGAGATATTTAGTGATGATCCCAATATTCTGAACAATTCTGTCCAGAATGTCCCAGTGAATCTTCCGTCCCGATCGCTAACAATGCTCATGGGGACACCCCATAATTTCACAATGTGTTTGAAGAACAGCTGAGCAGTCATCACGGCTGTGCACATTTTCGGCGTTGAGACGAACGTGGCATATTTCGAGAATCGGTCGATGATAACAAGGATCGATTCAAACTCTCCCACCTTGGGCAAATGGGTGATGAAGTCGAGAGACACACTCTCCCACGGTCTAGAGGGCACAGGTAGAGGTTCCAGCAGACCCGCTAATTTCGCCCTTTCAACCTTATCTTGTTGGCAGATAAGGCAAGTCTTGGTAAATTGCATGACATCGTCTCGAAGACTCGGCCAATAGTAGCCTTGCTTCAGAAGGACATAAGTCCTCTGCCAACCATTGTGTCCTGCCCACGGTGTGTCGTGACACTCCTTCATCAGCGACCTTCGTAACTCCCCGGATCTGGGGATGTAGAGGCGATTGCCTTTGGTGTATAGTAGATCATCTTCCACCCAGAACTGGCGTGTCTTCCCCTCTCTGGCCAACTGTAAGATGGCCTGCGCCGCTGTGTCATTTGTCAAGTGAGTTTTGACAGTTTCTCGTACTGTTGCACTCAACGTACTTGCTTGTAGGCGGGCGAACATGCACAAGGCCGCATGTTCGCTCTTTCGGCTAAGAGCATCAGCCGCTTGGTTGCTTTTCCCCGAACTATGTTCGAATTTGAAGTCGAACTCCGCTAGACATTCCTGTCACCGTGCCTGTTTCGACGACAACTTCGGTTGGTTGAAGAAGTGACAAATGGAGTTGTTGTCGGTCTTGACTACGAACTTGGCCCCCAAGAGATACTGTCTCCAGGACCTCAAGCAGTGAACTACTGCTAACATCTCTTTCTCGGAGGCGGCATACCTCCGTTCGGCATCATTTAGTTTTCTACTCTCATACGCGATGGGGTGTCCGTCTTGGAGGAGAACACCGCCCAACGTGAAGTCAGAAGCATCAGTCTCTACTTCAAATGGCTTGGTCACGTCGGCAATTCCGAGGACCGGCCCCTCAATCATCACTTTCTTCAAGCCCTCAAAGGCGGCTTGACATTCAGGAGTCCAGCTCCATTGGCTATCCTTCTTCAACAGTTCAGTTAATGGCCCTGTTCTTCTCGAGAATCCTTCTACGAATCGCCTATAGTAGTTGGCTAGTCCGAGGAAGGATCGTAGTTCGGTCACGGAAGATGGTACCCTCCAGTCTCTAATTGCGGCCACCTTGCCCTCTTCCATACCAATCCGACCACACTCAATCACATGGCCGAGGAAATTTATGCGCTCTTGGGCAAAGGAGCACTTCTATCTCTTTACATACAACTGATTTCTCCTCAGATTTTCAAAGACTAGTTGGAGGTGATGTCGATGGTCCTCCAGCGAGGCACTATAGACCACAATGTCATCAAGATACACTACGACGAATTTGTCGAGGTATTCGTGAAACACTTGGTTCATTAAGATACAGAACGTTGCTGGAGCATTGGTGAGGCCAAAGGGCATCACAAGGAATTCGAAGGCTCCATATCTCGTGACACAGGTCGTCTTAGGTTCGTCTCCTTCAGCAATTCGAACCTGATAATATCCAGACCGTAGGTCCAGCTTCGAGAAATACTTAGCACCGTGAAGTTGATCAAATAAGTCAGTGATGATAGGAAGGGGATATTTGTTGCGGACTGTGAGCTTATTCAAGGCCCGATAGTCGATGCACAACCGGAGGCTCCCATCCTTCTTCTTCTGGAACAGTACTGGGGCTCCATAAGAAGCCTTCGCCGGTCTAATAAATCCTGCCTCTAACAACTCGTCTAACTGTTTCCGAAGCTCAGCCAATTCTGGCGGGGCCATCCGATATGCATTCTTGGCAGCGGCTTTGCCCCTGGCAACAACTCAATCTCATGGTCAATCCCCCTTCGTGGGGGTAAGGACTTGGGCAAGCTTTTCGGCATGACGTCCCGATACTCTTCCAGGACAAATAGAACGTCTTGGGGGATCTCCTCTTCAGTGGACTCAACTGACTCTATCGGGATGGCCATGAATGTGGGTTCGTCGTGGGCCAGGCTCCTCTTCAATTGGAGGGCTGAAATCATTCTCACCCCATTTGGCTGTTTGATACTGGCTTGGACTACGGTCGGTGTAGATCCGGTAATGACCAAGCATTTGGCGAGGGGCATTGGTATGACTTTATGTTCAAGCAGAAATTCCATCCCCAGTACCACGTCGAAATCATCCATCTTGATAATTACGAAGTCAACGAAGCCCTTCCAGTCTCCTAACTTCACCGAAGTTCTCTTCGCTATCCCCGTAATTGGTAAGGCTGCGGAATTCACAGCTTTCATCTTCCCTGCAACTCTTTCCCAATTCAAGTTCAGGCGGCGGGCTTCCGTTTCAGCCATGAAGTTATGGGTAGCCCCAGAGTCAACCATAGTGGTTTTGGCCGATCTTTGGTTGACCCAAGCGTCCACATACATGAGACCTTTCTCTAGTGGCTCCGTCGCCTTTCCCATATTCTTCTGGAGTGCAGATAGGAATTTCAATGCCCCCATCCTGGGATTCTCAATTTCAGCCGCTGGCTCGGTTACCGTCTCCTTCAGTTCAGCCTTGTCTTCGGAGGTAGAGGCTAATGTGGCTTGAAAAGCATTGAACGCAGTTCGATTTGGACATTCGCCCGCCCTGTGTGGCCCTCTACATATGAAACAAGACAGGGGGCGATTGTAATTGTTATGCTGTTGTGGCGGCCCCCGCCAGTTGTTTCCTGATCTCGGTTGGGATGATTTACGGTCCCCCCCTGTGTTCTTGTCTCCTCCCCCAGGTCTGGGAGGACTGGAACGGTTGTTTCTGTTTCCCCCATTGGAGGAAGTTGATTGCTTCCTCACATCTTGTGAGTCAGTGCTAAGGTCGTATAGCCGTTCAGCTGCCGCATAGGCAGAGGGGAGATCCTGTACTCTCTGTTCATATAGTTTTGATTTCGCCCACGGTTTCAGCCCTTCCACAAAGCAAAAGACCTTGTCCTTTTCAAACATATCTCGTATGTCCAACATGAGTCCTGAAACTGTTTTACATAGTCCCTGATGTTACCTATTTACTTTAGCTCTCGGAGTTTTCGTCGAGCCAAGATCTCGACATTTTCAGGGAAGAACTGCGAACGAAGTTCTTGTTTCAATCTATCCCAAGTATCAATAGTGCAGCGTCCTTCCTGTATGTCTGTAAATCGTGATCTCCACCACAGTTTCGCATCTTCAACTAGATGCATCGTTGCTATTGTGACTTTCGACTCTTCAGTCACTGTGTTCGTCGCCTTGAAGTATTGCTCAAGGTCGAAGATAAAGTTTTCCAGGGCTTTCGCTTCTCGCACCCCACAGAAGGGTTTCGGTTCTGGGATTTTTATTCGGCTCACTGCCATTGCTCCCTCAGGTGGGGCTTGGTTCCCTACCGCTCGGATGGTGAGATTCACCCTAGCACTCACATCCGCTATCTCGAATCTGACGACATCCAGGGCCGATCGAAAGTCTTCAGATAAATCGGTTACCATCTGAAGTATTGCTTTTTGGGAACTGTCCAGCTCTTCGACACACTCCTCTATGTGGGCAACAGAGCCCGAATAGCTATCGCCTCGTTCAAAGCTGCCGGACCGTACTATCTTGGTCTCGAGGGTCTCTACCCTCATCATCAATTCTCTGACGGGTAATCCGTCTAGGCGGCCTACCACCGCATCAATTCCATCAGCTTTCTCGGCAACTTCTTGTAGCCGAGTCTCAAGGAAACGAACATTATCTGGGACCTCTCTCAGGAAGAGCATTTGTTCTTCCATCTCTACCAATCTGACCACATGGGACTTGTTCAGGTTCTTCGTCGCCGACATGATCACTGATCTTCCCTCTATAAGCCAACTTGGCTCTGATACCAACTGTCACAATCGCTCTTTCGGAAGCTTCTCTTAGCGATTGTGCGGCACTTGTTCCCGCTCACGAACAAGCCAGCCAACTCGAATACGGACTGCCGATGGCACACCGAGTGCCTCTTGCAACCTCCACCCCCGTTTTAGGGAAAATGGTTTTAGAAAACGGGTTTAGAGAAAAGGTTTTCGTAAGAAGATTTGAGAGTGTGTATAAAGAAAGAAAGATTGTAGTAGACTAGAAAGCAATAAGCAACAACAACGGCTTTATAGAGTACTACTCCGGGTATGAGGAAGTGATGGTTAGTCTTATCCCCATATAGTGCATTCTGAACAAAAAGCCAACTGGCGCCCTTGCATATGCAAAAGGGCGAGTGGTCACTTACAATGAAAATGTAAAGAAAGCAAGCTAACTAAACTAATACAATACAGGATATGAAAGTAAGCTAGAAGGGGGTTGGATTGGGCATGCGGCCATCGGCAACAGGCCCTGGACAAGCATGACCGTTACACATCGCACGCAATTCATCTTTCATTCTATTCGTCATCGATTTAAAAATATCTCGAATTAGTATGCAAAAACACCTCGAACCAATTTGTAAACCCTAATAAAAAAAAAATACAATACATACCTTAAGTTCTAATATATTTTGAGAATGTCAATCAAATGACCAAACGATGAAGCAATGTCACTTCCATCAACCATTTTAGAACAAATCATAAGATGTTACACACGTCGAGATAAAAACATATTTTTTAACATATACATATATAATTTATCGTGAACAATGATAGAATCGATTATAATTTATTGATGGCACTTGATAAAGGTAGAAGATTCCTTAAAAAAAACACACACACACACACAAAATTTGATTTGTGTTTAAGTCACTCTAGTATTTAAAAATAAATAAATAAATAAATAAGAATCAAATACCTATCTACTCATCAAATTTAAAAACTACCAAAGAAAATCACCTAAATTTGTGGAGAGATTATTCACTCTCCTTATTTAGAGCCACCATGAGATTGAGGGGTAAAAGAAAAAATTAAGTATAGGAATGACCCCTCGACACAATGTAATAGCCATAAATCAAAAAATTAAAAATTGATCATTTATTTAAACGAAATTCATCTTTTGTATATTTTCTTGGCCTTTAACCTATTTCTTCAGATCTAGATTCACCCCAAATATTTAAGGGTCGTTTGGGCAAAGAGTTGGTTATTATACTCCCAAGTTATTGTAGTTGAGTTATAATAGTTTTCGTTTGGGATGTAGATTATTTTAGTTTGGATTATAATAATATGTATTTGAGGTGTAAACTAGTTTAGTTTGAGAAGGAAATAGTAAACGTTGTAACAAAGAACAAAAAGATGATTAATGTAAAATTGTAAAAACTATAGCAAACGAGGGTTTTGAAATAATGTTTACTATAGCTAATTAGGGATTTTGAAATAATATTTAATTTTTAATACGTTGATGTAATCCACCATCCACTGCTTCTATAGTGTTTTTAATACTTTTCAACACTGTATTTTTTTTAATTTGTTTATGCAAACTTCATTGTATCATACAATAGAGGCTTTGATGTGCACTCAAAATTGGATTGCAACATAAGTTTTGACAGGTATGTTAGTCTGTTTATTTTGTTTTACCTCTTTATAGCATTTAATATTTTAATATGATAGCTCTCAAAAAAGAGCTATTATGCCAACAAGAGCGTAGCTCAACTGGCATAATGTTCATTTTACGTATTTATTTTCCTATTTTATAAGTACTCGGGAATACTACGGGTAGATTTGGCAATTGGGAGCTAATCGAGGTTAATTTGAAGCAATTTGGAGGTGATTTGAGCATCCGGACTTCAAAGGAGTCAAAAAGACCAAAATGCCCCGGCTTTAGCGTCGCAACGCTCATGGACTGGTTCCGCTTGACGCTCACCCAACGCTGTTAGATAGAATTGGTAGTGTTGTAGCGCTGCCCATCAGCGTTGCAATGCTACATACTTTAACGAACGAGGAGCATCTCGCACTCGCAAGTGAGCGTCAGGGTAGTGTTGGACTTCTTCACCCTGATACTCTTGATCAGCCGCCTCAGTGTTGCAGCGCTAGTTCTAGCGTTGCGAGTTGTCCTGTTTTCTATAAATAGTCTCCTTCAATTTTATGTTAATTTCATGCTGAATTTCAATGGAGGCCAAGGAGAGGCCGACTTTTCTTCTTTCCCTTTTATGTTTTCGTTATCATAATGCAAGTTTCTAGTTTAATTTTGGATTGTAAGCACGGATTGGATTGTACCTCATGAGTTTTTCTATGAGTCGATGAGGTAAATTTCTATCTAATTCTTGGATTCAGGATTCGGTGTAACTTTTAAGTGCTCTGCCCAATTTGATGTTTATAATTCGGAATTATGTTTTCTTTAAATCTCAATTGAATTAGATTTGCATTTGTGTGTTGGATTGACGCCCCTATCATGATTGCAATTCTCCGCTAGTTAATTTCAAGCTCGCACGTTTCCTAGTAGCTCGTTTATGTTTGAATTTACTTCGATAGTAACAATTGCATGTGTATGTTTAGGTTTACAGGTTGTCCTTGAATATTTGTATGCATGATTAGTTTAGATTTAAAGAATTTTGGTTAACTGAACACGGCTTTTCCTGATAGTTAATCGATATAGTTGAATCCTAAATCTTAATGCATGTGTTTATAGTTCTTTATGGCCGCTAAGAACCCAATTGAATTTAGGAGCATGTAGATTAGTTAGGGCATGGTCTTTCCAGCCTTGATTATCAATTAGGATGCTTGATTGATGTCGATTAAATTGATTTTCAGCCTCTATAGAGATTAGTTAAATCACATCAATCGAGTAGTTATGCACGCATAATTCAGTAACATAGTCAATGGGCAGAAAACGATGATTGAAATTACATTGAATGTTTCCTTGATCTGAGAACTAGATGAACCAATTACGGCTTACATTTATCCCTAGCAATTTATCTTCTTGCATTTTATTCAAATTTCAACTAAAAATCAAAACCCCGTTTTTACTATTTTTCTAAGGTCAATTTTAGTTTAAAAGAAATTAATTTAACACTTCTCTGTGGTTCGACCCTACTCTTACCACTGTTGCTACACTTTAGTAGTAATAGAAGTAGTTCGGTATATACAAATTATACAAATTTTCTTTTGATCAAATTTGAAGCTTATTAGCGACGTAAGTTTGGGCCTGTCATAATAAATATTTTCTTTTATTAAAAATATGTGACAATATAAGGTACTAGCACGAGAAAATAAATGGTTAAACATTTATCAATTGTTTTATCAGATACATACGATTCTGATGAAGATGGAGTGGTAATTGCTGTATGCTCAAGGATTAACATTATTTTTTTATGACATTTTTTAAAGCTTGTTGTCTAATTTTTTTTTTTTTTTGTTTCATTATTTGTTAATTATATTTTAAATGTCACAATTAAGGATGGGATGATATCAAGAAAGGAGAAAAATTGGGATGATGTGAAGAAAGGAGAAAGACGAGCAATTTATGATTGTGACATTTGCCTAAACTTATTTAATGGATTTTTTTAGCTTCTAAATTGTATTTATTTCATAGATTAGTCTATTACAAAATCTACTTAAAATGTTGTCTTTAGATTTAATAGAACTTTCTATAAAAAGTAGAAAAACCAGGTTGGAGATGCGGGGTATCAAACCCCATACCTTTCGCATGCAAAGGAGCGCTCTACCATGGGAGCTACATCCCCGTTTGTTCTATTTTACACAATGTTTGGTCTCTTAATAACCTACTTTGTTTAAGATTCATGAATTTTTGGTATATCAAATCACTTCTACGAATCATTCAATTTTATTTTAACTTTTTTTTATTTAGAAGTTAATCTTCTAATTGTAGAAAAAAATATTATGGAGATGCGTTTCTTCAAAAGACACAGTCATTTTTTCAAATTAAAATTTTTTGGAAGGGATGCATCCCACTTTTTTTCTTCTTTTCTTCTGAATTTGTGGGATGCAACACTTTTACTCTTTTTTTAGATAAGAATAATGACACAAATTTTAATGTCTCGTTTTGAAAAATTAAAAAAAAAAAAGTTTTAAAAATTAATATCAATTAGATCTCACTAGTGGCATTGATCCCTGCCTTATAGTCTCCACCACTCCATGTTTACTTCCTTGAAAGTTGTGGAGTTTGAGGCCATAGAGGCAATTGGTCTTGTTTATGCTAATGTTTTATATGCAATTGAATTTATTTTTTTTTTGTGTTTAAGTCCAAAACACAATTGGATTATTTTCTCCACCATCCAATACATAAAATGAGGATTGGTCATCACTAAAATTCGAATAGTTGGTTTAGCCATAATCTCAGGTATTTGCATAAGTTTCCTAATACTATAAAAAAAATATTGATGATATGTAATAACCTCTCCAAATTTTAGTGAAACTCTCATGCATCATAGTTTCATCAGGGTTATTTTTGGACGATAGTTGTGTCTATGTCAGTGACTTTGCCGCAAATACAAGAGTTCTTGCCACATCTTCTATTTATTCAATTTTATATTTAAGTTTCATAAATTTATTAGTTGAGAAACCTTTTAAATCAATTGTTAGAAACCTCCTCATTAAAATGACCCATTTAAAATATTAGGAATCAAACACCTATTCTTGAAAACTCATAAACAAAAGTGGTATTTTATTTAGAAAATTACTTATTAAAATAAAAATAGTCAATTAATTCTTTATAAATAACATTTAAAACAAAAAAAAATAGAAAAATGTCTAATTATTCTTTAGGAAAAAAATGCTGGTAAAAGGGTTGGAGATGCGGGGTATCGAACCCCGTACCTCTCGCATGCAAAGCGAGCGCTCTACCATGTGAGCTACATCCCCATTTGTTGGCCAATTGTCACGATGTACTAATGTATCCAATGGTTTGTACAGATCCATGAATTTTTCTATACCATGTCAAACCACATCTAGGAACCATTCAATTTTATTTAAGCTTTTTTTATATGCTATTTAATTTTTTATTTGTAGATGCACCAAAATTTTTATTTGATATTTATTGTTGTACATGAGATAGTACACTATCTAGTATTCAAGAAAAAGAAATTAATTCTTTAATTAATATTTAGTTAAGTAGTTAATTTAGGATTAATTGGGGTTCTAAAGTTAATTAGTAATCGATATTATTCTAATTAATGCTATAAGTATCACTTTAACTTGACAATTTAATCACGTATAAGTTACGTGTTTAGATCAAAATAACATACACTGACATTTGGAATGAGAAATATAAATACATCAATTTCAAATATTATTCAACTGAATTAATTAATTGTCAATTACCCGAATTCATTTTAGATTAGAGAATCTTGAGTAACTCTCTCTAATAAAAATTGTACAAATAGCTCGCATGTTTTAACCATTTCTAATACATAGCTCCTTAATTGGGAATTAAGTAAATAAATCAATATGTATGTGCAAATTATAAATTCGAAAATTAATTTATAATTTCTCTATGAATGACTGTCCAATAGATACTAATCTCTATAAATTTCTTCTACAAATTGACATTTACACACCCAATTCTCTATGCTAATCTCTATAAATTGACCTTACGCTCCTAATTCTCTATTATATCTCTCTATTTGCAATGCATCCCAAAGATAGGTTCTTCATCTCTTTTTTCTTTTGTTTGAGGTACTAGTTCATTTGTTTGTTTTTTCTTTTCTTTTTCTTCTTTAGTGCTTTGTTTTTTTTTTTAATTGTTCCTAAGTAAACTTCTAATCAGAATTGAAACAATCATATTATCAACTAGTATCTCTCTATCTCACTTTTTTTTTTTCTTTTTTGCAACTCTATTATATAGGTCTTTCCTCCAATTTTTTTCTAAAATCTCGTGTTGGTTTTTTTTTTAAAACTTTTTACCTTAGCATTTATTTTATTATTATTATTAGTGGTTAAACTTGTAATTAAAATTGAAACAAGAAGATGAAAGAGAATACTTTTCATCTAGGGGCTTTTGGCAGCTCATTGGGTTGGGTGGCCATTATAAGCTCAACCAGTGCTTATTTTAATGATTAAAAGAAAACGATAACCCACCACTATTTTACTCCCAACTTAACTCCCCTACAACGGTACATTTTACATAACTCCACTATGGAAGCCAAATATGTACCAGCTTGTGAAGCAGCTAAAGATGTTGTTTGGCTGAGGAAACTCCTTTCAAATTTGAAAGTTATTCCAAATATGAATTTGCCAATCACTTTTTATTTATTGTGATAACAGCGAGGCTGTGGCAAATTCAAATGAATCTCGGAGTCATTGTCGAGGAAAGCATATAGAGCGAAAATACCACATAATCAGGGAGATTGTGCATCGCGATGATTTGATAGTCACGAAGATTGCGTCGGAGCACAACATTGTTGATCCCTTTGCAAAGGTTCTCACGGCTAAAGTGATCGAGGGTCACCTGGAGAGTCTAGGTCTGCAGGACATACGGCATCTTATCTAGGGCAAGTGGGAGATGATAGTGGGATATGCTCTAGTTTATTGTATATTGTACATGTATTTTTTTCTTATATTGTACATTAGTCTCCCGAGGCATTAGGACAAGTGAGAGATTGTTGGGATTGGTGTCCTAATTCTCCCGAAGTCTCGTTGTTTATTTCATTCTGGCATTTACTCATATCCAATAAATAAAGCTCCATGATTATTGTATGTAAACTTAAACGTGTTATGAGATATACAAGTGGATCATGCCTTAAGTGATAACCTAAATAGGTCTGTAGTATAAGGATTAAGGTGAGATACTTGATCCTGGTGACATAGATCCTGGCCATTCATGTGGAGACATGCGAATGGGGGTGTCCTATACAAAGAGTTTGTATAAAGACCGGACCACGAAATGATTCGTCTCTGTATATAAAGTTGTTGATACTACAGACTTATATCTCAACTAAACGAACATAAGTGAATGACCTCAATCCTTAATGTTTTGGGAACTCCTGCCTTTGAGGCGGTCCTTTGATTAGTATGGGTGAGAGTGGCCAGATTGCCAACTTAACATGCCTACCTTTTTGGGGACTTGTCCGATTGGGAGTTGGGAACTATGGAATTCACTCCTTCCCCAAAGCAAGGGTAAGTAAATAGATTGCCCCCTCCCTTAAGGGCTGATTCTGAGGCTTGAACATAGTGGTCACAGTTTTTCTTTAGAAGAGAAGACTCAGTCATAGTAGGACTATGACTTATGTTCATTAGAGAGATCAGTGGTACTTAAGGAGTTAGATGTAACTATAGAGACATAACTGTTATTGGCCGAGTTGTACCTACGAGCGATCTGTGAAGGGTTGTCGCACTATTGATTGGTTAAGATAGACACATAATATATCTGTAGTAAGGAATGTTCAGCTGTCGGTCTTTAGTGAAGTGCTTGGTAGTTAACTGATGGTGGATCCCGTGACTAAAGAGTTTAGTCAATTATTCACGTACCAAAACCACCTTTTATGGTATTTCGTGGTTTTGATGCTGTGCCTGGCAGTTATTTACGTGCCTCACAAATACTCTATATTAAAAACCTAAAATCTAAGCCAAAATCTAAATAACTTATTCTCAACTTCTTATGGTGCCTACTCTGCACATTAGATTTCTACCACCAAAACCACTCTCTCTCCTTCACAACCTCTCACGTTGTCTACCCTACTATAACTCTTCCATAAAAATACTAATTCTTTTCAAAGCTTCAGTTCATCTTTCATTCTATTCGTCATCGGTTTAAAACTCTCTAAAATTAGTATGCAAAAACAACTCAAACCAATTTGTAAACCCTAATAAAAAATACAATACATACCTTAAGTTCGAATATATTTTGAGAATGTCAATCTAATGAACAAACGATCAAGCAATGCCACTTCCATAAATCATTTTAGAACAAAGCTTAAGATGTTACACACGTCGAGATAAAAAGATATTTTTTAACATATACATATATAATTTATCGTGAACAATGATAGAATCGATTATAATTTATTGATGTCACTTGATAAAGGTAGAAGATTTTTTAAAAAAAACAAAATTTTGATTTGTGTTTAAGTCACCCTAGTATTTAAAAATAAATAAGAATCAAATCCCTACAAAATCTACCCAACAAATTTAAAAACTACCAAAGAAAATCACCTAAATTTGTGGAGAGATTATTCACTCTCCTTATTTAGAGCCACCATGGGATTAAGGGATAAAAGACAAAATTAAGTATAGGAATGACCCCTCGACACAATGTAATAGCCATAAATCATAAAATTAAAAAATTGATCATTTATTTAAACGAAATTCATCTTTTGGATCTTTTCTTGGCCTTTAACCTATTTCTTCAGGTCTAGATTCACCCATAACATTTAAGGGGCGTTTGGGCAAAGAGTTGGTTATTATACTCCCAAGTTATTTTAGTTGAGTTATAATAGTTTTTGTTTAGGATGTAGATTATTTTAGTTTGGGTTATAATAATATGTATTTGAGGTGTAAACTAGTTTAGTTTGAGAAAGAAATAGAAAACATTGTAGCAAAGAACAAAAAAATGATTAATGTAAAATAGTAAAAACACTGTATAGTGTTTACTATAGCTAATTAGGGATTTTGAAATAATATTTTATTTTTAATAGGTTGATCTAATCCACCATCCACTACTTCTAGAGTGTTTTTAATACTTTTCAACACTGTATTTTTCATTATTTGTTTACTCCAACTTCATTGTATCATACAATAGAGGCTTTGATGTGCACTCAAAATTGGATTGCAACTGAAGTTTTGATAGGTATGTTAGTTTGTTTATTTTGTTTCACCTCTTTATAGTATTTAATATATTAATATGATACTCTAAAAAAAGAGCAATTATTCCTAGCTTAATACGAGCTCGTTATCGAATTTTACATTTTTATTTCCCTTTTTTGCAGGTACTCAGAAATCAAGGGGTAGATTTGGTAATTTGAAGCTAATCGAGGTTAATTTGAAGCAAATTGGAGGTGATTTGAGCATCCGAACTTCAAAGGAGTCAAAAAGACCAAAATACCCCTACTTCAGCGTTGCAACACTTATGGACTGGCTCCGCTTGACGCTCTCCCAACGCTATTAGACAGGATGGGTATGTTGCAACGCTGCCCATCAGCGTTGCAATGCTACGTACTTTGACAGACGAGGAGCATCTCGCGCACGCAAGTGAGCGTCAAGGCAGCGTTGGACTTCTCCACCCTAACACTCTTGATCAGCCGCCTTAGTGTTGCAACGCTAGTTCTAGCGTTGCGATGTTGTCCAATTTTCTATAAATAGTCTCCTTCAATTTTAGGTTAATTTCATGTTGAATTTCAATGGAGGCCAAGGAGAGGCCAAATTTTCTCCTTCCCTCTTTTTGTTTTCAGTATCATAAGGCTAGTTTTTAGTTTAATTTTGGATTGTAAGCACAGATTGGATTGTACCTCATGAGTTTTTCTATGAGTCGATGAGGTAAATTTCTATCTAATTCTTGGATTAAGGATTCGGTGTAACTCTTGAGTGTTCTACCCAATTTGATGTTTATAATTCGGAATTATGTTTTCTTTAAATCTCAATTGAATTAGATTTGTATTTGTGTGTTGGATTGACGCCCCTATCATGATTGCAATTCTCCGCTAGTTAATTTCAAGCTCGCACGTTTCCTAGTAGTTCGTTTATGTTTGAATTTACTCCGATAGTAACAATTGAATGTGTATGTTTAGGTTTACAGGTTGTCCTTGAATATTTGTATGCATGATTAGTTTAGATTTAAAGAATGTTTGGTTAACTGAACATGGCTTTTCCTGATAGTTAATCGACATAGTTAAATCCTAAATCTTAATGCATGTGTTTATTGTTCTTTATGGCCGCTAAGAACCCAACTGAATCTAGGAGCATGTAGATTAGTTAGGGCATGGTCTTTCCAGCCTTGATTATCAATTAGGATGCTTGATTAATGTCGATTAAATTGATTTTCAGCCTCTATAGAGATTAGTTAAATCACATCAATCGAGTAGTTATGCACGCATAATTCAGTAACATAGTCAATGGGCAGAAAACGATGATTGAAATTACATTAAATGTTTCCTTGATCTGAGAACTAGATGAACCAATTACGGCTTACATTTATCCCTAGCAATTTATCTTCTTGTATTTTTGTAGTAATAGGAGTAGTTCGGTGTATACAAATTTTCTTTTGATCAAATTTGAAGGTTATTAACGATGTAAGTACGGACCTGTCATAATAAATATTTTCTTTTATTATAAATCTGTGACAATATAAGGTATTAGCATGGGAAAAGAAATAGTTAAACATTTAACAATTGTTTTAGAAGATGCATACGATTCTTTGAGGTATGCTCAAAGATTAAAATTATTTTTTTATGACACTCTTTTTTATGACCTGTCATAATAAACCCCATACCTCTCGCATGCAAAGCGAGTACTCTACCATGTGAGCTACATCCCCATTTGCTATAAAAACATTACACTTTACTATTTTATACAATGTTTGGTCTCTTAATGACCTACTTTGTTTAAGATTCATGAATTTTTGGTATATCAAATCACTTCTACGAATCATTCAATTTTATTTTAACTTTTTTTATTCAATAGTTAATCTTCTAATTGTAGAAAAGAAATATTATGGAGATGCATCTCTTCAAAAGACACAATATTTTTTTTCAAATTAAAATTTTTAGGAAGGGATGCATCCCACTTTTTTACTTCTTTTTTTCTGAATTTGTGTTTACTCTTTTTTCAGATAAGAATAATGACACAAATTTTAATGTTTCGTTTTGAAAAAATAAAATGTTTTAAAAATTAGAATAATAGTAAAGTGGTTTTAAAAATAATTAATTGACGATTAACAAAGACGTAGATAATTGATTTATAAAATAAACATTTTGAATTTTAAATCCTGAGAAACCAAATTTTGTTGGTATCAAAATACATTTTATCAAAAAAAAAAATTGAATTAAAAAATTCCAAAAATACATATGTTGTTTTAAATATATCATAACAAACTAGATATTGTTTGTATTCAATATACATTTTTTCTGAACAAAAATTTTTTAATTAGAAAAATTGCAAAAATAATACATATTTTTAAATAAATCATAATACACCATATTTTTTAAAATTCAAAATACATTTTTTAGTTAAAATAAAATTTGGAATTAATAAAATCTCAAAAATTACAGACTTCTTAAATCATAACAAACCAGGTTTTGCTCTTATTCAACATACATTTTTTCTAAACAAAGAAATATCCAATTGGGAAAATGTAACAAAAGTACGTGCTTTTAAATCATTGGTGTGGTACTATCTCCTCCTTTAGGGAGGAGATGAACTCTTACCTTATGATGGGCTGCCATCCTCTACTTCGAATGGAGACTTGTAGCAATCTTCCTCTTTAAGGCTAAGATTCTATTTCTTTTACT